>NC_139557.1:27086024-27686024 GCF_965112155.1 Podarcis liolepis | reverse complement strand
CTGTGACACTTACTGTAACTTCATGGTGAGTACTGACACCTATTTTTCTAGGGGAAAAAAAGCACTGTCTCCGATTCTCACACGGACACTCTATTATTTGTCTGTATAAAAATTAGTTGTACGCCACTTTTTGGGGGGGGCATAGCCCACTCCATGTGGTTCGCACAGCATAAAGACACAGTATAAAAAATAATAATATTGCAATAGCAGTACCATTAACAATAATATAAAAACATAGTCGACTTAAAAAATAAAATAATCCTGCAGACATAGAAAGCTATTTTAAGATTTATAAGCTTGTCTAGCAATGAAGTGAAGGGAGACTAAAATAAATAGATTTTAATAACCTGCTCAAACGTTTGTAGTATAGCATCTCTCTCACTCTCATACATACACAGACTTGTGGGAGAGAGAAGAAGGGCATCAAAATAGACTTCCTTAACACTTTTTAAAATCCCTTCTTTAAAACCATCTCAATTGCATTCATATTATAAACTCCAAATTATATTGTTTTGAAAGCTGGTTTTCCTTTGCTAAACCACTGACACAAAAAATTATTATTTTTTCTTATTCATTGTTAGATAGAATGGCATAAGTAATAAAAAAAAAATCTAGTGATGTATTTCATTTACAGAGGGTGAACTTAGAATTTTTTTCTCTAAATAAGCTGCTTGCAATGCAAGATACTTCAATTTTCCAAGCAATAATAGCAGTGATGGTAAGACACAACATCACCCTTCAAGTAGTTTTCAGATCACCTCACAATCCTGACATTTAGAAAAAATATTCACACTTCTAATCAACATGAAGCAGAGAATGATCTGGAAAAAAATCTAGAATCTCAACAGTCTTAGATGCTAAACTGTTTCCATCTTAACGTGCTCACATCTGCCTCCATCCTTCTTTCTGGCTGGGTGATACTCTCAGTTTTAACTTTAAGTATCTTCTCTCTCCTAATAACTTTGATACAGCCAAAGATGATTTATTGCTAAACACAAATAAACTTAGCACTCAATCAGTTTCTTCATCTGTTGATTTTTTTTTTAAAGACACATAAACCAAAAATCTATGACTTATGACCCAAGAAGCCCAATCCAGCCTATAGGGCTGATACTGTGTTTGACAACTGTCCTGTTTTTGTACTCTACTTCCGGGTAGAGAGCACACATGGCTAGTGGGATGTGTTCCTCTTGATGGATTGTGCATGCATTGAAGTAAATACTGAATTTATCTTAGATGTACCCAATTTTGGGTGAGATCAGTGGTGCTAGATTGGCTCCACACTTGCACCATGCCCACCTCATCACTGCCTCCCTCCTCCCCATCTAGATACTGGTAAACAGCAGTGACTCAACCAACCAGAGCTTAGGTGCTCCACCAAACTGTCCACTCTTGGCTGAGATCCAAAGATCATTTACTTGGTTAAAGGACCTTACTTCCAATGAAAGACACTTCAAGACCACAATGATAGAAATAAAACAACAACTTAAAAACACTGTTTCTTAAAACGTATTAACAAAGCCCAGAATCAAAAATCCTAGAGTCCAACAGATAACTGTAAAACAAAATATTTATTTCCACCACTCCTTAAACTTGGGGATCCTCTTACCACATATTTATACGCCAATAACTAAAATCAGTATTTCCATTTGCACATTACACCATTAGCCTCAATAAAATCTATACTGGATCCCTAATTTCTATACTTTCCTGGATTGCTGACTATAAATTTATATATACATCACCCACAATGAGTAGTAGGGCTTTTCTGGTCTAAGGACCTGTACACGTTTCACACATATGCCTGAGAAGATGATCTCTCTCCCTCGCTCTCTATGACAGTGGGTATGATGGAACTTTTCCCAATAGTCTGCTTTTGACTACTTTCAGTTGAATCAGGAATTTATGGGTGCACGCTGCCTACACACTGCAGTATTTTTACCTTCTCTGTTTTCATAAGCTTCCCAGTCTTTGGCAGTGAAAGCTAATTAGTGGGCTCTAGTCTAAGAAACTTCCTGCACAAATCAAATTCTGAACCATTTTTAAATAGCTGACATGGCAACCTGGCTGCAATTTAACAGAATGATTATGATTCTTAGAACATACTTGTTAAAAAAAACACGAGTTTGATGTGATAATTACATTGAGCTCAGCTATATGCAGATAACTCCTGTTAGTTTCAAAAGCACACAGAAAATCGCAGCACTGCTGCAACCTGATTCTTTGCATGTGTGCAGGAGTGGGCAACGGCCCACGTGGCTGTGCTATGTTTATAACTACTGTTATTACATAGGTGGGGCTTATCTTCCGAGTCTTTCCTACCCAATCATACTGCTCTTCCTCTTAGGGGCCAGTGATTGGGTGAGAAAGATCCATGACACAAGCCCTGCCCATGTGGGTTACAATATTCATACATGTATCACAGGAAAGTGGCTTGCATGCATGCCTAAACATATATAAACATTAAATAATATAGCATTTCCATATAGAATCTTTCCTGAACTAAAGCATTCATGAATGAAATATTGTTTGTGCGCAACTGTCTGCTTGTTATGAGAAATATCGCAGGGAGGAAAGTGTTTTGCTCAGATCCATTAATTTTCCCTTACCCAATGGGAGCTTTAGAAATGATGGAGCTTCCCTGAGGTACTGAACAGTGATGGTAACTTCATCGCCAGCATTTCGCAGTAGATGCACCTGTCAGTGTGACAAATAACAGCTACTTTATACCAAAGAAGAACCAGCCACAGAGAGCAAAATAGTGTACATCAAAAAAGCCACATCTTCGTAGTTTTGTCAGGAATCCAATATTCATGCTTGCTGCTGGAATGAAGAATATATTGAGGGTTAGACCACAAAAATATAAATGACAAAGAAAAGAATACCTACAATAGCTGGAGAGTCTGAAAAAATTAAATTTAAAGAGGGAGCTGTGTTTGCATAGTGCAAGGTGGCCGAGTGGGAATGACATCCTTCAAATACAATTCTGATAATACAATTAGAGCACAACCCAACCAAAGTTAAATACTTAACAATCTCCTAGATTTCAAACTGGTAGTGGAGGGGAGGAAATTAAACAAATGCTTATCTCTTCCATGCAAATCAACAATCTTAACTTGCTGCATTGTGGAAATGATGTTCTTTATGGCATAATTAGTATTATTTAAGTGCCAGCAAATGTCATTTGAAACAGGAATGTCTTCATGTAACCCCTGAGAGTGTATAAGAGTAATCTGAATGGGAGTTTATCAAGGCATGTATTGTCTAAGAACCACAGACAATTCACAATCTATGTCTAGTGAAACACGTTCGCCACTACTATTGCCATCTACACATCAATAAATATCTGGAATTATCTACACAATGAAATTTTGGGGGAAAAAGAAACATGAGCATGCCTAGGTGCCAATCTTAAATGGGAAAAGTGGTATATTTCCTTTGATCAGCTACAGTGGGAAGAAGATCTGGAATCCTAGCACACAGAATTATTTATAAAGTAATTGAGTTTAAGTACAGACATGCTAGATTCCACAATGGTTTCATTGCATCATCTTCCAGTCTATCACACGATATCATTACCTGATATTATTACCACTAAAAGGTAATGACTAGAGAAATGCAATATCTGGTTCTTGCAGTGTGATATCTATAATGTAAGGGCCATTGAAACTCTGTGCTGAACTCCGTGATCAATGTTACGTTCTCCATCAGGTTAGTAGTACCATAACTTGTTTTTGCACATGCCAGGAGATATAAAGTGAGGGATATAACTCATGGTTGAACTAGCCACAAAGTATCTATTTTGATTGACCATTCTCTAAAGCAGAGAGCCTTTCTAGTCCTGCTACTTGAAATCCATTTGATGGGAGTCTCAGGTGAGATACCCACACAATGAAAGTTGCTTCCAGTACCAGTCACCACACAGAAGAAGCTTAAGGTCCAAAGAGTTTAATGTTGCAGAAGACAAGTCTCAGTAAAGCAGTTCTGGATGTGTGTGTGTGTGTGTGTGTGTGTGTGTGTGTGTGTGTATATATTGTAGACTTTTGCAGACACAGATATATACAGATACATGCAAGTACAAAGTATCGCCATTGCTCCAAATAAACTCCAGCTATTCAATATGTTAACATCAACTAACATACAAACTAACTAACTATAGGCTAACAGACTCACACTACTGAGCTGACATGCATCAATCACAGATATAGTTGGGGACTGGGCCATTACCATAGCAACTGGCTTGACTGACGTCGCACCTGCGATCAGCTTATCCTTGGAGTGATTTACATCCATGGAAAAAAATTAACCCCTCCTCATGTTCAGTTACTCCAACACCTGTAACTGAAAATGGCCAGGGACTGAATACTGGCCCTTCTATGTGCAAAACATGAGATTTACCAATAGGTCAACACTAGAACTGCCAGGTAATCTAACCCAGAGGTCCACAAACTCATTGGCCTATCATCCCCCTTTCAGAAAAATAAATAAATACTCAGCACACCCTGGAAATCTACCTTCTTTAAGCGAACAGAAAGATGCAGTGACAAATTTGTATTCTTTTATGTTATCTGTATTTCTACCTACAACTTCTTGAAAAACAAGTTAACAAGAAGCTCAATCCTATATATGTTTACTCAGAGTAATAGCCTGATCTGCCCCAGGGCAAGCTGTGATCCACTTCCTGGGCCTGAGTGGAGCTGAAAAGGGTTCACCCAAGCCCGATAAACCCCTTTGCTTGCAGCACAATCATTGGATCCAGGGGAGCCGTTGTCACCAACCCGCAACGGTGCCTGACTTGGCAGTAAACGTCATTACACAACAGATGAAACATGCACAAACGGTTTTTCAAAATTTTCTTCTCTTTTTTTATGTTTCCACTGCCCCCTTATTTTTATTCAACGCCCCCAATTGCACCTGAGGCCACTACAGCCATCTGGATCATTCCAGCACCCCCTCAGGGGGCGGTATCGCCCACTTTGGGAAACACTGATCAAACCAGAGGGGAGGAAAGGATCCATTCTTCATACCAGTTGTGGTGTCTGATTCAGACTTGAACTACCAAAACCTCCCATAACTTCAAAAGAGGTTATTACCTTATCTGTTAACTGCTGTTTGTCCGCTATATCATTTTCAATTATATTAAGAAATAAAATTATTTGTTTCTAAAATGCTCTCTTTTGGACAATGCTAATGATATGCTTATATATATGCTATATATATGAAATTTTATATATATATATTCGATTTGGTGTAAAATATTCTATGTAGAGGTTAACAAAATTGTGGGTTGAGTTTTTGCCCATGTTTAAATGAGAAGGTATTTATTTCCTTATCTTTTTCAGGGTGGCAAACGTGCCTTCCTGAACTCTATTAATATCCACTTTAGGGTCTGGAATGAATTGATGTCTTCTTTCCAGACTAGCCACATCAGCTAATCACTTTGCCCCCTATCTACTAATCTGCATGATAATGAAGCTTTCAAAGCTGCATCTGATGCTTTTAAGTTTTTGACAAAACTGTTTCTAATTCTGAAAGAGTAAATGGACTCACAATTGCTCTCCAGATCATTTGTTGAATAATCAAGAATATTGTAATAATGGAGGAGGGAAATCCTGTTAGCATGCTATAGCAACGAGCTATAATTTTATGGCAAATCATGTCAGTCATTCCAATTTTATCAGTTAATAGGGAAGAGTTCTTTTTTGTCATTTGCAACCTCTGTTCTGTATAAGCAGTATTAATAAACACAACTCTATATTCGTTTAAAAAGAGGTCAATATGCAGTATTTTCAAATTACCAGCATAATGCTCTGACCCTAATTATTTGGTAGCTCTTGACCCTGAACATCAGGATGATGTGTGATGCATCCAATGATCATAGCATATTTGGATGGTCAGCAAATCTGGTCATCTTAGGAATATTTACTGTGTTCTTAGCCCCTCTGGAGAGACTAGAAGATTGGTTTATCATGACTTTGGATGATGTTTCATTCAACTTTCTGTCGCAAACATGGAACTTGAACTCTGAGTGGGGAAAGTGTCAGAGAAGCGGTGGAAAGAAAGTGGGTAGGAGAAGGGTTAAGCATCCCTTAGCCTGGCCAGCACCTATCTCTTCCAAAATGACTTTCTTGACACCCCTCTTCATAGTAGCAAAGTGGAAATTGGGGCTGACAAATAGAGGTTGCCAGAGAAAAACGAACATGACGAACCCCTAAAACCTATTTGTGTCAAAGATTGGGATAGATACAGGGATAAAAGGATCAATCACCTCTTTCAAAGGAGCAAAAGCATGTAATGTCATGTGATCTGAAGAAATGCCAGCCATGTGGAAAGAACCCAGTCCACAATGGATAGAGAATCTGAGGCCCTTTGAATGTTGCTGGGCTTCAGCTCCCATCAGCCAACACAATCAATCGTCAGGAATGATCAATTCAACCAGGAACATCTGGAGAGACGAAGGTTTTCTAACCTCAATGTGCCCACTGTAAGCTCCTTGGAATAACAGCAAGATGAAAGATGTGAATGCAAAGCAGAATCTCGCAGCATCCTAAACATATTATGACATATGTTTATAATAATATATTGTGACATGTGGGGTTTTTTTCCCGGAGTCAAGCCACAAAGTTTGCAGATACGACACCAACAGGACTGGACTGAACAGAGACTAAGAAAAGCTAGCTCATTACCAAAAGTAATCATCAGTGTTCATTTTGCTTTGCCAATGGATTTGACTGGATCCATTTCAATTTTATTTCTTATCTTTTCCCACTGGACATTCTCTGCACTTGGCTCTGTGTGAAAATGGCAAGCACCTTCCTTGTGCATTGTTATAGGCCAATAAAGATTTCATTCATCTGACAAAATGGGTTCAGGCCCATGAAAGTTTATGCCACCGTAATGTTTTTACTCTTCAATGTGTAACAAATTTTATTTAAACTAAAAACATATCCAATAACTGTGCAATCCTTTGAGTTCAACAGGACTCACTCCCAATTAAGTGTATATAGGAGTGCACCTTTAAATAAAAAGGAAATAACGTAGGTTCCAACAAAAGTTACCAACATGTTATTTATTAAAAGCTGCTGGTTTTTCACCATCTTATAGGGTGCTACCTTTAGAGTCACATGTGATGGCTAAAAGGCAGGCCAAACAGATCTTCACATTCTGAAAGTGGAAGGAAATCAATTTCTGTTGCTACAGGAAAGAATTAATGATACAGAAGGTCGTTAAATAATAGATGCTTTATGGCAACAGAAGCTTTTAACACAAATTCAATATATAAACAAAGATGCAGTTAAGTTTGTGCATTCTGTTGGTGCTTTGGTATGCTCTGAGTAAGGGAGAAATAAAAGACAAGGTTCTTCCACCCCTAAAAATACTGCAGCAAGAAATTATTACAGTGAAAATGAAAAAGGAAACACCAAATATGGAACGGATGTTGCTACATTCCGGACTGATTTCTCTTTTGAAGTATTGTTCTGATGATTCTTCTGAAAAGCAACCTTTATGCCAATAGAAAAAACACATTACCCTAATCAATCCCCATTCCTTTTTACAAATCAGTTGTAGGACTTAGTTGCAGGCAATCACAAAGTGCTCAGTATATGCAGAGGCCCATTCATTTTTCACTAAGCTAAGGAAAGATGTGAAGGCATGGCTAGAGCTGGAATATTCCATATTGCCATGTCCTGTACCACTTTCTGTACTATTCCTTTGTGGTGATTCCTAGATGAATGTGCAGTTCTCTAACACGGAGATTAGGGCGAATCAATCAGTTTACTTCTGCACCAAGTTACCTGACATTTGTTCATTGTTAAGTCCACAGCTCATACAACACTGGCTACAAACCCATGGTATTTTAAGGAAAGATAGACTTAACTCAGAGCCCAGCTCACTGAACTGCTCTGGACTTTAAACTAGGTTGATGAGGCTGTTTATCAGAAAGGGAAATAGCTGGCTGCTGGACAATATGCTCCAATAAGTTGTAGCCTTCCTTGGATAATACCATAGTTCCCTCCGCCTTTGTCAGCTTTTGAAAGATAACATGTCCTAAAGCACTGACTAATGATGGGCCTAATTAACCTCTGGATCATAAAGACTCAGTTTATTTCTTATTATAAATCAAGAGAGAATTGCGATCTCTTGCTAAGGATACTATTAACCAAGGTAGTCCATAAAGAAATGAATTGCTCCTCTCACCACGGCACATCCCTTTCCATTGAAAGTGCCAGCAGCAATTAGGTAGCTTCAAAGTTGAATGATTGGTAGGGCCTGAGAGAACAAATGCCTACATCAGCTTTGCAGGCTGGCAAGCAGTGAACACCAATCTCTTGTTCAGCTGTGACTAGCACAGGTTGCTCCAAACACTTACAGCTTTAAATATTAAACACACACACACACACCCTTCTTCCAATAAAATCAATGATGCTGTCTGCTGCAGAATATAGGAAAACCAACAAGGTTACGTCCCATTTCACACTCTGCTGTCTAGACATAACACTTAAACAGCATTATGCTATTTTCAAATCCAAACGCAATCATCTTGTGTCGACCCATTTGTATGTGCTGAATAGGAAAAGAACACTACGAAACAATGGCATACAAAGAAAGAGGATGAGTGAGTGGGGGGTGAAGGAAAGGCTGAACATAGATGAGCAGTAAAGAGGAGTATGCTTATTTAGTCAGTATGAAAGGTTTTTATTTCGGAGTGTTGCAACCATATCTCTGATGGCTATGATGCCCACTGTGATGGACAGGCCCTGGGTCTGCCTCCTGATGAGGTCTGCCAACCAGGGAGAGATAGCAAGTTGGTCAGTCAACCACGAGGGACGGAGGGAGAGAGTGAGAGTGAGAGAGAGTGAGAGAGCTGAATTCAAGTTAGATGCTGAGATTAGACATACGTGGGCAGGGGACTCTGACTAACTGAATAGATTCCTATAGGAGTTATCTGTCAGTGGGGACAGATAGTGAATTGGCTCTCAGTTTGAGATAGGTTCTATTTACCTGAGGGGACCATTAGGATTCTAGAAGGGTCTGGGACTGTTTTATGGGTAGTGTAAGGCAACAGCCGTGCTAGAAAGAATTTATGTGTCCAGTGACAGCTTTAAAGCCTGAGGTTAAGAAAGATCTTCAATATCTCCACAAAGACTGTTTGCTTGAAACAAGGTGTTGTGCCTTTCAAAAGCAACCATTAAGCTGTAACTTCACTGAGTGTAAACAAATAAAGTTCTAGTTTTCTTCCAAGAATGTCTCATCTCTACTTAGATCCACTGGTCGAGGGTTAAGTGGCCACTTGTTTTGCTTCACTTAATTATAATACTTGTCTGCTGTTAAACATAAGCACTAACACAAACAGTTAATTTAAGACCTCTGCTGTGAGAATACAAGACGATGTCTAATAACACACCTATAAATTACAGGCTATAATAATGGCCAGATCACACAGTTCCCATCTTAAGCGAGGGTGTCTGTATTCCCTGAATGATCATTTGCCTTGCCAGCTTGGCCATCCTCTTCCAAGATGGCTACCTTGCATGTGCTGCCAGTATCACCATGTTTTCCATGGAACTGAGAGATATGGAAGGAGTTAGACACAGATTACTGGGAAGGAAGAAGTCCCACTTTCTCTAGCAGTAAGCAGTGCAATAAAGGGGAGGCTGCAGAGAGATAAGCAGCAAAGGGGAGCTCATCTGCTTAATCAATAATAGTGGAATTATTCCACTTTTTGCATTTCTAATTATTAAGGAAAGGCAAGCTTTATACACAGGTATCACCTGAGTTTGGCCTCTAATATTCCGCACTTTCTTCTCTTCCAAAAGAACAGATGAACCAGATAGGGAATGTCTTTCCAATAGAGGCCTACCTGGCACTGCCTGCCTGTCAACACACTGTAATGATTTGGCTGTTTGGACAGGCCTTTGGGCTTTGTGAGAATTGATTCTTTAGAGCTAACCATTTGCTATTTGTTGCCATGGTTATGCATTTCACCACTGAACTTTTAAACGACTGCCATTTTTCTATTATTACTTTTACTGTTTTGCATTTTTTTTGTTGCCTTGGCAGTCTCGGAGATGGGGAAAGTGGGATAAATATTATTTCAGGTAAATAAACTAATCCCCTTGCTGACTGTCTTGGACCAATCACGGATCATTGTCCTTCTCTCATCATCAGTTGTCCTTTTAGGGGGTTGCTATCAGCCTGAAAGCACAGAGGTAAAATTATACTATTTATATTGCACACAACTCCTGATTTAGGCATGCCCAAATGTCATGTGATCATGCATACACATGGTGCCGAACCTGGAACTAGCCCCAAAATGTCATGGAAAGGGGTGGAGCAGGCTTACATGTGCTCTACCGAGGTGTGTGTAGGGATCCTTTATCACTTAACATGATGAGTCAAGAGTTCCAACTCCCGCCCCCCAAAGGAGGTTTAGCCAGGAATTGTTGATTGGCTTTCAGTCATATCAGTCTCAACATATTTATTCTTATTCTTCTTTCTGTAAACTGCTTTGAGGTTTTTTTTACCTAAAGCAAACCATAATTGACATATCATCCCTACTCATTGTGGTACACTGTAAAATACTGCAGCAGCCAAAACACACAAGAGGAAGATTGCACATGAAATTTTGTATATACAAATGATACCCAATAAAGCTCAACATCCTGCTGGATAACATGTTTTATAGGAATTTATGAAAGATCTAGAAGCTGGAGTAATATAAGATTCCTCCAGAATGTCTTTCCAATTATTTCTCCTCAACATTATCATCACCCTCCATTTTGGAATATGCATTTGTGGGTCTAAAAACTTTATTACTGATACTAGCTATCACACATTTCTCAGCCATCCTTTTGAATAATTCAAAACTCTGAGTGTGGGCAGCAGGAGATGTGGGTCTCAAGAGCATGATACTGTTTATTGGACTGTTGACTTGATTAACACAATAAGGAAATGGTTACAATTCAAAGAGCCTTCAAGTACTTTAAGCGATATTGATTTCACTGAATTTCAGCATGCTTAACCATCTCTGGTTTCTATCTACTATCTTAAGTAGGCTTACTATACATTTTATTGAAAAACACATTTGTGTTCCTTGCTTCATTTCATTCTTTTATGAATATACCCTTCTTCATGTATTAGAGAAAAGTACAACTCTCACTGCTGACTTTAATGCAATATGACATAGGAGCCTTTGACTCAGGAAAAAGAGATAGTTGCCTTAAGGAAGCCAGTTGGGGAACATGAGTAGGTCACGATTTCTGTGAATTTGAAAGCATTTTACTTTATTTTTAAGTTAACGTTTTAACTTATAGTTAACTTAGAGTTAACTTAATGCTTGTTATACTTCTTTATTATTTAAGATTTTTCTACCTTTAATGTGTCCTTGACAATTTTTAAAGAATATCTCTGAAACAGTTTGTTTAATGATCTATATTCAGCTAATGAATGGCCACTGTATCTGTGATCCAAGCCAAGATAATGCAAAGGATTTAGGACTAAACTAGATCTAATGTACGGAGACCCATTGTGAAATTCCCTTTTTAAAACAAAAACATAATAAGAAGTTCATCTGGTGCTTACATTGTTTTTCCCCCAAGACCAAATACCTTATTTTGCCAAACTTTTCAGCTTTAATTTTGATTCTGTTGGGTTTTTTTAATGCTCCTTTGCAGTGGCGTAGCGTGGGGGGTGCAGGGGGGGCCGGCCGCACCGGCCGCAACATCGGGGGGGGGGGCGCTCACACTCGCAGCTCTCTGCCCCTACCTGGCTCACTCACTCTCTCTCACTGCAGTGCTGGCTGTGCGAATCCGATCCGAGCTGCTGGGTCGCCGCCCACTGTGGAGGGGGTGGGTGCCAGGCGTGTGATGCGGAGAGTGAGCGAGGGACTATCTGGGGGAGGGACAGTGCAGCGGCCGCCCAGCGCAGCGCTGAGCGTGGGAGAGAACCACACCAGACCAGACCAGGCAGCAGCAAGAAGAAGCTGGCAGCGGCGGCAGGTTAGGGGTTAGGGGGCGCAAATTACTTGCCTTGCCCCGGGTGCTGACAACCCACGCTATGTCGCTGCTCCTTTGAGATTTGCTACCTTATTAGTTTATTGCGATGTTACTTAATGCTAATAATTTGGCTGTATGTTTTCTTTTTATGTATTGGCGCAGGAAATTTGATTGAAGGGTCTTTTAAAATGCCATAAATAAATAAGCAAGCCTTGTTGGGGGGCTTTTTGGCATGACAAAGATAATTGGCATTTCACCCAACCCTATCAAAACCAGGTGTTTTTGATGCCTGTAATTTTAATGAATACTTTTCTAATCAATATAAAGAATTTGTGAAACTTCTAAACATCAAATGGCAAATATGAATGAAATAGTGCAAAACGAAACAGTTCTGCTGAAGCCTAAGGGCAAATTTTCACAGTCTGGTTCATAAGGAAGGAAACTGTTAGAAGCCTTATGGACACATACTTGATATTTTTAAATAGGGAAGGGGAAAGGCATATTCCTGAGAATACTTGGCATGGAGCACTGAATAGCATTTAGTTTTTGCATATTTTTTGTTTAAAGATTTGTAACTGAAGCATTAGAAAACTCCATTATGAGCTCCACAGTAGGGTTGCCATATGTCCGATTTCCCCTGGACACATCCTCTTTTTTCAGGGTCACAATTTCTGTCCAGGCAGATTTTTAAAATTGGGCAAAAGATCTGGGTATTTTGGTTTGGTTTGTGCACACCAGATATACTGTACATATGTATGGCGGTATAGACACACACATATATGTAACACACACATACAACATGGTTCATGTTCAGCTCAAATTCAAATTCATCCATATGATCCTCAAAATCCTCCCCCCCCCGCAGTCATAGAATCAGAATGGTAGAGTTGGAAGAAGGTTACACATTGACAAAAATGCTCACTTGCACTACAGATTCAAGAACATGGCTATGAGCAATATATCAATGCTTCTGTGGCCTACATTTAGGAGTATTTAAAATGAGAGTTGTCACAGTGACTGGTAGTTAGAAGTCAGCAAAGGTGTCTTTTTGGCTTGCTGAAATATGGCAACCCTAGTGTACAGCAGAAGAAAAAAGTTCACAGTAATGTATTGGTCACATAGTGAATAGGAAGACACAATAGAGTTTTTACCTTATTGGGCTAAATCAGATGAAACAAGAAATAACGATTCAGCTTACACAAGATTCAGGCCTGCATGCTCGATTTCTTCCTCTTCACCCTCTTTCACATACCACAGGAGAGGAAGAAATTGAGCATGCAAGCCTGAAGAGAGGCTTGAAGGCAACATGAGTGAGAACACATCTCCGATTATAAATTCAGACCCTGGCATGTTTCAAATCATAGTTTAAACAAATCACAGTTCTCCAAGTTCAGATGACAACGGAATTATGGTTAGTTTAAAAGCAAAGTACAGGCCACTCCCCATTTACATGGGGGTTACGTTCCAAGGAATTGCATGTTTAAGTGAAATCGTATATATTGGGAAAACCATTGAAAAAGCCTGCAAACACCCTCTAAACCAGGGGTCAGGAACCTTTTTCAGCCGTGGGCCAGTCCACCATCTCTCAGACCGTGTGCTGGGCTGGACTATATTTTGAAAAAAATAATGAAGGAATTCCTATGCCCCATAAATAACCCAGAGATGCATTTTAAATAAAAGGACACATTCTACTAATGTAAAAACACACTGATTCCTGGACTGTCCGTGGGCCAGACTGAGAAGGCGATTGGACCGCACCCGGCCCATAGGCCTTAGGTTGCCTACTCCTGCTCTAAACCTATGGAAACCCTTTGAAAATGCAAAAAAAAAACCCCAAACTCCACCACAACCGCTCTCTCCAAACCTCCTTTCTCAAACTCGAAATGTCCATAGGACTCAAAAGTTGGTGCAAGGGCTCGTGGGATTGCTAGACACCATTTCTGTCATTTTCTTTTAGGGCCATTTTTTTGCTCCCCTTTCTGGTTTCATGGTGATGCACACATGCACAGTTGTGTGTGCCTTGATCGTGCATAAGTGCGAAGTTTTCAATCCCCTCTTTTGCCATTTGAAGAAGGAACAGAAGGAAAGGGGAAATATCTGATCCCAAGATGCAGGCAGAATCATTCACTGTCGTACCTGGTCCAAGTCCTGTTGCTCATCAAACAGGGGCTGAGAGTCTCTGAGGAAGTCTTGCCTGAGAGTAGAACCCACATACAAAGGCAGGGAATCCAGAGGATCACAGAGCCAAGGGTCCAGTCCAGAGGTCAAGAAATCCAAATGGAGAGCAGGAAGCAGTGGGGAATTACAGGTGCTGTTTCCAGCATCTGACTGCTGCTGAGAGCTCTGTTTAAAGGCCAGACCCAGCTGGTTCTCATCAGTGCCTTCTTCTCTGTGAAGGCTGATCAGCTTCAGGTGGAGTCACTTCTCCCCCTTCTCCTCCTTCAGGCTGCTGATCAGCAGGTCGAAGCTGCCTCCTGGCCCATGACATTCACTTAGCGTTCACATGGTTCCCTATAGTGTCTGATCCATGCTTTTAAGACAAAGAACCATATATGTGGATATACTGACTCATTTATGAGTTTGAGCTAGTGCAGCAAAGTCTTCCCACTACTAATCAGGTATTTTAACACACAATGAGAAAAAGTGATTCATTAGCTACTGAGCTGGACTTGGGCGTAAGAGAAATGCTGAATTAGGCACTTCACAGAAATATATGTCCATTCTGATTTATGCTTACTCTTTCTGTTGTCACTTGAGCATGCTGATACTTCTCTGTTGTTTCTCAGTGGCCCCATTTTGTCACCAATCATATTAATCAATTGCCCACCTAGGTTTGCTTTTAAAGGGAACAATGCCTCCTGGTAATTTGTTGCTCTAGAAGAATCTCATCCAAATTCAAAGAATATAGAGACATTCTCAATTTCCCCACACCACAGGGTGGAGATAATAGCACATATTAGCCATTGTGGGAGACATTTAGCTGTGCGCAATTCTTTTGTAGCTATGAGAATGTTTGAATGACCCAATCACATGCTCAGGGCCTGGTGGAATTCTTTACCCTTCCAGCACAATGCTAACTCCTTGGGAAATATCCTTTTGATTAGGCCCAGACCCCTTGGCTGGCTGCCCCATGTAAAAATAGTTCATGGGCAAGAAGCTTGAACACAGCTGGGAAAACTTCTACAGGATGCCAATATCCACTTAATTGTAGTATTGTCATTGAGTCAGCTATAGAAATACTATTATATAGAAATTTGTATGAATAGGACTATACATGGGGAGTATATATATATGTATGATGTTTTTTCCTTCTATTTTATCCCAATTGCAAAGAAAGTCAAATAGTGTTGACAGATTTAATCCCTGCCCCCATGCCCCCAAAAAGATTTTGTATGCATTTATTAAATGGGTTATTTGAACACTGAAAATATTTCTACACACACCTCTGAAGCAATCTTCGGGAATGAAAAAACACACACGTTAGTTTACACCTGCTTCATATAACCATATGGTCTGAAAAAGTCTACAGTGGTGCCTCGCAAGATGAAATTAATTCGTTCCGCGAGTTTTGTCGTCTTGCGATTTTTTTCGTCTTGCGAAGCACGGTGTCGGGAAAGTTTTGGAAAAGCTTCAAAAATCACCAAAGTCTTTAAAAACCTCAAAAACACCGCGTTCTATGAGTTGCTCCTCGAAGTCAAGTCGCAACTGTATTAACGGTGTTAAGAAAAAGGAAACAAACTTGCAAGATGTTTCCGTCTTGCAAAGCAAGCCCATAGGGGAAATCGTCTTGCGAAGCAGCTCAAAAAACAAAAAACCCTTTCGTCTAGCGAGTTTTTTGTCTTGTGAGGCATTCGTCTTGCGAGGTACCGCTGTATTATGCTACATTTGCTTATTTATTTAGTCTGAAAACTTTCAAAGCAGAAATTAAAAGCACAACAATACAAAAATTAGGAAAATATTTGGAATCAAAGGCATTACAAGCAGTCACAACATAGCACACAATATACAGACTCAAAATCTAAGAGGTCTAAAATATCTTAGAAGTTTTAGGAAGTCCAGCTAAAGTTTAAAAATGCCTTCACTAAGCACTAAAAAGACATCAGGTATGCTGTTATGCGAGTCTCCATGGACAAAGCACTCCACAGATAGGATCTGCTACAATGGCAAAAGGTCCTAAATCTCACTGTTAGTCACTCCAGACTCCAACAAATGAAAATTGCAGAGTATATTGCAAAAATCCAGGAATAAAGAAGACTTAAAACACTGGGAATGTTCTGCTGAACATTCTGCACATCAAGAAGTTCCAATGCCGGTGGGTATTTTTATCTGTGGATGATTTAGTGTCTTTGTGGATGGTTCATGCCTCAAAGTGACCTCCACTGTATGCCAATCCCACAACTGATTTTCTCATTTCTTTTTCTCTCACACTTTCAAGCCTTAGATTATGACGAAGCAGTTGCTGCTTCTACTGTTCTTCAAAGTCTCATCACAGATCACCAGTTTGGTGCTGAATCTGCTTTGGTTGCCCTGATGGATGGTCTTTATTGGGGGGGGGGGTGATCCTGTTGCTCTTGCTAGATCTCTCATTGGCTTTTGATACCATGGGATCCTCCTGGACCATCTACAGGCAACTGGCATTGGTGGAACTGTTCTACAGTGGTTCCAATCTTATCTCCAGGAGGTAGTGCAGGATGTGTGCTTTTTTGGCCCCCAGGCTCTTTCCAATCTACATGAAGCTATTGGGCATGGTCACCGGGAAATTTAGAGTGAGGTGTCATCAGTACGCTGGTGATACCAAATTCTATTTCTCTGCAGCATCTGAATCAGGAATGGCTGAAAAGGCTCCTGCGTCTGAATGCAGTGGCTAATACAACTGAGCCTGAATCTGTACAGTATTTTACAGAATGCAATAGTCTACAGCAAGCAAAGCTGAAACTCCTGCCTACTTTCCCTTCCTGCAGCAATACAGATCTGTATTCAGCTTCCACTGTGTTTGTCTGGTGAGCCAGTGTGGTGTAGTGGTTAAGAGCGGTAGTCTCGTAATCTGGTGAACTGGGTTCGATTCCCCGCTCCTCCACATGCAGCTGCTGGGTGACCTTGGGCCAGTCACACTTCTCTGAAGTCTCTCAGCCCCACTCACCTCACAGAGTGTTTGTTGTGGGGGAGGAAGGGAAAGGAGAATGTTAGCCGCTTTGAGACTCCTGAAGGGGAGTGAAAGGCGGGATATCAAATCCAAACTCTTCTTCTTCTTCTTCTTCTTGTCTTGGGCATAGGGCTTACTTATTCTGCAGAAGTTCATATTTTCCCCTTTGTGTACAAGACCTGTTCTGTATCCATCCTTTTGGTGTAAAGTTGACAACAAGTTCACATAAAATGTTTCTTGGTTCATATAGCAATTCACCCTTGAGGGGTGAAACAACTGCTTGTTAACTACCAGTCGGTTCAGATGTGAAACTCAGCAGAGGTAGACACATGGTAAAGTGTCATTTTAAATCTAAGGACATCTACAAACAACCCAATTCACTCTTGAGTGTTTTTCATTTTCTGGAGTGCACTCAAAACTGAAACTGCATAGGTGAAGCAACAGGAGAATCAAATCAGAATGCAAATGAAAAGCGGTTTCAACCAACAGAATAAATTCATACCTCAGCAGACTCCCATTAGCCCAGCCAGCATGACTCACGGTCAGGGATAATGGGAATTTTGGTCCGGCAACATCTGAAGAGCCACCAATTCCCCATCCCTCATATAGATATAGCAACTAAAAGGTTCAGGGTAAAAGATCCCAATGCCTTGCCATCATGAGGCCATAATATGGCATAATTTGATGGGTGGCTTCTGGCAAAAATAGAACTCTGCTCTAGTAGTCTCTCACATGCAGGCAGCCACTGGACCTGATGTTTCCTGATTCCAACATGACACAAGTGTATTAAAGTGAACTTGCATAGTACTGCTGAGAAACGAGAAAGAATGAAGGTGTAGACCAGCCTTTCTCAACCTGTGGGTCCCCAGATGTTGTTGGACTACAACTCCCATCATCCCTGCACTCTGGCCTTGCTAGCTAGGGGTGATGGGAGTTGTAGTCCAACAACATCTGGGGACCCACAGGTTGTGGAAGGCTGGTGTAGATAATCCTTTCAATGTTGCCTTCCTTCACTTATACAATGGTCTTTCAGGACCAAAGGCAAGCTGGTGCAATGTTGCCATTTCCTATCGGCAAGGGCTTGGATAGGGCATTGCTTTTGACTAGCTTCCTAAAGATCAGATACTCCTTGAGCAGCTGTGAAGCAAACCAACAGTTCTCTGGGTGCAGACAAAGCTAACCTGTTAGATGTAGCTGTAAAATAAAGCCTTGGTAGATTTCAGGGAGAATACTATAAAATGGACGGTTGTTAATGGATATTTGTTAATATTGCCTTATGATACAAATTAATATTTGCTGGGGTTTGGGAAGTAGGGGGGGGGAGCCTCCTCCTGAGAGCGATAACAGATGTTGTTAGTTTCAGCTAGATAAACTGTGATCAGTTGGTTCTGTATGAGCACCGAAGCAAATAATTTTTTTTGCAAGAGAGAACTGTGCTAATTTGAGCTCACAAGAGACTGACAAGATTTAAAGTGAAAATGACAACGGAACACTGTTAAGACAGCAGGAACATAATTTGTTCCCTAATTTTCACCCCCCCCCAATAATAATAATTCCGATTCTGATTTTGAGAGTCAGTGTGATGTAGTGGTTAGAGAGCTTGGGAGACCAGAACTCAAAACCCTACTCCGCCTTGAAGCTCGCTAGGTGACCTTGGGCCAGTCACTGCCCCTCAGCCTTTTAGGGTTGCTGTGAGGATAAAATGGGAAGCAGGAGAAGTCTGAATACGACCTTGAGTTCCTTGAAGGGAAGATGGGACATAAATGTAATAAATAAATGCAATAAATAATATTTTGCATATGACTCTCTGTACCAACTAAATAACCCAAGGCATGATGGGTTCAATGTTCAGACACATTTGGAAGGTTTTTTTTTTTTTGGGGGGGGGGGAGGGATAATTATTTGAGTGGCCCAATTAAAGTCAGATGATTGAGGAATGGTCTTTAACAGAAGCAAATGTCATACTTTGTGCACTGAAAGCATCTACCAGGTCAAACCATTGGCCTGTCTAGTTTGGGGTTGGCTACACTGGCTCGCAGTGACTCTCCATGACTTTTCAGACAATGGTATTTTGTAGCCCTACTTGATGATTTCAGGGATCGAACCCTTCAGTATGGAAACCATGTGCTCTACCACTGAACTATGGCAGTTCTCCACAAAAAAAGCCACCCACTAGGTTTTTAACCTTTTCACTGTAGCTCCTTGAACCTTCTGAAAAGCAGTTTGGGGATCTTTCAGGAAAGTGTTCAGTGAAATTCAATGGTGCTTACAATATAGCCAGTGGAAATATGGAAAACGATGAACCCTGTATATGAGAGCAAAGAGTCTTCTGCTTTTTCACAGCACATGTGGGTTTGAAGCCCCAGTGGGTTGCTGCCATTAAGTTAAGTTGAACTTAGCAGGCATAGGATAGAGAATAAAGAAGAAGTGCTGAGCTCCCCCCCCCCTCAAAATACATAGTTAAGAAAAACTCGATTTAGAACAGGTTTTAGACAGACTGTTTTGTGTCCTTCTTAAATATATGCATAAACACAAGAGTGTTCTTCTGTCTGTTGTATTCTACTGTCTACATTAACTGCTTTTTTCCTTCATTGCACAGCCTCAGTTTATCACTTCAATACTCTGAGTCCACACACATTCTTACTGGTTTAACGATGATAACATAAGAATGGGCCTTACATTAATTGCTAACTTAGGTCCCCTTTCACAAAAATCATCCAAGTCACTTGGGTAATAGAGGGACATTGCCTATAAAGTTTCAAATTAAATTCTTGCTAATAGTCGCTATAATCATTTCAGCTTCTTATAATGTGACAAAATTATCATGAATCCGGCATGACTTTTGTTCAGTTATTAAGTTCTTACCATGTCAAGTGAAGTGATTTGAAGCAAAAAATGCTTTTATTGGATTTTCTTTAATCCTTTTTGCAATGTAATGTCATGCGGTGTAATTTTCCCTTCTCAGAATAATATTAATGGTTGTCATTGTAGAGATACTATACTAGTGGCAGATAATCCACCAGAAAGAAATTGCAATAGACAAATGCAAATTTCATTTAAAACTTGGAATAGGTTTTGTTTCCTGGTTTCCAGGTACTAGAAGGTACAACTCAAGACCCTCCAAGTGTCCCTATTTTCCAGGGACATGCCTGATTTAGAGAAGATGTCCCAGTTTCAGATTTGATCCCAGAATATCCTGCTTTTCCATAGGATGTCCCTATTTTCATTGGACAAATGTTGGAGGGTATGGAGTTATCTGACCCCTGAGCTATCTCAAGGCAATCCTGTACAGTACAGGGAAGTTTTTTTAATGTTTAATGTTCAATTATGTTTTATATATGTTGGAAGCTGCCCAGAGTGCTGGGGCAACCCAATAAGATGTGCGGGGTATAAATAGTAAAATTATCATTATGGAATGGGGCAACCCTATTTTCATCAGAGAAATGTTGGAAGGTATGCAACTCTGGCATTTTAAAGAATGACAGCCTCCACAATTCTGTGAAAATTAGTACAGGAGAGTGAGTGCACTAAAAGTAAGAGCGCAATTGTATTAGGTAAGATCAGGAGCGCTGATAACTGAAGTTCAGAATCCAAAACACGAAAATAAATATTTATGAAACAATGCTGTTATAATAGACAACAGGATGGCATTTGAGATGTTCAAAGTAACAAGAATAGGTTCAACAGTGACATTTGTTTCAGACATACAAGCTCAGCGGTGATCCAAATGTGAACAGAAAGAAGGATTATACTTCTCTAGAGTATGTAATTAGGTCACAGCTCCTTGCATTAGCAAAATAGGTAGAGGGGCTAAGAAGGGTGCAGAAGGAGAGGTCATGGTAGAAGCGAATCCCTCAATACACATAGGCTAGGCCTCTTAGGTATTCATGAAAGGAATCAAAGGACAGGAAGAAGGGCGCATACGCTAAACCATTTAAATCACTGGATACTGCAGGTTCCATGCGTGCATTGCTCTCATACTGCTAGCAAATATACAGTCACAGCTGCTGAAAATGTGACAAAGGCCTGAAGGCAGCCTGCCACTCATTTCCCTTCAGTCTCACAAGATGTTCTCTGTGAGGCATAAGTCTTCACAGAAGATCCTCTAAGGCAGGCATCCCCAAACTCGGCCCTCCTGCTGTTTTGGGACTACAATTTTAATCTGTGATATTTTAGTGTATTTTTTGTTTCTATGGAAGCCGCCCAGAGGGGCTGGGGAAACCCAGCCAGATGGGCAGGGTACAAATAATAAACTATTATTATTATTATTATTATTATTATTATTATTATTATTATTATTACAATTCCCATCATCCCTGACCACTGGTTCTGTTAGCTAGGGATGATGGGAGTTGTAGTCCCAAAACAGCTGGAAGGCCGAGTTTGGGGATGCCTGCTCTAAAGTCTGAGAGAAACTGCTTTCAGGCTTAGGGGAGGAAACGAGATCCAGAAGGGCACCTTTAAGTGTTTGTCCTATTAGCCTACCTCAGACACATGATTATTTTACTAGTACCGTATTTTTCACCCTATAGGACACACTTTTCCCCCTCCAAAAATGAAGGGGAAATGTGTGTGCGTCCTATGGGGCGAATGCAGGCTTTCGCTGAAGCCTGGAGAGCGAGAGGGGTCGGTGCGCACTGACCCCTCTCGCTCTCCAGGCTTCAGGAAGCTCTGCGCAACCCTCGGGAGACCGGCTCTGAGGGTTGCGCAGAGCTGCCTGCAGTCCCGGGATCAGCGCAGCTCTGAGCGGCCATCGGGAGCGGGGCGCTAAGTCCCGCCCTGCTCCGGATGGCGGCGCAGAGCTGCCTGCAGTCCCGGGATCAGCGCAGCTCTGCGCGGCCACCAGGAGCCAGGGGTGAAGCCCCGCCCCGCTCCGGATGGCGGCGCAGAGCTGCCTGCAGTCCCGGGATCAGCACAGCTCTGCGCGGCCACCGGGAGCCAGGTGCTAAGTTCCGCCCCGCTCCGGATGACGGTGCAGAGCTGCCTGCAGTCCCGGGATCAGCGCACTTCTCCCCATCGCCAGCCCCACAAGCTCGGGGGACAGCGGGGAGGCAGAGCGTGCCATCCCACTGTTCCCCGACCTGGTTCTTCCAGCCCTGCACCTGGGGGGGAAATAATTTTTTTTTCTTTATTTCCCCCCCAAAAAACTAGGTGCGTCCTATGGGCCGGAGCTTCCTATGGGGCGCAAAATACAGTAACTGGCATTAAATGAGGGCTGGGGAACGCTTTCTTCTGTTTATAGCAAAACATATATACCACTTTATTGTGATAAACCTCTATGTGGTTTACAAAAATATATAATGCAGCATTAAAATTATTGATAAAAAATAAGTATTTAAAATATCCTGAAGATGATTAAAACTGACAGTTGCTAAAAAGAAATAAAACACATGTAGCCTCGTCGTGTCTGGACAGACTTGTCTAAAAAATGTTGGTGCCAAAAGGAACACAGCAAAAGTGGCTTGCTAGTGTAAATAGAGAAAGAGAGCTCCAAAGTATAGGTAAAGGTAAAGGTAAAGGTAAAAGGACAGCTGACCATTAGGTCCAGCCATGGACGACTCTGGGGTTGTGCGCTCATCTTGCTCTATAGGCCGAGGGAGCCAGCGTTTGTCCGCAGACAGCTTCCGGGTCATGTGGCCAGCATGACTAAGCCGCTTCTGGGGAACCAGAGCAGCGCACGGAAACGCTGTTTACCTTCCTGCTGGAGCCGTACCTATTTATCTACTTGCACTTTGATGTGCTTTCGAACTGCTAGGTTGGCAGGAGCAGGAACCAAGCAACGGGAGCTCACCCCATCACGGGGATTCGAACCGCCAACCTTCTGATTGGCAAGACCTAGGCTCTGTGATTTAACCCACAGCTCCATCTGTGTCCCTAAAGTGTAGGTACAGCCACAATCTTTTAAAAATGCATTTTTTAGAAGTGCTCAGCAAATATTAACTGGCACCTGTAAAAGGGCCACTTCCACAGTTTTCAATGAAGGGTTACTGACCCATGGGAAGAGCCCACTGGAACCAACAGTGGGGAAAGTCACCCCTGCTTTTCGCTCTCCCCTTCAATAGGTACCGCTCCGGTGGGAAGGTAAACGGCGTTTCCGTGCGCTGCTCTGGTTCGCCAGAAGCGGCTTAGTCATGCTGGCCACATGACCCGGAAGCTGTATGCCGGCTCCCTCGGCCAATAAAGCAAGATGAGCGATGCAACCCCAGAGTCGGTCATGACTGGACCTAATGGTCAGGGGTCCCTTTACCTTTAAATAAAATGTTAACTAACACTAGGGCTGACCATTTCTTGATGAGATTTAGGCTTGAGCAGACATACCCAGAACTGTGCTGTTAAAGGGGCATTTTTTAAAATGAGTGTTTGGCTTTTCCAAGCAGGATGTGTTGCTCTTGAAGTCTGTAAATTGCATTTAACAAGACTATAACTACTGAGAGAGAGAAATGTTGTTTCCACTTTAAGCTTAAAAGGTAAAATAAATATAGGTATAGAATGCATAAAAAAGGGTTACGAAAAGCTTCAGAGCTGATTTGGATAATCATATCTCAGCTTAATCTTGGCACCGATAGGATTGAGGTTCTTGCCTGCACAAACAAACCTGTTACACTCCATTTTGAAGCATGAACAATTAAACCAGAAAACCTTTAGCTAACCATAGTTATTGTTGTTGTTGCTGCTGCTGTTTGCCATTACTAGGAAACTATGGTTACCGGTTTCAAACCATATTTAATAGCATGGCTTGTGCTAAAGTTGATAATTATGGTTTCACAGTTTGGCTAAAACAGGAAACTATGGCTAACTAAACATTTCCTGATATTTTACAAATTCTTAGTTTCAAGGCACAAGAACTTCCTGGGCTTTCCCTCTCTGCAGCTCCTTCAGACCTTAGAAGTCTGTGTGAGATTGGTGTCCAGAATGGACAACAATTAAATTAAATTAAATTAAATTAAATTAAATTAAATTAAAAGCACATTTTATGTGTCTGGATAATCTTTGTAGAAGAACTTTATAGACGAATGAAGGAAATAACATTGAACTTCTTATTGTGTGGCTTCTGAGCACCATGAGCTAGGCAAATTCACAATACAAACCAGATTTTTTTGTATTTCTGATTTGGGGTGCCCATGAGTGGTGTCCAATTTTCTCTCAGTATAGAACGACTACACCTTACTACAAGGGGCTGAAATTCAAAGCAAGCAAGCAACCAGTTGTGAACTGAGACCACTATTTGCGACCTAGGTCGCTTCCAGCCTATCAGTATTTGGGGAGCAAAATTCATCTTACACAACTGTAGAGCAAAATATCTGTTCCCTACCCCCCCAAAAATCTGGATTGATGGAACATTGTATGCTACCCTAAAAAGGAGGGTGGAATAACCTACCCACAAAAAGTCAAAATAAATGCTTAATAAACAGGTGGTTGTGCAAGCGGCCTTAGTTGCTAGTAACCACAGCTGTCCTTTGCCATTCTGCTTCTGCTGAGGCAAAGCCTTTGCTTTGTAAATTGCTGGATTTGCTTTATGTGTTACCTTCCTATTTCAGCTTACATGGTCTTTTCTTTGCATTGCAATTTGCTACATCATGCTGCCTGACCTGACTTGCACTTTGATTTCTTCAGCTGAACGAGAAACCCATTGGTCTCCTCACTTCTGAGGAACGTTTTGTTGTCCACCCAAACAGGTGCATCTCTTGATCTTTGCATTGGTATGAAGAGTTTAGCAGAAATTGAAGTGCAACAGATTGAAGGATTTAGTTATGTGTGCTGCAGTGTTCAAAAGGCTTTCAATTCAATCCTCTTTTCTTGGAGGGGATTTTGCCTTCCAGGCTGTGTAAAATTAGTTGCTGAGCCACCAATTAAGTTCTAAAGTGTGATGATGCTTTGCAGTTTGGGATGCAGCCAAGTACCAGATAGACAAGGGCGAATCTACACCAGTATTAAGTGCAAATAATGCAGGTAAAATAACAAGAGAAGCACCTTAAGATCGAAGATGAATTAATATACTGGAGGGACTGATAGACGACACAGAAGTCTGTTCCCAGTTTAAAATTCAATTTTTTCAACATATCCTTCTCCAACCTCAGTTAATCTACCATTTCTCAAGTGGCCACAACTAACTGCAAATTCAGACTTTGCTTTTCTGTGTTCTGCCTTTCTTGGTAGATGCAGAGGCATATCAAAACTGGCTAATGAATTAGACAGGATGAGCTAATGTGGATCCACTGTCTTAAAAAAGAAAAACAGAAAAGGAAAAGAAACATGGGGTGATTTAAGCAATTATTTGTATGATTAGTTCTGATTATGTTTTTTCATTACAAGTTTCTTAGGAGTTACAGGTTCCCTGCTCCTTCTTTTCTATGTGTGTGTGGCAACTGAATGGCGTTAATGGGAGTATCTTCCTCCCTTCCTTACCTAATTTCCATGATGGAGGGGAGGGAGAGTAGAGGTCTCACATGTGAATAGCCAGCACAAATATATAAATGTGTGTGTGTGTGTGTGTGTGTGTGTGTGTGTGTGTGTGTGTGTGTGTGTAGACTTCATCCATGTGAAGAAATATGCCAACAGCTCAGGACCACAATACTTCAAGGACCGCCTCTTTCCATATGAATCTACCCAGACCCTGAGATGACCTTCTGAGGCCCTTCTTCATGTGCTTCCTCCAAGAGAGGTCCAGACGGTGGCAACACGAGAACGGACCCTTTCTTCAGTGGCTCCTTGTCTGCGGAATGCTCTCCCCAGGTGCTAGGCAAAAACGTTCCTCTTTAGCCAGGTCTTTGGTTGATTTGATTGACATCCTATGCCCTTTTAAAATGTGTTTGGTGTTTGTGTGTTATTGGGTTGTTGTTGTTTTTCTTTTGATTATGATTATGTGCTTTGTGGTTTTATACAGTGGTACCTCTGGTTATGAACTTAATTCATTCCAGAGGTCCGTTCTTAACCTGAGGTACCACTTTAGCTAATGGGGCCTCCTGCTGCCACTGCGCCACTGCCACGCGATTTCTGTTCTCATTCTGAGGTAAAGTTCTTAACCCAAGGTACTACTTCCGGGTTAGCGGAGTCTGTAACCCGAAGTGTTTGTCACCCAAGGTGTTTGTAACCCGAGGTATTCTGATTTTATCCTGTGAACCACCCTGAAACCGACGGGTATAGGGTGGTACAGTGGTGCCTCGCAAGACGAAAAGAATCCGTTCTGTGATTCTCTTCGTCTAGCGGTTTTTTCGTCTTGCAAAGCAAGCCCATTGAAGGATTAGCGGATTAGCGCTATTAGCGCTTTTAGCGGCTTATCTGCTGATCAGATCAGCTGATAAGCGGCTTAGCGGCTTAGAAAAAGGGGGGGAAGGAAAAAAAACCAGCAGGAACTCGCAAGACATTGTCGTCTTGCGAAGCAAGCCCATAGGAAATTCGTTTTGCGAAGCACCTCCAAAACGGAAAACTCTTTCGTCTAGCGAGTTTTCCGTCTTGCAAGGCATTCGTCTTGCGGGGCACCACTGTATATAAATTCAATTAAATAAATAAATGGCTATGTAACTTTAAAAAGTGTGCTGAGAACTGTACACTGGCAACACATCAACATTAACATCCTAAGTAACATACAGGAAACAGTGGTAAAGAAACAATCTAAGGAGTAGAACTTACCACTTCTTCATGGGTGGCACCTTCTACGTTTATGCCATTAACCTAAAAATGTCACAAAACGGTTATTTGAAATATCGGATTAATATCAGAATGTTATACAAGCATCAAAATAGTAGCATACTTTTGAAGCAGTTGTGTAGAGTAAACTGACCTGTATTACTGCATCTCCTATAAATAACATCCCTGACTGGTCCGCTGTAGAGTTATTTGAAGAAAAGAAAAACCACACATTAATTGAGAGACTTACAATAAGGACATATTTCTTGCAGCAGTTTGTCTTAAGCAGGGTTATTGTACAAGTCACTTCTACAACTGCCTCTCTTGTAAAAATGCCAGCAGCATAGCAATCACCCAGCAAAGCTAAATAGATTGGTAGCAATTCTAAGGAAATTAAGAGGGCTGATTTCCAGTCACAAAAGATTATTTAATATGGAACACAAATGTCACTTCCCACTAATGATGGATTTCATTAAATTATGGAGGAAATATAATTCACATTTTTCATTAGCTTTGGTAGGACAGTAAAATAGGAATTCTGCCTCCCTTGTTCTTTCCTCCTGAAAAGATGTGCAGAGGCTGCTTTCATCAAGGAGGTTGCACAAAGAATTTAATAAAGCAATTTAGTGTGAACTTTGAATCCACTTCACTGAATAGAGTAACCCGATATATTATTTCAACCAGTAATTTGCGAAGTTTCTGCAACACGAAATTAATGTGAATGTCACCTTGCCAGCTGCATGCATAACTAAAGCAGCATACAATCTCTCCTATTCTAAGAAACACGTTTTTTAAAACCTTGTCTCTCATCATAGCACTGTTGATTTTCACTCATATTTTCAATGGCTTCCTAGAACGTTGCTCTAATTAGAAAAAGGAAATAGTTAAAAACAGCATAAATCAAGGTCTACGGTCTAGTTCAGAGATGTGCTGCTGCCCTCAGTTTTCCTACAAGTGAACAGTGATGGTTCACTCTGGACTGACTCCCTCCTCCTTTCAAAAATCTGGATGTTCATGTAATTACCAGCACCCTGTAAGTCTCCAAACCTTCTTCCCTGGCACTTCCTGCTGTAATGGCTGTCATAGCAGCAGCAGACATGGTAGGCGGGATCTCTCTCTCTCTTTCTCCATGCTTCTGCTTGTCACTGGGATCAAATGCTGCCATGGCAACGTTCAAGTCACCAGAAACCCCAAGGAAATCTGATTTCCATACTAACATCAGGTGCCCTTGGGAAACTGCAGGCCCACAACTCCAGAGACCCAATGCGTTTCCCCCTAGGAAATTTGGTGCTCTGGGGAACTTAGCAGATCCGGGGCTCCGAGCTTGTGAGACCCTTTCAAGTGTCGAGCAGGAGTGGGAAGAAAATACGTCCCCATTCAGATTTACCACCAACAGAGTGGAAGTTGTTTCCTGGTGGTATCTTACCATTCTGCTTTGTTAAATATGCGAATATAGAAATCATACGGGAGGAGGACCCTGCTTCATGATTCATTTCCAGTGAACCAGCATTTGCTCTCCTTCCCACCAGCTGATAGGCAGATGAAAGGATTGACACAGATAGCCCCAGAAGTGTATTTATGCAAATTAATGAGGAAGAGTCTATGAATGGCTGCTAAGTATGATGACTATACTGTCTCCAGGAACAGAGGCACAATGCATCTGAATACCAGTTGCCAGGCATCCACAGTCAGAGAGGGCTATTGTCCCCATTTGCTGTTTGTGGACTTCCCAGAAAGGTATCTGTTTGGCCACTGTGTGAAACAAGATGCTGGACTAGGTGGTCCTGTGCTCTTTCTTAGGTTTTGAGGATGGCAATACCCCATCCCCACAACTGGAACAAAGCACTGAAGTCATCTGAGAATTACTACAACCAGCAGTGGTGTAGCGTGGGTTGCCAGCACCTGGAGCAAATCGAATATCCTCAGCACCGCTGATACACTGGATCAAAGGAGCAGGAGTTCAGCAACCTACCCGAGTGACAGCCACGGCACCCCATGAGCATCGAACATGGCAGAGAGTGGGACAGGAGATTGGTCAGGAATGGGTATCTTTCTAAAACCCGTGCAGAGGGTGCCCTAGTAAGCGGCCATCGGCCAAATTTGCTGCTTAATCTACCCACGTGAACATTGGGAGATTTTCTGTTTGAGGGGGAGGGTGTACTTACTATCTATCTATCTATCTATCTATCTATCTATCTATCTATCTATCTATCATCTATCTATCTATCTCTATCTATCATCTATCTATCTAATTATCTATCTATCTGTCAGGGAACTGCCATCGGCTCAGGGGCGAGAGGGGAAAAGCCGGATGGATTACAGAGAGCCCCCAAAGATCATGGGAAGCAGCACTTCCTCAGCGGAGGAAGGTAGCCACGCCTCTAGTGGAGAGGAGATGCAGGGGGTGGACGAGGCAAGGCGGTGCCAGGACACCTTGCCTGAGCAAAGCGGGGAGGAGGGAGGTCCCCCGTTACCCAAGCCTTCCTTGCGCAGTAAGCTTCCACGCAGAGAGGAGAGGCGCAGACTAGGCGTTAAGAAACTACTCTGCTGGGGAAGGTTTAAGGACCGCCCACTCTCAGATTTTTCAAGTGAATGAGCAAGACACGGAATATAGGCACTCTGCATTCTAAAGGTTTTTATCACTAATAAGAAAGCTTTAGAACAGACTATTGAGGCATATTGCCTGATTGCTCTCGAGCCACCAACTGATACCTCTAACACTATCTATCTATCATCTATCTATCTATCTATCTATCTATCTATCTACCTACCTACCTACCTACCTACCTACCTACCTATCTATTTTTTTACTATGCTATTTGTTTTCCTTTTGAAATTTTGGCACCCCTAAGGATTTTGCGCTCAGGGCAAACTGCCCCTGTGGCCCTGCCCACGCTATGCCACTGGCAACCAGGCTGATGCATCCAAAAAGCCTGAGCTAGGGAAACCACGCAAATCTCATGGCTGAGAGCATGTCCCACTTTCTCTCTTTTTAACAAACTTCTCTACTTTACAGAATATGCCACTGTTGAAGGCTCTGATGTTGCTTTATAATGGCAAGAGAATTATTCTCTTACAGGAATTTTCCTAAGCCCAGGATGTATTCCATGGCGTATGAGAAGAACTTGAAGGGAAAAAAATCCCTTATTTAAGATGTACGTGACCGTGCATTGATGAGTTGTTCCTTTTCTTTTGAGGAAAACAAGTACATTCTGTACAGTTTGATTGGCAGGAGTTTGTGATTAGCTCCCACTACAAAAAAGAAAAAGAAAAAAAAGAAAGATTGCTACATAACGGTGCTTTTATTCTGGTTTTCTAGATCAAGAAAAGTGAGACATGGAATAAAGTGGCCTAGAAATATGGTTTTCTGAAAGTTTGAAAAATGGCTCCGATACATACTAGAGGGCTGAATTATGGTTATTTCTGTTATTGGGTAAACAAAAGCACAACACAAAAAACTGTAACCCAAACAACATGAGTAAGGCTTTTAAAAAATCTTTTAAAAAATTGTCTTTCACAGCAAAATGAATACAACTGAGTGTCCTACAGTAAAGTCCAAGCTGCCTTTTCATAAATTGTACCCTAGGAAAGCACAGTTACTACTCTTTTGTGCTAAATGTGTGCTATTAGGAATACAGAGGCTTTTCAAAGTGAATCAAAACATCTTTCAAAAACTGTATGTCTACCATACTGAAAGAATACAGAGTGTTCCTAAAGTCTAATGTAGTCCACTTGGTAAGGTTATATTTTTCTCTCATTTTGTTTCACACTGCTATATTTTAAAGCATGGCAATATGCTTAGTTCTTCAGTTCTTCTGCATTCCAAGAAATTACTATATGTAGGCATGACAGATGGTAAAGAAAACAAAATCTGATCAACAGCGCAAAAAGAAAGCAGTATGAGAATTTTGGAAATGTTATGAGTAAACTCTAATGCGCGCTTACCAGAATTTGCTCTTTTCTTTTGCTTTTGGAATACCGTTTGCATAGACACTGTACATTAAGCTGCTCCATCTAATGAAGTACTCTCAACTTGACAGGCAGTGGTCATACACTGGTCTTTTCCCTTCAGCATTGCTCTTCTGGCAAACCATGGCTTAGCTCCCAGCAGTTCAGTGGCAGGAAGACCAGAGCAAAGTGGCCAAAATTTCCTCTCCAGGAGTCTGGATGCTTGTGCTAAGTCATGGTTTGGCTTAGGGTTATGTGTAAAGTAGCTCAACAAGGAAACAACTCCCCTGTATTTTACGAAGTTCTTGCAATACTTCAGCAACTGATTCTCAATGACCAAAGCCGAGCCGTATTTCAGCCAGAAGATATAACCAAAGGTCAAGCACCTTTAGTTCCAATTTTCCAACAGGAAAAATCAGATGCCGCTAATAGCTGGATCCTATGCAGGTGTGCATAAACTCATTGATTTCAATAAATGCACTTACCTCTGCATAGGATCAGGCCTTAAGTCTTAAGAAGAAGAAGAGGAGGAGGAGGAGGAGTTTGGACTTGATATCCTGCCTTTCACTCCCCTTAAGGAGTCTCAAAGCGGCTAACAATCTCCTTTCCCTTCCTCCCCCACAACAAACATTCTGTGAGGTGAATGAGGCTGAGAGACTTCAGAAAAGTGTGACTGGCCCAAGGTCATCCAGCAGCTGCATGTGGAAGAGGAGGGACGTGAACCCGGTTCACCAGATTACGAGTCCACCGCTCTTAACTGCTACACCATGCTGGCTCTCAGTACCTAAGTCTTTTCCCTTCAAAGCACTTAACTTTGGCTGGTAGAGTTGGGATTGCATTGTCCAAAATGGCCCATGGAATAGCTTCCACCAGAGAGATCAGAATGCATGCCAACAATGGTTCATCCCAATGCTGCCATCCTTGCAGCTTGTGACTGTTATAAACATACAAGTTGATTTACTTCTGTATGACTGAATGTGCAGAACGATGTAGTCTTAAAAGCCACCTTGCAATCACCAGAGCTTAGAAGTCTGAACATTAAGATCCATAACTGGAACACAGATCCAACTCTCTAATGGTTACCTAGTGCTTGTTCACTGTATACCTGCTGCAACTCAGAAGCAACCACAGAAGAGTACTTCTGCAACACAGATACATGGTCACCCCCTAAATCCACTGCATGAGCAATACACAGCCATTCCCAAATACCTTACATGGCATCTCATCCAAATTTTGACTTTTCAAGTTAGACTAAAAACTAAAGTTTGCCTGCCAGGAAGACAGAGCTGTTTCTGCTGCTGAAGCTATCATGGATTAATAGGATGATGCTTCTCCTGTGATTTCTTGCTACTTCTGGATAATGGAAAAACTCATGCTGCCAATCTGATCATTTTATCTTAAACGTATTTTATCTTGTAGCTGCATTCTGTTTTCCCCCCAGATGGCACATCAATCAAAACACAGCTCCATAGACTTTATTTACCGCATCATGGTTATTATATTGGTATGGTGCTCAAACATAAGCTTGCTATAGTGGCGATAAAGAAACAATAGTATGAATTTGCAATACCCGCAATATTAACTTAAAACAGCACTGAAGGGGAAAGTGGGGAAAGGATTACAGTTTTAAGTCTTCCAACTTAATAAACTTTGACAACACCAAAGTGTGAAATGAAGCTCATAAATGATTTAGAGGCTCCTGGAACAATACACTGTTTATTACACATAGATTTCCCTCTTCCTTTGGGAAAGCTCAGAGCGGTTTATATGCTGTTCTTCTATCCTGCCACTGGCCAGGCTAAGACCTGCTAAGTTATTCTGTAACAGCATAATGTACCCTCAGGCGATAACATATAAATTACAAAGTTCTACTTTCTTCATAAGTAGATCTGTAGAAGAAGAAGAAGAGGAGTTTGGCTTTGATAACCCGCTTTATCACTACCCGAAGGAGTCTCAAAGCAACTAACATTCTCCTTTCCCTTCCTCCCCCACAACAAACACTCTGTGAGGTCTGTGGGGCTGAGAGACTTCAGAGAAGTGTGACTGGCCCAAGGTCACCCAGCAGCTGCATGTGGAGGAGCAGGGAAGCAAACCCGGTTCACCAGATTACGAGTCTACCGCTCTTAACCACTACACCACGCTGGCTCTCTGTATTTAACAAACAGCAGCCTTGCACACATATTCTTTCATTGCGTAGAAAACGCATGATGCAACAGATAAACACCAAGAACTAAAATGGAGACTGTCTATTAATACCATTTTTGTAAAGCCATACTCCATGCTAAGAATATTCATGTGTTATACTGCTTCTCTTTTAAAGTGGCACAGAGATTTATCTCAAGAGGAGCTGCTGGCAGCAAAAGTCAGCTGACACGACTCCATAAATTCTACGCAAAATGTAAAGCTTTTTAGAATTCTCTTAAGTCAAACTATGGTTTTATGCTACTTTTGCTTTACAAGAAAAAAAGTAAACTCTGTTTTTTTGTTGTTGTTTTTTTACCATAACAATTCAAGGAAGTGGACCTTTTATTTTATTTTTTTAAAAAGGTTTCTTACTTCCTTTACTTCAACGAAGTACTAAATCCACTACTTTGGGCAAAGAAAGAAAACCTCATCTCAAGCAACTAAAATGCATTCTAATATCTGAGAACAGGGAGGATAGTACCAACATGGACATGATTAATACCACAGGTAAAAGGCTTACTGAACTGAATAATGTGGCACTGAATCCACGGAAGTAATGAATATTTAAAGTTTTATAAGGAAATAAAAGAGAGGCAGACTGGCGTCTTCAATCTTTCTATTCAAAGGATGGCACTGGAGGCCAACGAGAGATCTTATTATTTCTTGTTTCAAGACAGTGGGAAGGAGATACGCAAAAACAAAAGGGTAGAACTGAATGTGATCAGGTAATGGAAGGCATGTTTCCTACTGAGCTACACAGCTTAAGACGAAATGAAGAAAAACATGATTTATTATTAACAGGTATTATCAACTCATTAATTTTCCTGCAGTTATTTTTGTGGCTCCACATTTTGCCCTTGATATCTTAGATGCAAAATCGTTTCTAATCACAGGCATCTTTCGTGCAACGCACAAAGGAAAAAAAACAACAACACTTTTTCCTTGTACGATAAAATGTAATATTAACATCTGATTTATAAAGTAGAGCTGCCACAAGTTTATTGGGGGGGAGGGAATTTTGTTTGCCCCAGTGCGTTTTATCAGGGCTTTCTGATTTGTGGTTGCGACATGCCAAAAATGGCTTGGGCCACAATGTGGGGAACTACATTCTTGAAGACTTGGCAGAGTGATTCCAGCTGAGAAGCCCACCTGTTGAGAATTTCCCATGTGAACCATTAAAAAGGCTATCTTCTTTCATTAGGTAGGATTTCATCAGATAGTGGTGGCCAAACTTGGCCCTCCAGCTGTTTTTGGACTACAACTCCCATCATCCCTAGCTAGCAAGACCAGCGGTCAGGGATTATGGAAATTGTAGTCCTAAAACAGCTGGAGGGCCAAATTTGGCCACCACTGTCATAAGAGAAATGCACTGGGCCAAATCGGCATTAGCAGTTGCCAAGTTTATAAACTCCACCCTCAAATATTAGATGATGCCTGCTTGTCTTTTATGTTATGGATACATATGTAAGTTGACCCCAAATATCCTTGTTGGAAACAGTATGAATAACCCATTAACTGCTCCTTGAAGTTGTACCCTTTAACATTACAAATAACCCATTATTCCAGCTGGGGCCTGTATTCCGTTTCTCTTCCAATTATTGATCAGGTAACTACCCCCTTGAATCTCACCCTCTCCTTGACAATAACCCCACAGGATAGCAACATGCCATGATGTCCGGATACAGGCAAACAGGGTACGCTCATTCTCGTATTGCTATACCATGCATAAATGAATTTTAAAATGTTTAAAATTAACAAATGCATCTCAAAAAGACCAGGACCACAGTGAGTAAATAAGAATTCAGCACTAGTGTTTCATGATTGTGACATTTCCCCCCAGATTAAACTGAATATAACAGTTTTAATATCTATCTATCTATCATCTATCTATCTATCATCTATCTATCTATCTATCTATCTATCTATCTATCTATCTATCATCTATCTATCTATCTATCTATCTATCTATCTATCTATCTATCATCTATCTATCTATCTATCTATCTATCTATCTATCTATCTGTTTTGGCATTCAGTAGAAACAGCTCTGCTAAAAGCCAGCATGTTCAATTGATTCCCAGGGTGTGTGTGTGGGGGAGGTGCCCATTGCAACAAATAGCCTCTGGCAGAGTTTAGTGAACTATATTCACCACTCATTTTCAACAGAATTCATTTCATATTGTTTTTGTTGCTTGTCTGACTCCACATGCTGTATCAGATAAGGGCACAGTGGAACTGCAAAGGTTGAGAACGTTGCAAGCCTGCAACTTCTACAGAAATTGGATAGTGGGCAAAAGAGCATCATCACAATGGTGTCAACATTCTGTGACTGCGTGGCTTGGAAAAGAATTTCTGCAGCCCGTCCAATAGTTGTGTGTATGTGTGTACACATACATAACTAGGAAAATGAAACAACCAGGCTTTAGTCACATAAAAAGTTGCCTTCAACACGTTGCTATGACTTTCCCCCTCTATATTCAGGCTTGGTTTGGGTAGGCTATCCAAACACCTCCAGTTTCTTTTTTAAAACAACTTTTCTCTAGAACACACAGTTTCATTTTAGCTGCTCCATTATTACATTTCGCTGTCAGCTTACAGTATAAGCATTCTTCTTCCTTCTTTTCCACCTAGCTCATTTACTGAGGGGGTGAAACACATTCATTTTTTCCTCCCTCGCATGCTATTTTTATGCCATGTACAAGACAGTATCTCTGTGGAGGTTGTATTAAAAGAATGCTTTTGTTCACTTAGGTTTCACATTCATTTTATTTTAATATTTGTGTAAAGGGGGCATGTTGCAAGCAAATCAGCATTTACTTGTGTTTGGGTTAATTTATATTTATGTTACCTTGTACTACTTTTATTCTGTTAAACTTTTGTTTTGTGATGAGTTAATGTCCAAGGGAATCTAAACCGGAACCCTGTATTAACAGCAAAATGAAATATTTAGTGAATCTACATACGTTTCAACATTTTGGGACCGAAAACTGGGATGTACCGTACATCTTCCTCGCTGTGCTCTCGTGTGAATCACATCAACTGCACAAGAGCACAGAACTCATTGATCTCAGATGTTTGGGGGCTCTGTGATTTTGCACATTTTTGGGTGCCGTGTAGAGATCATGGCACCCCAAAATGGGAAGCCCTGATATCATGAAGGCAGGTCAGGGGTATGGAACTGGAGAAATTGTGATGATTGCTTTCCCCCACCCCACTCCTATATCCTGTGCTTTTTTGAAATGTGGATTGCTGAACTGGGCAACTTCTTCAAACCTAGACAAAATGAAGTGGGAACAGAGAAAAACCTACAGAGTACTTCTTTGGAGAAGCTGAAGAGCACAATGGGAGCCTCCATATGTTGTTGGACTACAATTCCCATCAACCCAGCCACTAGCCAGGCATCTGGGCCTGGTGGGAGCTGGAGGAGTGATGAATTTCCTATCCCTGCTGTAGAAGATAGGAGTTCTGCTAATCAAGGGGCTACTCTCCTGAACCTTTCAACAGTCTTGTATAGGGCCCAACAATTGCTCTGTGAACAGTACTATGAAGCTTCCAACCTTCCCAAAGGACTCATCTCTCCAAGCTGCTTAAGTTCTATGTGGTTTTAAAAGTGTGGTGCCAGATTTTCCCTCCGTGCTGGATTTTGCTACCTCTGGTTTCTGAGAATGCACAGTAAGAACTGCTGATTGAAGCAACTGTGCTAAGTATACCCTTAGTCACAGACAGAATTTGCAAATAGAAACAAGATGTTTTAAAAGGGCGCAGAACACAGAAATAGAGCCAGTTTAAGTGCTGGCCAGCTTTGATAAGCATCTCTCAACCTCCTTATGGAAAATGGGGTAGAACAAAATAAAATACCGTAATATTGGACACACCGAAAAAGGGTAATAGCAAGAGTAGGAAACTAGTTCCAGAAGTTGCCAAAACATGGTGGTGTGAGGAGAAATTTCCAGATGACAGCACATGTTCAAATTGGCATTTATTTGTCTATTAACCAATCTATATACTGCTTTACGAGGTGGAACTGGCCTTTCAAGGCAATGCACAAAATTTCATGCAACACAATCGTAACCATAATTCAACTAAAACCACATTGCAGCACCATAAAACTTAAGAAGATCACAAGAACCTGCTAGATCAGAGCAATTCCCATCTATTCCAGCATCTTGCTTCTAATGGCCAAGTGGATATGCATGGGAAGCCCACAAGAAGGACATAGTTAATTGGGCTCGATGCCTCTCTTTGATGTACAGAGCAACATCACCTCCAGTAAATTGTTCCTTGTCCATCCTGTAGCATCGGAATGTCTCACTGTATTTCTCCATTCCACTAGGTTTCCATTGCATCCAAGCATATCTATGCTCTCCCTTAATACACTAAGCCAAGAGTTTGTCTGAGGCAAAATGGGGAGCTGCTGCTGTATGCATGCGCTGTGCATTGCCCACCCCTTTACCACCCCTGCCAAAGCCTCACTTGCCAAGGTTGCAAGGATGTGGGTTTTGGTGAGATATTGAGAGAGCCCCACGTTTTTGTGGGGTTCTCGCGAGATCTCACCAGAACCCAGAAGACATTGCAGTGGGGGGTGGGGCATGCCTGCAGGAAGGTGCCCCTTGGATTCTGCTGCCAAAGGCTGCCTCAGTCTGCCTCATGAACAGGCCTGCTAGCAACTTCGTATGGTCTGGAACCCTGTTCAATTCTTATTGCATGTATCCCCCTGCAAGTAGCTCATGAAAAATGTTTGCCTTGCAGAGAACTAGCAGTCACCGGAGCAGAGAACTAGCAACCTGATGTAGCACCAGAGATCAGGCAGAGCTAGTACAGCAATGCAACACCGGGGCATGGAGGTCCAGGTATAGCCCTTCTTTAACCTGAAAACATGAGTGCCCTAGACACAAATGAGCATGAACACAGCTTTATGGTCATGTGCAAAATATGGTCCTTTATCACAATATACATGAGGCATATACTCTAGTCCCATATTCATTCATTAATTCTGTTTTCAAATTCTCCAAAAATAAGACAGTTGCATTACAATTTCTAGAAAATTTAAGCTGCTTAGAAGATGGGGGTGGGGAGAAGCAAAGATTGTCCTAGACCCAGACAGTGGTGGCCAAACTTGGCCCTCCAGCTGTTTTTGGACTACAACTCCCATCATCCCTAGCTAACAAGACCAGTGGTCAGGGATGATGGGAACTGTAGTCCCAAAACAGCTGGAGGGACAAGTTTGGCCATCACTGTCCTAGACAGTATAGCTTTACTGAGAAGTGTTCCCTACCCCCATAGTATGGACATCAACGCATCACATTATTCTGTCGGTGTAATGTATTTGCTTTGAGTAACAGTTATTTCTTTTATAGGATTATTCTCACAAGACTATGTTCCTCTCTAGACAGACAACTTCACAATAATAGGCTCCTTGGGATTTATTTATTTAAATAACTTATATGTAAGTACCCATGTCTAATTGCTTGATTTTCGTTTTCCACGTATCTCTTTCAAGGTCTGTGCCTCATTGCTGTGTTATCCCACTTTCCAAACTATTGGAAGTTTACCACAATATTTTCCCTAATTCTTTTCTATATAAGTATGGACTACTAGTAAATAATACCTCCTTTCCAAGATTGCTAACAACTGTTTCTTAACATGATTCCACACACCCCTAAATGGAGTCGAGGTTCATGTAGGAATATACAAACACAACAAGAGCGAAAATTCTCTCTGAGGATTGCTCAGATTCCTACTTTGTCATGATTGCACATTTTTGGAAGCTGAAATAGTACGCAGAGATGTAATGCATGGCCACCGAATCTTCAGAGAATCCCCTGAGATGTACTACTGTGACTCACAATGAATTTCATTTGCGCTAGAGGTGTGAATTCTCTTTAAAAAATAAATGGCAAATGTGTTTGGAGAGGGAGTAGAATGCCTGAAACAGTGATGCTAATAGTCACAAACACCGCAAGCAGGGGAAGTGGAGCTGGGATCACCCAATGAAAACAATGGGGCAATTATAGGATGTTGCTCTTTCATAATTGCTTATACAATTGGGACCCTCTGTCCAGTCTGTCCGGACCTGGAAAGGTGCTTTCTAATAGTATAGAATGCCTGATAATGCCAGTGTTGACAGAAAACAGAAAAGTTACAGGCAGAAGACCAAGTATCCCATTGAAATCAATAGAAAAACAAAAATTGGTAAAGTAATAAAGGATCAAATACAAAACGAATGCAATTCAAATGAATGAAAATGAAGCAAGCCAAACTTTTAAATTTACCGTATTTTTTGCTCTATAAGACTCACTTTTTCCCTCCTAAAAAGTAAGGGGAAATGTGTGTGCGTCTTATGGAGCGAATGCAGGCTGCGCAGCTATCCCAGAAGCCAGAACAGCAAGAGGGATCGCTGCTTTCGCTGTGCAGCGATCCCTCCGCTGTTCTGGCTTCTGGGATTCAGAATTTTTTCCCCTTGTTTTCCTCCTCCAAAAACTAGGTGCGTCTTATGGTCTAGTGCATCTTATAGAGCGAAAAATATAGTAGTTGAATATAAAAACAGGACATTTTTCCCCATCCACATTGAATTTGCACCTGTGAATCCATATTTAATTACTGCATTTAATATAAAAATCTCCCATATGCAAGTACACATTTGCTTTACCTGCTTGATCTTTAAATATTTTTGATATGACGACAGGCACTTTGTGCTCAGCACCACCCTGAAAGAGATAAGTGACAAGAAGAAGAGTTTTAGCTACTCATCGACTTCACTTTTTTGTACTACGTATCAAAAAAGAGAAGAGAAGAAAGAATTATGCATACCTTTATACTTAAGCCCAAGCCACCAACTGGTTGTCTACGAAGTTTAACAGTTCTGTGCTTTAAAAAATGGTAGAAAAAATAAATTTAGGTGAAAATACAATATTAGATGCATGCATATCGAATTTGTGCTATCTCACCTACTCTCTCTTCTCATATTCAGCATAATTATTCTAGAAAGCTGAAAGACTTAATTCCATAAGCTAAAATGATATTTAATTCATAACACTATCACTAGCACAAAAGAAGGGCTTTTTTTCTTCATTTACTGAAGGGGGAAATTAAATCCTTTGCACCAGTTTGTACCTTGAGTTGCACAATCTTCTACGACAAATGCAATCCAGATATATGCACACAGGACTGTCATGATTTTTGACCGGTTGCTCAGACTATTCCACTGTTCACAGATATGAACAGGAGCTTGTGCCATTGGAGCCACTGACCGCAGAAAACTATGCTTGTCAACTCTAAAGCACGTCCCATTGAATTTTATGTGGTTTACTCACTTGAACAGGAATCCTATACACACCCTGAACTCAATGAGGCTTACTTCTGAGTAAACTTGCAGAGGACCACACTGTGAGCACAATATGCCAAGTCTCATTAAAGGAATGGGTGCAACAATATAAACGTTTGATTGGACTGATAAGCTTTTATTTAAAATTTTCTGGTTTGCCCTTGTCAAATCTCTGAAAGTTTAAAAATACAGAGCATTGCTTCCGGTGTATGTTTGCACAAAAGTTTGTATTCTTTGCTGATATCAGTTATACCCTTGATTTCCATTTTTAGTTTTCAAATCAATCTTTTTCCATATCCAGCTGACTTTCCTGCAGTGAGCTACCCCACTCATATTAATCTATTTCTCATGGTTATTTCTTCAATACTTTTTTTTTAAAGCAGGTACGTGAGATAAAATCTTTATGGACATCTTTTGTAGCAATCTATCTCACGTTTAATAGCACCTTGCATTTTTGACATTTTATTCATGCTCACTTTTCTTGGTACTTGACATAATAATGGAACACGAAGAGCTTCATTTTATCTATTGACAGAAAATGCATAGTAATACTGTTTAGCAACATGCTGAGTGCAGCTGTAGCCGCAATGCCTTTTCTCATCACCGGGAGCAGATATGGTTGGATATTTCAAGGTTGTTGTTGCTGCTATCATCATTATTATTATTATTCACTCTGTATAGAGGAAAATTGTTGTTCGGATATTTATATTATATTTATTATATTACGTTTCATTTTACCAAAACTGTTGCTTGATTTGTTTTCTAAGGAAACACCTGTAAGTCTGATTAATTTCCACAAAGCCTTCTGCAGAGTTTTATTTTGACGCATATATGAAAAAGAAACTGACATCATCAGCTTGAGGAAAGAGCTTGTTGCATTATTGCTTTGGTGCTGCACTAGCAAAGCAAATTCAACATTCCCAACAGTGGTGTGCAGTGAAATTTTTTGTAAGGGAACAGTTAGGGCCAGAGGTGCCAGTTTACAAGGGCAATTTGTGGGAGGAAAGGCATTGCGCCTCCCTCGCTAATCTGGGCAAAAGCTTCCCAGTCCTTGGAAAGGGGGCGCCAGACTTTTGACAGGATGCTGGAGCCCTGCTGCCTCCTTCCCAAAGCTGGGCGGGCATTGAGAAGGTGGCTGGTGGGCTCTTGGACGTCTGAGCATTGCGTGGCGAGTTCCAGCCTCCCACCAGTAGAAATAAAGACACACGGCACCACTATTTTAGGTTAATGGACTAAAATTGGCCACAACTTTATTGGTTACAGGTAAAGAGCAGTATTGGCTAAGGCATTGGTCCTATTCGACTATCCGGCTTCAGCCTGTTTGCTTGAAGACTGGGAAGGGTTAACACCAGTAGGGGGAGTCCTGCTGATGCACATCAACTAGGAACTCCCCCGGGGTCACCACTCGGGGGCATGCTTTTAGGCCCTGACCTCCATAGGCTTCGGACGAGGCCATGCCCCCCGGAATCCTTTACCGGACTACCCTTCAATATCTGGGGGAGCTGATGGCGCTCCTCACCCCCCCAACCCATCGACATAACAATACCCATACCAGTGCCTAACCGCCAAAACCGAAGAAGTTGTGACAATTTGCTATGAGGTAGGCGAAAAACCAAATGGCCGGTGCCAATTTGCCAAATGGAAAAAATACCTACTAGGCCCCTTAACGGCGACCAACCGAGGTCCATAACAAGGTCAGAAGGGGAATCTTGAAGGGCGGGCGGGCGGGAAACCATAGCAGCTGAGTGGCCAAAGAGGGAAAGAGGGAGATCCCGGGCCGCGCTTGCCTTAAATGAGGCAAGCCACACCCCCTGAGCCAGCCAATTGGCTGGCCAGGGGATGAAGCAGCCCAAGGATTCCCCAGATTGTGCGGGGGCTGGAAGCCAGCCTCCGCACTCGTGTTGGGGGCGTGAAGCCCGCAACACCACCTCCTCCTGAGGTCAGAAGTGGCTTTGCACCTCCCTCTCTAAGCTGAGCAGAAGCTTCCCGGGCTTAGGGAAGGAGATGTCAGGCTTTAATACTCTAACTTACCAGGGACATCTAGGGAACTAGCATATTCCCCCCTAGTCTACTGACTGCACACCACTGATTCCAAACCAACTGCATGGCTTTTATTCAGTTACAAGTACAGTGAGCTTGAAATCTGGCAAGACATGGTAACATTCCCACCCCAATCCCCTTCCTCTGAATGAATATTTTTAAAGAAGCAACTGAAGTCGCCTAGGAACTGAGTTGAAAATGCTGCTTTGCCTCCATAGCTTGCAAAGGGGATCAGAAAAGCGAGGCCACGTCATCATCTCAGCGCTAGTTTTAAGGGACTACTGAATCTGAGAAATTTGTCGTGTTTGCATGTAATGCTAAGCCAAACCATGGCTTAGTATGAGCATGCTGGCTCCCGGAGCAGAGCTTACAGCTGCTCTGCTCCTTTAGGCTCAGCTAAGTGTGGCAGCTGTCTGCTTCTTGGGAGAAAAATAATGACAAACCTAGACAGCATCTTAAAAAGTAGAGACATCACCTTGCCAACAAAGGTCTGTATAGTTAAAGCTATGGTTTTCCCAGTAGTGATGTATGGAAATGAGAGCTGGACCATAAAAAGAAGGCTGATCGCCAAAGAATTGATGCTTTTGAATTATGGTGCTGGAGGAGTCTCTTGAGAGTCCCATGGACTGCAAGATCAAACCTATCCATTCTGAAGGAAATCAGCCCTGAGTGCTCTCTGGAAGGACAGATCATGAAGCTGAGGCTCCAATACTTTGGCCACCTCATGAGAAGAGAAGACTCCCTGGAAAAGACCCTGATGTTGGGAAAGATGGAGGGCACAAGGAGAAGGGGACGACAGAGGACGAGATGGTTGGACAGTGTTCTCGAAGCTACCAGCATGAGTTTGACCAAACTGCGGGAAGCAGTGGAAGACAGGAGTGCCTGGCGTGCTCTGGTCCATGGGGTCACGAAGAGTCGGACACCACTAAACGACTAAACAACAACAAAGTGTGGCAGCCAAACTCTCTTCTCCTTAACCGCCATCCTGGGTTCAGATGACACGCTAAGGAAAACTTTGGCTTAGCTGCTGCACTGAGCTAAAAGAACTTGGGAGGAGGAAGGCAGCTTCCATCTCAGCTCTGGGAAGCAGCACATTTGCACAAGGCCAGTGAGACAGAGTTTGGCTTACTGTGATGCTCAAACCAGGACATTTTGCAAGTCTCAGATTATAGTTATTTAGCCTGACAAATTGCAATTAGTCATTCAAGAAAAGAAATAATAAAGAGTAGTGCACTGAAAGTGCTCTGCAATTAAATTTTAATGAATATGTGCATACCAGCTACACTTAACTAATATAGCTGATATTTAATCCAGATGTACAGAATCTATCATCTCGTAAGGCATCAAATCAAATGTTAAGAAGGACTGCAGCATTTTAATATTTTGAGGTTGAAGTTTGTTAATTAGCAGCATGGTTGATTAACTAGTATCTAAATATATCCAGATAATGGGGAAATGAGCAATTAAATCTTAACTTATTTTAAATGCCAGTTATTTTAATTAAAATACCCAACAGGGCAAAGAAACCGCAATATGAGTGTTGACTTTCAAACCTTTTTTAAATCAGGAGTATTTACTTCTACCTTATAATTTTTCTAAGTCTGCAAAAGATTGAGTTTATTGTACATGTTTTAAAAGGATGTTATTTATTTTGGATTGCATTTAAGCTATAGTATAAGCATTCATATGCATTCAGTCATTCCGGCAAGCATGAAAGGTCCACAGAGAACTCTGTGATTGCAACCATTCAATCTCACAAATTACCGTATTTTTCCGTCTATAAGACGCCCTCAGGTATAAGACACACCCTATTTTGGGGGACTCAGATTTAAGAAAAGGGGGGGGGAGATGGCCCCGTGTATAAGACGCCCCCTAATTTTTGACATTATTTTTTAGGGAAAAAACCTAGTCTTATACATGGAAAAATATGGTATTTACTCACTGGGTGGGGCAGAGCTTCCAGCAGGTGAGTCACTGTTGCTTACTGGGTGTGGGGGTAGTTCAGGCAGCAGGGAGGTCAGCACAGTGCAAACACCTCAGCTGAGCCAATCCAGCACTCCTGCTGGTGTGTTTGCACCTTACCGACTGATTCATTGCTTTGCCCTTCTCCTTTTTAGTACAGCACAGCCGCTCTGCCCCACCTGGTGAGCTGCTTCTGTACACCTGGTGAATTCAGCTCACCTTCCTTGCTTAGAAGCATGCATAAAATTGCAGCTAAGGACCCTCAAAAAATCTCCAGACTTACAGAATCCCACATTGCCATCCATGTGGTGAGTGGCAGTTTGATCAGCTGTGAGTAGGCTCCAGGAATATAAGTGAATGAGTTAGGTGAGAGGATTGTGCCTGCTGACCCATATGTTGGGTCTCCTGCATATGTTGATTTGCAGGTGTGCACAGGAGCCTATCTCCATACAGCATCCAGTGTGTAATCCATTCCTTGTAAAATGAGATTTCAGAGCAAATACAGATATGCCTTCCATGCACATATTCTGATCTATGAAGTGAAAGCTAGGGCTATAAGGCATAGACCCATTCTTCCACCATAGATTCATTCCTACATTGTTTTATGTACAGAGTTTATACATCTGTCTAAATAGCTGCCCTGTACAGTGAATACTGTTCCTTTAACTGAAATATTAAGTAATTCTACAGAGGGCCAAACTACACATAATACCAAACTTGAAGCACATCAGTTTTTTGTTTTTTAAAAAAATCCTGTTTTTTATTGGGGCTACAGTATGTTGCAAGGGGGAGCTTTAAACTCTCCTGTGATCTGGATGGAAATTTACCCTCTGCTACTATTAACCATTGGAGAAGGAGCGGAGAGACTCTCATTGGCTTTTGTTGACTTTGAAAAGTGTTACCATCTGCTATTCCTTGCCAGCACATTCTGGTCCACCAAGAATGCATGGGTTTCATTTCATTATATATATATTTAAACATCTAAATACCTCCACAACCGTATAGCAGAAATACAATGCTATTTTTAAAAAAGTATTCCACTATGAAGTAAATTATACCCAAGATGCACAGTTTAAAGGCAATTTTGTGGGAGGACGGGACCTGATTGTTGTGCTTTAAAGGTTTTATTGGATGAAGATTTCCTGAAAACTAATCCCAGCCACAGACCTATCTCCTGCAACAGAAGTTGTTAGTCATGTGCATGAGTGACGATTGGTAATGGAAGTTCTGGATTATGGGCTGGTATTACTGTAATCCCTTTTTTACTGTCTCTGCTTCATCTTTCCGTGCTGTCAAATGCTGGAAGCCTCTGGTAACAAAAACACTCCACCGGCACATTGTTCTACCGTGCTCTCTATATGCAGATACATTTTTAAAAATGCAAAAGCAAACAAACCACTCAATACCATCTATATAAAAGCAGCAACAGGAGATGAATGATTTTTAAAGCATGATGCAATTCGTTTTAGCATTTTGTTTCTTAGCCACCGCAAGCGCTGCTGCTGGCTAGTTGGCAGTACATCCATTTTAAAAGAAGGAAAAAAATCATACTGGATGATTATTCTAGTGCTGTTCAGCTTCCAGAATGGCATTTGATCAAGTAGAAACATCCACTCATGTAAGAGAAGGGGAGCTGATTTTCTCCACCTCCTTCTTCCTGCCACAGCATTAAGTAAATCTGTGTGGAGTTCGCCCTCCTAGGTGTGTGACATCATACTGGGTTCATAAGGAAAGGGTTAACTAATTGTAAAATGACTAACCAGTGGGAACCCAAGTGGCAGAGGTAACTGTGTATAAGGTTTAAGCACAGAGGTTTTTTTTTTTGGGGGGGGGGGCATTAGGGTGACTGAGAAGACAGTCTGGAGTTAGAAGAGACAGAGAAGAAAAGTCTGTGGGTTGGGCTAGTCTGGTGTGAGAGAGTGAGAGAATTTGTTAAGAGGAGTCAGTCAAACAGTTAAGATAATCAGTCAGAAGGTATTAGGAAGGTATAGGCCAGTAAAGAAACTAAAGTTAAGATACTGACAGGAATATTATCTGAGAAACCATAAACTTGTTAATGTTTGTAAAATAAACTTGGGGGTTTTTTGGTTCACTTTTAACAACTGTCTGGACTCAGTGTTTTACCCGAGAGTAACGGGTTGGTAGCAGCGGGGAAGCGAGCAGAGTGGTGGCACAGGGATCAATAGACCGCTAAACATCCAGGGACCCTGTGTGATCACCACAAAAGTGGTGGCAGCTGTGGATAACATCAATACCCCGTGATCGCCACAATCTCTTCCAGAACACTGTGGGAAGTGGTGTTAGGGGCTACGGAGGGAGAATCAGAGAAAATTAGCTCCACTTCTCCTACCTTAATTGATGCTTACACGAGATCAGCACTGTATTTCACTTATTGGAACTCGAACTTGTACCTTCCTATTCACAGAATGAAATAGGGGCTACTATCCTATACACACTTACCAGGTAATAAATCCCATTGAACTCAACAGGATTCACATCTGAGTAGACTTGCATAGTAGTGCAGCGTACTGGGATGATCCAGACCTTCCTTTGTGTACAGGATGATGGTCAGCATCAGTACAGAAAACCAAGCAAAATCTTCAAACCTTCCTAGATGTAATTACCCTTTGTTGTGTACATCTAGAGAAGCGGTTCTCAACCTGTGGGTCCCCAGATGTTGTTGGACTACAACTTCCATCATCCCTGAGCTCTGGTCTTGCTAGCTAGGGGTGACGGGAGTTGTAGTTCAACAACATTTGGGGACCTACAGGTTGAGAACCACTGATCTAGAGAATTAGATGGAAATGGGCCTTCCCAGTTGTATCCACCAAGTTCAGTGGGAACAGAACGCGTACCGTCATTTGATTGCATCCACATTCGGTTGTATGAGACAGGTGGATTTCCCCTGCATCATAATCTATAAAAAATTTGCCTGAATTTTCTTTTCCTCAAAGGCTTTCCCAGTCACTCTAATGGGAGAAGGAACTCTGCATGCACTCTCCCCCCATTAAAGTAAACAGAGAAAGCCTTGTAGGCAGGAGAGCTCAGAGCATACACTGCAGACTAAGTGTAGCTCAGGGTGGGTATTTTGAGAACTGTGGATCCAGTGTACCTCCTCAGGTTAAGTTTTCTATTTTCCATGTAATTAGTTTTATTACTGCAGAAAGATTCACACTCCATATTTAAAAAGATTGCTAGCTATGTTCTATCCAATTATGCTAAATGTAACTGACAAACTACTTCAAGTTCCTTTAAAAAAAATAATAATATATATTATTTAGTTTGCTGCTGTGACTTATTTCAGGTATCATTTGGCCTCTTGATTTATCCTAGAACATATATTGTGATGTGAATCCTTTTAAAAAATATATAGTAAACATACCCACACCCACTACTTTTGAACTAGAGTTCACTGTGTAATGCAGGTTTAAACTTCACTCAGGCTTGAAAAACACCAAAAGAGATGTTAATTGCTGTTCGGAACAGAAAAGCTGCCACAACATGAAATCAATATTCCCTCCCCCACCCCCGGTTTTCAACTTGTGATTTTGATTTTCCTATCAGATTCACTAATAGCCACATTCTTATTAAAGCCTTTCCCCCTGACATACTCATGGCGGATGCTGAATTGATAAAGAAATTATTTTCCTGACCTGGAATGCAGCAGCTACAAAAGTACAAGTCGAAAGGCATCAGGGATGTTTTGCTTCCTTTCATCTATTTTGGGAAGGGAAGTTGCTCTGTATGTGTCAGTGCACAATGCAATAAACTGAATGGGACATATGCTGGTGAAATGTTCTGAGCAACATAGCATGTGTCAGTGTACCAAGCCAGGGGAATATCTTATTTTTCTTTTGAAGGGCAGGGGAAGTTGTTATCAATGCGGTTCACAGCGGATCTGTAACAGGGACATCATGTGACGTGTTCTCATAGTGCCGTAATGTAATAAATGGAATGTCTGTCAACCATGCAAAAGTAAATAACACTCCAATCCTACATAAAAACATTACTTTGGAATGCTTTTCCATTACAACAGTGAGGCTTATTTCTAAAGAATGAAAGACAGTTTGTGCATTAAGTCCATTGTCTCTACTTGTACATGCCAAAAAGTATTATATGGAGGATGTGTCAAGCGACCAGGTTAGCCTGCGCCAAGGTCATTTTTTCCCCTCCATGCAGAAGTCTTCCACATACCATTCAGTTAGGTACTGTAATAGGAAGCCTTTTCACCATGTGCAGAACTAATTTCTACACTAAGGGAGAAAGTGTGGCGTATCTTATGAAATGGTCATGTCAGTCTGTGAGCAATGACTGAGCTACCTGAAGGCTGCCAGGCTTCTTTTCACTATCATGAAGCGGAAGTGCAAACCAATCATGAAAAAAGGACGAACAAAGGAGAAAGGTTACATTTATCTCCTAAACAGCATGACTTTAATCCTGACCTACTTCTATCACCTCTGCAAAGGACAGGATAATACACTACAGCCAGAAAGGTGGAATTCTTTGCAAGCCTTCACATCCATTCAGTTTGACATATGTTCAAACTAAGGATGGGGGAATCTGTCAATTTTGGTTTCCTCTCTCTCCCCCTCCCAAGCTTAAGTTCTGTTTTCCACATCAGTTTCCTATACACACACATGAATGTGTGTATATAGATAGATGATAGATAGATAGATAGACAGACAGAGTCCTCATGGAAATGCATCAGCATATTAGTACAAATTTCTACTAATACACACATTTTTATATATGCAACTTTTCTTAATGTTCACATTTATGCAAAATAATTTCCCCAAATAAATCCATTGGGTATGTTAATTTCACTAATATATGCCTTTTATGCACATTATGCCCTAGCATGTGCATTTTTAAAAACATATCAGACATCTGAAGGCAGCCCTGTTTAGGGAAGCTTTTAATGTTTAACAGACCACTGTATTTTAATATTTTGTTGGAAGCCGCCCAGAGTGGCCCAGATGGGTGGGGTATAATTGTTGTTGTTGTTGTTGTTGTTGTTGTTGTTGTTGTTACCTGACTGGAAACCCGCATTGCGAAATTCAGAGAAGCACAAATCTGGAAGGATGATGGCTCTGTTTCAGTTTGCATATTGTTTCAGAAAGTGTGAATTAGGTACAATCACATTTAAATGCAAATCCTAAGTTGCAACAGTTAAAGTTAAATCCTAAATTGAAACAGTAACAATTCATTACTGGTTTTGGTGTCAAAAAAAAGAAGGGTACTCACATTGTTTTACACATGATCACCATTGACTTGTTTTAACTGAAACAGCAAAATCATGTGCTTATACAAAATAGTGTGCTTGGACAGAAAGAAGATGTGAGAATTTCTTGAGACAAAACATTGTATTTAGAGAATTGTGCCTAGCAGCACAAATCCTATATGTGTCTCAGGCTACTCAGAAGTAAGTCCCATTGAGTTTATTTCCTGGTAAGCTGGTATAGGATTGCAGTCTATGTGCCTAAATAGAATAACATTATAAATAACATGTGAAGTGGCAGAAATGTCGTATGTTTGCAGTTTCTAGAGGAAAGTTTTGAGACTGAAAACCTGATGGAAGAACAGGGCTTGGATAACTGAGGATGAAGTGCAGACGTCCTGCCCCTGCCCCTGCCCCTCACCAATTAAGACAAATATCGACCCTCCTGTATCCTTCCAAATGACAGTAGCTTCAAGGGCCATTACAAAAGGTAAGTGGACTGGTCTCTCCACGACACCCCACCCAGTAATTTGGACACTGTGAAATACAGAGAGTTTTACTATTTCTTATCCAATACGAGAATGAGAAGCTCCTGTTCGAAGGCAGTTTTGATGACACCTATTGTTTAGAAAGGCCTAACTTTCTGCAGAATCCAGTATCAATATTTGTAACAGAATCTGAACTATATGCCTGTAATTTACTGATCCGGAAAGATTCTGCAGACCACTACAGATCAATTCCGCTGTTATTAATGATTTATGCTTCCCTCCATGGTTTACAAGCTAGCAACATTAATGATATGCTTTCTTTTATCTTTAGGTGATAATTGCCCTCTCTCTCTCAGCTAGGCGATTAATTACATCTCATGCAGTTTACGACCCCCCACCCCCGAGTCAGCTTTGTCCATTTTGTCATCATCCTCTGTGAAAGTCATTATCCTTTCATAAAAGCCTTAGCTACTCTGAATAATAAACCCAACTTTTTAATCATGACCTTCTTGCTTCTTACATCACATCTGACTTCTGCTGCCAGCATGGGGGTTGGGACAGGCCATTTCTGGGACGCTCCAAAAGGCTAAGACACAGAAGCAGCCCCTGAGCTTGGACTCAAACCTACCTCTCAACAACTCCCACTTGTCTCTGGCCTTGTCTTCATAGCTGTCTCACCTCTCATTCCCATACTTTTCATGAAAGGTGTCCATCTGGAATCATCGTGTACCAGCCAAGCTGCCTTTTCAACTGAGCAGTAATCACATACTGAAGCACCTCAGCTCAGAATATAGCTTAACCGACTTTCTTGATGCTGAGGCACACAGCACACGGGAGAACACACCCAGTAGTCTTTTCAGAGAATGGAGAATACTCTTTCAAAGTATTTTCCAGGGAGAGAGTGTCTAAAGATTTTGAAGATTTGCAGGGTAAGTACCGAGAAACAAGGAGACTTGTGTCCTCTAAAGACAGGGACACCTCATATAATTTCTCCTCAGGACCTCCATCTGCTGAAATTAATTGGACATCCTGAATTCCTACCATTTGGCACTTGGAGTCTCTACCTGTCCCCAATAATCCAGCTGAAAGAGGCACCACCTTACAAGTTAGCAAGAAGCCATGTGGAAAAGGAGGGTTGTTGTGTGCCCCTTATAGAGCTGAGCAGGCGGTCTTTGGCTTGTCTGGGTGGGTGTGTCCTAAGTTATACAAGTCTGCAATAATGAGCAAAAATAAGCTGAAGCAGTAAAGAGTGGGAGGCTAGCAGGTGGAAATAGATGAGATTACAGAGGAGACTATAAGACTGAGTAGATACTAATTTCCTGGGAGCAATGCTCAACACTGAGTACTCATGAATTCCTTATTAGTGGAATATTAGTGGAATAACCCTAAGGTGGAAGAAGAGGATGAGCAACAGGAAGGAAATAAGCCAGATTGAACAGATGAGAAATGAAAAAAAACAAAAACAAAATAGAAGTGTACCGTTTTTATTTTAAGGTGTACAATAAAGAAAATAACTACTTAATATGGTGTCAGGGAACTGCCATCGGAGCCAGAGGGATTCCGGAGAGCGTCCCGGGAGGGAGAGAAGCAGCACATCTTCTGGGGAAGGAAATCAGTGTAACACCAGTGGAGAAGGGGGGCAGATGGGGGAATCAGCAAGGTGGCTCCAAGACTCCTCACCGGGAACCAGTGGGGAGAGCACGGGTCCTCCGATGCCCACACCCTCCCTGCGCAGAAGGCTTCCGCGCAGGGAACCTAGGCAGAGGCTAGGCGTCAAAGAGCTTCTTTGCTGGAAGAAGTTCAAGAAACACCCACTAACGGATTCTGCCAGCAATTGAGACAGTCACGGGCGCGTGGCTGTCCAGACAGAAAGGGTTCATTCAGGCAACCAGCCAAGGGTGGCATTGATTTACACACAAGCAACCCCTAGAACCATTACATATGGTTTTCTATCTGTTATACAATGACAGTTTAGGAAGTGCAGTAAGGGGCTGGAGATTTTAGCATTTCCAAAATGTAACAAAAGTTTGAGAATGTTACAAAGGTTTGGGTTTTTATTTGTGATTACATTTTGTGTTCCAATTTGAAATTGTTTAACAACAACAACAACAAAGATTCTACAATGAATTCATAGGGGAAATATGTCTATGTTGGGTGACCTTGGGTCTGTCATTCTCCCTCTGCTTAACCTAACTCACAGTATTGTTAGGATAAAATGAAGGAGAGAAACACGTTCTCATCTTGAGCTCCTGGGGGAGGGGAACGGTGGGGTATATGTGCAATAAATTAGAGTTTATGAGAATTTCATTTTTTGTCAGGTTAAACATTTATCCATGTGTGCATATTATGCCACCCTTTTAACATTTAGAAACCCATGTTGGCAATTATCATCAACCACAAAGTGCCAAATGACTTAATTATGGATGTCACCTTTCTACCATTAAGAAGTCCATGTTGGCAATTATCTTCCATCACAAAATGTGCCATTTATTAATAACCTGGTACTGAATATAGCGACAGGCGACATACTGCAATTAGAGTGCAGCATCTAATCCTCAGTAAAGGGTTGGGTGCCTGTTAACTGATTTAGCTGAAGGAACCTTTAGCAGCAAGTCATGCTGTCTGCCAAAGTACCTTACGGTTCACTGAATGTCTCTTACCCAGGTCACATCTCGCTGTCCCCTTTCACATTAAGATAAACTATTCCTATTATCCCAAGTTTGTTCTACAGATGACTTTCAGAAACAAGTAAATAAGAAAGAAAATAGGTGAGCTGGAAAACATGCAGTGCTGTGGTCCCAGATGACATTTTTTTTTTAAAAAAAAAAAAAGAATAAAAAATAAACATTAGTTCTGTCAATAGTTCAAAGTGTAATTCAGTCCTAGCCTCCCAGCTTCAAGGCAGGTTCAAAAAAGTTTCATTATCTCCCCGAAGCACTACCTTTCGCATTTAGTTTAAAGATGTTTAAACTTTACAGAAGGGCTGTGCCTTTGAGCAGTGTCACAAATATCTGTGTAGGAGTGCATGTGAATCTGAGCTGCTCAAATGCTAAATCACAGGATATCGACACAGCCCTGCTTAGGATATTCAGTGGCACATGGAAAAGAAAAAGCACTTGCGCCATTTTAAATCCCATGAGAACCTGAGAAGCTTAGGAGTCACGGGAGCATCAATATTTGATACCGAGAAGAACATAATGTGTCTTTATTCTCTTCGTCAAAGTATTTCATTGGAACCAAGGTGGTACTTTACAGAAAGGTAAACACTGCTGAAGGTAAATGGGCTTCCCAGTTCTTGCATACTTTCATTTATTTCCCTTTGCTGTTGTTATCGCTTTGCAAACCTTTAAGAATTTATTTCTACCTGGCAAGCTATTCATATCCTCTGGCACACTTTTGATATTACCTGTTTAGAACAGTGTGCTTTCAGGTAATTTTGAAAGATAGAAAAAACATATGGTTGGGAGCACAAAGTTAGAGAAGCACTTACATTTGCACTGTGATCACTTCCACTAACACAGATGACATCTTGTTTTTGAATTGTTAGTACCTCTTTTGTAAGCTTCAGTCGGATTTCATAGGCGTTTTCGGATATTTCGTCATATAGCAATGCAATACCAGTTTTTGTCTGTAGAGGCAAGGTAATGGGGGGGGAGGGGGAAAACAGATCAAAGATGTCAAATGCATAGCCTTTAAAAATAACAATGATATATAATTTGTATCTTCTGTGTCCTAATAACAGTTTATCTCACCTATGCAGGCAAAGCTGTGTGGTAAGAGGTAGTAAGGAGACACTTTAGCAGAAAATATTCAAGTTACATTCTGTATCAATATTCATAAACTGTTTAATCCTATCATCTACTTTAGCTCTTGCATACCAGCAAAGTCTCGCAGTGTGAGCTAATGAAGGCTTTTTCTGTACCACAAGAATTTGGCAGACATGTCTCGTTCTCCCAAACTTGCCTCTAAGAAAAGTCATCAAATTCCCCTGCAACACAACACTGCTGGTGTAGTATTTTGCCAATGCTAAAGGAGCAAAGTCACTTTCTACAGACTCTGGGGTTGCAGCGCTCATCTCGCTTTACTGGCCAAGGGAGCCGGCGTGCAGCTTCCGGGTCATGTGGCCATCAGGACTAAGCCACTTCTGGCAAACAACAGCAGCGCACGGAAACGCCGTTTACCTTCCGCCAGAGCGGTACCTTTTTATCTACTTGCACTTCGTGCTTTTGAACTGCTAAGTTGGCAGGAGTAGGGACCGAGCAATGGGAGCTCAGTCTTTAGGGATGAACAAAAAGTTTATGCAAGTCTCCCCCTCCTTCTGCTCTCTTAAAATATGCACTGTGAAAAGTGGTAAAAGGCTAGTTGGTGCTTCTGATGGAAATAGGCATAAAACACACACAACTACTTATCTAGCCACAAACTGTAGCGAAAAGCAAACCAGGAGTAGATTGGTATCTAAGCATTAAAAAGTCATTAAACAGAAATATCACAAGACTGCTAAAAGGAAAGTCATTCATTGATACTCTGCATAGATTCACTCAGTGATGGATGAAGGGCCATAGTTTAGTGCTTGAAATCCTGGAACATAATGTAGATCTTTTCAAATCTTAGACATTTGAATGAAATGATTATCTTACTGCATAATCTGCCAGCATTCTCAAAAACCAAAACAGAGCCACATCTTAGAAGCAACTAAACAGTCGCCCAATATGGGAGAGAAACTGACTGACTGTATCTTCCAAGAAATTATTCAAGTGCTCCATCTTCAATAATGTTGAACAAAGTTTAATTTGGACCATTTGCTTAAGCTTACTTAGATCTACTGCATTAAGTTAAAAAAAAATGACTCTGTTTTTGTTCCGTATTTGCATTAATTTAAAAATAGTACAGTGGTACCTCGGGTTACATATGCTTCAGGTTACATACGCTTCAGGTTACACACTCCGCTAACCCAGATATAGTGCTTCAGGTTAAGAACTCTGCTTCAGAATAAGAACAGAAATTGGGCTCCGGCAGCGCAGCAGCAGCAGGAGGCCCCATTAGCTAAAGTGGTGCTTCAGGTTAAGAGCAGTTTCAGGTTAAGAACGGACCTCCGGAACGAATTAAGTACTTAACCTGAGGTACCACTGTATTTATAAGCAATAAGCCTAAACAATAAATGTCATTCGCATATGAGTTACATTATGCAATAGGGTTTTTTAAAAAAAAATATGAGGGGATAAATTTTTCATAGATATCTATGTGTGGAATACACTTCTCACTGAAGTCAATGGAAAAATTAATGGAGCTACGACTATTTAGCAGAGGACATTTTTTAACCAAACACAGACCAATATCAAGTGCTACTACTGCTTAAGAAACCCATGATCCATATAGCTATGTATTAGTACATCTATCTGTAACTTTCATTCAATTCTCAGGAACAGACATAAGCATGATAAGCACAAGTCAGCTGAGGGTCCCATGAATGAACCACTGGACACTGTGGATCAGATGCCATGCAAACACCTTTTTTAGAAATAATCCAAAATATCAGGGCCAATGTTTCATGATGAAATGAAACTATGTTTGTTCTGTCCGCTTTCAAGCTGAAGTGGAGGTTATGTATAGGTTATTTTCTGAAACACAAAACAAGGGATGAATGGGAATTTGTGATTAATGATGACACAACACTCCAAAATCTTCCACTGTATGGATCCTAATGCACCTCATTTATTACTTATATCAAGTCTCTCAACTAAAAGCCTTGTTAAAAATAGCCCTGGGTTATAATGTAGGCATCTTCTGTTAATGACATTAGCCTTGGAACAGGAGTGATTAACAGCTGGTTCTCAATCTGTGTGATCTTAATCACGAGAAAGTAAGCAGTAATGGCTTGTTTAATTAGTGTAAACACAGTGTGTCACCAGCTAATTAGATATGATTGATTGTTGTCAACCTCATTCTCTGCTCAAGACATCAGACACAAACATTTGAATTCAGTAATACATGTTCAGAATGAACTTTCAGAATATCCTTTTGGGTAAAAGGACAGGTATTGTGGTGGGGGAAGAGAGGACCAGCACTCAACAGGATGTAGATAAATTGCTAGAACAGAGACCACGACATTCCAAATAGACTCTGAATAGGCAATGAAGTTTTAAAACAAACAAAAAAAGTCATAAAACATCTATTTTAAATTGGAAAATAATTTTGAATAGTTTAGAATTTCATGTTTACATTTTGTGCTGCAATGTTCACAAGCTTGGCTTTGCAGACAAACAGGCAAGAAGGATGTAGTAACTAATAGTATTCAGATTCTAAAAATTTATTTTACTTTTTAATGGACAGCTAGCTACTTTGGAAGCACCATTGCCCATACTCAATTATTCTATTCCTATTGACCTCAGTACAAACATCGTTGAGCGACATGCTTTGTTGCTAGGATGGACAATTGGCATGTTGTAGCTCCTTGTTATATTTAAGAATATCAATACAATCCAACATTTACAGCAAATCCAGCTTCCAAAGAGTGTGCTGCAATTGTTGCTAGCACTGCAGCGGCATCGGTGGCAGCAGCCAATGAATTGCTCGGAAGCCGGATCTGCTGCTCTTGTGGACCCTGCCGCCTAAGGCAGCTGCCTCACCTTGCCTCATGGGTGAGCCGGCCTTATGCAGGCCTGATCCCGCAGGCTCTGCTTATGCATAATTTGTTATTGTTTCCTGCAAAGGTTTCCAGCTTTCAGCACGTTTCCAAAAAGAACAGCTGCCTTCTAATTAAAATGAACCATAAAAAAGAATAGTTTTGACAACAATCACCATGTTTTATGAAACATGGTTGGGATACAACCTTCACCAACACCCTTCATGTGAGCTGAAAACACTTCCATGGAAGGGGGGGGGGGAGATACCAGATGTCCTTCTGGTGGCAATCTCTTCTCATGGGACATGCCTCAAGCTTAACTTGGTGGGGATGACCAAGTTACACAACGTGGAACTGTTGTGATAATGGGGAATTGAGAAGCTGCATATGCAAACAGAAAACTGCATGCAATTATTTGGATTCCAGCTATCTCCCAACCTTTGTATTTAACTTGGCTGGTTGCCACAGGCAACAAGGGATTCTATGCAAGTGAGTGAGTGGGTTGGTAGAGGAGGGGCAGAGCAATGAGTCGCTCTGCCATGAGTGCCCTCTGTTTTCATTGTCCACAGCCAGCATGGGAGGGACGGATCATTCCATACCTCTCCCATCAGTCCGCTTGGTTTCCATGGTGGTCACAAAGAAATGTGTGTTCCCTGCTCTGCAGCCAAAATGAAAACGCAACAGGATGGTGGTAAATGATGAACACCATTTGGTCGAAGGCAAAATATTTTTACAAACCTGCTAAGAGGCTAGCAGGCTGCAATTTCATGCTAATAACATTGTGTGTGTATGTGTGCCCAGGCTATTTTGCGGGCTTATTTACAAGGCTGGATTAATGCAGGTAGTAAAGGTATTGCTAAAATACGACTGTTGTAGAGAAATAGCCTCTTAATAATTTGTGACAAGTATGGTGTGATTAGATATCCTGAATATGAATAAATCACAGTGACGTGAAGGTTCTATTGAATTCTTCATTGAGATGAAGATTTAAATTTTTTTCCCATGCCATCAGCAGAGTCACCATAGAATAAATCTGATCGGTTAACAGCCCTGGAATACCCAAGCCAAGATCTGCATAGGGGAAGGGCTCTGTGGCAGAGGGTATTCTTTGCATGCAGAAGGTTCCAGTTTCAATCCCTGGCCTCTCCTGATGGGGCTGGAAGAGAACCCTATCTGAAATGCTAGAGATTTTCTGCCAGTCAGTGTAGACCACACTGAGATAGCTGGACCAATGGCATGTTCCTAAAACTGTTCTCACTTCTGCAGCACATAAATACACACCCTTTATGATCTTTGGCATGGCAATCTCTCTGCCTTCATTCCTTATCTGCACAAATGCCACAGGGATGCCCCCTTTCTTAGCACTGAGATTGGGTGAGAAAATAAATAAATACAGCAGCGCAGCCTGGTTCTGTACACCAGGTGCCATTAAGGAAATTGTTTTAAATCTACCAGAAATCACAAAGGTAAACAAGAGTCGAAAGCATTTAGAAGTCCAAGGCTGCAAAACTAGGTGCCCTTGAAAACTTATTATGTATTGGGAGAGGATTATAGGAAAGTCAGACCAGTAATTCCTAAGGGGGGGGGGGAAGCAACGTGAAGACATACTAGATAAGAGATTACAGTATGTCAATACATAAATACTCAGAACTATACGGCATAAAGACAGCTCATCCATATATATGGCACGATTCATTGACTGCAAGAAGAGTATATTTGCTATACATGAGCTTCTGAGAATTAATTTCCAGAATGAGCTTTCCTTCTAGCAGTATACAACCAATGTTATTTACACAGTAAATATTTTTAAAAAGCAAACTTATGTTGTCAAAATATCATGCTGCTTCCTTACATGGCTGTGACATGACGAAAATATGACTTAAAAAGCCATTGGCCTCAGTGTTATTGTTATCTTTTCAATTAAAAGTGAACAGAAAGGGTTTCTTCTAGAAGATTTCTCCCAAAACAGTATACTGAAAGTTTAGTCCAGTTATTATTCTTTCTGGGAATGTGCTTTAGGACGTGAACACCTGCAAACAGGGCTTCAAAGAGCTTCATCAGCTGTGATGACTTGTAAGTATAATTTTATGCCAAGGGGCACACACCAGTGGTGGGTGGGGTCAGGTGCAAAAAGGAAAAGACTAATGGAAAGACAAATGGATTCGACACTATAGAGGTCAGAGATTTCTACATACCTCTTCCAGGCAAGCAAGAGGCATTATCAGATTTCAAGGACACATTTCAGCCAAGCAAAGGCACACAAGGGGAGGGAAATAGGTAAGTCTTTGTTTCTTGGGCCCTCAATTCCCTCCCCCTGTGCTCTGGAAATTGGTGGCGTCTACTTTCCTAGTTTTTGTTCAATATAAATCTTTATAACTCAAAATAATATTTCTAAGGTATTAAAACAGAAGGTAGCAATGTTGACCCATTAGAAAAAGAATACCGTAATTGAAAAAAGTAAACTTCATTAGAACCAACTTAAATGTTACATTGCAGTGAGCACATGTTAAAATTCTCCAGAACGCTTCTCAGAGTGGATGCTAAGAAGAAAGTAAGGAGACCTCAAACATGGAAATTCTGCTTGCACATGAAAAGATGAAGAGTCATGTGCTGATGGAAAAAACAGGTGAAGCAACTTATTGCATTGCTCCCCTAACAAGCTGGAGGTCCGAGAAGAAACTGTAAGCAAATTTGAAAGGTAAAGAGGTGCTTCCTCTCAGGCTTCTCCAACTTTTTTTGAGGTTCTTGCCAGGAGCAAGTACAAAGCAGCTAATAGATAATTCAACAATTAATTTGCTTGTTCTGCGTAATTATCAAACAATATGCATAGTATGCAAACTAGGCTTCCATGGTTTAGGGAAATGTGGCAACCATAGGACAGGTATTTCGTCTCCTTTCCAGGTGCCTCCCAGTTGACATTCCACCTGGGAAAAAGGCAAGAAGGAACAGACAAGTATAAAACTAGAATTACCCGCCAATTCTGTTTTATTTTTTAAATGAAAACACACTCCTTTCTCTCTCAGTGGGTTGGCTGGCTCAGTACAGTTTGGCAGCAAAAAGAACCAATGAGGAGTAAAGCAGCTCTTCAGGAACCCACAATCTCACATAGTCTTACTAGGTTTGGCTTAATGTGAATTTCTTAGTATTTTAAAAAATATATTATTATTTACATTTACATCCCTTGATTTCCTCTGTCCAACAAAATAATTCCATCTCTCAGCAAAATCAACATTCCATAACCTTCCTTCTCTTTTGTAAACTAATTCAGTTAACTTGCCCCTTTCCATCAATTTCATGTATTTTATTAACCACTCCCACTCTCTGGAGCTTGTTCATGGTCCATATTAGCTTAGCAGCTACATAGTGGCTTCAGATTCCTAACCACTTCACCCTTAATTATATTAAACAGAATCAACACTGGGGAAGGTCTCAATGTGGTTTGTATATCAGCAACAGCCTATGTACGTTTTGCCCCTAATCATTAGTTGTAATTGGGCATTCCAACCACACATGCAACAATATGCATTTCCTGCTGTGCATTACCAGCATTTAAATCAATTCACACAAAAAGATTACATTTATTCTTGCAGGTCTTAAGTACCATCTCAATAGTAATTTATTTTATGTTTCCCTAATTAATAAACTTTGTGAATACCTTTCCACCTGGCTCCTAGTATTTTCCCACCGTTGATCTGAAATAGATAAAGGTAAAGGGCCCCCTGATCGTTAAGTCCAGTCGCGGACGACTCTGGAGTTGCAGCACTCATTTTGCTTTACTGGCCGAGGGAGCCAGTGTTTGTCCGCAGACAGTTTTTTCGGGTCATGTGGCCAGCATGACTAAGCCGCTTCTGGTGAACCAGAGCAGCGCACGGAAAACCTGTTTACCTTCCCGTCGGAGTGGTACCTATTTATCTACTTGCACTTGATGTGCTTTCAAACTGCTAGGTGGGCAGGAGCTGGGACCAAGCAATGGGAGCTCACCCCGTCATGGGGATTTGAACCGCCGACCTTCTGATAGGTAAGCCGTAGGCTCTGTGATTTAGACCACAGCGCCATAGCCCACCCCAAATCTCTTCCCCATTAATTCAGTTTTACTTCTCCATATGCATCAGTTTATTACAATTTAGCTCAGTTGGTAAAGCAAGAGATTCATTTAATCTCAGGGTTGTGGGTTTGAGCCCCACATTGCAAAAGGATTCCTGCATTGCAGTGGATTGGACTAGATGATCCTTGTGGACTCTAACAACTCAGCATTTCTATAATTCTATGAATTTTCTGATAGAATCCCCTTTGTTTAGCTTATTATTATTTTCCCCGAAGTTGCCTCTTGTCTAAATATAAATTTTGGAACCAGTATTTCCTACAAGAAATGTATTGTTTGAAACCCTAGTTTAGCTGTGCACAGTACGTCAACTTTCTTGCACTCTCACAAGGCTTGGCTTAGCAGGTTGTGAAAACCAGGGCAATCGATATCAAGCAAATGAAAATAGAAAATCAGTCATAGAGATACTGTTGAGGCAAAATAAACCCGGAAGCCAATTCCCAGTCCGTCTGGGAAAATAGTACAGTACTTGAGACACTGTCGGGGTTATGACATAATACACAGTTGCTTACTTATCCCTGAACTGTGCTCTCTTGGCAACAGTGGAAGAATTGACAAAACCTTTTGCCAAATCTTTTATAAATAACATGCAGAGAGAAAATGTAGGTGTTGCTTAAATGTCCCCTACAGATAAAAATCAACTTTCATTTCACAAGTCAGTGATGTTGATGTGCAGGGGCTTATCATGACCACATCCACAGCCATGCCCCAAAAGAGAGTCCAAAACTGCAGGCAGCTGTATGGATACATTATCATGCACACACAAAAACCAGAAGTGCATAGCATAATACCCAATGTACTAGAATCAGCATGACTGCAATATTATACATGGTTCTCTGGGAGTAAGCTCCACTGAATTCTGACCGCACATTCAGTTTGTAAAACACACTGAGTTTTTAACAAGCGAACTACTTCAGCCAGCCAAAAGAAGAAGAGGAGAAGAAGAGTTTGGATTTGATATCCTGCTTTATCACTACCCTAAGGAGTCTCAAAGCGACTAACAATCTCCTTACCCTTCCTCCCCCACAACAAACAGGTGAGTGAGGCTGTCTCTGAAGTGTGACTAGCCCAAGGTCACCCAGCAGCTGCATGTGGAGGAGCGGGGAATCAAACCCAGTTCACCAGATTACGAGTCCACTGCTCTTACCCACTACACCACACTGGATGAAAGTTTAAGAGGAAAAGGGTTTAGAAATAATAATAATAATAATAATAATAATAATAATAATAATAATAATAATAATAATTTTATTATTTATACCCTGCCCATCTGGCTGGGTTTCCCCAGCCACTCTGAGCAGCTACATACAATATGATGTGCGAAGACAAAAGGGTTAAAGAGAAACCACTGGGCTAAATGCTTTCAGCTTCGTTTGCATTTAGAATTAAATTTCACAACAGAAGTGTTGTCATTTAAACTGCTAGCTTGAAGCAGGAATAACATAAAATGGGGGTGGCTAACCCAGAGGGTGGATCTATCATGGCAAGACAAAGAAACTACTCTCCCTGCCCCCACACTGAAATCTCCCGATTTCAGTGCTGTGGTGCTTGGCACTGAAATCCCTCCGCAATAAAATCTCTTTGGAGAGCGAGCAGGCAGAGGGCTTCTTTTGTCTCCCAAATTCATGTTGTGGTTCTAAAGTGCCACAGCACTGAGTTCAGGAGATAAAGCCCAATGGAAAGTAAAAGGCAGCATTTCCCCCCACCTCAGAGCTGTTAGGGACACTGTGTTTTCTTCCTCACAAAAAGAGCTGTGAAGAGTAAATGGCAGTGTTTTCAGTCCTCTTTGGCTCCACCCCTAGCACTGGGTTGGGGATGACTTTATAAGAAATCTCATCCTGCCTTGGAAGGGAGAAAGAATGATCTCTCAATCTCTCTCTATTTTTATACTGCTCTTCATAATTCACAACAACATAGTTCACAACAACAACAACACATTAAAACAATAGATCCTGCAGCATCCACAAAGTCAAGGCCAAAATTAACTGAAAAGAGATGGAACAACAAGCTGGTATCAAGTCCCAGCAAAGGCTTTGGAAAGCAAATACGTGTTTAGTAAGTGCTAGAAGATCATCAATGTCAGGGTCCTAATAATAATAATAATAATAATAATAATAATAATAATAATAATAATAATTTATTTATACCCCACCCATCTGGCTGGGTTTCCCCAGCCACTCTGGGCAGCCTCCAACAGAACACTAAAATGCAATAACCTATTAAACAATAAAAGCTTCCCTAAACAGGGCTGCCTTCAGATGTCTTCTAAAAGTCTGGTAGTTGTTTTTCTCTTTGACATCTGGTGGGAGGGTGTTCCACAGGGCGGGTGCCACTACCGAGAAGGCCCTCTGCCTGGTTCTCTGTAACTTGGCTTCTCGCAGCGAGGGAACCGCCAGAAGGCCCTAGGCGCTGGACCTCAGTGTCCAGGCAGAATGATGGGGGTGGAGACGCTCCTTCAGGTATACTTATAGCAAAAGGGAGACTTTTCCACAGAGTTGGCACCGCAACCAAAAACATCCTCCTTCTGACCAAGAGCACAGCCAGGAGGGCCTCAGTAGAAGATCTTCATGGCAGGGATGTGTGTGCAAGTAAGCAAGTAAGTAGGTGTGTGAACATAAATGGATGGACTGGCTATGTGGCTCTCAGAAGGGTGACTGAATGTCACTCCAGCCCTTGGACCCCAAAAGAATGTCATAAAAGAGTGGGGAAGAAATACCCAGCCTTTGCTTGATTATCTTCCTCCTTCTCAGACTTCTTGTATGCTAATCTGTCGCAAACAGGCATTAAGCCTTCCTAATCATATCTGAGCAAGGAGGGTCAGGCAATTTCCTTCGTGTCGCTCCTCCTTTGAAGAGAAAAAAAAAGTCCTGGATCTGCTGTGTTTCCCCTTGGAGCATCAATTCCATTGCAGCATATGCTATGCATGCAAAAAGTTCCAGGTTTCAATCCCTTCTGTCTTCAGGTAAGGTTGGGAAAGAAAGACAGAAAGAAAGTTCAGAACCCTGGACAGCAGCTGCTAGTCAATGCTGAGTTAGACGGACATTGTCTAAGTTGATATATGGTGGCTTCCTATGTTTTTAGCATATGGACCACTTAGGTTACCGTCGTGCAGGCCATGTGCGTAAGAGTAAGTGCAATGCAGCTCACTGGGACTTAAGACTTCTGCACAGAATTACACTGATGGTTCCCCTAATTTTAGAACTGCATGGAAAGTGGTCTACTATGATGTCATGACTGAAAGCCAAACTAAAAGGTTTGTTTTGTTTAATTTATTTACCACCTTCTAGCTTAAGAGAAAGCTAACAAAAGTCAAGAATTATGAGAAGCGAACATCTGCATGTTGCATAGTAAGGAATTATGTAAAAGAGAATGTATCCAATCAATCAGCAACTATATTTGTTCACTCTACACCCAATTTTATAAGTACAGTGATTGCAGAATTATGCCTTTGATGCATGATTTAATCATACCCGTCTATTTGTAAAGTGGAATTCATTTAAGCCTCTCTTAGAATTCTTGAAGAGGCCGTGAAAATGAATAAGAATATTATTATATACATTTTGTTGACAAGTGGGCTCATTAAAAAAAGTATACAGCCACCTAAACATAGAGCAAGGGAATAAGAAGATAACCACAAATTTCTAAACCTACCATGGTTTGCATTTTTAGACTATTTCTTCAATATAGTGTGGCAACTTTACTAAAAATCAGATTCTGAGTAACTTGACAAGTGTCTCTTTCAATAAAAAGCCTTTTACAATGTGTATTACTTGTCAAAAGTGCCAACAGTACAGATGAGAATGCAGAAGGTGGATGTGATGCAGATGGAATGTTTAATTTTCCAGTTTAAAACTTAAAAAATAGAAAAAGATTTAGACAAAGAACACAGGTGAAAACTGATTGCCAGAAAACCATAGTGTTTGCTAGGTATGACAAGAACAGAAATAGCCATACCATTTTGTTCAGAATCTGTTATTTTATATTTGACTCCCTTTAATAGATTATTAGCATGGTGGGCCACTGTAATATTGCTAATAAGCTTGCTTGAAGCTTTCCTTCCAGATCAGCCTTTGAGGTCTTTTTAGAGCAAGTGTGTGGGAAAACATCTGACCCTCCAGATGTTGCTGAACTCCAAATCCCATGAGCACCAGTAAGCATGGCCGATGACCAGGGATGATGGGAGTTGTAGTTCAGTTGGCAGAGCATGTGACTCTTAATCTCAGGGTCATGGGTTTGATCCTCACATTGGGTGAAATATTATTGCATTGCAGGGGGCTGGACTAGAAGACCCTTATGGTCTCTTCCAATTCTACAATTCTATGACTGCATGTGCAAAGCACCAAGTCATCACTCATCAACTTATGAAGAAACCTAGCATGTCCAGTATAAACCTATGGTAAATTATTTTCCCCAAGACGTTAGTTTTTCAGGTCCAGGGAATGTTTGTTACAGAGGAGTAATGCTCACTTGGTATCAGCCAGAATTATTTGATCAGTCACCATGAAAGGCAGTAGGACCACTTATGGTGCAGCTACTTTGTCAGTCTAGATGTGAGCTGGCTACATGGGGCAGTTCCTTGGAAGACCTATTTTCTCAGAAGGGTTGCAGAATCTACCCAGAAAGGTGTCACCATTTTTGTTCTAGAAACATGGAAGTGAGCACCCAGGCTTATAGGGAAGGAAGGGAACCAAGCTGAGTTGAACCCTTCTTGTGGAAGAAGGGCCTGTTTAGATGTGGAAAGTGACACTGGTATGAGACTGGGAAGGCAAGTGGTTAGTTCATCTGGTGGATAGAAGAGCACTCATAAGTGTAGAGTGGCCCTTGGAGTGGGGTTGCTGCCTAGGGTCGTGAAAGTAGGTTATACCCAGCAGAGCTGTTGATTGCTAATAAGGATAGCTATTTCACACACCCTGTCAGTCAGTGACATTAGGCAGAGTGAGGAAGCTGCCTCAGGAAGCAGGTCTGGGGGCAGGGGTGTTGGAAGTGTTGGAAAGATGCTGCTGTTAATTGCTGGTTCAGTTGAGGGGTTGGGTAGACTGCACTCTGCTCTTCATTCACCTCTAACGTTGCAAATGGTCTCTATGATTTTTTGCACATAAAATGCATTATCTGTATATTTTAAGGCTTAACTATTTAAGTTAAGGCAGAGAGGGGTGATCTTGGAGTAAAATCTGCACAAGCAAACCCCTTTCAAATTGTCTCACATTGCAAAAGTGGCCAACTAAGCTTGTAGGGAAAGACTTCAGGAAAGGAGCTGATAGAGTTTCCCCATCAATCTTCTAACGTTACAGTCCTTGGCATATAATATAACAGAATTTTCAACTCTTGGCAGATGGTAAAGCCAAAATAAGGTCTAAGTGACTTCAAAAAGATCATATTAACTGTCTGGGCCAAGAGGACAAAGCCACAGAAAGCAGAAGCACACTTGAATACTAACTAAGCTTCTCAATGACCTTTTCTTCCTCCATCCTCAAGAGCCAAACTGATTATTTTTATTTGCTAAAATTAAGCCTTTCCAGGCCTTTCTCAAACACCAGATGATTTCCCACTGTGCCAAACAGTAATTAAATTAAACACACACACACAAACTCATGTCTTACTACTTTTTAAAATCATTGTACCAATATGGAATCGTGCTGTACCTCAGGGAAAGAAGGCATGTCAAAAGAAGCCAACTCCATATCATCCAATGGTTATTGGATGGGGTTAAGATTAAGGGGTTAAGTTAAAGAAGGCACCAACTCACTTCTGCTACAGATAAAGCTTTATTTCTGGTATGAACTCCCCAGGTGTCCCAGATTGCTTTCCCTGTTAAGTAAAGTCTTTCAGCAGGAGTTGTCCCATGGGACAGCTGTCTTGCCACAATTCGTTCTCTAGAGCTTCTAATTCTCCCTTTTCCAGTCCAGTCTCATCAGGAGTAAATCCCATATACCACAGGGAAAGTCAGTGACTCACAGAGTGTTTTGGGGAAGCTTCCACTGAAGAGAATAAGGATTCTCTGTTTCGATGGCACTGGCCTGTCAGGCTTAAGTCTGGAATGCCTATGCCCCCCCCCAGTGGACGAGGGGGGCTGGGGTAGACCTAGCATGCTGGAATTCCTTCTCTGGCCCTACCCTATAGGGCTTAGGGAGATAACTTGTATATGGCCTGCGGCAGATGAGTCTCTCTCAAAAAAAGCCTTGCTTAGTGCCTGGCTTCTTCAGCTTGCTCACTGGACTTGTCCCTCCTCTTCCCTCTCTCTGAGGCTTTTATACCTTCCCTATCTTCCCCATGTATGGAACTGAGAGGTGGACCATAAAGAAGGCTGATCGCTGAAGAATTGATGCTTTTGAATTATGGTGCTGGAGGAGACTCTTGAGAGTCCCATGGACTGCAAGAAGATCAAACCTATCCATTCTGAAGGAAATCAGCCCTGAGTGCTCACTGGAAGGACAGATCATGAAGCTGAGGCTCCAGTACTTTGGCCACCTCATGAGAAGAGAAGACTCCCTGGAAAAGACCCTGATGTTGGGAAAGATGGAGGGCACAAGGAGAAGGGGATGACAGAGGATGAGATGGTTGGACAGTGTTCTCAAAGCTACCAGCATGAGTTTGACCAAACTGCGGGAGGCAGTGGAAGACAGGAGTGCCTGGCGTGCTCTGGTCCATGGGGTCACGAAGAGTCGGACACGACTAAACGACTAAACAACAACAACAACATCTTCCCCATCATTCATTCTGCCTGAGGCATTGCAGCTGAGATCCTTCATCTCTCACAGGTAGAACCTCCAGGTGGTGTCCAGAGGAACCATTGCTTGGCTGGTGCCTGATGGTATAGATCAGGACCTACTTAAAGGGTCAGTTTACAGCAAAGAAAAACACTGTGTTCCAGTACCCCATTCATTCTTTTTAATGGCATGTGGCAACAGTTCTTAAATACTGCCCTGTGGACAGAATCCAGTGTTGGTCACTGTGGATACCTATATAATAAGAGCTTCACACATATCACACCTTGCCTATCAAATTAATTCCTTGTGCCTACTCAGATATCTAGTATCTGTTCCAGTTTTACTCCGGTCACATCCACACCATACATTTAAAACACTATTACAACACTTTCACAGTCATGGAGACCCCCCCGGGAACTGTAGTTTGTTATGGGTGCTGGGAATTGTAGCTCTGTGAGGTCAACGCTCCTTCACAAACTACAGTTTCCAGTATTCTCCATGACTGTTAACATGATATACAATACTACTTTAAATGTATGATGTGAGTGAGATCTTAGTAGAGGGTTCTGTTAGTGCAACTGATTTAATTATCTGATTAAGTACTTGCATTTGCCTCTATAATAACCTCCATTACAAAAACATTTATAAAATGGTCCAGACTTTTTTCCTTCTTTAAAAAAAATAATGAAGCATCACAGTAAATTCAAGGTCAACACCTAATTTATTTTGCTTACTGAAACATAACTACTGCTTTACATGGGGAGCACAGAGAATATCTGATCTGTCCTACTAAGTGCCAAGAGATTGAAGTTTTTAAACTTTATACTGAGTGTCAAAGTATAGAATTTTCTGATATTTTTCAGTATTTTACAATCATACAAGGGAGAGAGAAACAGGCATGGTAGAACATGAGACTCCTAATCCCGCGTTTGTGGGTTTGAGCCACATGTTGGGCAAAAAAATCCCTGCACTGCAGGGGGTTGGACTAGATGACCCTCGAGGTCCCTTCCAACTCTATGATTCTATGAATGTTCAGACTACAAAATATTTCTGTTCACAGTCAGCTTTGTTTCATTCCAGATCTCACAACAATAGAAATCTTTTTGCATTGTTTGACCTATCAGAAAGAAACGCATGAAATTCTGAGGGGGGAATTACTTGAGCTGCATTTCTAAACTTAGAATTTCAGTTCCACAGAAATGCCAGTCCTGGTGGTGACATTTGGAAACCCCAGAACATCCCAGAATATTGTATTACACAGATTGCAAGACACTGCTTACAAATAATTGAGCACCCGGAACGCTGTCTAAAACCAAAGGCTGACTCATCCAGTTCTGCTTATTGGAAGGAAAAGAGACTCTCCCACACACCTTACCACGCATTTTCAGTAGGCAAACAATTAACATGGAATTTGACCTGTAACAGACACTGTACATGCAACTGAGACCATGCTTTATGCAGATATTAAACTGAAAACATGAAGTGGTGGAGCCAACAGGCATGATTCCTCCTCTGTTCACTCTACACAGAAGTACCGTATTTTTTGCTCTATAAGATTCACTTTTTCCCTTCTAAAAAGTAAGGGGAAATGTGTGTGCGTCTTATGGAGCGAATGCAGGCTGCGCAGCTACCACAGAAGCCAGAACAGCAAGAGGGATTGCTGCTTTCACTGCGCAGCAATCCCTCTTGCTCTTCTGGCTTCTGAGATTCAGAATATTTTTTTTCTTGCTTTCCTCCTCCAAAAACTAGGTGCATCTTGTGGTCTGGTGCGTCTTATAGAGCGAAAAATACGGTAAATTCTGCCCTTTCCTTATAAAATTCAAGAAAGTGGCATTCATTAAAGTTACCCTCAGCAGTATGAAATGTTACAATATTTAAATATGTTGAGTTGCTGCTAAGTTTCTTTTTCAATTTATTTGTAGAGCTAAAAACAAGGGAAGCATATAAAAACTAAGGAAAAAATATGGCACCAGGAGTCATTAAGCTATTTGTGATGTTATTGGTTTGGAGTCCATAGATTTGACCTCTTTGTTCGGATGGAACATGAAATGAATTGCTACATGAGCAAAACCGGAGCTGTTTGACACAACTGCATCTGACTGTAAGCATTAAATTACTGTATAGCGGATTGACATAAAATCCATCTGGTGGAAGCATTCATAAAATAGAACAGAAAGCTTATTTTGTGCCACTTTGTTGACACATCACTGGAAAACATAATGGGAGAAAATTAGACAAACTTCAACATAAGACATCAAAAAGCTGAGGATTTTTTAAAAAATACATCTGAATAACTTCTGCCGGTTTAAATTCCATTTCCTTGAAATGTGGCTGCTTGTCACTTTTGATGTATGTTTAAAATATAAACCAATTGCAGAAAGCATTTGTTTCAAGTGTTGTTTTGTAGGAAAGGTCCTCAAAGAAGGCTTGAGATGTGTGCTGGAGCGATACAATGGGAAAGAGGGATTGGGGAAAACGGCATAGGGGGGAGACAGCTTGCAAAGCCCTTGCAATGTCAGAACTACTGAAACACAGTTCATTCCCATGTCAACACTGCAAAGGGACCTTGAAAAGGTGACCTGGGAGTTTTAACAAAGCCCCCAGCCCACCCTGACATACACACCAGTTGGGTTAGAAGCAGAAGGGTCGGCAGATCAGAGAATGTCAAGGTAAGTGACCTCAGAGCAAAATTAACATCCTATGTACTGTCTATAGCATTAAGCAAGATAAGCAAGGTGCCTAAATCAGTTTGATTATGTTCCACACACTTAGTTTCAAACAGATAACTGTAATTATTTTTATTTAGCAAGAACCCACTGGACCTTTAGTCTCCCTACCTGTCCCCCTTTAACTTTTGAGCCACTTTACTGAAAGGGCACAGTTGGAAAGCCAAGGAAACAGAAAGGAAACTGTGTCTGTGCAAAATTGCAACCACCACCACCACCAGCAGCAGCAGTGTTTGTGTGGCGTTTGTTGGTGGGTTACCAGATTGCTCCCACTGCATGCTGCCAGATGACTCAAGAGTTTCAATCAGAGGATATTTCATATTGCATGTCAACCATACAGGTCATTGGGTGCTGAATGGCTAGCAATGCCTTGGTACGGCTGGTGCTAATAACAGCAACCCAAACCAGCCACTGCTACCCATTCAGCAGCCACATACAGTGGTACCTCGGATTAAGAACTTAATTTGTTCTGGAGGTCTGTTCTTAACCTGAAACTGTTCTTAACCTGAAGCACCACTTTAGCTAATGGGGCCTCCTGCTGCCGCTGCACCGGCTGAGCACAATTTCTGTTCTCATCCTGAAGCAAAGTTCTTAACCCGAGGTACTATTTCTGGGTTAGCGGAGTCTGTAACCTGAAGCGTATGTAACCCGAGGTACCACTGTACTTCCTTAGTGCTACAGGGGAAGCCCCCATGCCTTTGCTCCCACCCTCTGCTAAATGATGTTGGATCACTCTTTGCAACTCAGCTGGAGAAGCTGGTAATCTTGTTGTTAAACCACTGGAAAAATTCACGCTCCCTGTGACTGTTGACCAGAGTGAGCTATCTTTAAAACGATCAAGGGGTCAGAGGAACTCCTGTATGAGGAAAGGTTGCAACAGTTTTAAGTTTAGTTCATACTAGAACCCAGGGTCTTCCAACGCAGCTGAATGTTAGAAGATTCAGGATGATAAAAGAAAGAATGCACGGCTAAACTTGCTACCACAAGATGTTGGCATAGCCCTTAATTTAGATGCTTTAAGACAGTATGAGACAAATTCATGGGCAGTAAGGCTATCACAGTGTCTACTAGCTATGATGGATGTTTACTCCCTTCATAATCAAAGGCAGTGCCCTCGAAACCCCTTGCTGGGATTCAGGAGTGGGGAGAGTGTTGCTGTTCTCATATTCTGCTTGCAGGCTTCCTGTAGGCACCTCTTTGAGCCTTCTGAGAATAGGATGTTGAGCTACTGGACCTTTCGTCTAATCCAGCAGAGCTCTTCTTAAATTTAACACTATTTCCCCTTCCTATGTGAAATACTACTGAAAATATACCAGCACTATATGTGAAATTATTTTCTCATGATATAGAAAATAATATATTTAAATATCATGGCGGAAAAAGATTTTGAAAACCTAGAAAAAAATAAAGAGAAGTGTTAAATCAAGTAAGAAGAAATAAGCAACTCAAGAGAGAGAGAAATGCCATGATTTTTTAAGTGGAAGATTTATGAAGAAAAACAATTTTGTCTAGATCTTCTATCTGAAGAAAAAATGCAGATTTGTGGATAGGGATAGCAGAGACAACGAATGTTTCTATCATGTAAGTGAAAGTAAATAATGAGAGGGAAAAGGAAGGCAAAGTGAAGCATAAAAAGAGAAAGGGAATACCAAGTGAGATTAATTTGGCACATGACTTATAAATATTTCTTCCACAAGCACTATCATCTTCAACATTCGCTTATAACTCCTGCTAGAATTCACATTCAATTATACAATTATATCTGTATTCATTTATTTATAAACCAGAAAATGTTGAACTTCAAAAAGTTCAGAGGGTTATTTCAGAGAGTGTTTGTTTCAGAGAATGTTTATTCCTGTCTAAGGTTTATCTGCGCTCAGTGTCATCCACTTAAGGAAAGATAAATTTGTGAAGACAAAGGCAGCAGATGGGAAAAAACTAATAAATCTACCTAACTCTTCATAGTGGTATCAAGGACAGTTTTCAGATCACCTTTACGAATACCTACAGTCAAATAGCTTGTTTTTCTCACCCTATGAACCCACCAACAAAGCTCTCACAACTCTGAGGTGGGTCCCACTTAACCATTTTTATCACTGTTGATGCCATAGTAGGAGCCACATTTCACTCAGAACAGTGAGGGCCAAACTGGATGTGACACCATTCACGTAATTAGTACTTGTATGGTTTTTTAAAATAACAAATAGGTGCAGAAGTCCTCGTGCAGATCAGGACCACTGTGTGGATGAAGGGTTAAAGCCCCCCTACCACTACAACCCCAGAGTCACAATCAAGTTTGCCCTTTATACTCCTGCTATTTATTCTTTTAAAAATAAGTACAATTGCTTATTATGTGAACAGTGCCACAGCCAGTTGGCTGCCAAGAATGGAACAGACAAAAATAAGATCTGGGTATGCTCAAGTATGGGGACGCGGGTGGCACTGTGCGTAAAACCTCAGTGCCTAGGACTTGCTGATCGTAAGGTCGGCGGTTCGAATCCCCGCGGCGGGGTGAGCTCCCGTCGTTCAGTCCCAGCTCCTGCCCACCTAGCAGTTCAAAAGCACCCCTAAGTGCAAGTAGATAAATAGGTACTGCTTTATAGCGGGAAGTTAAACGGCGTTTCCGTGTGCGGCACTGGTGCTGGCTCGCCAGTTGCAGCTTCGTCACGCTGGCCACGTGACCCGGAAGTGTCTTCGGACGGCGCCGGCTCCCGGCCTCTTGAGCGAGATGAGCGCGCAACCCTAGAGTCGGTCACGACTGGCCCGTACGGGCAGGGGTACCTTTACCTTTACCTTTTTATGCTCAAGTATAGATAACATGATGTCCTACGATTCCCACTACCTCTGACCACTGTCCATTTTGGTTGGGGCTGATTTAAGTTGTTGTCTATAACATCTGGGTGGCACCCCATTGGCTATACCTACCATGGCTCAACAGACAACTTCATATATATAGATAGATAGATATATAAGCTGGTGGAAAGATTTAACTGTCTGGGAATATCCTGACATTTATCTTCATTGTCATCTTCTTATACATGACTTACTATGACATGGTGTGACAAGATGATCTATTCTCTATCATACATTCTTGATGCTTTATATAATCAAGAATTCAGACAAGCACTGTGAATTGTATTCCTTTGAGTGATATCTGCAGCCACTGAACAGAAATCAAATCCTTCCGAAGTATGGTTATTAAATTACATGAGAATACATATTTGGTAAAGAGAGCTGTTGCTAATACACCCAATATAAATAATATCATCTGGTTAACTTTGTTTTAATCAATGCTACTTTTGCATGTTGACTTGTTTTTTCCAATACAGACTTAGGCCCATTCCCAAAGCGCCATTTATGATGCCAAGCTCTACTGGACATATCAATGACTCATTTAGAAAGCCCATCATAATCTCATCTCAGACCACACACCGCTCTTTCTGAAGATGGTATGAAACTGGTTTCACTTCCCACTTTTCATACCCTGGTGCAACAGCCCAAATGTCTCCTGAGACCCCCACTCCCAGTATGGGTATCTAAAATAATTCACTGCAATGTTCTGTCTAAAACCACACATGTAGAAAATACTTCACACTAGTTCTGGGCATAAGCAAAATTATAGCTGAGCCTTGCAAGTTTCATGCCCTGCAGTAGCTGTTACTTCTTTATTCTAAATTCAAAATAGTGCTACGATGACCACAGAGAAGTGGCAAGTGACCCCCTCACCTAGGTCCCAGGCAAGCCTTTTCACTTCTTCATTTTGACCTATCTCAGGCTTTGCTGACACTTGGTCTCAGAATGCCTTGTATCATTCTCCTTTATTCCTCTCCTTACTCTTTCAATTCAGCTGAGCTAATTAGCATTTCAGCAGGTTTGCAACTTCTAAACCTCATGTTGTGAAATTCAGCCAGTTCCTTTTGCCAGCAGCCATAAAAGCAACTTACCATCAGACACCCTGTAGAGCTCGAGACTCAGTCACAGCCCACCTGCCTAATTTCACTCAAGAACCTTTTGAATAGGATGAGATGTCTGTCCAAAACTTGTGCAGTATCCTTGCACATGACATGTGCCTGCAACCACTGCCAGTCTTCCACCTGCCAATACTAGTTCAGACAGTGTGGCTGCCAAACTAGTACAAGAATCTTGGGGAACATGATATGAACCCATAGACAGGCAGGTAGATCGCAGCTCAGTAGAACATCTGCTTTGCATGCAGAAGGTCTTAATTTTAATCCTCAGCTTCTCGAGGGAGAGAGACTCCTGAGCCATTGCCAGTCAGCACAGATGATACTGAACTGAGCTAGACGGACTCGCTATAAGACAATTTCCTGTGTTCCAACAGATTTTGCACATATATTGTATGTGTCGCAATCCCATAACCACTTTCCTAAGAATATAAGCCCTAATGAACTCAAAGGAGTTTACTTTTAAGTAGATAGGCATAGAATCGTGCTATGTGTTTTTTCACACTGGAAACGACTTTGTTTACGTTCCACATTTATAGGTTAGCTCACCCAAAAGAGTAAAGACTGAAAGCTACAAGACAGGATTGCCATCAGTTACGAAGTAAATAATGTTAAACTGCATGCTATGAAAGCAAATATGAGGCACCTCTGCATGAAGGAAAATCCACTGATAAATGTCTTACTTGAACTTTTTTTTATCAGAAAGTGTTGTTTATGTGAATCTAGCATGCATGTAAATGTAACAATATTCAAACACCATTTCCCCATACATCTGCTGGGTTATAAAGAAGTGCTACTCTCAGTACCAATTATTCTGTGGTCATAACAAAATCCATTAGAAATCCATTATTTTGTTCCTGTTAAAATTATGAATATATCTCTGGTGAGGATTTCTTCAGGGGGCAGGGGGGACCTTTTCATTTTTCTTCATTAAAATAAAGGCTTGAGGGTATTAAGTAATTTTCATCTATATTGTGAAAAAAAATCTGTCTCTTTCCTTTTCCATTAGTGTTTTATAAAAACATTTAACATCTCCACTATGAGCTCTTATAAACAACAGCTGCCCTAAAGTAAATAGCCTTAAAACGCAATGAGTCTCGAAAAGCACAGAGTTCAAAATTCAGTTTACTACTTCCATACGCTCTTTAATTTTGACTTAGTTTTATCTTAAGATATAAATGTCTCTTTTCTATGCAAAAAGACTCATTCATATTGGTAGCATACCCCGCAACCATCCAATTTCCCTGGGACATCCCGGAATTCAAACAACTGTGGTAACAAAAGGATTGATGTCCAGATGAAGCAGTCTTATATTGTCCTCATTTGAACATAGCACCAAGCCAAACATGGCTTAATGCAAACAAGCAAGAGTATAGGTTCCCAGAGAGGTGATTGCGACCACTTTGTTCCTCCCTTGTTTTGTTGTCGTTGTATTATGGTTTGGCACAGCATGTGACTTGAACTGAGGTTCATGGTTTAGCTTTCCCAGACAAATCAAGAGTTGTACACCATAGGCCAAAGCTTGGCTACAGCTCAGATGACACTCTGCTAAACCAGCTTCTTTATTCAGCTTTATTCAGATGACACTCTGCTAAACCAGCTTCTTTATCCACGAGGACCATTTTTTGCGATGCATGCATTTTTTGCGATGCATGCCCCAGCCTACAATATACAGAAAGAACCCTTTATGCAACAGACGTTCACGAAAAGCACAAAACATTTCCTTAACACGTTCATATTTCTCAGAGGAATTCAGCACTGCCCAAAGCACATGCACGTGCTTTCATTAACAAAACTTCCACATTGCCCATTAAATAATTAAGTTGCTTTGAGACAAATAATCACAACTAACTCAATAGAAGATGCTTTCAGAGATCTGTCCCTAGCTGCTGTGTTGGATAGGATACCTCTATGCTCATAAGCCAAAGTTGTTGTTGTTTTTTTATCTCTTTCTTTCTTTTATAGCAGCACATTAAGTTGGCAAGTAGTTTTTGCTGCTGCTGCGATAGGGGGTGGGGGGTGGGACTGTTCCATGCCACAGCAAAGGGCGTCTATCAGGAGAGCAGAACAAATGACTGATGGATCATTTTTCTCTCAAAGGTCTCCATGTTTCACAGAACTTTTGGAACACCATTTCCCTTTCCTACACAAAAGAACATTTAAGACAGAAAGATCAATTGCCATGGACAACTCTGTCAGGCTAGTAAATTAAAGGGTATTTCCAGGAGATCATTTTTTTGTGGATGATTATTACCCATTTGTCACTGTTTGCTACTGCTTGTTTTTCTCAGTATGGGAACTGTGCCAATCCCTGTACTGATTACAGGTAGTGCAAATGGGCTGGTGAGATCCATGCAGGTGACACAACAACTGCATGGCATGATTTGGGACGACAGCTGATGGCATGATTTGGGATGCCATCTGGCTACAGTCCCAAACTACAGTCTGAACTCACTGTGTAGCCTTAACTGCTGTCATCACAAAAGATGTATCCTCAGCCAAGAATAGAATTGGATCTGGGCACTGAACCAAACTGGAGGTTTCCAGAACTTAACCTAAGGCCACAGTTCTAAACATGCCTACTGGGTCATGATCCCTATTGAATTCTGTAGAGCTTTACTTTCAAATGCACATATTTGAAACAGGCTGTAAACGTGCAGCCCTCACTACTGAAAGTGGCCTAGATTTTCAAAATACAGATAAGAAACGGATGTATGGGTTTAAAGACAATATATTCTGAATTGCAGCATTGAAAAATACAAAATCGTTTATGTGATGTAATTATTCAACAACAAAAGAGGTGCGTTTAACATCTCTAAAAGCACATGTGCTGAGCTCCTGACACCTCACACCCCTCCTTCTTAGGAAGTGGCAAAATGCTTGCTTTAGGGAAGGCAACTGAGCAACCCTAATGGCTTTGCACGCATAAAGTTCCAGGTTCTGATCCTGGCATCTCAACTGACCAGAATCTTAGTTTATAGGGCTGGGAAAGACCTCTGCCTAAACAGACCAAGGGAGGGGGGGACGGACTTTATTTATTTTTCAGAGTATAGCACAAATTAACACTTCAGGTTAGATCCTATAATATTGCCAAAAACTGCCTTTATTGTTTCCTTTTGAAAATAATGGAGTGGTGGGAGTTTTTAAATTATTGTAAGCTGACCTAAGCACTGTAATCGCAATCAAATGATGATTTCTAGATAATAGTAATAAAGCACAGACAAAGATTTTAAGGAACTGAAGTCAGAAAAATCTATGGGCGTAGCTAGGGTATATTTTAGGGGGGCAGGCTTTATGTTGGGGTGGACAGAACCAAGTTATCTGTGATATAATTGGTTAGTTAGTTAATTACTTTTATTTATTTATTTGACTTGGGAGGGGGCAGCTGCCACCCCCTGCCTATGCCCATGTTTCCTGGATCAATGGTCCAAATTTCTTGAAGTAATCCCCATTAAATATGATTTTATTCAACCCTCCTTTATTAGGGCATCCTGTTTCTCTCTCTCTGTTATATAAACCTTACAATACAATATTAAATACTATTCACAAGACCCACTGAACCTACCGACATGTATACAAGATTCCAGATTAGCAAATTTAATACTATGTAGAATATGAACTGTAGTTGCTCACTATAGTTCTCACAATGGAAATTCATTGATCCCCTTTAGGCATTTACATCATATTTTTGCTCTGCTAATTAGTTGGAAGTGATTCATTTCTACTGTAGATATGGTAAGGTATTCATTTGTTCTTGTCATAGAAATGGGACACATTTCTGGCCTCATTATATACCTCCTTTTTTTACTTTGTATGTATCTATATATCCAACTTTTGTGACTCATTTCATTCACATGACAAAGTGGCTGTAGCACACAAAAGCTCATTTCACATTGTTGCATTTTCAATGCCACAGCACACTTTCTTGGTTTTGGTCCAACCTATGAGGATGGCTACACTTTCAGAAAGCATTCCAGTGAGCTGCATATCAGAACAGTTTAGACATGCATGACCTCTTTGGGGATAGATTTTATCCTTTAAAATGAAGATCAGCACAAAATTCCGTATCAATGCAAAGCACAGGGATGGGTATGTATTTGCAAGCTGTTCTCTTGCCCTCCATCCTGTCCTGGGATTGTTTTCCAGATCTTGCCTGAAGCATAAAACCAAAATAGATTGTTGCAAGATGCAGACCTCTACAATTTCTTCCTGGAAGCAGCATGCATCATCTTAATGATTTATTTGAGTGCCTACTTTCTGTGCCTAGCTTTTTAAATATATCCAAGCTTCTTGGCTACATCAGAAGAACCATAGTGTCAGAGAACTTTATACGGCTAAATTTAATAGCTCTATGCTATTCATTAAAAATTAGGCAGAATGGGGACTTACGGGGTGGCGCCATCGGCAATGGCGGACTCCCTCTGAACTGGAGGGACTAGCTCTGTGTGAAACGGGTCTTTTCTGCTACGGCGAAGCGGGGACCCTGCTAAAAATCACAGGCGGATGAAGCCTGTGACCATGGGACTCGGCGGGCACCCTTAGCGCCCCCCCAACCCGCAAAGGAACCCACTAACGGGCTCCGAAGTGAAGAGGGGGAAGTGGCGCGGTGCTGTGAGTCAACTGCTATTTCCGTGGAGCGAAGCCGCACAGCCGTTGCCGGAGAGCGCTGCCTTTTTCCTGGGACAATTTGGCTTCTAAAATAAGCACCCGTGAGTACTTAAACTTTGAACAATTGGACTTTAAATAAGGACTTGCGAGCAGAAAGGAATTGGACTTAAAAATTTATTTTAATTTGGTACTGAAACGGGAAGGTCTAAACAGGAAGTCAGCCTTCCGTTTCTTTGTAGACAGAATAAAGCAAAGACAACGTAAACTAGAGCTCAGAAAATCGCTTCTAAAGGATTGGCTTTCATCATTTATTGTTGAACCCCTCTTCGGTAGCAGGAGAAGAAGGGGGATCTTTTTTGGACTGTTTAAACCTGCAGAAATGAGTTTAAAGTAAAGTAACTTTCCACCGTCCTGATCCTGGAGCGGGGTGTCAGGACTGACGTTTTGAAGCTCATTGACGAGAGACAAACGTTTTTGACAGATAGTTAAAGGAAGAGAAACATAGTGATTCCATTGTTTCCTTTCGCACTTTAAAGGAACAAATATTGACAAAATATCTCAAAAAGGATACTTTGTTGCAAGAGCAAATAGAAGTTCTCCCCCTGGAGGGAGACTGTGAAACTGTAACTAATTCCCGGGAGCTTGCAGCTGTCTCAGATTACAATCGTGGGAATGGATTTGTGACCTTGTAGGACAATGTATTCAGAGGCTCTGTTGTGTGCTCTCTGTAAAACAAGTGCCCTACTGGAACAGTTAAGTGAGAAGATGGATTTGATGACTAATGCGGCCAGAATTTTTGAACAGGCAGTGGGAAACTATGTGGAGCCCACCCAGGAATTAGATCAGGAGTGTGTCCTGACAGAGCAGATGAGAGAAGAGGATGTTGCTGAATCTTGGGCGCCAGAGATGGAGGGAGCTGCAGCCTTGCAGGAACAAGAGCTTTTGGATTTGACAAATGAACTTGGAAAAAGCCAGATTTGGAAAGATAAAGTTTGGATTGGTTTGGAAATGGGGGGTTGGATAGACCCCCCCTATGCAGGGATGTTTGGACTTTCTGAGTCTGGCAATGGGCCCTGAGATGTTTGGAGATGTGGGGGCTCTCAATTTTGGAGGGATTCTGAAACATCTTCTTAAATACCACATGGAGTTGAGTCTGGACTATGGAAAAGGGGCTGATTTGTTGAAAAGGGTCAAAAACATCACCAAGCTGGAGTTCCCACGAGTGAAAGGAGAATATGAAGAAGAGCTGCGGAAGGGACATGGAAGAGATTTAAGGGCCTCGGATATAAGGTTACCAGGTTAATGCGCTAGATTGATGGGATAAAAAGGACTGACAAAACCCGGGACCAGGAGGAAGGGACGCTGGATGAAGATTGGATTGTTTTTATTTCTCCTTTTATTATCAGGATTGTTTTATAAAATTGATGAATGTTAGAAAAATGTTGGAACGAAATTACCTGGCTCTAGCAAAAATGTTTAAAGAATTAGGTAAGAATATTATGGTTGTGAGAAGTTGGTAAAAGTAAGTTTTAAGTTTTAAGTTTTTAAGGTTTTCTATAAGATAAGATGAAAATGGATCAAGCTAATGTAATGACAGAATACTATGAAATATGGAAAGGATTTGCTGCATAATTATTAACCAGGATACAAAAAAAGGGAGGAGGAGGAGGAGGTCAAAGAAAGAAGGTAATGAGAGTTGAGGATTTGAGAATGATGGATTTATTTTTGTTTGTTTGCGGTGTATTTTTGTTTTTTGAATTTGTATTGTTGGATGTGGTTTGTTTTTTCTTTGTTTTTTCTATTTTCTTTTTCTGCCTAAAAAAAAATAGGCAGAATGGAAGAAGAGGCATGCTTAGCTGCTAGCTGTATCTCCTATCCTCAAGGGATAATGTAAACATATCAAGTTGTTCTATTCAACAAATAAAAATGTTACAGTCATATTATCTTTGAAATTTATACTGACAAGTTGTATATTATGTTTCCATCTTACAAATAATATTTATGGTGTCATTAACCCATAGCACTACACAAAACACATTATTTTTCTCTCTGGTCATCTTACAGTACATAATGTGCAGCACTTATGTACAGCAGCCATAAAATACTTGCAGAACAAAGATGAAATAGTTTTAATGAGCATGCTACTATATTAGAAATAGACATCATTGAATGCTCTTGCAAAAATGATATACGGTAAAGCTAGGGTTGCCATAGTTCAGAAACTGAAAATCCGGACAAAAAAGTTTAGCACATCACAATAGACCACTTACCCACGGGGCAGACCCATTTCCCCTGTATAAGCAACACCTCTGAAAAGTTTCATGCACAACATGAGTTTGAGATTTTCCATCAAAAATAAGGAGCTAAAATCGCTTAACAGTAGAAGAGTGGTAAAGATGGACTCTGGGACTCAAGGTGGCTTCGCATGCAGTTATTTCTACCTAGGCACACAGGTACACAAATTGCATGCATGTTATGGCAATTGCATGCATGTTATGGCAACTGCATGCACCATGCCAGCACATGCACACACTTTTACTCCTTGTTCCTTTAAAACTCATATAAGGGAGGATCCCATCCTTTCCCATTTGCCACTTCCAGATACAGTGGTGCCTCGGGTTAAGAACTTAATTTGTTCCGGGCACCCGCAGGAACACCAGGTCCTCAGAATGCTCATTCTGAGGGGTTTTTGGGGTACCGCAGCGCTCTAGCGGTTTCCCCAGCCTTCAGTGCACTGGTGCTCTTTCAATCGAAAGAGCTCCCATCCTCCATAATGGCAAGCAAAGTTTGCTTTGCCTGAAGCAAAGTTCTTAACCCGAGGTACTATTTCTAGGTTAGTGGAGTCTTTAACATGAAGCGTCTGTAACCTGAAGCGTCTGTAACCTGAGGCACCACTGCATTTGAAGAGAAACAAGGGGCCTGTGACAAAACAAAAAAACTTAAATAGCCCTTTCACAATCAACACCACATGCATCTGATTTATATTCATGTACTGAGTCCCCATTTGGCCATAGAAGCTGCCCTGATATACTAATGAGTATAAGGGATACAGGCACAAACATGCAAGCTTCGGGAGCAATTATATTATTAACGCTGAATTTGCTAAGAAGGACATGAATTTAATTGTGAATAATGAATGGTAAAAATGTTTCAAAGAGGAATGGCTGAGGGATAAGGCTCTTGGAAGGCTGCCTTGAGAACTGCAGTTCTTGCCACACCCATCTTTGCATCTCAGTCATGCCCATTTGGTTATATGGGCCCTGGAGGGGTGAGCATGGGTTCATGCGCCTCTCAAGCATTGCTAGACCTCTCCCAACACCCAAATTCTGTATAGGTTGACAGTCTGGAAGCAAACCTGGATTGCGTGACAGTCTGGAAGCAAACCTGGATTGCGTGACAGTCTGGAAACAAACCTGGATTGCACCTACTAATCCTGTCTCTAATGTCCATGTGGTAATTAGTTCTGTATATCCAGAGCCTCCATGTGCACACACACACACATATATATATATACATAAGCTGTTTCTATAAGATCGAAAACACTGTATTTTCAGAATTCCTGATTCTAGGAAATTCCTGATTCTAGGGAGGGAGTGTGTTTGTGTGCAACTTGTACATGGGTAGGCTCAGTACACACAAAGCTGATCCACATGTGGAGACCTTGGAGAGCTGGCTTTAGGGAATGGACATGATCTCCTCCCCATGCAATTCAATCTACGTGGAATGTGAAGGTCTGTAAAGGACAACACTTTCACCTTCCACATAGACCAGGGGTGGGAGACATCTGACCCACAGACCAATCTCAGCACATCAGGGGTTCCAATTTGGTCCATGAGGTCATTTCCACCAAACCATGCCCACCCATCAGCTGACTCCTTCAAACCGTCCTCTCTGCTAGCTAGCAGGAAAAGCAGCACTTTTAGGCAGTCCCCAGTCCTGTTTCAGCTTAAACAGAACCACAGGGGCTGTCTTAAAGCACTTCTCAAAAGCACTGTTTGAAGATCTGCTTCTCCTTCATTTAAACAGCACTTTTGAGAAGCGCTACCAGTCAGTGTAGAGTAGACAATACTGAGCTAGATGGATCAATGGTCTGACTCTGATTCTATATAAGGCAGCTTCCTAAGGTCCTATAAGCTGCCTATGTGATATATTCAGTATCTGTCTTGATACTACCAATTGATCTGATGGGATATTCATATGAAAAGATTCCTGGAGAAGCAAATGCTCACATCTTAATTTCACTCTGCTTGAACCCTTACAACTCAATTGACTTGGCAGGCACCCTTGTTCTACGCCCAGGCAGTGAAAAATAACTAGATCCCAGAAGGTATTATGGTAAACTGAGTTTTACCCAGTATCTAAACAAACCTGCATTACTTTTGCTTGAATAGCTTTAAACGCAGATTGGAGATGGTGTCACCTGCCTTTGAAAGGAAGTCTGCATGAGCTGCCATCCTTGAGCTAATCACAGTTGAAAGTTACAATGTACTTCCCTTGAACTTGCCTGAGGGTTCGCCTCTCTAGCAACTCTTTCTAGCACATCTCAATTTCCCTTTGCTCTGCAGCTTCTCCCTGTTTCTGAAAGTGCAGTGTCTTAATTATTTATAGATGGCTAACAGACATAAAGCTAAAAGTCGAAAAAGAACAACAATGTGATACCAATATCCCTAACGGATTGATCATTTTTCATATATATCAAAAAGTGAAGGCCATTCCATCTCAGGATATATTCCCAGGTCTTAATTTTGTATTTTGATTTTAAAGAAGAGGGGTGATCAAATTCTTCACCTATGTGAAGTATAATAAATGATAAACATAAGCCACACGTTAAAGTATTGGACAGAATATGAGTTTTATTTATTGAACAAAGAGGAAACTTTCGTGTGCAGCTGGCTTGAAAAAGGCTGAACCAATCTCACTGCCTTTTTGCCAATACCTCTTGTGATGATGTCACTTCCACAGCCAGACTGACATCCAGCAGGCAGCCAAGCATCCAGTCACTTCATTTTAACCATTGATTGATGCTGTTTCCCCAACTAAAGGTCTATTAGCTATTTACGGTAATTGGCCTTGTATCTGGAATTCTTATGTAACCTCATCAATCAGCACAAATATAAAGAAAGCTCAGTACAAAGTAGATGTACATTATTCCCACCAAACTTCAACAAACACATTCATACTACTATTGGAAGGGGTATGGGGGCAGATTGCTTCATAATTTTCTCCTTGGGTGGAATTATAAAAAAAAATGCAAGCATTCCAGTACATGGTTGCATATTACTGAGAGAAGTTTCTTCACGCTACATTTATTTTTGACATTTATATCCCACCCTTCACCCCAAGGTTGCAGAGTGGGTCACAACATCATACAATATATGATAAATGATCCCATGTATGTAAATTATGAATAGCTTGTAAAACAGTACTTCATGCAATAAAAAATGACCCCCTCACATCTGAAAATAAAACAGAAATAGTACCTGCAGAAGCCTGATGGAACAATTGAAAACAAAAAAGCCTGCTGCTAAATATCAATGAGAATGGAAGCTTGACTTATCTGTCCCTGCTTTGACCAACTTTTAAACCAACTTTTAATATTAAAAAAGTGGAATAATCGGCAACAGTTTATTTTTTTCTGGTTATTGGGTTTTTATTGCAAAGAATAAATCCAGATTAAATGGTGAAAATTTAATCCTAGAAAGTAATAATAATAATAATAATAATAATAATAATAATAATAATAATAATAATTTATTATTTATACCCTGCCCATCTGGCTGAGTTTCACCAGCCACTCTGGGCGGCTCCCAATCACGTGTTAAAAACAGTACAGCGTTAAATATTAAAAACTTCCCTGAACAGGGCTGCCTTAAGATGTCTTCTGAATGTCAGGTAGTTATTTATCTCTTTGACATCTGATGGGAGGGTGTTCCACAGGGTGGGCGCCACTACCAAGAAGGCCCTCTGTCTGGTTCCCTGTAGCCTCACTTCTTGCAATGAGGGAACTGCCAGAAGGCCCTCGGCGCTGGATCTCAGTGTCCGGGCTGAACGATGGGGGTGGAGACGCTCCTTCAGGTATACAGGACCGAGGCCGTTTAGCGCTTTAAAGGTCAGCACCAACACTTTGAATCGTGCTTGGAAATGTACTGGGAGTTGAATGGTTATGGAAACCTGGGCTATACAAGGCCTTTTGCAGTCATTTACAAAGAAGATCGGGGGGGTGGGATGCAAAAAGGCTTGGGCCATGCTAAGGTATTGTGGGGTGCCACTTCTTTAAAAACCAATTAACTTCCCAAGGCCACGAAGCACCCTGATTATGTCACATTTCAAATTTCGGCAAAACTTTTACTTATCTTACCAGTCTGTACTTTAGCTTTGGGAATAGCAGTAAGCAGTAAGCATTATTCTTTCATAAGAGCTGAACTGAAGTGTACAGTATAGTGAAAATTGTTTCCTTCAATGGCAACTTAAAAACCAGTAATCTGTAATCATTGGTGTTTATTCTGTTCTCAGATTTTGGTATATATGGGAGCATTAAAGCTAGGTGAATCGCGTATAGGAGATGCAGCCATACAGTAGATATCTGACTGCTCATTTACCAGATGAACACAGTCTACTGCTGTATTAGTCTGCAGATAAACCCAGCAGAACATGATGTATGGTCTTCTTATAAACTGAACCATGCAATGAATCTAAGCAAAACAGAAACGGGGCTGTGTGAAAGGTGTACTTTTCCAATAATCTCCCCCCACCCCTTTCAAGATTAAAGAGGTTTTTTAAAAAAAGTAATCTTGACTGGTTAACTGTAAACCTCGGTGCCCAGGAGCACTGATTTGGAATCTCAGTTGCATATCTTTCTGCTGGAAGGGCAAGTAAGTGCCAAGACTCAGTAAAGGTAAAGGTAAAGGGACCCCTGACCATTAGGTGCAGTCGTGACCGACTGGGGTTACGGCGCTCATCTCGCTTTATTGGCCGAGGGAGCCGGCGTACAGCTTCTGGGTCATGTGGCGACAATGACTAAGCCGCTTCTGGCGAACCAGAGCAGCACACGGAAACGCTGTTTACCTTCCCGCCAGAGCGTTACCTATTTATCTACTTGCACTTTGACGTGCTTTCAAACTGCTAGGTTGGCAGGAGCAGGGACTGAGCAACGGGAGCTCACCCCGTCACGGGGATTCGAACCACCGACCTTCTGATTGGCAAGTCCTAGGCTCTGTGGTTTAACCCACAGTGCCACCCGCGTCCTGTACTGAGCCAAGACTCAGTACAACATGTCAAAAGTTTCTTGCATGAAAAGGGTAATCCAAACTCTTAACCATTGTGCTCACTGGAGCCATAACAACATGCAGGCTTTGTGGCTCTTTCAAACCGACTTCTGTATCTAGCCTGCATCTCAACTCTCCTTCGATTCAGTGTAAATGTGTGTTTGCAAATAACAAAAGAGATCATGCCCCTGAAAGCAAAATTCTGCCAAAACCAAGTTAAAGGGCTGCAATCCATACTAAAGTAAAGACAAAGCAGGTACTGATACCAGGCAGAACAAATATAACTGCTGGAAATCACTGAGCCTCATTGGGATCTTCCTTGGCAACAAGAAAAAGGAAGTTGTTTTTTTAAATCACAATATTAAATGAGAATTCAGTTGTATAGATTCACCTTAATTAGTATGTGACTCTGGGAGGAACAGAGCAATAATATTAAACATTCAGGCTTTCTGTCTTCCACCAGCAAGCAAAATTGATTACACCAGATAAATATACTTGGAGGAGATCAGATATTTTAAAGTTCTTGTTAAAAGTATTATATTGTTTTTAGATTGTTATGCTATTAAACGAGTTAAGTATTCACTGCCAACATCTTAACCAATTAGTTCTGTTTCGCTTCCCAGCAATCAGGGATGAACAGATTAGCCCCCCCCCAAAAAAAAGAACACTAAGGTTGAGAAGAAAATCTAATACTTTTCCTTAATATGGAAATGTATTATGATTAAATATGTTCAAAATGAGTAACAGTGCACCCCCAGACATACCTGGTAGTAAGTCCCAGTGAACTCAATGGAGCTTATCTGAATAAACAGACAAGGCATAGGCAACCTCGGCCCTCCAGATGTTTTGGGACTACAACTCCCATGATCCCTAGTTAACAGGACCAGTGGTCAGGGATGATGGGAGCTGTAGTCCCAAAAACATCTTGAGGGCCAAGGTTGCCTATGCCTGAATCAGACCATACTGTAAATTTATAAATCATTGCTGGAGAACCTGGTGATGGTTTTACAGTGTTACCTCGGGTTACAGATGCTTCAGGTTACAGACTCCGCTAACCCAGAAATAGTACCTTGGGTTAAGAACTTTGCTTCAGGATGAGAACAGAAATCGCGTGGAGGCAGCGTGGCGGCAGTGGGAGGCCCCATTAGCTAAAGTGGTGCTTCAGGTTAAGAACAGTTTCAGGTTAAGAACGGACCTCCGGAACGAATTAAGTCCTTAACCCAAAGTACCACTGTATGGGAGGGGCAGAACAAGTCCCAGCATCTCTGACTGTTGGCTATGCTGGCAGAGGCTGATGGGAGTTGAACTTCAATAGCATTTGGAGGCCCACTGCTGTTTATATATTTTATGTACGTAAAAGATTCATAGGCTGCCTTTAAGCACAAACTCTTTCAAAGTGGCTTCTATCTTCACGGGCTGAATTAATGGCAAATTAAACTTTCCTCTTGATGAGGCATGGTTGCCTGCACAGAGCAGTAACTATTTTCTCTGGTCACCTTTGAGTCAGCATTATAGGAGCTGGCCTCCTGTGCCATAGCTATTTCTCTTAAAGGAGCTGCATGCCAGGTATTTAATAGATGGGGCATGCATTACATGTAAAGTGCAACCCTCCAATCTGCTATGGAGGGTCCGAAGCAGATCTGAGGAGCTTGCAGGGCAGCTGCATGGGGAAGGCAACTTCCCCTCCCCCCATGGTTTCCATTCTGCTGGTGGATGAAACCAGTGCCTAAGACCATGGAAGAAAATTAAGCCTTGTGATTACTACAAGCATACTATCAGGATTTCTCATCCTCAGTACTGTGATTAGTTTGAAGGCCAATTTACCTTGGGGGGCGAAATGGGTAAAATAACCCCTGCATGTTATCAGCTTAAACTGGAACAATGTGTAGAAACAAACTTTTCCTTGCTGTTTCCTGCCCACCCCCATTCCTGTACAGCTTTATCTCTTTTGAGTGAAAAATTCCATCACTACATGGAGAAAGCTAGGAGTACATTGCCTTTAAGGCAGAACTGCGCCTTTAGGCAAAATTCTCACTTTGGGAGTGGCGGTGGGATACATTGTTCTGCAGTAGTTATGCGAGGAATCTTGCTTTAGGGATGAAGAGCTTCACTTCAGGACTATTCATTATGCTGAAGTTTGGGTACTGAACTCTACATCTCTGTTATTGACCACCTAAAACATTTACCCGGCATGGTACACAGGAAATACTGTGCTCAGGTCCATTTTAAAAATAAAACAAAAATGAAACCTAATTTGAATGCTGCTGCTCCATTTTCTTTCACATTCTCAGTCACTTATTTCAGAACAGATTTCTTTTTATCCAGGCTTTCAGACCTTAATCTGGAAGGTTTTAGGTATTCCTGGATTCAAAAACTTTGTCAGTTCATCTATTTGTCTCCAAATAGGGATACTTTGGGGTTATTGTCATTTCCCTGCAATAAGGTGGCTACCACTGTTTGGAACAATAGCTTGTGGACTATGTGAAACTGCTACTGCCGTTGGTTAATTTAGCATTTTTAAAGTTTTTCCACAATAATTTTAAAAAGGCAAAAATCTTCTTTTTCACACAACACATGAATCATTTTATAGAATCCATTGCCAGAAGATGAAGAAGGTGGTGCCCATTAGATCAGATGGCTTCAAAAGGGCTTGGACAGATTCAGAGGACATTGACAGCTACTAGCTATGTAGTTCTGTTACAAATCCCTGTATTTTGATGCAGATCAACAGTGACACCTACAGCATTTGGGCTTAAGCTAGACTAGGTAGGTTCCACTGAGAATCCATTGTATTCTTTCTGAATAAGCATCTCCTAGTTAAGCCTCTATGCAATGGGTTGGCAGGTATGAACTGGCCGAGCCTTTTGTAATGTAAGTTCAGAGTTTTTAGGAAAGTGAAAAGCACCTCACAGTAATTTTAGGTTTGCTGAGGGGTGTAGGGATAGGTAGTACCTCTGGTGGGGAACACGCTCCTTCTAGAGCAGTTTCTCCACCTTTGGTTCCCACCCTGCTCTCACCTGCAGCTCCTAGAAGCTGCCAGAGTGCTTCCATTTTTATTCTATGGGCTATATTTTCTGCACCTTGGGAGCATCTGTATTGGATCAGCCTGAGGATGTGGGCAAGCCAGCTGAAGAAATGCAGGCAACCTCTTGCCTACATACAGATCAGTTCCAGTCAATGGCCTTGTGACTGCATTGCACTAAAATGGTTCTGTTTGAACATTCCAGGGCCACAGAGAAGAGACTTCCACCTGCCTTGCCCCACCCACCTTTTAGCTCAGTCAGTAGAACAGGAACTTAGTCTCACAGTCAAGGGTTCGAGCCCCATTTGGGGCAAAAGATTCCTGCATTGCAGGGGGTTGGACTAGATGGCCCTCGTTGTCTTTTCCAACTCTACAATTCTATGATTCTATGACCCTTATATGGAGTGGTTGTTGTGTACTTCTGTTTCAGTGTATGTGAAGAAGTGTGCATGCACACGAAAACTTATACCCAGAACAAACTTAGTTGGTCTCTAAGGTGCTACTGGACAAATTCTTTTTTATTTATTTGTATATTTTGGTTGTGTACTACTGTTCACTTTAACTTTTTTTTCGGGAAAAAACATTAATGTATTTATTTTTAATATTTCTGAAGAATTATGATTTTGTTTTGAATTTTTACAATTTTCATTATTTGTATTTAAATTTGTTTGTTTATTCTGTGTGAGCTATGGTGGGGGGCTTAGGGGCCCGAAAGGTGGCATACAAATAAACAAGAACATAACTGTTACTTGTGCGATTCATTATTGTAAACCATTTTCTGCTTTACACTCCTTATTTAATACTTTCAGAGTGATAGAATGCTTACTCTAAAATAGCACTGAATATTTTTTAAAAAAATCCCTGTTGCATCCAGTAAGAATGTTTTGTACCCACCCATGTCTTTTTAATGCATATATTCCATTTTTAATGTGTCACTTGAAATCATGTTTGCCATATATAAGTTTTATTACAGAAATCGAAAAATGTAATTATAGCTGGAAGTATCACTTGAAAGGGATCAAATTAATAAATTGTGGGTAATGTTATACAGCTTGCTTCACGTTTCTACAACAAGAACAACAAAAATATCATAGCATGATAAATGCTGCCACTTTATGTTAGCTATCACACTTCCCATGAGACCACACGCTTTGTTTTAAGATATAACATTTGCCGCAATTCAAAGCAATTTCTACCTAGACGCAACAAAGATCAATAATACCAATTATCAAGTCAGGCTAATAAAAATTTGTTACTGTGGTTATTCATCCAAAGCCTACCCAGCCAGACACCATTTCTAACAAAAAGGATGAAATAAAGTAAGTGTCAGCCAACTTCAGGATGACATATTCTAAATGTCCCAGAGTCCCATAAGACTAATAAATGATAAATGAATTTGATGGCTTTAATTTGTGAGACTCTGAACACGATATCAGCACACTCAGTAATAGGAGCCACCAAGCTCTGTCATGCGTTCTTCACAATCATAAGGGAACCCATGCCTTTGGCTTTGATGTTGCATGGTTCCTGTTATGTACTGAAGTTCTCACCCTGGGCCAGCAGGGGGATACTGTAGATAGTTTTCACTCAGGTCCACATATGCAAATAAGGGATTGAAAGTGACGTTCAGTGATTGGATAGTTACAGAAAGTTGTTACAGTTGTGTTGTACTGGAGCTTTATGTAAGCAGGCTGGCTGAACCCTTCAGTTCAGTTCTGTTCTGGCCTGTGAATAAACAAGAGCTGTTTGAAGAATCGCTGTGTCGTCTGATATGTTCACCCACAACTTAACAGTTCCAGCTTCGTTTTCAAAGCATACATGGGCAGAGCTGTTTCAGTAGATAGTGAGAGTTCTTATTTAGTGAAGGAACAACATGATGAGATGGATTTGGAGTGGGGGGGGGGTATTTACTGCCTGGCCACTATTTTGTAGAAGAGTTTCCCAAAGAATAATTAAAACAGGCTGCCACAAGACCCTCTGCTACATCGTAAGCAGTCCAGCTGCTTGGGGAGTTTCTAAGTCCCACTTCTCAGGTTCTTTCTCTTCAGCCCAGGTCCAGTTAAAAACAAAAACGAAAAACAGCAACCCAAGAAAGGAGCTTCGGATTTAACAAATAAACAAATGAAAAACCTTGCAAAAGATAGGGTAGCACTGACAACCACACAGGCAGCACATGGTTAAGGTTTTAGTGATCAGATATTTCCAAGAAGGCAAAGACTGGGCAAAGACTCCCACATTAATGTCAAAAGAGCTAGCCAATTCTAACTGGATTCAGCATGGGGGGGGTGTACATCTGTGGATGTTTATTCAGAGATAAAGCCCTGTCTATTAAGGGTTCACTACAGTGATACAAAATCCTAGACCTTGTTGATCTATGTCAGAATATGATGGTTGATCACACATGCAACGGAAGAACCTATTGAGTGCTGGGGGCTGCTGTGAGATTCCGAGAGCAGTCCCAATTCTTAATTCCAGCAAAATATTTAATTGGCCTAGAATTGTAGAAATAGGTCCTCCCCACGCCCATTTTTTCTTTTTAGTGTAGCCTCTTCTTCACAACTAAACATACTGTCTTAAAGGTAAAGGGACCCCTGACCATTAGGTCCAGTCATGGCCGACTCTGGGGTTGTGGCCCTCATCTCGCTTTATTGGCAGAGGGAGCTGGCATACAGCTTCTGGGTCATGTGGCCAGAATGACTAAGCCGCTTCTGGCGAACCAAAGCAGCACATGGAAATGCCGTTTACCTTCCTGCCGGAGCAGTACCTATTTATCTACTTGCACTTTGACGTGCTTTCGAACTGCTAGGTTGGCAGGAGCAGGGACTGAGCAATGGGAGCTCACCCTGTCGCGGGGATTCGAACTGCCGCAAGTCCTAGACTCTGTGGTTTAACCCACAGTGCCACCCACATCCCTTACATACTGTCTTAGGCAGTATTAATAGCATTTGATTGGGCCAGTCTGCTAATTACCATTTCTATGCAATTTCTCATTCAATTTGGGGCGGCTTGTGCGTGTGGGAACAACATCTGGTTGGCTATACATAGTATTTTCAAAGAATAAGCATAATTCACCAATGAAATTTAAGGAAGGAAAGTTATAAACAATGAAAGTTATCTAGGTATATTCCCATAAACACTAATGTATCTCTGTATATCTTTTAGTTGTGGATCGAGGGCCCGACCCCGCTATGTGAAATAAATACACAAGGACACGTGATATAAGGTTAATGGGCAAGAAAAGGCCACAACTTTATTGATTACAGCAGTGAAACGGTATTGGCTTAGGCATTGGATGACTATAGGTGGTGGGTTTATTCAACAGTAGGTGGAGCCTGTTGATGCTCATCCAACTATAGGCTCACCCCCTGATGTCACCGAGGGTCGTGCCATGGCCTCCCGCCAAGCAGGCATCGGACGGAATACACGACCGCCAGATTCCTTTAACGGAATAACCCACGGTAGATAGCATAGGCGATGGCCACACCTAGCCCTTGACACAGCACAACACATGAACCCTGAGCTAAATGGGAGTGGAGGGTGGGTGACTCGCTGAGGGACGACGACGAATGAGGAGGAGGCGGAGCTAGCACCACAGCATTAAGCTGCTACACACGCCCCCCGGAGGCACCTGGTTGGCCACCTCCGGTGGGCGTGGGCGCCAGCCAGGTAGGAGGGGAGGGGGCTAATGCCCCCTACCAGGGGCGGGGCTCGGTCTCCCGCCCACAACCACTCCCCTCTCTTCCAGGGAGGAGAGTCTTTGTCAACACAGAAGCACTGTGCATATAGAAGCATAGTTTTCTTCTGAAGCATAAATGTTACATGGTTTTGCAAGCGTTCAGTGTATTGCAGCGTTTTGTTTTCATGCAAGCCAAATGGTTAATGATGCTTGTGAATACTCCTGTAATTTAAAAATGAAAATGAAAAAGAGAAATTAATATAATTAACAAGCCTACAGACTGAGACAAATTAGGCCAACTAAATGAAACAAACAAACAAACAAAAAATATAAAGCAAACAACGAAATTGCTACAAGGCACAGTACTTTCTGCTTAGGAGAATTAAACGAGTACAGCAAAATTAACTTGTATTTGCATGGCTGGACAATTTAATAACAGCAAGGACAACTGCAATTACTGGTAAGTCACAGACTGTGGCTGGAATATGTGTTTTCCCGGCAACAGATGTTCCTGTCATTTAATGAAAGCAGCCTGCTGTCCATCTCAAACTGGCGGGCCTTACAATTGACAGTCTTTTTTTGCAAGGATACAGACGTGAAGCACACAATGGGCTCTTCTCTCTCTTTCCCTCCTTCCTCCTCTTCATTGTCACAGCAATTTTTTGAAGGACATTTATTCATACATACAATTTTGTGCTGCCAAAATGAGGTAGGTGGCTACATATTTTTGACATTTAGCAACTCAAACAGTCTTTCCTGTCAAAAGCAATCCTGAATTCCCAAGCACACGTCAAGAAAGAATGACTCTATCTATCTATCTATCTATCTATCTATCTAAGCATGCAGAATGCAGGTCTCTACATGACTGTGTGTAGCATATGTGCATGTCGCTCACAAACACACACATATGCACACACAAACTTTAACAGGATTTCTTCAAAGGGATTTCCAATTAAATCAGGATCTGCATAGATGTTTGGTATTTGCCTCCTTGATGTCTGCACATAAATTTCACACATCTTTGCTTTGATGTTTTCTTTTTTTGAAAAAAACGTTGTTCTCAGCATTGTATGAGTGTTTAATACTACCTGCCAACGCTTCTTTTTGAGAACAGTACCTATCTTGGTATGGTTTTCCCAGTAGTGGTGTATGGAAGTAAGAGCTGGACCATAAAGAAGGCTGATGCTTATCCCATGGACTGCAAGAAGATCAAACCTATCCATTCTGAAGGAAATCAACCCTGAGTGCTCACTGGAAGGACAGATCCTAAAGCTGAGGCTCCAATACTTTGGCCACCTCATGAGAAGACTCCCTGGAAAAGACCCTGATGTTGGGAAAGATTGAGGGTACAAGGAGAAGGGGATGACAGAGGATGAGATAGTTGGACAGTGTTCTTGAAGGTATCAATGTGAGTTTGACCAAACTGCGGGAGGCAGTGGAAGACAGGAGTGCCTGGTGTGCTCTGGTCCGTGGGGTCACGAAGAGTTGGACACGACTAAACAACACAACAACAACAACACCTATCTTGGAGCTGGCATACTCCAATTCTTAGGTGACTCTCTGAATAACTTTGAACAAAAGTTCCAATAGCAAGGGTTCCAATAGCAAGGTTTCTTAAGAACCTTTAAGAAGAATTATTCATGCATTTAAAACGTTCTAACTTGAATGGACTACTCATGATTTTCAGATGAAACTCATAAATGTGCCTGTAGACTTTAAACTGGGTTGATGCCTGACTATAGATTGATGCCATAGTTAAATAATGTGGCAAATGTAGTGGTCACAAATGACCCGGGCCTCATTTGTACCAAAGAGATGTGGTTGCACCTTGGATTCAACACTGCCCTGGTAACAGCTGAGTGACAAAGTCATGTGCTATCACAAGGATCTATTATTCTCCTCCCTTCCCCATACATACAATTTAAAACAGTGTTAAGGGTAGCAGATATGAATAAACATCAAATTATGAAAAATGTTACACAGGTTGCGATGAAAATTCTTCTGTTTGGATTAACAGATTATATCAATATGCAGAGTGTGGTGTTAATATGGTTTTTTGTTTAATTATCTTATGTGAAGTTTAAAAAGAGGGTTTAGAGTAGAGAGCAGTAAGCTTTCAGACATTCAGAGAAGCTTTTCAAACTGCTACTTTGGTTCTTCAGAAGACAGAAGACTAGGAATAGCTCTTATTAGAAACTAGTCTTTAGTTGCCCTTTACTTCAACTGAGGACCTGAAGTAGTTTAAGCACTGCCTTTTAGAAATGGTTAGAATATATTTCTTATTGAATCCATTCAGCTGATCTCGCACATGCTGGCAACCAGTTCAAACATTTAACAGTGACAACGGTCTTCATGAGAACTTTGCAGCTTAGATGTAAAACCCTGGAAGACTGCTTGTTTAAAAATGGCTTTCATGTCAAAATCTCCATGCAGGTGAGGAAGTAGGCTTTTAAGCCCGTTGTCTTCCTGATGTGCTACTTTTGTGCATGGATAGATTCTGTGATATGGGATTGCCTTGAACTAGTGACCCCCACCTGCCTATCTGAGGCGGAATATGCTGTTTCACATGCCTTGTTCAATATTTGAACTGACTCTAAGACATCTTCTCCTGTGGGAATGCACAAAGAAGCCATTAAAATCCTGAGGTTGCAGAGGTGCAATGACCTTTATTAATTAAAAATCTAAAAGCATTGAATTGGTGTTCCTTTCTCTTCTGGGCTCTGTTTCAAAAAAAGACTATATAAAATAAAAATTAAAGCTTTTTTATTTTATTTTCAGTATTTACCAATAACAGTTCATTGTCAAAATAAAAAAAATTCCTTCCTGTAGCACCTTAAAGACCAACTAAGTTAGTTCTTGGTATAAGCTTTCGTGTGCATGCACACTTCTTCAGATACACAAGTGTGCATGCACACGAAAGCTTATACCAAGAACTAACTTAGTTGGTCTTTAAGGTGCTACAGGAAGGAATTTTTTTTATTTTGACTATGGCAGACCAACACGGCTACCCATCTGTAAACAGTTCATTGTGTTAGATTAGGTCTTAATCAATTGGTACATCTTTTTACATTAACCTGTTTCTCTGCTCATATGATAGTGTCTAGGGTTAGCAGACTTTATACATAATTTTTAAAGTTTTAAGCAGTAGCTAGGAGGAATTGCTAGGAGGAAAGCACATCAAAGTGCAAGTAGATAAATAGGTACAGCTCTGGCGGGGAGGTAAACGGCGTTTCCGTACGCTGCACTGGTTCGCCAGAAGTGGTTTAGTCATGCTGGCCACATGACCCGGAAGCTGTCTGCGGACAAACGCCAGCTCCCTCGGCCTATAGAGCATGTGAAATCTTCCTCAGAAAGGGAAAGCCAGGCAAGTCTTTGCCCAAATCGGGGGCCTGTTTAGATTGCTGAACAGGAAATTAGCAGACATCAACTTGTGCATATATTTCCATCATTTAACAAATTATGCAGAGACTGCCTGCTCCCAGTCTCCTCCTCGCCTCCACGAAAAGGCATTGTTTTGTTCCTGATTACATTTGACTTCTTGCTGAGCTGGAGACTTAAATAAATTGGCATAAACTTTGAAGAATAATTTCAGCTCATCATCAGTAAGCAAGCTCAGCTGAATGTGGCCGTTCCCTTAAAATAACCTAAATATATCTATACACACCAATAATGAAAAACATGGGTTACATCCACCCACACAAGCATTCTAAACAGAATGTAGGGCTGAGATAGTAATCTATTCATAATATGGTTCTTGCCAAGCACCTTACATGGCTCTTATAGCTGCCATAAGCTTTAACAAAGTTGGTGGTGTCTCATAAAGTAAGAAATATAGATCTTTCCGTATTGCTGTGACACACAAATGCATTCATCAATCCTTTAGCTAAGTGGGTAGTGCAGTGTTTGTCAAATGTTTTGTAAATTTAGTCTGCCTTTCAAACCCTACTTTTTTGCTCTACAACAGACAGCAAAAGAATTTTCTATCAGTACTACAAATGTATATTTTAAAAGACATAAGCAGTATTATTGGAACAGAATCTGAGTATGATATGGAGTAGGAAGAAATTCAATTTAGTTTGCATTTAAAGACAAACTTACCAAATCTGCACTTTCTGAAAAAAATATGCAAACTGAAACAAGGCTAGCCTTTGAAATTTGCATTTATCTCACTTCTGCATAGTAGTTCTCCAGTCAAGTAATGTGTTAAAAAATGCTTATACTAGGGCAAAGTGAAGATAAAATGCATATATTGCATACAATAACATGCAAAAATGAACATATTACATGCAATAGCATATAAAAATGGATTATATTTGAGCAAGCTGTTTTGCAAAAATGTATATCTACTAGGGAAAATTGCATACAAAAATGTGTATATTTGGATAAATGTACATTAAAATGCTGGTGAATATCCATGAGGGTTTAAAAAAAGAATCCCAAACTGGTATGGAAATGTGGAGAACTGGATATAATATTGGAAAAATGATAAATGAGAGTAACAGATTCACCCAGGAGGGGGGAGGGAGCAAGGGAGCCTGTTTCTATATCCTTGCAGTCACCTAAATTTCCTGCTGTGTCTGGCCACACCCTTAAAAACAATTGTCCTATAGACAATGGCTATGCTTATGGATTTGGGGGAAACAGGTATAGGGAACACAAGAAGCTGTCTCATATGGAGTAAAGCCCAGTATTACAGTGGTACCTCGGGTTACATACGCTTCAGGTTACATACGCTTCAGGTTACAGACTCCGCTAACTCAGAAATATTACCTTGGGATAAGAACTTTGCTTCAGGATGAGAACAGAAATCGTGCTCCGGCTGCACGGTGGCAGCAGGAGGCCCCATTAGCTAAAGTGGTGCTTCAGGTTAAGAACAGTTTCAGGTTAAGAACAGACCTCCAGAATGAATTAAGTACTTAACCCAAGGTACCACTGTATATACATCAGTATTACGCAGAACATCTTGAAATTCCAGCAACCCCTGACTTCAAGAGCTTGCTATTCTCATTAATTTTAAAGCCTATTCTGCTGCTTTCTTTCTATTGAATCCTCTTTTGTGTCTAGCATTTCCCTTGCCAAATAAAATAAAGTATTGAGGAAAGGGTGGGAATGATACTCCCCTGAATCTCCATCCTTTTCTTAAATTATACTGATGGGTGTTTTTTTTAAGGACAGAGTTCATTCACCATTGTCACACAGTCAAGGACAAGAAGACTCAAGAACTTATTAAAATGTTACAATACACATGTTCTTTATTGTTTTTCTCAAGAAGAAGTTAATTAAACAGAAGCGGTGAAGATTAATGAAAAAACCTTCAGTCTTCTTGTCATTAGTCAAGTTCAACATATGGCTCTCCATTTGCATTACACCAAAAAAAAAAAAAAAAAAAAAAGAGCCTTGGTAAAATAGTGATTAATATAGTAGATTGTGATGAGGATGAAATTAAAAGGCTGTGTTTGTTTTGGCTTGACTTGCAAGCAGAAGGTCCAAGGTTCAATCCCAAGCATCCCAAGGTGGGGTTTAGAGTGATGCCTGCCTGAAACTCTGAAGAGCTGCTGCCTGTCAGTTTATCATCATCATCACCATCTTCACCATTATTGGCAAGGATGGCATGAAGAAGTCATGATCACTCTGTTGCTCAGCTCTGCAGCTGGCAGAAGCACAATACGGGCTTCCACTGGAAGTATGGGCATTGGTAGTCCCACAGGGTGCTCAGTACCACCCTATTTCTATCCTTGCTCCAACTGTGGGAGTAGACAGGAAGGCCTATTTCCCCCGACTGGTACCATACAGACATGGTCTTCAGCATCCTCCTTCCTTCAGCTCATGAGTAGCCCCTCTGTGGCTTTATGCAGGCAGGCTCCACCCCCCACAAAACAGGGCAGGGAAGCCCTGAGGTCCACAAGCCAGAGAAGAAGAAGAAGAAGAAGAAGAAGAAGAAGAAGAAGAAGAAGAAGAATCAGCTTCCAAGGCCAGTGGCAGTTGCAAGAGGCACCAGCCTCATAGCAGTGGATGACAAATTGTACAGCAGATACTGCTTCCACCATAGGCCAGTGTAAGGGTCTCCTTCTCTATACTGCCCATAACTCTTCTATACAGGTTGTTTGACCATTATCTTAGTGTATCCTTCACGCTAGCAGTGTATCTTGAGCACTGGACTGCACCCTTTATTGCTGGCTTCTATACAATGCACATATTTTTTTGTAGAATATTGCTGCTCAAGGTTTCCACACGGAGGTGCTGAAGACTGGTGCAGAGAAAACTCCCACAAAATACTATCGACCATATGGAGAATAAGTGCATTGTACATTTTCTCTGGGAGCACATCCTTGCTTCTGCTTCATGATCAAATGCATCAACATTTTCTGTGACAACCTTCTTATAGATTTCTCACCTAGCTTGAGAGTGAGATCAAGTAGTCAAAGAGGGAGAGAAGCGTTTCTCCAAAAATGTTCAAGTGCCACATTTTCTGCACTATTTGTCAGACAGTAGGAGGCAAGAGACAATATGTTGTCCTAATGTTGTGTCTTTTCCCCTCCTGTTCACTTCAGGTAACATACAAGCTGCCACTTTAAAAACTTGAGCAACAGAATCATCTTCTGTTGTAGGCTAAAGGCATGTATCTAGCAAATGTCTTCTAATAATGAATGGTTTGGTGGAAGAAGAAACATACTAAACCAGCAGCATAAGAGAGTTTCTGATTTGCCGAATAGTGTAGTCACTGGAAATTCCCCCTTCCCTGATCACAGTTCAAATAACGGAGCATCTTATTAGATTTATAAAGATCAAATGTAATTCTTTCCTTGATGATGATGATGATGATGATAAGCTTCTGTTCGCTAATCAGTGCTTAAGAAATAAATGTGAAAAACATAATCTGGATCCTTTTGAATGAATAGCTATATAATTTTCCTTTACAAATCCTCAATAAGGGATATAACAAAGGCGGCATTCTTCCATCTCCGCCAAGCTAAGCAGTTGGCTCCTTACCTCTCTCGCCCTGACCTAGCCACTGTGATCCACGCGACGGTCACCTCCAGACTGGATTATTGTAACTCGCTCTACGTGGGGCTGCCCTTGAGACTGACCCAGAAACTCCAGCGGGTGCAGAATGCTGCAGCGAGACTCCTTACGAGGTCTTCGCTGCGAGATCACATTCACCCGGTGCTATACCAGCTGCACTGGCTCCCAGTGGAGTACAGGATCAGGTTTAAGGTGCTGGTTTTAACCTTTAAAGCCCTATATGGCCTAGGACCCTCGTACCTACGGGACCGCCTCCCCTGGTATGCCCCACAGAGAAACCTACGGTCTTCAAATAAAAACCTCTTGAAGGTCCCAGGCCACAGAGAAGTTAGGCTGGCCTCAACTAGAGCCAGGGCTTTTTCGGCTGTGGCTCCGATCTGGTGGAACACTCTGTCACAAGAGACCAGGGCCCTGCAGGACTTGACATCCTTCCGCAGGGCCTGCAAGACAGAGCTGTTCCACCAGGCCTTTGGCCAGGGCACAGCCTGACTCCCTCCCCCGGCAATCTTCGCAGAGCTCTGGCCCAATGGTTGCTAGTGGCTTGAATTAATTAATTTTTATAATGAATGATTTTAGAATGTTGTTTATGTTGTACTTTTGTACTGTTTTATTGTTGTTAGCCGCCCTGAGCCCGGCTTCGGCTGGGGAGGGCGGGATATAAATAAAATTTATTATTATTATTATTTTAAAATGATAATTAAAATGTTGAGAAGAACATTATTGAATTTCTGCCTTCCATTTTCTTCATAAGTGTCTCACCTTATCCCTTAATAATCATTAATTGCCAAACACATCTGTCAAAATTTGGTTAAAATGTTTTACCTTCTAAATTTAGATTTGTAGCAGTAGCTGCAAATATTTATTTGTGCTTGTAACTACAAATATCTTAGTGCTTCTAATTTTGAACTGAAACTAAAGCATATGTATCCAATTTACATAAAACAAACAAACAGATATATTCAACCTTTGGTTTATAACCGGGGGAAATTTGAAGTACAGTCGTACCTCGGAAGTTCGACCTACAAAGCATCTGGAAACCAAGGTGTGACTTCCGATTGGCTGCAGGAAGCTCCTGCAGCCAATCGGAAGCTGTGGAACCCATGTCAGATGTTTGGGTTCCAAAAAACGTTTGCAAACTGGAACACTCACTTCCAGGTGTGTGGCGTTCAGGAGCCAAAACGTTCAACTCGCAAGGTGTTTGATTTCCGAGGTACGACTGTGTATAATTTTTGCAGCCATTGTAAGGTTGAACAACACCAGGCTCCTGCATGCAGTGGAAGCATTCTGGACCGGTTCCTAAAACTGCAGAATAACTCACACAATAAAGCATGCAGAGAGCCAGGAATCAGCAGGCTCTGCTGTGAGAAGTGGAGGAGGGAGCCTGGTTCCTTCTTTGCTTCCTTCTTCCTTCCACTGTGAATGAAGCACATGCACACAAATGCATGCAAATTTGTATGTACATAGGTGGGCATTGACTTGTATGTGTGAATGTTTTCGTACACATTCATGTGTGTGCTTTTAGAGAGCAGATGGGACAAAAGTGCAGGGATCATCTATTCTTATTCATCACCCAGCCATCCTATAATCCCACACCAACGGGACTTTTTGGGAGATTTGCTGGCTTGAGTGAGGACCCTGCTTATGACTCTGCAAGTGCCCTAAAGCACTTAGTAAGTAAGTAAGTAAGTAAGTAAGTAAGTAAGTACGTAAGTAAGTAAGTAAGTAAGTAAATATAATTTTTATTTACACCCCACCCTCCCTGGCCAGAGCTCAGGGTGGCTAACACCAGTAAAATTACAATAAAAACATAATAGGGGAAGGGGGGGAAAGCAATTTAAAATACGGATTAAAATACAATTTAAAATGCAACTTCATTTTAATAGTAGCCCATAGACCAAAACCATAAGGGGAGGGAAACATAAGGGTCAGACTAAGTCCAAACCAAAGGCCAGGCGGAACAGCTCTGTCTTGCAGGCCCTGGAGAAAGATGTCAAGTCCCGTAGGGCCCTAGCCTCTTGTGACAGAGCATTCCACCAAGTCAGGGCCAGTACTGAAAAGGCCCTGGCCCTAGTTGAGACTAGTCTAACCACCTTGTGACTTGGGACCTCCAAAGTGTTATCATTTGTGGACCTTAAGGTCCTCCGCGGGACTTACTAGGAGAGTACTATATGCGGAGAGAAGGGAAGAATACAGCGAAGGATGGGATCTGTCACAAAGTGAATTTTTGCAGGTCACCACTTACATTTCACTATTCAGCTATCATTTCTTGCCGATAACAGGAGGATTCTACTTTCACAACGGTTCACATCGCACCACAGCAATAAAACACGCCTGCTTAAATGATATGTTTACTACAAGAATTACTGTCATACTTGATTAACTAGCTCAGATAGTCTTTCTGTCTCCCGTATGCTTTGACACAGGCTGATAAGATCAGCCGTTTCCTTTAGCCTTCTTACATGGCTGAGCCGTTCAAGCCAAACACACTCCCTACAATATTAGCTTTGCCAACGGCAGTCATTTTATTAAGAGCACAACACTTTTAGTGACTGCCAGCGTTTAAACATAAAATGCAACCATCTTCTCTGAAAGTTATCATCCAGTTCTGCAAGCCCCTGTCCAATACTGGTGAACAGATGCGTGATCCTCTCTCTCTCCAACTTGTGTATTTTCAATGCTAGGTAATGGCTTCCTTTTGTATAACTTTTTGTTGGGTTTTACAAAAAATACAAATAAGCATACCGTGACTTTCTTGTATCATATATACAGAACAAGATAAAGCGTGTTATGTTTACTGTAACATTACAGAAGTTTGGTTCATATCTGTAGCAAGTGTGTGCATCTTAGTTTGCAGACACACAAAAGGTGAATGAGACTGTTCTACTACTGCTAACTTGTAGCCCACTGTTTTACTGGTTGATATATACAGTGTGCAGTGGTCTGAGTTTGAGTCTGGACTAGGATTCTGAGCAGATACATGATATCCAATCACGTAGCACTTTCAGGGTTTGGGCTACTGGTATAGGCTCTTAAATTCTGGGTTACGATTAGCAGCTTGGGAGTTTAGACAGCCAATCACATTGAGTGTGAGAGTGGTCCAGGTCTTCAGAAATACATACAGTGGTACCTTGGGTTAAGTACTTAATTCATTCTGGAGGTCTGTTCTTAACCTGAAACTGTTCTTAACCTGAAGCACCACTTTAGCAAATGGGGCCTCTTGCTGCCGCTGCACTGCCAGAGCACGATTTCTGTTCTCATCCTGAAGCAAAGTTCTTAACTTGAGGTATTATTTCTGGGTTAGCGTAGTCTGTAACCTGAAGCATATGTAACCTGAAGCATATGTAACCCGAGGTACCACTGTATAAGCAGTTGCTTTGCCCCTGCTTGACAGTTCTGTTAGCCACCAGCTCAGTAAAGTCTCTTGTTGTAATCACTGCATCTTGCCTCATAGAAACCCATTTCACTGGTTGCTAATGTTTGTGTTTTATGTTTTTGTTACGTTTTATGAGCAATAGATCACCTGTGCTTCCCATGTACCCAGCACACTTGGACCACCTCTGCAGGCATCAAACATCTCTGTGGGGCTAGTATGTCTGAAGTTGGCCTGTGCATGTAATATCCAACACACCTAGGCCTCAAGTGCACATCAATGGCCTAGATGTTATCTGGGGAATTAACTGCTGCTGTGCATTAGCTAATATGTACAAAGACTGCCTGCCTGGATAGAGGTGGGTAGGGGTAGAGGATAGAGAGAACAGATAATCTCTCCTTCATCTTCACATGATAAGGCAGATCAACTTGGAGAAGCCTGAACAAAACCCAGTGTGAAATGTGTTATCAAAACAGTACAATTATAAATAGAGGATTCCTCATGGGTTGAGAAGGGAGCAACAATGGCAAGAAAGAAAATAAGCGGTCAAGGAAAGGGTGAGAGTGAACTGAGGAAAGGGCACATCTCCTGTGAGAACAGGATAATAATTTTCATTCAGAAGGATGCAATTTCAAAAAACATTTGAAGGGTGGGTAAGAGAGGTAATCCAGTTCTTCTATTTTCTCATACTGCAATGCACAATGAATGCTAGTCATCCAGGAAAGGAATTTCCAAAAATTGTATTTTAATACCTTTTGAGTGCTTTAGTTGTCTCAACTTCAGATGCAATCAAAGAAAATGATAGCTTGGTCTGCATGTCACTTTAAACCACAAATTAAAACAAACTGTGATTTAAGATGAAGGCCCACCTTGCTCCTTCCTTCAGTATTCTTGGGAAGGAATTGGAGAACAGATTTACTTTCTGTCGCATGCAAACTAACTCCTCCAGTTTGTTTTTCCCAAACCACAAGCAGTAAGCCAAAGTTTGCTCTCTTGCTTCCTCCCCAGCGCTCTGAAGGAAGGAACTGTGGAGGAATGAAATGTGGGTTCATCTTGAATCATACTATATTTTAAACTAGGGTTTAAAGTGACATGCAAACCAGGGACTATATGAATCCAGAGAGGGAGGGAGGAGAGGACTGCAGCAGATCACACTGTGAAAGGAAGATAAGCACTGTTCAATTCCAAATACTTCTCATTGCTTCAACAGTAAGAGCAGCCAATATAGAACCTTCAAGAAAATCCGCAAACAGCTTCATTGACACACAGAAAATACCTGAGCTTGAGGACAGCAGCCTTAATTTTGCACAATAAAAGCATCAATTAAAACTTGGCATACGTTTTGAGAAGATCTAGAAGTTTTAAAACTGCACTACTTCGTTCAAAAGGGACGCAGGTGGTGCTGTGGGTTAAACCACAGAGCCTAGGACTTACCGATCAGAAGGTCGGCAGTTTGAATCCCCATGAGGGGGTGAGCTCCTGTTGCTCGGACCCTGCTCCTGCCAACCTAGCAGTTCAAAAGCATGAAGTGCAAGTAGATAAATAGGTACCACTCCAGCGGGAAGTAAACGGTGTTTCCGTGCGCTGCTCTGGTTCGCCAGAAGCAGCTTAGTCATGCTGGCCACATGACCCAGAAGCTGTACGCTGGCTCCCTCGGCCAATAAAGCGAGATGAGTGCCACAACCCCAGAGTCGGTCATGACTGGACCTAATGGTCAGGGGTCCCTTTACCTTTTCCTTTACTTTGTTCAAAGAACCTAAAGTGCATGTAATTATCAAACCAATCAGTGAGAACATAAATTATTGGAAAATTTTTAAAAACTATTATCTAATTGTGTTAATATCACTCATATAACAGTAATTATGAAATTACTACATAATTGCAAAGATCTCCTTTACGAGACTAAATTCAGCTAAATTACAGGCGCAGAAAACACTGAAGATGTTATGAAGAAAGCCAAACCACATCTGAAAGAGGTTGCCATTAAGATTCCAAAATCCTTCCATCATTAGTACTGGACAGGAACTAGCGTCAAGGTATAAAGGCCAGAAGCAATATTTTGGAGAACATGTAGATTGATAAAAAGATCATTGGAGATCTGGACTAGAAGTGCTGCAAGTGAATTGTACTGTAAATCATTTGGAATCACAAAGTTCCTGCTATGCCTATGAGAAGCTGAATTATCCTGTTTTCTATAGAAGACTAATCATCATTTATCAGCCGCATTGGGAAAGCTTTGCCCTGCAAGGTGGCACATAAGTACTTTAAATAAACAATGGAGTATATTTTCCGGGAGTGTGCAAATATTCCTGAGAAATCACATCTAATTGCAGAATAAACTTTTGAGAAAAACACTTTGAAGTCAAACAGTGTTTCTTTCATCTATGAACGCTTGAATGAGATATATGTGGATTTCTGCACATTATCTGAATTCCACACTTAAAAACTGAAGAAGCCTCACATACATTTCTAATTATTTGGGCTTCAATAATAACGGTAGTAAATGTTTTTAACAGGGCAAACACCATGTACAGTGGTACTTCAGGTTAAGTACTTAATTCATTCTGGAGGTCTGTTCTTAACCTGAAACTGTTCTCAACCTGAAGCACCACTTTAGCTAATGGGGCCTCCTGCTGCCGCCACACCGCCAGAGCACGATTCCTGTTCTCATCCTGAAGCAAAGTTCCTAAACCAAAGTAATATTTCTGGGTTAGCGGAGTCTGTAACCTGAAGCGTATGTAACCTGAAGCATATGTAACCCGAGGTACCACTGTATGTACCTTTAGATACATGTGGTCGTCCCCCCCCCCCCATTAAAGTGCTGGTGGTCTGAAGGAAAATCAGCCAGCAACCTTGTTAAAAGTAAAACAAGTCTGAGTCAATGGTCAGTGCTCGGATGAGAAACCACCTGAGAACCCTATGTATTTTGCCCCAAGCTCCTTGGAAGGAAAGAAGACTAGAAATATACTTTACCAAAACAATAAAATGGCATTAAATCTGTGAGGAAGACTGTGGCTCATTCGTGCAGCAGGAATGGGAATAAGAAATACACATGTGTGGTTTGAAACAGGCCCAAACTTCACTTTGGTTTCTACAGCATGTAAGCAGGGTAGGCATGGCAGTAAGGTAAGGATCAGGTCTTCATTCCATTTGGGCACCACTGTCCGGCAACACAGTGGTTCTGGGAAGGGCTATGACTTCCCCAGCCAGCTCTCATGACCCACCAGTTTTCCCACCCATCCTCAATGCTAGTGGAAGGGCCAGTACTTGTGGCAGTCAGCCCTTGCTCCCTCAGTCACCCAGTGCAATCCCAGAAGCCCAGCTTACACCATGTTGGGCCTTAACACTGGCCAGCTCCCATGGGTACTTTCCAACCAACGATGGACAATGAACATTCCAACATCAAGGACTTTTTATGCCCTGTTTCAGTATTCTGAGATCACAACTAATTTTCCCTTGTCGTTATTACATTTATATCCCACTTCTTGGAACCAGGAGCTCAAGATGGCAAACATGGCTTCCCCCCACCTTCTCTATTTTATTCTTACAGGGAACCAGGCAGAGGGCCTTCTCGGCAGTGGTACCCATCCTGTGGAATGCCCTCCCTCCAGATGTCAAAGAGAACAACAACTACTAGACTCTTAGAAGACATCTGAAGGCAGCCCTGTTTAGGGAAGCTTTTAATGTTTGATGAATCATTGTATTTTAATATTTCACTGGAAGCCACACAGAATGACTGAGGAAGCCCAGCCAGATGAGCGTGGTATAAATAATAAATTCTTTGTTGTTGTTGTTGTTGATGATGATGATGTAGGTTAGGCTGAGAGGCAGTGACTGGCCTGAGGCCACCCACTGAGATTTCCCTCTTCATCGTAAAATCTGTATGTCATTAGTACATGAGAAAGGTCAGGAACAGAAACATTTTCATTATAGCCAACGAAGGCTGTGCAAGAAAGAGACTTTTATTCAGAATCCATCTGGTTTCAAAGAATGTGACAAGAGAATCAGTACCAATGAATCTCATTAATCTAATCATCACACTACAGGAAACAAGAATGCTAAACAGCAGCAGGGTGTAATTAACTTCAACCAGTATTTATTTTATTTTATTTTTTTGAGGGGGGAGTTTAATTAGGAAGCAAGCTGCCATGTTTTTGTTGACAACACTTAAGGATCTGACAGCCTATCCAAAAAAGGGGTAATGTCCCAAGCACCCCTCAACCAAGGAAGGCACACAACTGATAGTAATTCTTTATTGTCAAAAGAGCACACTCACAACAGCTCCTAAGGTGCCCTGGATACACTTGCATGCAAACATGTTTCTAGCATCTAGGCAGCTGTTCCCAGGTCTGTGCCCTATGGAGCGGTAGCAGCAACAGTGGGTCCACGCCCCTCTCCATGCCCCGCCTCTCATCTGGTGGGGTGCGCACATGCAATCTGAGGCTTCTCCTACATGGAAGCCATCACTGCTTTTTCCTCTTCAAGCCCTTTCAGGATCTAGGAGACAGTGGGGCAGAGGGTGGCAGAGATTCAACAGACCTATCCCTGGCCTGAACAGCCTCTTCCTCCACTTCCAACATGTCCTGTGTGTGCCCCTTCTTTCTCAGACTGTTCTGACTCTGACTCTTTCGCCCGCCCTGGCTCCTTCCTCACAGGCGGAGCCAAACCACATGAATTGCTGTCCTTCTCTCCCGGATCAATTTCTTGCCCATCCACCACACATTCATCAGGGCCCTAACAGGGAACAAGTGACAGTAATGTCAGGCAGCAATCACTCCAGCAGCTTCAGAACATCCTCTCCAAAAGGTAAAAAACCAGTATTATTATTTAAGAAATCCATATACTTTTCTCCTCAAAGTTACCTGAACTTACACTTAGTTTAGCACTTCCAGAGTGCTACAAAGTTTGATTTTTTGTAAAATAATTTGCAACTACTCTTTGTGAGCTAGCTCTTCAGAGCAAGACGCACTCTAAAATGGCATTCACAACACCCGCCCCCCTTACATCGGCTTCAGACACATGTAAATAAAATCAAGATTGCTTTTCTGCCATTTTATACCTCATATCTAAAGAAAGAAACACCAGCTGGTACAAAAATGAATGCAACCTCAGGCGACAACTTAAGAAAGAATGAAAGAATTGGCTACTTGCCATAGCTAGTTACTGCCACAGCGGGAACTTGATTCAAACTGTCAACAAGTACATTCGCTCTCCTCTACTCCCAAGGGATGCATACTTTATAAAGATCTGATAGCATAATCAAACTGTTTTAGAATTCAAAACCAACTCCGTATGAACTGCTTCCCATCTATGATAGCATTTTAACTGCATTTGCTTATGCTGGTGTAAAATAGCTTGTTCTGCTAATCTACCTAATAAAAAAGTTAGAGGCAAAGCAAATTCGTAAAGAGAATTCCAAAGAACATTCCAAAGTACAGCACATTAATATGAGTGTCCATGAATACCATCTTTACTAGCAATAACTCTGTAACATTATTGGGCAAAAGAAGGGGCTATAAACCACTCACACACTTGGCTGACAAGCTGTAGAGCACAAAACAATAGAAAGCATTTTGTTTTAGCTTATGTAACAGCTCCTAGACCTATCACAACGATCTTCATAAATAAACGTGCAAATGAAAACTGAAGGCCTCCCTGTCACCTGTTGCTTTTTGTGCTTAAAGTAATATTAGCCATAATATTACATCATGAGTGATCCATTTTTAATTCTGCTTAATTCCTACTCCTGTGGTTGAATCATTGGATGAAAAGTATAAGCAAGCATTCTGGGGTCTCAGGAGAGGGACCTCCATTCAAAATTTCAGACCTGGGGGAATGCCCCCTCAGTGATATAGAGTGCAAGCTTTGCGGAAAGATGATCCCAGGTTCAGTAACCTTGGAAAACCTCCTTCAGCCTCCTCTGAAAAGCCCAGAGAGCCAGCGTAGTATAGTGGTTAAGAGCGGCAGACTCATAATCTGGTGAACTGGGTTCGCTTCCCCGCTCCTCCACATGCAGCTGCTGGGTGACCTTGGGCTAGTCACACTTCTTTGAAGTCTCTCAGCCCCACTCACCTCACAGAGTGTTTATTGGGAGGGAGGGAGGGAAAGGAGCTTGTTAGCGGCTTTGAGACTCCTTAGGGTAGTGATAAAGCGGGATATCAAATCCAAACTCCTCCTCCTCAGTCAGCATAGGCAATACTGGGATAGATAGCTCAATAGTCTGAATCAATATCAGCCAGCTTCCTATATTCCTATATTATGGGGGTTAAAATGGCATTTTTAGTAAGATCTGCTTTTTTGCAAGCATATAATACAGCATATGAAGTATTTCCTACATTGCCCATAAGAATGAGTATTTCCCGACTAACATACTATTCATATCTTCCACATTTTCAAATGAGCATGCAGAATGGCCAGTGCTGATGCACTTGCATCAATACTGTGGTTAGGCACTGTGTTGATGCGCATTTGTCTCAGCATTCAGCAGCAGAACATGAGTGAGTGGAGAAACAACGGAGTCCTCCCAGCTGCATTTGCCAGGGCACAGAAGGGACAAAGAGGTGAAACTCTGGGTTGGTGATGTCCCAGAGGAGCACAAACATCTGCAGGGTACAGAAATGGCTCCCCTCACCTCACCAAATACCTCACCTGTGGCAGTGGTTGGCAGCATCACCATATCTCAGCTGGGACCACTGCCACTCCTCCACCAGCCTCATGTGTCCCTGTGTCAACTTGAACACATCTAGCATTCTATGCTGAGGGCAGGAGGAAGCTTAAGGTCTAGGGGAGTCTGGGAAACCACAACTCCTCCTCAAAGGGATCTCCCTGTACGGGGTTTTTCCTTCTTCCCAAAGTCATGCATAATGCAACAAGAACTAGTGAGCCAGGCCACTGAAGTGAGCAAGCAAAATCACTTTAAAAGTATTTTTTTAAATACTATCCTGTAAAGGGTTGTGACTGGTACTGTCCTGCTGGGGAAAATCCCTAAATTTTGCTTGAGCTGCCATGATGTCACAGAGAAACTCTCTTCAGGTATTACCAAGCAGGGTTATCTAGGGTTGCCATATTTCAAAAAATAAAAACCAGGACACCCCAAAGTTGCTGAGCTTTTTTCCCTTTTCTTTCACAAAACCACAGTTTTCCGATTAACTTGCCTAAGATCCAGGACAAAGCGCCACCTGGGCACATGGCAGCCCTAAGGTTATCAGGTGAGGCAGGCAGCAGGAATGAATGTGCTAGCTCTGCTTCGCAATACCCCTCCAACTCATGGAGGCTAATTGCATAAAGCTCCCTCTATGTGTGGAAGCTCCCTGCATTTTATAATGCTGGAACATCAGGGTTCTAAAACATACCATCATCATCATACCCCATCCATCTGGCTGGGTTGTCCCAGCCACTCTGGGCAGCTTCCAACACATATAAAAACATAATAGAATGTCACACATAAAAAACTTCCCAATACAGGGCTGCCTTCAGGTGTCTTCTAAAAGTTGCGTAGTTCTTTATCTCCTTGATATCTAATGGGTGGGTGTTCCACAGGGAGGGCACCACCACTGAGAAGGCCCTGTGCTTGGTTCCTTGTAACCACCAGAAGACCCTCGGAGAAGGACCTCAGTGTTCGGGCTGAACAATGGGGATATACGGGGCTTCAGGTATATAGGGCTGAGGCCGTGTTAAAGTTAAAAAGCAATGAAGACAAGAGAGTTGGATGGAGCCAACATGTTCATCCCTGCAGCTCCTCTCCACCCCTACATAACAACGCACCTTGATAATGCCTTAAGAGGGTTGAAGTTAACAAGTGTTTTGACTCCTTAGCAAAAAGGGTCACATGGCAACATATTTTTAAAAATATTTTAAAAATAAAATATAGTGGGGGAAACATCTGTGTTGGCAATTCTAAAGGAAGAAAAAACAGATCTCAGCAACTGCAGTGTACGCCTGACTATAAAGAGTGCAGAGGTGCTGCATAATGTAAAATTCAAAATAAAATAAAAATGACTGACAGGGCATTTTTTAAGCTAAGGAAATTAAATCACTTTCCACAAGTGCAAGGTCATTTAAACCCACTACAGGTGCTGTTAATGAATCTCTTAGAAAGTAAACCTGTCAGGCCATATCTGATAAAGTAAATACCTTCTGTTAGATGACTGGCAAAATAAAACACCCCATGATATTATTAAGAAATGACAATTTAGGCAAGCAATTTTATTCCATTTTAGACACTGGACTTAATTAAACTGGTGAAGTCATGAAGTCAGTCATGACCCAGCCTAAGTATAATATAATCTTATCTGAAAAGCATGAAATGGTTCTGACTATATCCATTACTTCACTTCTTGACATCTATTATAGCCGTTCAATAACCTAATTACTAAAAATTAGATTGTAGAAGACAAAGTACAGTGAAAACTAGCGCTACGTGAATGAACAGAATTTCAAGAAATTATTATTTGGCTGTCCCGTTTACTCTCATCAAGAGGATGGAGATGCTATACAGATAACTAATAATTCTTAAAATTCTTGAACCACTTCTTTCCATTAAACGTTTCCTCAAAGTTAGTAGTGGAGCGCTACAGTGTTTTAGAACAGACCCAACATACTCCTAATGAGATGCGAATCAGTGGGAGCAATACTACCCAAAGACAGGAATGTAGGCCATATTTTTGCCTTCAATGTTTTGTTTAAAAAACAAAACAAAACTATTTTTTCTGGAATATTTACTTCCTGCCCACTAAGGGTCCCTGACACACAGATGGTGGGGAGAAAGGAGATGAACAGTTGCACCCCCACCACAATCCAGTCTGGCCACAGCAACTGGGAGAACTTCCCAAGTGCCCTCAAGATGAAGTGAAACTGGAAAACAAGTGAGAACCAGCATTTCCAGGTCTCACAAGATTTCAGAGCAAAATCCGGGTGGGTGGGCGGGCTGGGATATAAGGCCCCAACCCCAAGTGGATTGGCCTAATTCCAGGCAGTATGACCCATCCACCCTCTTATAAGGGTTACACCAGTGTAGCATTGGGGATGATCTCTAGAAGAATGAGGACCTTCACACGATGCTCTAGGAGGATGAATATCGGAAGTCCTTTGGGTTTTTGTGGGCAATGTATAGCGCTGCCTGAGATTTAGTGTGCCAGGAAAAATGTGGACATCAAAGCTGATTTATCATAGAGGTTCCACAAGTCCTCACAAGAGGAAATTTCTATGAGTAGAATACTAATATTGTCGGGTATAGGACCCTAAAAGGGCAATGCGTTGAATAAGGTCAGTGCACTCAGAATAGCCACTATGAGAAGTAAACAACCTCCATAGATCACAGCAGCTGGCATGCAGGCCCAGGAGCTAGCACTGTGAATGCCCAAACCACTATATGAAGGATAGGGATTACATCATATAATGAGAGTATGGTGCAGTGTGGAATATTAGCTTTGGACAATGCTCTGCTTTGAAGATGTGTGGTCCCCCTGCCCCCAAGAAACTATGGCGGTTATCACCATGCACCTTAACAAACTGTCTGAGAGCTTCTATGAGTGACAGCTTCTATGGATGACAGCCCAAACTGGAGAGAAATATTGCCCAATGGTTGACAATGTGGAGAAGGTTCATGCCCAGCTACAACCTTGACAATCCACGAAACAGGTCATTTGGGTTTAGCACCTCCTTAGGGTCACATCACTTAGAATAACATCCAACACATTGGATTGGTAAATTATTCCATTAGTCACCAAACTAGTGAGATTTAGGCTTGGTCTGATTAAGAGTTATTCGTCTATACTAGAATTTAGAATTTAGCCTTTCTAACTAATCTATATAATGAATGATCCCCAAATAGGTAATTAAAATAGGCATTTTAAATGAATTCTGATTTTATACGGTAATTTTAACTGGGTTTTAAAAAACTGTGTTACTTGTATAGTGCTTAGAGATTATTGTAATTAAAGTGGCATATAAATTGTCAAAATAATAAATAATTTTACAGTTATCATACTCGCATTTTGTTTATCACAGATCACATGTCTTTAGCTATTGAGTAATCTTCCTAGACCTAGTATTTCAGTCTGAAATTCTGAATTCTTTTTTCAAACACATGGCTCAAACTCTGAGCAGTCATGATAGTCTCATTGTCACAAACGCTGCTGCATGGGCACACGGAAGCATAGCTTGAATTAATGAGAGCTTAAAATGTGAAAGCACCGACATTAAAGAGTGTTGCAGCACCTGAAAGACTAGCAAAAGTATTTGTATCAAGAGCTTTCATGGGCCAGTGCTCGGTTCATCAAATGCATGAAGTGGTTGTCATAGAACTAATCAACTGAGAAAGATTTGGATGTGTCCTTTTCAACAAGCCTTGCATATTCTGACTTGGAACTGCTTGTTTGGGCTTAACCACAGAGTTTTATCTGCTGCCACCAGACTCCTAAGAACTACAACTTTCCCAAAGCTGGAGCTCTTCTTTAGAAACCTATCTTAGGAAGGAATATTCCTATGGTCTAGCAATGGTGCTAAAGGACTGAACTATGAAGTTCCCAAACCAAGTTCACCTCTGCAATGAATTTCATAGGTGGTCTTAAGCAAGTCATTTTCTACCTAAGCCTCAATCCCCACCCACCCCCCAAATGGAAATGTGGGAGGTAATTATACTTGACTCAGGATTGCAAGTAGATTTTGCATGTGAGGTACTTTGAACACTTTGAGCAAATGTTAAGTACTACATTTCAGTTACAGACGCTTCAGGTTACAGATGCTTCAGGTTACAGACTCCGCTAACCCAGAAATAGTACCTCGGGTTAAGAACTTTGCTTCAGGATGAGAACAGAAATTGTGCTCTGGTGGTGCGGCAGCAGTGGGAGGCCCCATTAGCTAAAGTGGTGCTTCAGGTTAAGAACAGTTTCAGGTTAAGAACAGACCTCCGGAATGAATTAAGTACTTAACCCGAGGTACCACTGTATAGATCTTGGACATAATCCAGACACACCCTACATGTGCCACCCTGGCGAGACACTGTGCAGGCAGGTAGGGTCTCAGCCGGCGTACCAGAAGAAGCTGGTAGACAGACAGCCCAGACACATCATTGGCCTGCACCTCCATGGACAGCTGTGAGTCCAAAATGACCCCCAGGCTGCACACCTGATCCTTTAGGGGCATAGTTACCCCATTCAGGAAAAGGGATTCCCCCACACCTGCCTGCCCCCTACTTCTGTCTTGTCAGGATTCAACCTCATTCCACTGACCCCACCCCACCCCCAACTGCCTCCAAGCACCCACACAGGACATTTAGAACACTTTAAAGGAATGTCGTCAAGACTGGTGGAAGGTGACGACTGAACATTTGACAAGCACACACCTCTTGAAGGCCCCAAACAAGTGATATCCTGTCAAAATAAAAGTGGGTTATTAATTGCAGTCACACTCTCTACTCTGCTACACCGCAGTTCCAATAAAATAAAATAAAATGGTGCTCTTTGGCTCAAACAGGGATTTTCCATCATAGTAACCTACGTGTGCAGACTTATAGACGGCACAGAGAAATGGAGGGAGGGATCAAGATTACTTTCTTCATGAGCTTGATAGATTTCTGCTTCGTCCAGCTACATCTGGTGCTTGTGATAGAACCACCACTATGGAAAATGTCACTGTTAGTCTATCGCAACAACAACAAAACACCAAAACGGCAGCAAATGAAATGAAACAAAAGCCAAGTGTCTTATGGCACCTTAAAGAGAAAACAACATACTGTTCCTTATGCTTTCTTAGGTCAGAGGCCACACATTGAACAGCAGATGAAATGGGATCTGGCCCACGTACCTTTATGGCATAGTAAGTCTGTTAGCCTTTAAGGTGCCCCAGACATCTATTTGTGTGCGTATTTTACTGCAACAAACTAAAAGACTACACCTGTAAAATAAAATTATTAGCATGTGATCCACAACAATTTCATCTTCACTATCCGTTTTCCTAGCCACTCTGAGCATCGGCAGCATGTTTCTGAAAATTCATTTTAACTGTTTTGTGAGCGGCCTTCAGTTCTAAGAAATCAAGAGGGGCCAAATCTAAGCCCACAAGGAATTGAAAGACAGTGTTTCATTCATAATGCACAATATACAGTCAGAAATCTTATTTGAGTTTTAAAATTGAGTTTGAAATTAAGTTTTAATTTCTCCATGTTTAAATTAATTTGTTATTGCTTTTAATTTTTATACACTCTTTTTTTTAATGTTCTGTATGTTTTTGGCTTTGTGAGCAGCCCAGAGAACTTCTGTTGGCAGAAAACAAACAAATTAAGTCTCTTAAAAATCCTCCTGCTTATATTTTTATATTTATATTTTCCCATTTATGGTAACAAAAAGATTTACAATGTTGATCCTTAAAAAAATAACAACAACTAGTGTAAGTGTTGTCTGCGAGGAAAATATTGCTCTTGCTCAAATTACCAGTGGTGATCTCAGAATTCTTTGGTCAGGCATGGTAGTATAATATTGGCATGGTTTGGTGAAAATCACCTATTTGTTGTGGTCTCCAAGTACCAGGAAAGCTGAGTTTTACAATAAGATGCCTAGGTAGAGCCAAACCAATGAAAATGGGGATTCAACCACTGTAAACAGTTAGGGCTGGAATAACACTTGTGGTTTAATGGTGAATTTTGGACACAATGGAGAGGTAAAATATTTGGACTACTATAAAAACGCAGGAGGAAAGCATTAACAATAGGACACACAAAGGGGAGATTCTTTGGAATCTTGTTTCTGTGTTGTATGTTGGATATGTGACTGTAAAGTTTTAATCTGAAAAACCAAATAAATAAATTTGTTTTGAAAATGAGGATTCAAATTACTTCCCCTTTTTCCTGCCTGAAATGTAATAGGGAAGCTGGAGTATAAGTGTACCTCAGGTGCCCATTTCAAAGGCTAGGTGCATTAAAAGAAAAAAGAAAAAGCGACAGGCAACATATAGCTGTTGCTTGCTTTTCTGTTCCATTCCACATGACCTTCAAGCAGCATAGGCAGTGGTGAACAATTATTCTTATGGGAGAGCAATTCTAAGAAGGTCACAGAGGGTTGTGAGTCTAGCCCACTGCACCAGAAGTGGTCTGCAAGCTTTGCCCATTTACTGTTTCCTCCACACAGCTCTCTCGCCTCCAGACAGGCCCCTTGGAGAGCAAATGTTATCCCTTGAGAGGGCTGATCCTGAAGACAGTTTACTGAAGCAATGCTGCTTGTTTCAGGTCTTCCAGTGAGTGAAAGTACACTTACATGATTAATGTCTCTAGGATTTATAAAATGCTTGTCTGCAATTCAGTCACTTGATTTTAGGAAGCATTTTGGAGGCTTAACCGCACCTCTGCAACACTGCAAAATTAACATGGCGTTCAGTGATGTGAAAGCAAAGAATATAAGAAAACTAAGGTAGTTGGAGATGCCATAAATGCCATAAGTAAAGAGAACTGTTTTTGTTTGGTTGGTTTTCTTGTGGGGAGGGGATCATGCTAGCCTCTGTTATCCCTAACTTCGCAGTACTACTGCATGCTCAGTAGTACAGTGGTACCTCGGATTAAGTACTTAATTCATTCTGGAAGTCCGAACTTAACCTGAAACTGTTCTTAACCTGAAGCACCACTTTAGCTAATGGGGCCTCCCACTGCCGCCACACCACCGGAGCACAATTTCTGTTCTCATCCTGAAGCAAAGTTCTTAACCCGAGGTACTATTTCTGGGTTAGCGGAGTCTGTAACCTGAAGCGTATGTAACCTGAAATGTATGTAACCCGAGGTACCACTGTAGTGTAAAAGAGATTCCAGTTTCATTCCTAGTCAAAAAGTCTATTTCCTCAACCAGAATTTTGTTAATGCTGTATAATTTTAAAGGAAAAAGAATTTCAGCTGAAATGAGAATACTTGCTTCCTTGAAAACGCTATAAGATGCTTTCTGCAACATTTGTTTCCCCCCACAAAGCTTCATTAAACCTTGGATAATGAGTTTTGTGTCTTGCTTCCATATAATATAGTGCTATGCAGATTGCTCATATGCCGTTTTTGCTCTCTTGTGCTCCCAGAAGGTACCCTGCTATTCAGGACCACTGTCTAACCATATTGATGTATCAGATGCTGCAATAATTAATCATTTTTACAGTGATCAGCCAGGCAAACGGTGGTATAAAATTAGCAGAACAGTAATAATGGCACAAGCCATTCGTAGTCACATATTGCAAAATATCAACAAGTTACAAATGAATACCAAGGTTTGCCAGCCAGAGCTAATCCTGAATGTCTACTGACCTACAGCTAACACCCACTGAATGAAACACTAAAAGCACAAATAGCAGCTCTATGTAATTTTCATTACATGGCTGATTTATTTTAATATAATGTAACTTTTGTAAGACATCAGATCTTGCAATGCATTGTAAACTCAACAATGGCAATGTGCTTTTTTCATATGGGGGCTACCAGACATGGGGTCGTTTCCAGTGTTCCACATACATATTTCTGTCACGGCTAAAAATTGGCCACTGTTTCTTTAATGCTAAAAGAACTAAGTCAACATGAGTCAGCGGCCTACAATGACTCATGCAACCTTTCACCAAATTGTACCTATATATATAGAGTGGTCAATGTTACTGTTGAGTGTAGGTTGGTTGGATGGTAGAAAGCTGGTTGTGTTTGGTGTGTGTAGAAGCTGTTGGTCGTGGTTGGAGAAGAAGACTTTTAAAGAATAAAAGCAGCAATACTCTGCAAGAATACTCTTTCTCAAAGACTCTTTTGTGTCAACTAAGGTCTGAGGACTAAGCAAAGAAGTAAAAAAGGAGGTCAGAACCATTTCTTTTACAAACACTGACAATTTCCGCTGGTACAACGGGACTCTGTTTCCTCTCCTCTCCCTGCCCACCCCCAAAATCTGTTATGCAAAGTTCCCCAAGCCCCTGGAGCTGATTTTGAGGGTGTGTGGGCAGCTGGAGGAGACAGGAGAGGGAGAGGAAGCTCCGTTGTGTGCATGGAAGTCGCATTGCGCTGGTGGAGACGGGCCATTGGATTGGTCCAGCAGGTTCATCTAGTACAGTTTCATTCTCTTACAGTGGCCAACTTTGGATGCAGGCCTAGGTGTTCATTCTGGAAGAGCTACGCTTTCCTTACTTACTTTTAAAGGAGCGCCTACAAGGTCTCCTCAGCAAATTAATACTCTCCTGGGTTTTTCCTTGTGGTTCTCACATGTTCTGCCTCTGTGTGCTTTTGCAGAAGCAGATTGAAAACAGCTCACCGCTTAAGCAATTCTGCAGAACTGGCTCCAAGGTTTTTGTCTTTTTCAGATGCCCACAACCAGCTGCCTTCAGTGGGCTCTTCTCCCTTGTCTGTGGCTTCCCATCCACTGGCAATGCCTATTCATTGACAGGAGCAGCAACCACCCGCCACATTCATAAACCAAAGCACCAGTGATTCTATGCGAACAAGGTCATCATTCTGTCTTGTGCCCCTATGATGGGCAGCTGAAGATTGTCTGGCAAGTGTTACGTCTAATGGAAATGCTACTTGGTCACCTGTCTCCCTGCCCATAATGGCAAGGAGGCACAGCAGTGGTGCTAAGCAGAGTCCAATGCCTGCATGTTTGAACTTGCCAGTGCCACCATTTTAATTCTGGCACCAAAGCATGTTCTCCTTCATGGAGAGCACGGGTTGCGGTGGGCTTAACCAGACACCCCCTGTTGCTGGGCAAGTTGGTTTGGTTGGCCCAAAGTATGATTGTACTCTCCTCAGGTTGCTGAGGTGGCCCAAGTATTGGAGTCTCAGCTTCAGGATCTGTCCTTCCAGTGAGCACTCAGGGCTGATTTCCTTACTCCATGGACAAAGACAACAGGCCTGCAATCCTACACACCTAAAATAAAGTCCATTTGAGTTCAATGCAATTTACTTTTACCTCTCAACAAAGGCTGCAATCCTTTAAAAACACTTATTTAGAAGTAAATCCTTGTGATTCTAATGGGCTTACTATTGAATAAACATGGTTAGGCTCATGCTATAAATTGCCAATTCATATGTGAAACTAAAAGAATACTTTGTTGGTTCATCTCTTGATTGTTTCACCAGAAGAGCAAAGACAATGTGTTCAAAATGTCCTCTTGCAAACCAGCTTTTAGCTATCTAAGAACAAGGCCTGAATACATACATAAAATCTTAAGATGCAATCGCCTAAACTCAAAGCCTGACAACTATTCCATTGTGATATAATGCTTTAAATTGGATCCATATGCTTGCAAATACCTTTCACATGCGGTGCTGCAATCAATCGAATATGCCATATGTTAACAAATGCATATAACTTGATGAAAGCTCTGCTTCCCTGAGTTACAAGCACGCAACTCTAAATTTCAGTTGATGGTAATATAAATTCAAAATTTCCATTAACACATTTCACCATACCAATACTGGCCAAAAGCAACACCAAACAGGAACACAAGAATAACCACAGTAAATTTATTGTTTTTCTTTGCATACTTTAAATACAACAGGGCCTTAAATTTACACCAGCTAAAAATTGTATGTTCTCCATTTGTGTTTCAATATCATTGTATTTAAAGTTTATGTAAAGGGTGTGCCTATATTGTCAGAGATAACAAGGCAATAGACAGTAGAAAGAGATAGCGGAATGGTATGCAAAAATGTGTTACCTACACATTAAAAAATAATTGTGGCAACAGTAAAATATTTTCTACAAAAATAATATTTTATGGAATTTGAGGGTTGCTTAAAAAAAATTCACCTCTTTTAGCTTGGTATGTTGTCAGAGATGCAAATTATGCATCCTAGCAGGCTATATACAACACACCAAGCCCTTTCTCAAAATACCTAGCGGACTGCAGTGCCTATTTAGAATGTTTTATATGTCCTCAGGGATGGGAAAAATATTTTTTTCCAGCTAGTGATTCTTTCATATGCTTTTATCCAAAAATCCATACCACGTTAATCTGCAAAAGAAATTATATTTTGAATGTCTTTATTTCGAAATATGTATCTAATATGTTTAATATGTTTGGTATGTATTTAAGATGTACGTTTTCTCTCAAAATACAAACTTCAATGTCTATTTTGAAACATTTAACTTGCTGGGAACTGTATCACAACCTTTGGGAAAGTGCAGGATCTGGTGGAAAGCTATGTTTATTCTGTACATTAGCCTCGAATCAGAGTAGACCCACTGAAGCTAATAACTAAGGGCTCATCACCACTTCCACTTGTTCCACGCCTAGAAAGCTATTATGTATGAGAAAGTTTGTTGAGCTAATTGCAAAACTCTAAACAGGTGATCTTCTTTTATTCCACCCATTTGGTCACGAAAACATACCATACTCTATATAGAAAAGAAAAATGAAGCATGTATAGATTAATATGAAATTGCCATAAAGCATATTACCTGTCTAAATAAAAGGCTTGAGGGATTCTAGTCAGCACTACTCCGATATAACACAAAACAACTGGGTTTTTCTATTGATTTTCCTGCCCAGAAACTTTTCTCCCTAAATGTTACAAATGCATTTTTTGTCCCCACTACAATCCAAGCTTCACGAGAGATGATAAATGAGATAATATTGATTAGATTGTGCTAAAGAGCCCCTGCATTTCAAGGTTATATCCTTTGGAGAGTTAGTAAATCTCATTATAGAAATCTACCTGCTGACATATATGAATAAAGAGAGGGGCAAAAGAATTCCACCATGAGAGCCATGCTATTCTTGAGATGGAAAGCTCAGCACAATACAGAAGCAAATATTGAAACCATGGAGGCAGCAATGTAGGTCTATTTATTTTGGTTTTTTTATTTGGGGTTTGTTTTTCAGTCAATGTTATGACTCCCATTACAATGTTACCCTCCCATTACATAAGTTGCAGTTCTCACTCAGGGCCACCAGTATGTAAATGAAGGATTGAAAACTGTCGCTCCTGATTGGTTAGCTAGTTGTGAGTTGTTACTGTTTCAAGTTTAAAGGTAAAGGTACCCCTGCCCGTACAGGCCAGTCGTGTCCGACTCTAGGGTTGTACGTCCATCTCACTTAAGAGGCCGGGGGCCAGCGCTGTCCGGAGACACTTCCGGGTCACGTGGCCAGCGTGACGAAGCTGCTCTGGCGAGCCAGCACCAGCGCAACACACAGAAATGCCATTTATCTTCCCGCTATAAAGCGGTACCTATTTATCTACTTGCACTTGGGGGTGCTTTCGAAACTGCTAGGTGGGCAGGAGCTGGGACCAAAAGACGGGAGCTCACCCCGCCACGGGGATTCGAACCGCCGACCATGCGATCGGCAAGTCCTAGGCACTGAGTTTTTACCCACAGCGCCATCCGCGTCCCAAGACTGTTTCAAGTTACTTAGTATTATATAAAGCAGCCAGCTAGGCTGCAGTCAGTCTGATTCCAGGAGCAATTCTAAGTGCTGCAATAAAGAGCTGTGAATCCAACAGAGCTGTGTCCTTCTTCCATCTCTTCCACTATTCAACAGTCAATACCTTTATTTACTTTTTGTGGAAAGATACTGCAGCAAAACATTTTTATTTATATGTTGGGTTACTTGCAGTTTTGTTTTGTTTTATTTTGGACAACTAAATAGTCCTCCGTTCTCTTTTTAATTATTATTTTGTACTGCTTTTAAATGGGGTTTTTTATGCTTTACTGTATACTTATTGCCTTACCCTCCCATTATATCTAATGTGATAGTGGTGCACATGTCTTTACAAAATACACTGGCAAAATTTTGCCCCTTATCTGACTCCTTTCCTTTTTCTCACTTAAGTATCAATTCTCTCTTGCTGTGTTGTTGTTTAGTCGTTTAGTCATGTCCGACTCTTCGTGACCCCCTGGACCAGAGCACGCCAGGCACTCCTGCCTTCCACTGCTTCCTGCAGTTTGGTCAAACTCATGCTGGTAGCTTCGAGAACACAATCCAACCATCTCGTCCTCTGTCGTCCCCTTCTCCTTGTGCCCTCCATCTTTCCCAACATCAGGGTCTTTTCCAGGGAGTCTTCTCTTCCTCTCTTGCTGTGGCTGGCTGCAAACTTTATAAGCTGTCACATTCAAAGAGGATGTGGCAGTAATATAAGCTTCCCACTGCAGGGTGATCTCCTGAAACAAACCTCCGCATTAATCAAATAAATAAAACTAAAACTACTTAATCACCTGGAATTTTAACCCAGATGATTTTATTGTGCAGAAAGGTCTCCTGGATCTTAGAAATGAAATAATTTAATGTTCCTTTGGAGGTTTTATTTATTTATTTAGAAATTAATTGTTTTACAAGACTAATGAAAACAAGATTGTAGAAAAAGAGATTACTTTCGTAAGGTGTTACTTTGAGCGAAAGAAGGAGAAATTCTATGTCACAAGCTCAGTCATCACCAAATTTAAATAAAACAGCATGTTGTAGAGGAGACTTCTTATAGAGTGGTACAGCAACAGAAGTAAAGAACTGCATTTTCATCTGTCAAAGCTTTTGCACAAAAAAATCCAAAACCAAATCTGTATTACCCTATCTGTTTTACTCACAATGGGACTTCAACCCTGAGTTTCACCAGGACTCTTATCTTTTTAGATGACAGCCTAAGTCTGTCTTGTTTTACAGTGCAATCCAGTGAACTGAATTCAATGGAACTCACTCCCAGAAAAGTGTGTTCAGTCTCGCAGCCTTAAGGTAATCTTTCTATCTGCTGTTTTATATGTGTGGCTGCTTTATTTATGCGACCCCTGAGCTCAAAGTGTTGTTGCTGACCTTTAAAGCCCTAAACGGCCTCAGTCCAGTATACCTGAAGGAGCGTCTCCACCTCCATCGTTCTACCCGGACACTGAGGTCCAGTGCCGAGGGCCTTCTAGCGGTTTCCTCAGTGCAAGAAGCCAAGTTACAGGGAACCAGGCAGAGGGCTTTCTCAGTAGTGCCTCCCACCCTGTGGAACGCCCTCCCATCAGATGTCAAAGAAATAAACAACTATCTGACTTTTAGAAGACATCTGAAGGCACCCCTGTTTAGGGAAGCTTTTAAAATTTGATGAATCATTGTATTTTAATATTCTGCTGGAAGCCGCCCAGAGTGGCTGGGGAAACCCAGCCAGATGAGCGGGGTATAAATAAATCATCATCATCATCATTGATATTTTAATACTTTATCATTGTACTATTTTATTTGCCCCCAGGTGATTGTACAATATGGTGATGAACTTTTTAATGTCATTAAGATTTGCATGCAACTACGAAACAACACCAAAATATGAAAATAATAATTGGCAAAATTAGCATCATTTGTTTTTGTTTTTTTAAAGTTCACATTGTCCTTTTGGCTAGCTGAACTACTTGCTCACAGAAATCATTTAGGAATCAGTTAGCTGCAATTGACTTAAAATAGTTATTTCCTACTATGAAATAAAATATTAGTCCCAGTTGTGGCATTTGACACTTGCTGACACTCATTACTAGCCCACTGTTTGCTCTAAGCCAAGTTGAGCAATACTGGTAAAATACAGATCTGGAGCAAAGAAGCAGAAGACTGGGGTCAGATTCCACGAACCCTCATAAATTAGGAATAGCTTTCTGATGTGCTGAGAGTTTTGGGGTGTAAAGGTAATTCAGTGAGGTCAACAATGGGCCCAATACTCTGCCATTTGCCAAGTTTCAAAAACTTACCTATCATAAATGCCTACAAGGGATGAGATTTACTGGCAGTTTGTACTAGAAGTACAAAATAGCAGTATTCTGTAATGCTGGTTGTGGAATTATCAGGGTTAAAAAGAAAAAAATGAAGCTAATTTTACTAGCTTCCTAAAGAGCCCAGAAAGAAGTCTTCAATTGTTCCATTTTAAACTGGAAGCTAACTGAATTTAAAACAGATTATAATTATTTCAGCTCAGTACAGAGAAACAATATGACATGCAATGCAATTCTTGGAAAAGTTTACTTTGGGGAAACCCTGCTTCACTTCAAACAAAGCCTGAGTTTCTGCAAAGTAGCCCACTGCGCTTCTGGATTCACACTTTGTCCAAAGCAGATGCAAACCCTTCCCTTGGTGCCCACAACAGACAAGAATACATTGAATTCTCCATAAGGCTCACCATCGCCATCTAGTGTCACATTGTGTGTTGCACTTAAAACACACTTAAAACATTTAATTTGCTGAGTCCTGGGATCAAAACATGCAATGAGCAGAATCCCACTCATGCTTCGACTCCACTCACAACTAAAGAATATGAGTAGGCAATTCTCACTGATTTCTCTTTCCCTCCTGCAGACCCTTGAAAAGCTGAACTAGAGAGTTGGGATCCTGAGGGATGGCACTGGGCAATGGCATCTCCCAGGTAGAACTGAGGGATACAGGGGGAAGGAGGAAGAGATGAAAATCACAACATCCCTTCATCCAGCAGGGAGCCTCTGCTGGGATTCAGCAGATACAGTGCTCCCTCTGGTTACAAACTTAATTCGTTCTGGAGGTCTGTTCTTAACCTGAAACCGTTCTTAACCTGAGGTACCACTTTAGCTAATGGGGCCTCTCGCTGCCACCGCGCCATGTGATTTCTGTTCTCATCCTGGGGCAAAGTTCTTAACCCGAGGTACTACTTCCAGGTTAGCAGAGTCTGTAACCTGAAGCGTATGTAACCTGAGGTGTTTGTAACCCAAGGTACAACTGTAATTGTGATTGGGTGGGTGGGGAGAAGTGTCCAGACCTGGGCGCTCCCCACTTTACATGATTTCACTTATGTGCGCAGGAGCCCAGAACGTAATCCCCACGTAAGTGGGGAGTTGCGTATATATAGAGTCAGATCATGTAAACACTCATTGCCACCATAAATAATATAATCTTCGTAACAGGTGGAGAGATAGTTTCCATATCAGTGATTACCTATGGACTTAGGCAAACGTTTGCTACCTGGTATCCTTCCTTATTGGCGATACCAGCTATTTGAACCTGGCATCTTCATTTCTACAAAATATGTGGTGTGCTAGTGAAGCATGGTTCCTTCTGGGGATTTTTATCTCTTGGTAGCAATTGGTGGGGCAGAGCAGTGTGGGATGGTGTTGCCCACAGGTTGCTGCAGGTAACCAAGGAGAAGAGGGGTGAGGAGGCAGAGAGGTCTGTGTAGCTGTTATATAGATGGCACCTAACACCTAGTAGACTGGCAGAAATATATAAAATGAATAAGTGCTGGAAATGTAAAGAGGAAGAAGGTACCCTTTTCATATGTGGTGGTCTTGTAGTAAGGCTAAAACTTACTGGGAAATGACATTCAGTGGTACCTTGGTTTGCAACTGCTTTGGATTACGACCGTTTTGGATTACAACCACATCAAACCCAGAAGTGTGTGTCCCTTTTTTCATTAAACCCCCCTTTTTAATTATTACAACCATTTTTTTGGGGGGGGGAGGCCCCATTGGCAAAAGCGCACCTTGGGTTACAACCTGTTTTGGTTTACAACCAGACCTCCAGAATGGATTATGGTTGTAAACCAAGGTACCACTTTATTATGAATTGAAAAAGGTGTCTAAGATAACATTGGTAAAACAACAACAACAACCCGGAAGCTTTTCTCTTGGGAATTATGGGATCAGAAATACCTAAGCAGTATAGAAATTTATTTATGTATGCAACTACAGCAGCAAGAATGTTATTTGCCCCAAAATGGAAAGAAGTCCCGATGAAAGAAGAATGGCTACAGAAATCAATGGGGTATGCAGAAATGGCTAAACTTACCAGAAGAATAAGAAATCAAGACAATAAACTCTTTAGAAAGGAATGGAAATGTTTAGTTGAGTATTTGCAAACAAACTGCAAACAGATCAAGACCTTGGCAGGATTATTGTAAAAACCTGCAGTTTCAGAAATATGTATGAGATAGATGTGAGAATAGGTGAACAAAAGAATAAGTTAAGATAATTTGGAGTATGCAGGACATGGTGGAAATAAATGCAAAGAAATGCAGAAAGAGGGGGAAGTTTGAAATGTTAGAACACTTGTTGAATAATTGCTGTAATGTATATAAACAAATTATAAATAAAATTATTTAAAAATATTAATAAGAAAGGTCTGTGTAGCCCAGAGAGAGTGATGGAAGCACTTGATTGACTCTAATGCTGCACCCACACTGCACGGACCTCACTGCCCCACTGCCTCTCAGTTACCGGCAGTGACCCCTGTGTTAAGTCCCACTCCACACTACTACACCCTGTCAGCCACTACTTACCTATTGATGAAGCCAACATATGTTGTTTATGTCCCTGCTTTCTAAACTTGAATATGTATATCAGTAATATGGAATTTAGGGATGTGGGTGGCGCTGTGGGTTAAACCACAGAGCCTAGGACTTGCCTATCAGAAGGTCAGCGGTTCGAATCCCCGCGACAGGGTGAGCTCCCGTTGCTCGGTACCAGCTCCTGCTAACCTAGCAGTTCGAAAGCACATCAAAGTGCAAGTAGATAAATAGGTACTGCTCCAGCAGGAAGGTAAATGGCATTTCCGTGCGCTGCTCTGGTTTGCCAGAAGCGGCTTAGTCATGCTGGCCACATGACCTGGAAGCTGTATGCCGGCGCCCTTAGCCAATAAAGCGAGATGAGCGCTGCAACCCCAGAGTCGGCCATGGCTGGACCTAATGGTCAGGGGTCCCTTTACCTTAATATGGAATTTAGCTATGGGTTCTTACTTCCTTTCATTCTTTTCATAATGAAGCAGCAGTGCACGACATATATATTAATATCAGAGAATACAAAACTCATCTAAAATTGTAGAATCGTAGAGTTGAAAGGGACCACCTAGAAACCAGGCAACACTACCGAAAGTTTTGTTGCTAGCATATCGGACCCTCTGAAGGTTAAATCATTTCTTCTTAACAAACAAGCAAAACCGGGGGCTCTGTTCAGAATTGTCCTTCAAACCATTAAAAAACCAAAACATAATACTACCACCTGACAATCAGTCGATAATAAAGCCAAGGGAGACAGATGCATAGAACAAGTTACTTCAAGCAGAAATGGAAAGCTTATTGAAAAGTATTTTTGATTATGGTATAATTTCCAGAATTTAATGGGGCAAAGAGATGCACCATTCTGCAGAAATAATGAACAGCTATAATGAATTAGTAACAAACGTGGTTTTTCGTGCAGCGGCGGCGGCTAGTTTCTTCAGTCTGGAACACTACAGTCTTCCTGGACGTGTCACACATGAGCCAGATTCTGCCACCCACCCTCCATCCTCAAAACATCTTAGCTGGAGAGACGATGCAGCCTTCTCAAATGGAATAACCACACATTCTACTTATCATATTGCTGAAAACATCCCTCCCCTATGGGGGAATGGGACGTCAACCTAGAGTCCTCTCTATTGCGAAAGATTGAAGCAACCAAAAACATGTGGTGATGGGTCAGACAGAAGTGTGCTCAAGAGCCTGGACAGGATGGATGGATGAGATTTGTTTCTATATTTTGAGGACTCATCTGCATGACATTCACTCACGTCAGACTGAGGGAGGGGAGAATGTGCCCTCTGGGCCAGTCTGTGAGATCCCTGCCTCCTCAGAAGACCCAGCCCTAGAAGAGCATGTGATTCAAACTCCCCTCCTGTGTGAAGAGGTTGTATTACTGTCTTCAGGCGCTGAGGGCTCCAGCTCCTAAAATAGGTTGCACCTCTTTAAGACTAGAGTGTCCACACCACCCAGCTATTCAGGTCTGCTGGTTCTTGGAACATCCCAGTCTACCTTGCAGCCTAGGTGCCACTTGGAACAAGCCAGAGTGTTATCCTCCTTGCATGTTTGCGACATGGGACTTTGACATCAGCTTTCCTTCACCTTGCATACCTGGACTAACCCTCTGGTTTGTCTGACCTTAAATAGGCATCTCTGGTATGAAGTATCACAATCCCTCAGCTTTTTAGGTTGTTGTATAATACGGGACTGGTTAAGTGGTTATCCAATTCCATCACATATATGATTAATCTCAGATATGGCTTAATCTCAAGGCGGATTACTGTGTGATCTGCAAGGTAAATTAGTGAATGAGTTAACAAGAAAAAGAACCTGCCTCACACTGGTATGATAAGACACATATACTGCAAAATGTTTTATAAATAGAACAGATTATCATCAATCAATACATGGGAAGGTGTGAAGGCCACTACTTTAAAATCCAGATACTTAAAGTTAACTTGTTACTTCTGCAACATAACAAAATGTGTTTTCCCCCACAATAATGTATTTAATAGATGGATCCTAAATGAATATATGTTGATGATGTAAACTGTATCTTCCCATATCATTTATACGAAAAACCTTAACTCTGCACCACTTCTCAGCAAAAAAACCATTTTTTCAGACTTTGCAAGAGATGCAAGCTCTTTCTTATTCTTGTGAAAGGCGTAGGGGGTTTGAACTTGCTCAGCTGGCATGCAGAAAGCTATTATGAAACTAATTTGAAGTTGAATTCAATGAAAATAGTTGCTTAGATCCTCCAGCAGCTTAACCTGTACAAATTGTACTCATTTCTGTTGGTCTTGTACAGATGCAAAAACCTGAGGATTTGACTAATGTAAACGCTCATTGTTGGGGAAAAGGCTTCCTGCAGTCTTCATTTTTGTGTATGAGACAGCAGGATTGGCTGTCAGTGATTATAGAGACACCGGCAGTCCTGTATCTACATTTCTGCAAGAGAACACTGGCTACAGCAACCTTCACCTTGCACAAAGAAATATCCTAAATTGCCATCCATTTTCAACCTACATTAGCTAGCATTTAAAACTAATTGTTATTCACACTTTAAGAACAGGGCTTTTAAATTTAAAGCTCTGCAATAATGTGCCTTAAGCCAAAGCATATCTATTGCATTTACCTAAGGTTCTAATTTATCTGTATATGTTTCCATTTATATTGGGAGGAGAGGGGATGTTACATAATTTGGAATACTTGATCAGAGGAAAGGTCCACTTGGATCTTTCTTTCCTAAAGCAGTGTACCAATGCTGCAAATGGTTACTACTATATTTATAAAGTAGGAGTGGGGTTTACAGCTTCCTGGATCTCCTGCTTAACTGGATTCCCCATAAGCCATGTATGAGAATTAGCTACCGTGTTTCATTGCTGAAGAAAGGGATTAGGCTCCAAAGCACTCTTTCCATCCTAAAATAGAGGGAGAAAGGCATCACAGATAATGCATGATTTGGGGAGGCTCAAGCTGCAATCATATTGTGTAGACTTTCCTGGAAATAAGCCTCATCTAACACAGTGACCATCTAGTCCAGCATCTTCATCTCACAGTGGCCTGTAGGAAGCCTGCAAGCTGGACATGAGTGCACCACTCCTCTGACCAGTGGCGGAGCCATTATGAAATGAATGAAGCTTAAACTTTGGGGCCCCTATTCGCAAAGGCGCCCCAGAGGTGACTTTAATCAACATTGCTTTTAAAACTTTGGGTCTGCTAGACGCAATTTGAGTTGAACAACTTGAAAACTATAGGGCATAGACAATTTTTATTCTTGGAGGAAACTGGGTATCTTGACCCATCTGAGTCTGGGACAGTTTTGGAAGAGTCTCAGCCTTGGTCACCCTAATGGATCACCCTCTTCGAGAGAGGGGCAGGGGGAGCACAACCTTTTTTTGCTCTTGCTCGATCTATCAGCAGTTTTCAATACCGTTAACCACAGTGTCCTCCTGGACCGTCTCCATCAGTTGGGAGTTAGTAGCACTGTTTTACAATAGTTCAAATCTTAGTTATGGAGCCCATTTTAGAGAATGGCATTGAGAGATTGTGTCTCTAACCTCCGTCACTTGTGCTATGGGGTTCCATATAGAAATATTTAAATTCTATTTAATATTTGCATACAGGTGCCTACTTTAACAACTATATGAAGACACTAGAGGTGGATGTTGCTATGTTAGGGGCATGGCGCTGTGATGACACCCAGCTCTGTTGCATCTGAGGTTGCATTCACAAGGCAATTTACTTCATTTCCACAATGTTTTCCTAACTGCTTTCCCCTCACATTATATTTGAGCTTTCATGTGATGTAAAAGCCACTTCAGGAACAATAGTGGAATATTGCCCAAGTTTAGCACACACTTTCACATTATTTGCAAATGGATTTTTTCCCCCTGGAAGCAAATGACAAGGAAATGAGCACTAAACTAGCATTCAGCTTGCACATGATAGTTCCAGAAGTGGCTTTTATGCTGTGTGTGAAAACAGCCTGAAAATGTAAGACTGTTTTGAACCGATGCCTGGATGCAGTGTTAGGCTACATGAAGGAAGGCCCAAAAAATAGAATTGATCTTGGAAAAATGGAGACTCTGTGGCGAGTTGGGGACTCTACAAGCTCCTGGCATGATTGCATTGCCCCTGAAGCAACAGGTAAATAGTTCGTACTTATTATCAAACAAGATCAGTTCACCAACTATGCCCTTTCCTGGACAGGGCTTGTTTTGCCAATATGATTCATATATTAGTAACCTCACCACTGGACTGGAGTAGAGTAATGCGGTCTTAGAATCATAAAAATTGTAGAGTTACCTGGTCACCTAGTCAAAACCTCTGAAATGCAAGAATCTTTTACCCAATGTGGGTTTTGAACTCAGAACCCTGAGATTAAGAGTCTCATGCTCTACCAACTGAGCTATCCCAGGTCTATGTGAGGGTTCACCTGAAAGTGCTCTGGAAGACGCAGCTGTTGCAGAACACTGAGGCCAGATTGTTGAGTGGAGGACCTGGATTCATATTGCTGAGAGATCTGCACTAGCTGCTGATTAGCTACTGGGCTATGTTGAGGGATTGTTGCTCACATACAAAGCCCTGAACAACTCAAGACCAGACTACCTGAAACAGCGCTTGTCCCTGTATAGCCCTGCAAGGTCACTTGGATCATCTGGGGAAATTTTACTCATGGCACTACACCCTACAGAATATCCAGGGTGATCACATGGAAATGGGCATTTTCTGTCATTGCCCCTTCCCCCTGCCAGACTTGAAGTCTCATCTATCAATTACTTCAGATGCATTGTTAAGACATCTTTTTCCTCCAAGTATTCCCTGACATATAAGATTGGGCTCTGTTATCACTACATTTCTGACTTTGGGCGTACTGTTCTAGTGTTTGTATTTCTGTACGACACTAACCAATTTAAATATTAAGCAGTTTAGAAACATTTTGGAATGAATAAATAAAATAAACATTTTGCCCAATACGGACAAAACTTTAGGTTGTGCTGATGCTATTCTGTACTTTTCTGTAGATAACAGCTGCAACATATGGAAAAAGGTGTTAGCAAAACTGCAAAAGTCTCATTCATGTAAACACATTAGCATTCTACTGTATATAAATGCCCAAGCCCTGAATCAAACTGAGCCCTGGAAATTGTACAAGAAGAGATTTTATGTAAGTCACTCTCTAGAACCAGCAGTCTGTTTAGGCACACCCACAACAAGAACATGTTTTTCAAAAACTATTTTTAATAGTTAAGAAGGCATGTACTTTACTCTTCCACAGTGTTGCCCAATGGACTCTTCCATGACTATTTTACATATTTTTACATTCTGTGCAGGATCTATTCACCAGTCTTCTAAACATAGGAAAATCAAGAAGGATTCATAAGTCTACACCCACTTTAAACACAACAGAAACACTTTTCAGGACATGCCTTCACCAAACTGATGCCTTCCTAATTTTTTGGTGTTAGCTGGCTGATGTGGTTTGTAATCCAAAACAGCTGAAGGGCACCAGGTTTTCAAAAAATTCTGGGCTCCTCCAGGAGGAAGGGCAATATATAAATTGAATATATATAATATATACACATATGCATGCACATACACACACATTTTCCATTCATGCTTTTCTTGACTTTATAAAGTTAATGAAGCTTATAAAAGACGGCAGGATATTTACTGATTCCATTAACAATAATTCAAAAATTCCCATCTTGCTGAATGGCAAGTAGGTAAGAATAGCTCTGTTTGCAGAAAATATTAGCATGGTGATTAAAGAGCAACTCACTTTTCCAAAAATTGACATATTTGAAAAGCTGACAAGGCAAGCAGGCAATTAACTTCAAACAACAATAATTAAGAGTGATAAAGGGAGTAATTACTATTTTCATCTATATCTAGCGAACATCATGCACTGCATTTGTTATAAGTCTTGCTACTAGCAGTGCAATAAAGATTATTTAGTCACTTTAAAAAGAATAGTGATATGAATCTATGATATGTTCATGTGACATCTGATGGGTACATGCAAAGTTCCTTTTAACACAGCTGAAACAAAAATTGAAGAATACATAACTGCTTTCATGGATTTGGACACATAGTAACATTAAATAACCATCAAGTCAAAGTATTGTTTATTAGTAAATAATAAACAGAGCATTTTGCTTGTAAAGAATTTTAATGTGGTCATCACAACATGGTGGTTTTGTCTTATGATTAACCAAGGTCAGAATCCTTGAACCAGGGCATACTCATTTTATTTAAAGTAGCCCATACAGCTTTTTCTATTAAAAAATTTACAGGGCCAAGGCTTAATGGACTAATTTTACCTTAGTAACTGACCTGAGAAATAATAAAATAACAAATGTGAGCAACAGCACGTGGAATCCTCCCAACACTTTGCAGGTAGCGGTGCCTATCTCATATTTCCTGCACAGGGCACAATCAAAACCACTGATCACTGAACTGAGCCATCATGCTATAACACATAAAACAAATGTCATATAGAACCTAGAGATATTGGGTGATATCCAACATTCACTTGTGATCAGAGCAGGTCCATTGATTTCAGTTGTTTCACTGATTCTATGACTTACTAGGATTATCATCCAATTCTTCTAGAGATAATTCTGATGTAGCACACTTTGGATCCTATGTCTCTCTAGTTTTAAGCCAAGCAGTTCAACAAACTAATAGTCTAAGTGTGTTGGGGAATGGGATATATGGATAGAGACATGCTGTCTCAGAACAGATGAGGGGTCTTTAGGAATTTGTTCCTGCAGCATTGGCTCAGTAGCATGTGTTGCATGTTCACCAAAAGGATCAGGGAATTGGTGATGGAGAAGATCTTTACCTGAGAACTTGGGAAAGCCATTGCCAGTTAGAGTAGACAATATGGAAGTAATAAACACATAGTCTGATTTGGTATAAGGCAGCTTCCCACATTCCTAAGTGATACTCCTCTGCAATTTCAGAATTATGGTCCAAAAAGTTGCCACAACACTGACAATTCCCAAAACTAATTATTACAGTTCAAGCCAGAAACACAAATGATGGTAGGGTTATGACTACTTAGCCCCTAACTAAATCAATTGACTAAGTGCATCCTACTGTGCTATTGTGGAACTAATATATCTAAACTACAGTGGTACCTCGGTTTAAGAACAGTCCGGTTTAAGAATGATTCGGTTTACAAACTCCGCAAAACCGGAAATAGGGTCCCGGTTTGAGAACTTTACCTTGGTCTAAGAACAGAAGCCGAATGGTGGAAGAACACTGGCGGCGGGAGGCCTCATTAGGGAAAGTGTGCCTCGGTTTATGAATGGTTTTGGTTTAAGAATAGACTTCCGGCATGGATTAAGTTCGTAAACCGAGGTACCACTGTACTTGTTAAGGGGGCTCTGTCTTCCCCATCTATTTATTCAGCATTCAATTTTACTGTCTAGAAATTTAAAACTTTTATTTGAGTAAAAGAGATATATCGGTTATTTTAAAGAGTTGTATGTATGGGGCAAGGGAGATCATTTCACCAGCAATTTGACCTGAATATGGATTCTCTTTCACTTTGCTCCAAATGCACAGGAGTAAACCATAAGGGAACATCATGTGACCAAAAAAAGCATCCTTTTCTTCAGCCCACTTGTCCTCCTCACCACTATTCAAAAATCCTGAGAAGCTGCACATCCTGTGAAAGAACTGGAGGGTCTAAGGAAGCAGAGAGCTAAAAATGAACTGCATTTGAAAGGCTGATATACAGGTTGTTGTTGTTTTAAAGAGAGGAACTCATTCAACTAAGACTGCAATCATCACCCCACTTATCTGGAAGTAAGCTCCGTTTAATAAAATAGGATTTACTTCTGAGCAGCCATGGTTATGCTTGTGCTATTATTAGGAACAAGCATCACTGGAGCCAATGGGAGTGACCTCCGAAGGAGCAGGACCATCCTCTTCAGGTCTACTCAAAAGTAAAACCCATTAAGTTCAACAGGGCTTGCTTCCAGGTATTCTTGCGGACAGGACTGCAGCCATGGGCATAACCAGGACTTATGTAGGGGTGGGGGTGGGGGAACCATAGCTGTCAACTTTTCCCCTTTCTTGCGAGGAATCCTATTCAGAATCCTTTTAAAAAAGGAAAAAGTTGACAGCTATGGAGGGGGGGCAGGTAGCCAGGATTTATGTTGCGGGTGCAAAACACCCAACTGTCATCATCCTCTGTCTGGCTCTGTCTAGCAGACTCGGAATGCAATGTCTCAGCAACAGTTATTTCAAATTATTTCTTTAGGACCCCCCCCCCACAAAAAAAGCACTCGGAAAAATCTGTCAAAATCTTTCTACAATGTCTACTTTTAGTTGTTTTTATTTATTTTATTTACTGGGGGGGGGGAATGACAGCTGACCCCTGTACCCCACCTCCATGCCCATGATTGCAACCTAAATATGCTGAGCTGCAAACATGCAGTGGTTTAAAACTACATAATGTAAAATGATTTTGAGGCTCAATATCCTGGGAGTAGCCAAGGGGTGGGGGTGGGCAGCGAGGCACTTGCCCCTTCCTAAATTAAGTAAATCAATAAAAAATACTTAACTGGGGTTCTCCCCACCCCAACATGAAGCCTGCCTCTCCAACATAAATCCTGGCTACACCCATGCTGATTGCCCTCTCATCAGCCACGCAGAGGCGGCTCGGGGAGAAGAGTTTAAGAGTGGAGAGCATAGATCAGAGAGGAAAGGGTTAAGTCATCCCTCCCTCCCCCCCCCCCACCCCGCGCTCTGCTTCTTGCACGCTCACAGGATCCTCCCTCGAGTTCTACGTCCGAGGAAAGATACGCGCAACCGCGCGCCGGGTCCAGTTGGAACCGGGAGCGACCCAAGAAAGAAGACCTCTTCCAAGCCTCCAACTTTTCTTCACAGTTCGCCTCCTCTTGTCTCTCTTGTGAAAGGAACCCAACATGCACATTGCTGATGCTCCCTATAATGTACCACAACGGGAAGCTTTGTTTCCTTCGCAGGGGGAGCGGGGGTCCCACCTTAACCCTGAGCCACAAATGAGAAATAAAAAACGCCACAAGAAACAAACGCTGGCCAACTCTCTGCGCTCTTGGACACGTCGCCTATCCGTCCCCCTCGCGCAACTTTCTTCAAGTTCCGGGAATAATAATAATAATAATACACAACCATAATAATAATAATACAAAAGAAATAGGGAAAGAAGGAGGCTGGTTTGAAAGGATTGTGTGGGGGGTGGAGGGAAGGGGTGGGGGGTGGGAGGCGCGCCGCCGGAGGGGTGAGAAGCAAAACGGTACTTGCCCAAGTGGGGACGAGGAGGCTGTCCGGGCGCTCGAGCTGTGGCTGAGGAGACGGCTTCCCCGCCACATTCATCTCCTCCCATGCAGCTAGATTAGTCCGTTCTGAATGGCGAACTCCGCGACGCGCATTTAATAAATCCCCGGGAGCCGCGAGCAAGAGAGCGAGCGCGCGCTCACTCCCGGAGCAGCAGCCCCGCAGGCGGCGGTTCTTTTGAGGCAGAGCAGCAGCTGCAACAACAACAGCAATAACAGAGCCAAGGCGGGAAAGCGCCCAGTGGAGGAGCCGAACGGGGAAAGACGTGTGCTGCTTTCCGCGCTGGCGCTGAGTCGAGGGGCCAAAGCTCTCGCTCCTTTTGGCTCTGCTCGCTGGCTGAAGGCGGGAAGAGGGAGCGGGAGGGTGGCGTCGGCGCGCGGGGCTGAGGGCTGCCTTGGCCCCGAGGCTGCCTGGCTCTCAGTCCGTCCACACGCGCGGGAGGGGAGCGAGAGACTGCGGACGCGTCCCTGTTTTAACTTCGCCGCTGCCTCTCGCTCTCCTCCCTTCAGGAGGGCGCAGCAGCTTCGCGCTCGTTGGCAGCCAAGAGATGCTGGCAGCTCGCTCGCTCTCTCGCTCTCTTTTCCTGGCTCTCTTGTCGAGGGTGGGAGGGTGATGTAGGCAGAAATGTGGCCACGCTGGGCGATTTCATAAGTTAGAATCTGTCGGGGATTTTTAAGCCTCCCCACCCTCTCTCCAATCCTCTCACACGCGCCACCCACGAGACGTTGTGGGCATTTAAGAAACAGCCAAAAGCCCACGGTGCTGTCTTTTCTTAAGAGCGAAGTTTCAAGCCCTAAGTGTTTGCAAATGGAGTAACAAGCTGTTTAAAAAGCGTGCTCTTTTCATCACGTGTGGGTCCAGTATTGAGGAAAGAGGTTAGGGGTGGTCTGTGAGAGAGGAGAATGGGATGGACACTTGTTGGATACAGCATTGGGACTTCTCTGTTGAAATAATGAAAAGGAGGGGAGGGGCGGAGTTAATTCCATGAAGGAAAGACGGGATATAAATATAAACAAATAATCCATAAAGGCTAAGGAAGAGTTAATCCTCGCCATTTTTTTGAAAGTGCATCATGGGTGAAAACAGGTATCCCAACAAAAATGGGGCACTTTTCAGGAGTTCATATGCTCAGCTGAGGGGGTAAACATACGCGCTTTTGAGAAGGTGCAGTTTTTACCTGCTCAAAATCCACCCCCAGTTGCTTTTCTGAAAGAAAGCAGTTGGGGGTGGGGAGAGAGAGAGACAAGTTGAGATGGACGACTTGCAAAGTTTATTTCCAGGATCCTCCAGATGACCTCTCTATTCAGCATTTGTCCTGATCGACTTGCACAAAGCTTACGCAGAGGTTAGACTATATTCCGTGTCTATTAAGCATTTGTTCTTGAGGTTATTCAACAGTGGACATTTATCTTGATTTGCTTTTGTTGTGCTTACATCTCTCTTCCCCCACAAATCACTTAAGGATTTGTTCACCCCACACCTTTCAGTACATTTCCTCATCACTTTCCTAATCGCTAAAAGTCAATTAAAAACACTGTGATTAAAAAGTGGACAAGTTTTCCCAGGGTGGCAGAATGCTGCAACCAAGTTGAATTGTGAAAACCTAAAAGTCCTAGTATGCACTTGAATCCCTTCTGCAAAATACTGACAGCCTGAATGAAGGTAGCTATGGGTTTGTCTGTACCAGAGCAAAATACAAATTTGCACCTGCCTCTCTGCTCAATGCAGTAGCACCTTCTCTATCCCATTGTTGTCCTGGATTTTCCCCACCCCTTATATGCAGGGCTTGGAAAATTTGAAACACCCAGGAATGACAATTCCTGAATAATTGAGGAGACAGGCAGGTAGATACAAGTCCACATTTTGCTCCAGTGTAGACAAAACCCTTCCATGCAACTCTTCTACTTTCCACAGACTGCAGCTTATTATAGCTGCTCTTCGTTTCAAGGAAAATGGAGAGAAGTTGCATACAGCTGTGTGTAATGTGTAGTTTGCACCTTAATGGGGCACATTGCCAGTGACAGGGAGAAGTTGCAATTAGGCATCAATACTATGTAATGTTTAAGTTATGGCAACACTGTGTTTTTTTATACAGTATCTGTTTCAGTTATGTAAGAGTTACTAATATACAAACGTAATATAAATAAATATTTTTGTTGCCTTGTAACTTTTGCTGGGCTTTTGTGATACTTCTCATAAGCAAGTATGCATTTCACCATTCCCAACCCGCTGCTCCCTTGGCAAAAAAGACGACTAGTGCTAATTACTAATAGCACCTGGTTCAAGTTATGGAGAACCTCTCTGGGAATATGTTCCCAATCCCAACCCCCAATTTAACATTAGAGCAGCTTCGTAAGCAATGCAAAACTTAACAGAGCAGCAGCAGCAGCCCTTTCTGCAGACTGGCTGTTCTAAGCTGTGGGATCAGGAGCGACAGGAAATAAGAGGGGAAAGAACAGGCAATGAAAAGCCTTGAGGCAGCAGATTGTTCACGCTGTAGCTGTTGCAGACGGAAGAAATTCCATAGGCTCTTCTACTCTGTCACTTCCTGAGCACTGCAGGGGAAGCAGGCACACATTTCAAGAATCTGTGTCTGCAGTAAGGCAAGCCTATGTAGGAGGGAGTCTCTGAATGTGCATTTGTACTTATTTCAGAGGAGCAATGATATCAGTGTTTCTGTCCTGCAGATTTTTCTAAAAAATAAAATAAAAATACTTCCGTGCTTGCAAAATGACTGAAATAATAATTAGCATTTCAGTTCTGATCTGTAAGTAGTATGAGGATCATGTGTCTAGTCATGGGACAAAGGGAAAAAGCCACAACATGAGTGCTTTTCTTCCTGTACAACAGGTATCTATCAAAAACTCAGGTGCACAGATCTCATGCGCATATATATATCTTATTGGCAAGTGGGGTGGGAAGCAGCTGGCACCTCAATCCTCCCGTGGCGGGAAGTGCTTCAAGGACATGCAGGAGGACGAGATTTGAAACGAGATCTTGGGAGCCATTCAGAGTTCATGCTGGGACTTAGGGTGGACCAGACTCCACTCTTCAAGTCAGCCCCTGGAGTATCAAAGGTGGACATGCCTGGCTCCAGCACTGCACTCTTCACCCAAATTTCACACCCACCTTCTAATGCCAAGGTTTTGTTTTGGAGGAGTCCAGCATTGCTACGGGCAACAGCTAGTCACTGTTTTCAGGGCTCAGGATGAATGTAACCTTCAGGCAAGTTAGCTGGGTCCTGTGTCTTTTTTGCTTACCTCATAGCAATCATCACAACTCTCTTTTGGTGGAAGAGTCATTGGGCTGGATCCTTAGTAGAAGAAGAAGAGTTTGGATTTGATATCCCGCTTTATCACTACCCTAAGGAGTCTCAAAGCGGCTAACATTCTCCTTTCCCTTCTTCCCGCACAACAAACACTCTGTGAGGTGAGTGAGGCTGAGAGACTTCAGAGAAGTGTGACTAGCCCAAGGTCACCCAGCAGCTGCATGCGGAGGAGCGGGGAAGCGAACCTGGTTCACCAGATTACGAGACTACCATTCTTAACCACTACACCACATTGGCTCTCAGTAGTAGTAGGGAGGGACAGAGGAGGGACGGATCCTCTTAATGGATCCTGGAGGATGGTGCTTGCTGCCCAGAAGCCCAGCTTGGGAGCTGAGAGATCAAAATGCCCCTTACCGCTGGCCAGGTGAGGTCTGCCGGAAGTGGTCCATGTCGTGTGGGGACCACAACAAGAAGTCAGTCCTGGCTGTCAACTGACAGCATATCAGCCAGCAGGTGGGTTGGTACACCCAATGGTTACACACCCAATGCTGATGTACTCAATAAAGTTGTGGCCTAATCTGATACAGCATGGGACTCCTTGTCTTGAATCACTGCCTGCTCCCACACCACATGGTTTCACTGTGACTGGGCCAGCGGTAGATAATTGATCTTAGTGCAAATGTAAAGATCTCAGCATGCCTGCTCTTCTCAACAAAAAGAAAATGTGCTAGGATATAGATCATGGTATAGCGTGAGATGCAATACCCAATACTCTACAATTTTGAGATGATGAGTGTGAGATAATGCCACAAATCCTTCTCATAACTTTTACGCCAGAAGAAATAAATCCAACACACATGGAAGGCTTTCACAAGTCCAACAACCTAAACAGCAATGATCTATCCATATGTCCTGGAGCTTATGTTTAGGAGCAAAGACATACCCATGTAGGTTTTATGGGAAAATCTAATTAATATGCAGAATCACTGAAGTGTTTATCTGAGCATGCAAAATAGGCACCAGGGAGCCTGCATCTCGTTACGGTTTCTCTTAAAGGGCATAACCATATCTTCAGACCTTTTGCTAAACATGCAAATAGACTTTTAAACCTTACTGTGTTTAAATAGCAGGTTAGAGATTACGGTGCTAAAAGTTTCCAACAGAAGCCCTAACCAAAACCAAAGCCAAACCTCAATGCCTCTGGAGTTGCAAATTTGCTTATATTTCCATAACGGTTATGGTGCTCTTTCCCCAAACTTTTAGGCCTCTGCTGCCTTGTAAGATTTCCCTTTTTGCCATTTTATCAGTATGCCATAATTCTTATGAGTAAAAGAAAGAAAAAAAACACGGAAATGTCAATAAAATTTAAATAGGAAAAATAAAGGTCATATTAAATTCTGCTATAATAACAAAGGGCTCCAATGGAAAATGTCTTGGAGATAAGTAGAACAGTAATTAATTTTCTATACTATTTACTTTTTAATTTAAAAACTTCTCAACAGTTGGTCACAAGAAAGGAAAAATAAGAGCAACGTGTGCATGTGTGTGTCCATACACATGCGCACACAGAGAGAATCTTATCTATATCATTTTTAATTAAAATGTTAATACGATTCAGTGAAAATTGGTTTGCATTTCTTATATAGCCTGGAAGCTTCTGACATTTACAGTGTTCAGATTTTACGTGGAAGTTTCCTTAAGTTTCACTCGCTTTACATTCATCCATACTGGATATAGGTAGCTATATGTAAAAGGAAACAGGAGCAGATAATTTTGCGAAGAGAAACTCTTAAACAGCGGATGAGTAGCAGCTAACAACAAAGAAGTTTTTTAAAAAAACCTTTACGATATTTAGGGAACTTTCTAAATACTTCTGAATTATTCAAAGGGTAAGTTATTTTCATACAGAAAACCTGTATCATTTATTTTGATAAATGTAAACTCTATGAAATGTCAACAGTAATACTTCAAGGTCTGCACTATAAATATACCTCACTAATGTGGGGCCCAAAACTCCACAGCCTGAAAAGGTTGAATTTCCACTACAATGGTGATTAGGTAGCTTTTAATTATTGTTACAGATTAATGGATCCTTGGGGTACAGGGAATCATATATGTGTATAGCAGACTCACGATGCTGTTTTTGTGAGTCTGTCCTCAAAACAGTAATAACTAGAGTGATTTGTATAGTCATCAGTTTGTCCCACCCTTCTTCTTCCAAGCACTTTTGTTTGTGGGCCTGATTGCACAAACTATTATCTTTCCTTTGCTTTATTTCAAGCAACATTCTCTTCTTGTAGTGTATCCTGCCCCGCTTGGGTCATGGAATCATAGAATCGTAGAAGCTCAGAGCTGGAAGGGACCAGAATATCATGTAGTCCAACCCCCTGCAATGAAGGAACATGCAGCTGTCCCATAGGAGAATTGAACCTGCAACCTTGGGGTTATCAGCACCATGCTCTGCGCAATGGAGCTATTTGAGGGGAGGGATTGAACTGCATACATACTGACAAATCTGTGGTTCATTCAATGAAAGTTGATTAAAATCTGGGAAAGCTTGTGCAACAAACTCAACTTTAAACATTGGGCTTTTTTGTGGTAAGGTTGGCAACTGAAAAGGGACGCAGGTGGTGCTGTGGGTTAAACCACAGAGCCTAGGACTTGCCAATCAGAAGGTTGGTGTTTCGAATCCCCGCGACGGGGTGAGCTCCCGTTGCTCGGTCCCAGCTCCTGCCAACCTAGCAGTTCGAAAACACGTCAAAGTGCAAGTAGATAAATAGGTGGGAAGGTAAATGGTGTTTCCGTGCGCTGCTCTGGTTCGCCAGAAGCGGCTTAGTCATGCTGGCCACATGATCCGGAAGCTGTACGCCGGCTCCCTCGGCCAATAAAGCGAGATGAGCGCCACAATCCCAGAGTCGGTCACGACTGGACCTAATGGTCAGGGGTCCCTTTACCTTTACTGGCAACTGAAAAACGCACTAGAACAGGGGTCGGCAAAGATTTTGTGGCTTGGGCCGGTTCGTGGTCCCACAGATGCCACAGTAGGCCAGAGTGCACACGCATGCATGTTCAAACACTATTTCCAGCGCTCCTTCCAGCATGGAGGAGGCATGCGCAGCTTCCCATTGGCTGCAGGAGCTTCCTGCAGCCAGTGGGAAGCTGGCCAGCATTGTGGAACATGGTCCCCCTCTGCTCCGCATCAGTTTAGCAAGGCGCATGGGAGCCGACTGAGGGGGTGGCGGGGGTCCATGGGCCGGTTAAATGACCCCCATGAGCTGCTTGTGACCCATGGGCCTTAGGTTGCTGACCCCTGCACCAGAAAGTGTGCCTAGGAATTGGATGATGGAAAGTCATATAACCTCTGGCATGTAAATCAAGATGAATGAGTATTAAATAATGGCTGTTGAAAAACCTCCATGCAAACAATTCAGAACCGCTGTGGACCTCTTTGCAAGCTTTGCACAAACAAATAGGGATCAATCCTCAATAGACAAGTCGCCTGGATGAATCTGTCAGTTTCAGTTTCTCAGTTCTGCATGTTTCTGCATCAGTTTGCTTTTCTTAAAAAAAGTTCTCATCAAAACTCATCAGCATTTCAGTTCCCATTTCTCCTGATACAGTATATACATTCGTGTATGCAATTTTGCCTAATTAACATATACATTTTTTGCAGTAATATCCCCTAATTTGATTTTTGTTTTATATGTTCACTAATAGATGCAATTTTATGCAGGCTTTCTCCTAATATATGCATTTTTTAAAAGTTGGGAACTGTATTGCAAAACTTGGAGAAGAGGAACTTAGAAAGGAGGGCTGTATTTCACTTTGCTTCTTGTTTTGGAAAGGATCAATTAGGTATGTTCATATTAAAATGTGAACATCTTGGACCACTCTCCACGTCCGTTCTCTTTGGAAGAGCAATCATGATACTTACATTTGAAACAGCTCCTGCTTGATTAATACAACTGTAAATGTGAACAATTTACAGAAAGCACCATTTTATTGCTGACTTTTATAGTCTGCAAAATACTGGGTATTTTCTACTTAATGTTAAGCCATGTAAAAAGAGAATAGCAAATAAAAGGAAATGTTCAGTGCCTCTTTAATAATCCCATTCCATTTATCAAAGCCTAGTAGCACACATTATTCTTTCTGATCTTATTGTTCAGTTCTCATATAGTTTTAAAATTCGGGGGGGGGGGGGAATAAGGAATTGGATCAGCATACATTCATTGTATTATAGAATCGCAGAAGCTTTATAAACATGGAATGCATTTTCCGTGGTCTTAGGCTCCTTATTAAACCAATATGATTTTTCATATGAGTATGAATGTTCGCACAAAGCATCACCTTTGTTAAGGTCCATACCTGATGCCCATATTTGTGAGAAATTCAGTAAAACTGGTCCAGTTACAGAAGTTTAACTTTTTTGCCTAGAGCACTGATGGCATTTATTCCAAACTGTTGCTGTTGGAGAAAACAGCTAAACCTATCATTTTGGAGGTTGAAGTTATTCCAAAAAGCCAAGAACACTGCTGAGGTGTGCCCTTTGTTGGACTAGAAAAAGTCATTGTATCATTGACTTTAAAATGTACCCTACTGAGAGAACAATACTGCAAAATCTGTTTTATATTTATTTATCAAATTTACAGCACAAATGAAGGAAGAACTTGGAAGGGAAACGAAGAGCAGGCAGCTCCTCTTAAACTCAAGATGATTTTTTTTTAAAATCAGTATGCGGTTGGGTATGGAGGATTTCTTGATAGAAGCCATCCAAATTTCAGAGAGATGAAACAACAACAGTGTTTAAAAATTATATTTCCCCCGACATATAACTTAAATATAAAAGCAGAAGAAGCTAAAAGTCTGAGGTAAAGGTAAAGGGACCCCCGACCATTAGGTCCAGTCATGGCCGATTCTGGGGTTGTGGCACACATCTTGCTTAGTTGGCCAAGGGAGCCGGTGTACAGCTTCTGGGTCATGGGGCTATCATGACTAAGCTGCTTATGGCGAACCAGAGCAGCACACGGAAACACCGTTTACCTTCCCGCCGGAGGTATCTACTTGCACTCTGACGTGCTTTCGAACTGCTAGGTTGGCAGGAGCAGGGACCGAGCAACAGGATCTCACCCTGTCGCAGGGATTCAAACCACCGACCTTCTGATTGGCAAGTCCTAGGCTCTGTGGTTTAACCCACAGAGATACCACCATATGCTGGCTAGCAGTATGGAAATCCTATGGATGGAGATCTTCAGTGGAAATGAAAACTCAGATTTTAACTCCCTTCCCTCACCATGTGCTTTTTTAAAAAAAGTTCTGCTTCAAATGTTAGGAGCTGCAACAAACCAGCAATTTCCCCCCACTAGAATCAAAATTCTACAGAGCATCAGGTATAGTAAATGTCCTGGCAGACATTCAATAGATTCAGATTTCCAAATTAGTTGCAACATGTTATTGTTATTGCTGCTGCTGCTGCTAGTAGTAGCTGTAGTAGTATTATTTTTTACCTGCCTTTTACCAGAAATATGGTTAAGCAGTGGCATAGTGTGGGTTGTCAGTGCCCGGGGCAGGCAAGCTGCCAACACTGCTGGAGCAACACTGGGCTGGGGATCCCCATGGAAGTCGGCGCCTGTTGCATCTGCTACCAAAGTTGTTTTTTGTTGGCATCTGTGCGTCTTGGGACCCCCAAAGGAGTGCACCTTTGGGGGTGAATTCAAACTATTTGAGAATTACAGTGCCTGTTGTGGCTGCAGAGACAAATATGGGAGAGACATGTTTTGTTGGTGTCAGTTGTGCTGCGGTCATTCCTCCTCTGGCCACTGCTTTTGGAGAGGTGAGCCATTGCCATAGATGCCTTGCAAATACCCTCGTCCAGCTCAGCGTCAAGAAGTTGCTGTTTATGGTGGAGGCCAGATAGACAAAATCATCTACAACCTTAAGTGTGTGATCACCAATGCTGATGAGTGGAATGCATGCGATGTCCTGACCCAGGATATTGGTCTTTGTCCGGCTAACGGTAAGGCCAAACTCCCCGCAGGCTTCAGCAAAACTGTTGAGCATCCTTGAAATGCCTCTGTAGAGCATCCTTGAAATGCACTGTCAAGGCTGCGTCCTCTGCAAACTACTTCTCTCAGATAAGGACCTCCAAAACTTTTGTCTTGGCACAGAGATCTGCCAGGTTGAGCAGACCCCCGTCACTCCTTGAATGGAAGTACATGTTAGGATATAGTTCTGTTCCACCTTAAAAAAAGGGAACAAGCAGTTGTGTATCACATTCCTGTTGACTTCCAGCTTCTCGCTGAGAACTTCTGTTTTGTATATAGCTTTTGTACTGGCTGTTTTCCTGGACCCAGAGGCCAGCAGTCATGTTTTTCCTTTGTTCTGATCTACGTTGAATAAAGCTGTAAATATGTTCTCCTGTTCATCCTTTCGTTGTGGAGACTCTGCTGAAAGGGTGTGCACGAGTCTTGGGATGTCTCTGAGGCTCGTGTCGCTAATTGACTGATGCTGTTCCACAGGAGACTGGTGATCGTCTGGAGACGACTTTGAGGCCTGCCTGATGCCTCCGTCTCCCTGGCAGTATCCCAAGAGTACACACTGTCTCCATTTGAGCTGAAGGCATAAGAGAGCTGAATGGGCCAAAGAGAGTTGGGGGGGAAACGCTGCTCTGTTTCACACTGCTCTTTGTAGGGAAGGCATCTGAGGATGAGTCATCATACTGGATGGTGCCACACCTGTTCTGGTGGAAGGACATTAACATCTTGTGAAGCTTAGGTGGGCCTCCTATCTTGTTGAGCAGTGCGAAGAGTCCTTTTTTGGCTGATGAGCTCAGAGGCCTTGTTTTTATTTGCATTAGTTTCTTCTATCTTTTTGTATTATGAAGAAGCCTTAATTAATTATTATTATTATTTAAAAAGATAGAATTCCACCTGAATAGCTAAAGGGTGAATTTTCTGCGCAGGAATCCCTGTCTTCTGCATATACAGCTCTGTATTTGCACACCCCAATCCAACAGGGGATATGCATGTGGAAACCTACATACCTGAGCACTATGCCCCGAGATAAATCAGGACATTTATGTTGTTTTGTATTTGCCACACTTTCTTTCAAAAAAACAACAACGAGCCACATCTCTTTAAAATTCATTGAGTGTTTTCCTTTGTTCCTCCTGGCAGGGTTGCAATTCATTACATGATATAATTTGGATTTTTCATCATCATTCATTGTTACTCATTCTATATTATTCCGTTCAGTGCAAGGAGCTGAATTAATTTGAAACAAATATATGTTTTGTGTTTCAGAGAATTGTTAACTCGCCTATTATAATCCACTGGATTAAATCTTGGTTTAAAGGTTGGTATTTGCAATGTAAATTACCCAAAAATTTACTGTAAGCATCCAAGCATTAGTTTATATATAGATTTACCATAAATGACCCTTACATTTTTAATGTTATTTTAAGTACTCCATTTACATACCTTCTTGTGATTGATTTGCCTTTCAAGACAGTTGTCTCTGCCATTTAGCTTGGTGCACTATATAAAGCATCCTTTCTCGTTTGTAGAGAGATGAATTGCCTTTCCCCAGTGCTTGCTCTTCCCACTGCCCTCCCATTGCTGCCATACCACTTTGCCAAGCCAATTGCTGGAAAGAGGTCAGATTCAACAGTGAAGGAGACCAACAAGAAAACACAATGGCTGTGTTCAGTCATAACTCTAAACTATGGTTTAATGCTACACAGGGGAGATTGGTCACTAGGGCAAGACAGGGCCAAGCTCTCACATTGTTTTTTCCTGCATCCATATAACTAGAGCTCAGCAGCTCTGTGACCCGCAGAGTCATATTCATAAATTTCCTGTCATTCAGAGACACCCTGGAGTCTTTTTTGTGTGTGGTCCATCTCACTTGGTATAAGCAGAACTGAAATATCACAGGTATATCTAGGTGTTTGATGCCAGCTCCAGGAACTGCAAAATTTCTAGGTGTCCACTCTTCTGCCCAGTGGCTGGGTCTTTAACAGACACAAGCACCAGATATTTAAATGTTAACATTCTATGTTTGCATGGGAGAAGTATGGGGTGTGGGCCAGAATCTAGGCTCTCCACAGGCTGCTAAACTATCACCCCCATCATTCCTGATCCCTAGTCCTGTTGGCTGCAGCTAATTTGAGTTGTAATCTAGACAACCACAAGTTCCCCAAACCCTGGCACATAGGATTGCAGACTCAATAGCTCACAGTTATTTTACTTATCCACCAGTTAGATGTCTTCTAAAAACACATACACTAGTACCTCGGATTACAGACACTTCAGGTTACAGACTCCACTAACCCAGAAATAGTACCTCGGGTTAAGAACTTTGCTTCAGGATGAGAACAGAAATTGTGTGGTGGTGCGGCAGCAGCGGGAAGCCCCATAAGCTAAAGAGGTACCTCAGGTTAAGAACAGTTTCAGGTTAAGAACGGGACCTCCAGAACGAATTAAGTTCTTAACCCGAGGTACCACTGTATATTGCACATACAATGCATATAAACCGCTTTTTCTTTATCAGTCTAGCTGAGTCCCAAGATAAATAAGCAGCAGCATCTGAACTTCCACTAAACATCTGTATTAATGAAAAGAGAGTGGAAAACATAGTTTCAAGTTTCTAGCAATGTTGCTTCCTTTTTTCTCTTCACTGAGAATATTTTTTTGAAACATTTCTTTTACCCTTTGGAAGAATTTGGAGGTTATAACCACACTCATGTAACCTCCAAGGTCTAGAGCAGGTGATGCTGGACTATTAAAACCTCCACCATCTCTGATCACCAGCCACGCTGGCTGAAGTTGATAGAAGTTGCCGACCAATAATATCAGTCGGACCACAGGTTCACCACACCTAGTCTAGAGAACCTCAGGACGCCATTTTAGGGTGTCAAGGCTCTGTCAAGACTTCAGGGAACCAGATCTCTCCCAAGGTGGAGGCCCAGAATCAGAGAAATGATAGAAGTTCTCACCAAGCAATTTATACAATAATTCACAGAGCATGATGAAGGAATGCAGCCTCCCTAATAATGGCACTGCTCCAAGTAAAGTTCCACATACACCCCTTCATTTCTCTTATCCTACATCATCCCTGCACCGGTTGGGCTTTCAGTCTCTGAGCTTTCTGTTCAGCTACTCTCACTGCACGTCTAGTCCTGGGGCAGGGGGCCTTAGTAATGCTCTCCAAAGACAGAGTCTGTCAGCTGTGTCTCCCCTGGTGTTTCTGCTTCCTCTTCCAATATTTCCCAGCTTTCCCCCTCCACATTCTCTGAACCATAGCTGTCAATTTTCAGATTTGAAAATAAGGGATCAGCAGCCTCGAAAATAAGCGATCAGCAGCCAAAATAAGGGATCAGCAGCCTCACCTGTCCCAGGCACTCCTGTCTTCCACTGCCTCCCGCAGTTTGGTCAAACTCATGCTGGTAGCTTCGAGAACACTGTCCAACCATCTCGTCCTCATGGTTCAATGTTACTAGTGAGCAAAGTTACCCAGTCAGGATTTGAATCTTGGTCCTAACTTTTGGGGTTAAGTTTCTATTTAGTTGTCCATTAATACTGACAAAACGTAGCTCCCATCCATCTCTCAGGTCCCCTTGTAAATCTAAAGTACTGACCTCACCACATCCTGCAGTAAAAAAATCCCCCAAGCTAATTACACATTGTGTGAAGGTAAGTGTGTGAAGCTACAACTTTCCTACTATCAGCTTAAGTGACACATTCTCTCTCTCTCTCTCTCTCTCTCTCTCTCTCTCTCTCTCTCTCTCACACACACAGAGAGAGAGAGAGAGAGAGAGAGAGAGAGAGAGAGAGAGAGTAGAGCCCCTCCGAGCCAAAGGCCCAAAGGCAGAAAGCCCAGCCAGCAGCCAAACGAAGCCTCACGTGGTGGTTCCCACAGCAACCCGGCAAAGGGGATGCATCAAGGAAAACCACACTGTCACCTCTCCGCTGGGAAGCGCTGAGCAAAGGCGAGTCCCCAGGCAATGCGGCCGATTTGATCGGCACAAGGCATGCAAGCTCCACCCCCAGTCATTCTTAGACTCCTTATTGGTGAGCAACACAGCCGAGCAACGCAGTTGAAGAGCCTCCCTGGCCGGCAGGGAGGGAGAGGATCTGCTTCCTTTGAAATCCGGGAAATTTACAGGCTATCAAGAATCCAGGATAGCAGCGGGAAACAGCGCTGGAATAAGCGAGTTTCCCGCCAAATAAGGGAAGGTTGACAGCTATGCTCCGAACTATGTCCTTCTGCAAACCATTGTTCTAAATCTATACTGTCCTCCTGTTCTCGGGAAGGTTCATGAGAAGGAGGGGGGCACCATTCCTTCTCAGTCCAGCCCCTGACACAGGGCGGCCAACACAGCAAAGGCTTTTCCATTCACGTACCACCTTCTGGATAAGTCTGGCTTGTCAGAAAAACCACCGAGGGAACTTTTTTCTCATCCAAACTGCCAGGGTTGGCTGCAAGAAAGTGTTCTCACAAAAAACACTGGAGAGGAAGGGGGAGGCATATATAGACATGTATTTTAGCATCTTTGTTTATCTACCTTAAAAAAACAACAACATATATACATGACAATCTCTAATGACTAATTTTACTGAGTGATATAAGGGCAGAAAACACACACACATATATACTGTGTGTGTGTGTGTGTGTGTGTGTGTGTGTGTGTGTGTGTGGAAGAAAGATTGTGTAGGCAATATTTTGGTCTTGTAATGAAAATACCACAACTGAAGGAAAAGTTGATTGATTCTTGGCTAAAACCTTTGGGAAATTCCCCATAATGTACAGTGCAGATCACTGAGCTGGCTAATTTTAATTGCTGAAATGAGAAATTGACAAAAGGGATATTGCCTCATTGATGCTCTGCCTATCAAAAAGCAAGAAGTACTAAAAGGGAGAATGAGCAGATGATACCTACAGATATTGGACACTTGCATCACTGTATGAACAGACCACTGAAAGTGAGCTTGTCTGCAGTCCTGCTGCAGTCCAGCTCCTTATGCCTCATTCAGTTTTCCTCCAACTGCATTTAAGCATCTTCTGTGTAGGAGGATGGGCTATAGCCCTTCCTGTAGTTATTTTGATTGTGGCATTCTTTACAACCTCTAAACGCAGGGAAGTAACAAGGAACAATGTCACTTGTCAGCAAGTGATATGCAAGATGGAACAAGTTGTTGAATTAAATTAAATTGCTAACCTTTCCCTTCGTTTCCACCAAATGTTATAATTAAAACTAGCAGTAGGGGCCTGTATTCACACAACCATTTAATTAGGGAACATATACACGCTCCAAGTAATACAAACCCTCTTGTTGTGCAAATTTATTCTCCATTCCCCACACATTACATCTCAGGCCTTCGTTTCAGACCTGCGACTTTCACAGGAACAAACAATCATGGCCTCTTTCCTGCACATTTTGTTTTGGGTTGCCATCCAATTCGCAATCTGCTTACCATGCATTCAGAGTTATTCATATTCCGCCTCACATCTTTGTGGGTTTAGGTACTATCGAAAAGTCTTACAGCCAAAGTATTCATGATGACTGCAGCTAACCCATCTCTTTAAAAGCAGTGTTTTCCCAACTGTGTTTTAAACTTGTGTGTGTGTGTGTGTGTGTGTGTGTGAGAGAGAGAGAGAGAGAGAGAGAGAGAGAGAGAGAGAGAGAAAGAGAGAGAGAGAGAGAGAAAGAAATATATTCTCCCCCCAAGCAAATGTGATATGTGCAATGGAGATTTTGAACCCTCCTTCCACTGTAGCTTATCTCCCTAAAGTTTGTTCTCTGAAGTGATATTCTCTCAGAGAGATGAAGAAGAAGAAGAGGAGGAGGAGGAATTTGGATTTGATATCCCGCTTTATCACTACGCTAAGGAGTCTCAAAGCGGCTAACATTCTCCTTTCCCTTCCTCCCGCACAACAAGCACTCTGTGAGGTAAGTGAGGCTGAGAGACTTCAGAGAAGTGTGACTAGTCCAAGGTCACCCAGCAGCTGCATGTGGAGGAGCGGGGAAGCGAACCCGGTCTCCCAGATTATGAGTCTACCGCTCTTAACCGCTACACTACACTGGCTCTCAGAGGCACATTTCTGATAGTGGAACCTGGATGGGGGAATCCATTTGGTGACACACTTTTAAATCAGAAACTCCACTATGTGTGATTGGGATATTTAAAGAGATGGCTTTCGTTTCATATTGGTGATATCTACAGCTGTCCTATGTAGCCTTTCCCAGAAAGTCCCAATATTAGTAAAAGAAAGCTCTGCCTCCTTACTGACACATATATGAAGCAAATAGTCAGGACACTTGAGACATTCACACATATACATGTATCTACTGATGCCATACCATAGTGACTTATAACATATGAATTATTCCATTGGAAAACATTCCATCTGAGGTACTTCTGGTAAGCTATGCCTTACCAAAACCTATGCCTGCTGGATTTAAGTGTAGCAAAAAGCTATGCCTCTTGCTTCTAACACATGGTGGCTACATGTCATGAACTGGAGAGGAGGAAGAGGATGGAGAGGACGAAGAGGATCTTGGTGGGGGTGCAGCCAGGACTGGGGCACACAAGGGCAAGCAAGCAATAGGGGAGGAAGTACTCACAAGGTGATGGAGGATGACGAAGGGGTGGGCAGGATACAAATATAATAAAGAACTAAGCTTTATTATAACCTACCTCTCCATAGGCCACATGCCAATGCTGAATGTGGCCACACCACCCTTGGTCATGCAAACTGGAGACACTGCTGCTATGTGCAGCTGAGGAGGGCAGATACTGTAGTCTTCCTTTCTGTGCTCATCAAACAGTTGATACGATGACTGAGGTAGGGGTGACCTGCATATGCCAGGGTTCTCGACTCCACCCACCCAAATGACATGCCTTGTTTAATTCCCCGCTTACATTTTTGGTTGCCTCTGCCAAATTCTGATGTGCCAGAAACAAATTGCTTGGGCTGGATGAGGCTCCTAGACCCCACCTTTAAGGTCTGCGTTGGAGACTAACAACTGATAGCAGTAATAGAAAATCCATTTTTTGGGGGGGAGGGGGGAATCGAAATGCTGAAAAACTACACTGAGAAGTAAACTGCAATACATTATCTAAGCACTGAAGCGTAAGTATGGTGTCTATTGTTATAATCAAAATGTGAGAAAATGATATATCAGCATGCCACGAGCTTTATTTTTTCTTGTGTAAAGTTATTAAAAAGGAGAGAGATTAAGAACTTTTCTAAGCCCAGCACATTTCAGTTTACCAGAATTCACAACCCGAAAACTTTCTAGAAAGAAATGTCAGGTACAATTTGAGAGCCAGAGGCAGATCCATAAGGCCTACGCCAAAGTACATCAACGGACAATCCCAACTGAGGCTTTATGAAATTTTCCTATTGATTTTAGTACCGGTAAACAAGGCTGTAACCTTAAAAAACAATACTGAAAGTGTATGTGAAAAAACTTGTAAGCATTTCTTGCAGTTGTTCTTTCAGAAAGCAGGGAACATTGGCACTGGTGGGACATTTAAACCACGTAAGAAGTAAAGGTGGGAGAAAGGTTACGTCTAAAATAGTCAGCGATATAAAAAAAATAGCAAAGTGAAACAAAGACTCAGTAGGCAGAGAGTTCAATGAATTAAGCAGGTGTTATATATATAACACAGGTGAGCAACATTAAACACCTGACCTCATTTTCGTGGACCTCTGATACCATTTGAAGCTGTCTCATTCTTCCATCGCAATCCAAGTTTTAGATGGAAAGATAGGTATTTAGCTTCAATAGTTGACAGCCTCATGGAGATACCCAAATTGTTGGGCTACTTGCTGAGCAGTTCAGTATAATATAGTGTAAGACACTCTGCTTACTGGGCAGGTACATTTACAGGTACATTATGAAAACAAACCCCGCCATTCTGCCCTATCCCATTCAGGTAAGCTGCAGCAATACCAGTCACAGAAAGGTAGTTCTGCAGCTCTGCCCTGCCACATGAGGTGCTACTGATCATGGCAGATTAATATCAGAATGATCATTTCCCTTATTCAGCTCTGAATAACTGTTCATGGTGAGACCTGCTATTTAGTTTTTTGATATTGTTGTTTTTCCAGTGCTAAATTGTGTCCTCCCTAAAAGAGGGCACGTGTTGCGGTGAGACCTGGAGACTGACCTCCTGGTTGTGGGTGGGTCTATTGGATAGCCACAACGCCCGATTGGTAGGTCCCTTGTTGCTGGGTGTAATCTGGCCAACGGGGTGCAGACTAAATGGTTCAAGGGACCTATTTAATCCCTTGCACATGACCCAGAGATTCTCTTTCGGCTCGTGCAAACGGAACACCTGCCCACCTCTCCCTATATTTAGGGTATTTTGCAATTAACCTTGCTATGCCGTCATGTGCCGTCTGTCATTGGGACAGGGGCACGGCAAGAATTTTCCCCACTTGGCTGACTGGCTGGTGCCATTTGGGTTTCGCCTGCTGCGTAGCAAATCATCACAACTTGTAAGGTTGCGGATAGACACTGGTTCAGGTGATAGGGATGGGAGAACGGTCTCGCCATCCCTATGTGAAGGGTATTCCGTTAAAGGAATCCAGGGACTCAACTGGTTTGGTCAACCCCTGAGAGGGGGTTGTGCCCGTGCCTGAGACCAGGGGGGCATCTGGGGAGTGAACAGAGTCTGTTCCTGGGCTTTTCACCTACCTCAGGTGTTCACCCTTGGCTGACCTATGATAGAGCTCTGAGTCAGCGCTACCTGCAACGGTGTAGGGAGCTAGTCGAACCAGAGCCTATGCAACCACTCACTTTTCTGTAATCGATAAAGTTGTGGCCTAAATTCTGCCAAAAATCAAACTAAAATTTGAGTCAAGTGTGAATTTATTTAGAGGGGAGGTCTCTAGGTCTGAACACGCAAACACGGTAATACTCAGTGACATGGTAAAACTCTTGCAAGAGCAGGTTTTGCTGCTTGCAATGGTAGTGGATGTTTTTCTTGACCTGTAAAATGTGATATAAAGTCACTGAGATGTGAGTCAGCCTCTATCTGTGTAACTGTTCTCTGTGTTCTGTCTAGCTGGGCACACGTCAGTGTTGTAGAATTCCGGGTGCTTGCTTAGACAGATAAGGCAGACTGGCACACAGACTGGCAGAAAGGTGTGTAAATGAGCATGGATGCACCCAGAAAAACTTGTTAGAAGCCCAGGTACGGAACATGGATTATGAGTTTGGTTCTATTTTGGGTTCTAGGCCAGGCTTCCTCAACCTAGGCCCTCCAGATGTTTTGAGACTACAATTCTGGTCCTGCTAGCTAGGGATCATGGGAGTTGTAGGCCAAAAACATCTGGAGGGCCAAGGTTGAGGAAGCCTATTCTAGGCTGTATATAAACAGGGAGGCTGAAAGATGAATTAGTAAATAAATAAATAAAATAAAAATGAAGCACAGCACAATCCTCACCGTATCTACTCTGAAGTATGTCCTATTGAATTCAGTGGGGCTTACTTACAGGTAAATGGAGTTAAAATTACAGGCTCAGTGGACTGCTATGCTATGTTTTATTATAGTTTAAGATTTTGAATGCACGGTATCCTTCAGCAGAAGATAGCAATATTTGAGGTACTCCTTGTGTAAAAGGTTTTATGCAGAAGTAAAATGAAATAACACGCTGAATACAAATTGACATATAAATCTCTTAGGCTTGTGTTGTTTCATCCTACCTTCTTCTAGATAATTTATTCAGATTTTTCCATCAAAGCCTTTTGTAAGTTGTTTTTCCCCTCCAAATCTTTTTTTTTAAAGAAATAAAAGATTCCACCTTTCATGGGTTTGTCAAGTACTTTCAAGAAAATATAATCTCATACTCCAGCTTTGTGGAGCCCCTTTGGCTTCTGGTATATTCCAGAATTTAGGATAAGGAAACAAGCTGGGAGATAGCTTGAGCGCAAGTGAAGGATGCAGTTGAATGCGATCAAATACTGATGAGAGCTCATAATTGAGCCTACATAGTGACAGTGAAGGCAGCAAATAAGACTTGCATTGCATCCTCATTGTGCCACCCAGCAGAGCTTTTTCTAGGTAGTGTGGGGGCCCTTTACAGTCTGTCCCAAAGGAAGTGAATTAACCGATGGTAGCTTGCTGTGACTTGTTTGCAAATTTGAGGATAAAATTGCTTGTGTCCTCTGAGACCTAAACTCCACTGTTGGAGCAGATGAATCTGGAGTGGTGTCCAAACCATTGCCTAGTCCTGTTATGTAGGATGAGTTTTTTTAATTGACCGCCCTAGCCTCAAAGAGTACCACGCAAAGACTTCCAGTCAGAAACAACAGCAAGGCCTTGTTTCCAAGGTGGCAGAAATGCCACCACTTCACAATGGAGCTGTGGATGTCTAACAAGAAGATGGGATTCCTCAGAGTGTCTATGCAGTGGCGATCTGCTGTATTTGAAGGGCTTGGACAACTGGCTAAGGAGGGGAAATCCTGCTGTCCAGTAAGGTAAAGGTAAAGGGACCCCTGACCATTAGGTCCAGTTGTGGCCGACTCTGGGGTTGCGGCACTCATCTTGCTTTATTGGCCGAGGGAGCCAGCGTACAGCTTCCGGGTCATGTGGCCAGCATGACTAAGCTGCTTCTGGCGAACCAGAGCAGTGCACAGAAACGCCATTTACCTTCCCGCCAGAGCAGTACCTATTTATCTACTTGCACTTTGACATGCTTTTGAACTGCTAGGTTGGCAGGAGCAGGGACCGAGCAACGGGAGCTCACCCCGTCGCGGGGATTCAAACCGCCGACCTTCTGATCGGCAAGCCCTTGGCTCTGTGGTTTAACGCACAGCGCCACCCTTGTGTCCAGTAAGATTCTGAAAAGTCAAACAGAGGGAGGAAGAGGAGACCACATAGGAGTGATGCCCAGAAAATAAGCAGTACAGATAACATTGATGAATGGATTTTGCCCAGTGCACACACATAGATGGCTGACACTTGCACCTATTTCTCAGTGAAAATATAAATGCTTCAGTCCCACATCACTTGGGAACAGCAGAGAATATCTGTTCAGTTTTTCCATGTTAACTGCACATGCACCTTAAAACCTCTACGTCTTCTAAAGTTGATTTGAAAAAAAGGAGGTGCTATTTTTGGGGAAATTAGGCATGACACACACCCTCCTGTGTTTCAGACATGCACCTATATCTCTTAAGATTTGTGTGTGTTTAAAAACCCATAATATGTTAATAATGGTGTTAATAAACATTCAAGGGTTGTTGTTTTTTGCAATACTGAACAGCACAACTTTGTACCTTCCTGTGAATATTGTTTCCCCACACCCTGCCCCTGCCACAGAAGAAAAACCTTTGAAATAGCACAGTTGGTGGAAAAGAGCCCCCCTGCTCAATGTATTTTAAAAGTTGGAAATAACTCTGGAAAACCTATCTGCCTTCCAGTGAAGAGGTGTATTATGCTGGTTGCCATATTTCCACGGGGAGTACATATTATATCTACTTCAACAGCCTCTCTTCCCATCACTATGGCACTTTTAAGTATTTGGTTTTTTAACTCATTTTATAAAAAAATATTTTTAGAATCCCCCCCTAAGTAAAACACTAAGAACACCCCCATCTTCCTGATTTATAAATGCTTCTTAATCAGGCACAGCAGCTGGGCTCTCAAGAAGAGAAGCCCTGTAATTAGCAGTATTTGTAATGAAAAGTTTAAAAAGAGAGATGTCTAATAGCCTTAGATAATATTTTTCCCCCCAACGTCTTGTTTTTCATTAGCGGGCTTTTTCTTTAGCAGCACTATGTAAAAGCAACACACATTAAATAGAAGAAGTGTTTTACAGCTGAACACTTGAGTTTGGCATCATAGAGGCAGCGAAGCCAAGGGTGCTTCCTACCAACTTGTGCCATAAAAATAACAAGTATAAGCTTGCTACAGTTAAATCCCATTGATCTCAAATCAGTGGGAGTTAACCATGTTTTATCTTTGGGCTGGATTGGGCCCTGTTTCACTTAGTTTGGAATAGATACTCAAAATTATGAACTGGAGTGAAACCACATGTTATTATTAAATGTGCTAAAGGTAAAGGTAAAGGGACCCCGACCATTAGGTCCAGTCGTGACCGACTCTGAGGTTGCAGCACTCATCTCACTTTATTGGCCGAGGGAGCCGCCGTACAGCTTCTGGGTCATGTGGCCAGCATGACTAAGCCGCTTAGCTCACTTAGGCGAACCAAAGCAGCACACAGAAATGCCGTTTACCTTTTCTGCCAGAGCGGTACCTATTTATCTACTTGCACTTTGACGTGCTTTCGAATTGCTAGGTTGGCAGGAGCAGGGACCAAGCATCGGGAGCTCACCCCATCGTGGGGATCCGAACCGCCAACCTTCTGATCAGCAAGTCCTAGGCTCTGTGGTTTAACCCACAAGAAATCAAGAAATCATAGCTTTGGGGGCAACTGTGCAGCATTGAGACTGTGATAGGTCGAGAGTTTTGAGGCGGGGGGGGGGGGGAAATCCCTGCTGTTGTCCCACTGAAAATCCCCGCTCCTGCTGCTATTAGCCTTCTGTTATAACTTCTATTGGCACAATTGGCTTCTAGGGCTGATATCAGCTTGAGTGTGCAATTTTCATGGAGACTGTGAAAGAGAGAACTTCTCTGCATGCTGCCCTCCCATTCCTGCTGTGGTCTAAACCACTAAGCCTCTTGGGCTTGCTGATCAGAAGGTTGGCGGTTCAAATCCCTGGGACAGGGTGATCTCCCGTTGCTCTGTCCCAGCTCCTGCCAACCTAGCAGTTCAAAAGCACACCAGTACAAGTAGATAAATAGGTACTGTTGTGGCAGGAAGGTAAGCAGTGTTTCCATTCGCTCTGTTTTCCGTCACAGTGTTCCGTTGCTCCAGAAGCGGTTTAGTCCTGCTGGCCACATGACCCAGAAAGCTGTCTGTGGACAGACACTGGCTCCCTTGGCCTGAAAGCGAGATGAGCGCTGCAACCCCATGGTCGCCTTTGACTGGTCCTTTACCTTTTTACCTAGTGGCTAATTAAATTAACAGAAATAAGCATCTTTCTTTCTTTCTTTCTTTCTTTCTTTCTTTCTTTCTTTCTTTCTTTCTTTCTTTCTTTCTTTCTACCAGCTGGTAAGGTAACCCTCTTTGCCATCTAGTGATCTCTTGTAGCCACAGGAAATTAAATGGGCACATTGTGCCCTTCTTTCTGTTGAGACATCCTTGCACGAACAGGACTACTAACCAATGTGTGGAGCTCGCAGAAAGGCCCCCCTGTCTAGAGCACTGTGTGCACAAACCAACTGATGCTTCTAGAACTGCTGAGAGAGAAGGACGGACCACTGTTTAATTCAGTGAGTGAACTTAAAGGACTATATTTGTAGAGCCACTTTATCCAGTGAAGTGAACTGGAAAACTTGGTTTAGTAGGGAAACTGTGTGCTCTCGTGGAGCAAACATGAAACTCTGGATTAGGGCAGCTAGTTGAAATGATACAGAGGGAGGTTGAAGTAATTGATCTGTTTAAAGAGGTTTGTATGAGAAAGCTTGCTGAGCTAAACTGGAGCACCTTTTTATCCCTTCCCAGAAATAGAAGGCAAGGAACCTTCAATGACACCGAACAGCAATAAAATTAGAACAGAATCACAAGGACACCATATAATTAATATGGGGGGGGGCCGGGAAACTGCTCCATTGGGGTCAAGAAGTCAAAGTCATTGAAGAAATATTGAGGTAGATAATGAGAATATATTCAGCTGCAAGAGGCTGGGCAAATGATGTCTACACTTATCTTAAATATATTACGTAGGCGATAAACTCGCCAATCTCAGATCACGAGTGTTTTCAAATTTCTTTGATATTAGAAGATCCTAGCTGCTTTCTTTTCAGGTTTTAGATTTATTATTCAGCCTGTCCACATAGGCAAAAGGAAGTATCCCACACCAACTCAATGAAAAAACCCCCAAAACCATTTATAGCTTAAAATATCGCAAAACGATGAATTTAAAATACATAGCTAAATAATTAAAATAAAATAAACTCTAATGCACCCATAAACATTAATTGCATGTTTCATACATAATCAAGCATGTCATGTTAAAAAAATGACATTTTCAATTTTCCACAAGTAACACAAATCGTACCTTTATCAATGCGTATTCAAGTGAAAACCTAGGGTTGTATCAGAACAGACCAATTGAAATTAATAACCCTAAGTTAGGCATATCTATAAACTTGTTGTTTAGTCGTTTATCGTGTCCGACTCTTCGTGACCCCATGGACCAGAGCACACCAGGCACTTCTGTCTTCCACTGCCTCCTGCAGTTTGGTCAAACTCATGCTGGTAGCTTTGACGACACTGTCCAACCATCTCGTCCTCTGTCGTCCCCTTCCCCTTGTGCCCTCCATCTTTCCCAACATCAGGGTCTTTTCCAGGGAGTCTTCTCTTCTCATGAGGTGGCCAAAGTATTGGAGCCTCAGCTTCATGATTTGTCCTTCCAGAAAGCACTCAGGGCTGATTTCCTTCAGAATGGAGAGGTTTGATCTTCTTGCAGTCCATGGGACTCTCAAGAGTCTCCTCCAGCACCATAATTCAAAAGCATCAATTCTTCGGCGATCAGCTTTCTTTATGGTCCAGCTCTCACTTCCATACATCACTACTGGGAAAACCATAGCTTTAACTATACGGACCTTTTTTGGCTATACGGACCTTTGTTGGTCTAAACTACAGTGGGTCTCCTCCAAGAAGGAATAGCATTGGGTACAGCTCCCCTCCCCTCACCCATAGACCACAACTGTCTTTGCAAGAGGGTTTTGATGTTGCATACAATCTATCTAAGTTAAACAACAATTGCTAATCTTGGTGATCTACAAACATTTCTTTAACTTGAAAATACTTGTAATGTCCAAACCTTTGGCATTTTAATGAAAGACACCCAGCAGCATTACGTATTCCAGAAGAGACATGGGTGAAGCAGAGGTAAGGTTTGGGGAGGTCCATGTTGACATTGGCATCCTGCAGGTGTGGGTCACTGACTACGGATCCAGAGATTCACCCCCCAACCCAGCCACATTATCCCTTAATACAGTGCTGCTGAATACACTTCCTATTGCTCACATAGTCTCGTAACAAAAAAGAGAAATGTGGGGCAGAGTTTCAGTTATGCTGGTATGCCCTGCCCCATATATCTCTCAGTAATCTATTCATTTTTAACAACCTGCAGATTTAACACCCGTCATACTTAATGTTACTCTACTGTAGTTTTCTTTTTCATCCCCCTGTTGCAGGAATATGCATCTGAGTCAAAAGTGCTGCAGAAAATAAACAAGTTCACCCTCAAGCTCTGCCACCAATTAAAATTCGCCCTTGCCAATTAAAACCGGCTTCCCACTGATTTATCAACTACAACCTTAGTAAATAATAAATAGCTATATGTCTTTTCCTCAAGCTGAGATACATCACTGCCTACACGGAACTGCAGTGTAGTAGATATGTGTTCTCTTTAAATATTGATTCTACTATTTTAAAATGCCAATACAGTGAGACTGATTAGCCACGTGTACCTTCCAGGGGAAAGACGCCCCGAATGTTTGTAGTAAGAAATACTTCCAAAAGTCCCAGACAATTTTTATCTACACTTCCTGCAACACGCATACACATTACATTGCTTTTATTGCTCATTATGAATTTCACCCTCCTGCTGCATATGAATCATTGATTTGCAAATTGTTGTAATCATCCTCTTTGTCTGTTACCTACCCCTTTACACATTATTAGGCTTCATGTTCTTTTCTTCGAAAAACACTTATCATGCCACAACTATCACCTACGTGGCAGGGGAACCAATATAGTTTGAAGTCTCCCCGCTGCCCCGCCTTGTCATTTATATCAGAAGAAGGCAGCACCCAGCCCGAACCCAAGTAACAAGCTGTAATTCTAAAAAAACAATAATAATGTAACAATATTGCTTTGCCATTTCAGAATATGTCTTTATTCTTTTAGCAGGGGAGTGATCATATAAACATTCTTTTCTCTCTCTATTAACTTCTCAAAGTCAAATGCAGTTTTCGTGATCTGTACAGATAATGCAAGCTCCCTTTTTTTATGGGCGAGCATAAAACTTGGCAAAGTGCTGGTAACAAATGGATCTCCAAAGCAGCACTGACCAAGTGTGAGCAATGTCTAAGCGAATTTGGCAGAACTATTTGATTAGCAGAATTCATATGCTTAACTTCTCTAAGCGTATAAAATTGCTGCCCTGTCTATCCACATCTTAATGGCTCAGGATGTGTTTTTTGAAGCCAGCCCACACATTTCATTACATTTTTGCCTTGCAGCTGAACTCAAGGCTTTACAACCTATGTTCTCAGATGTAAAGGACTGCACTCAAGCCATTATAAAGTAAGTGATAGCTTGGGAAATATTTGGACGGCTGTTCTCAGAGGTTGTTAGACTTTACACCAAAGACAGCAGCTCAGCCTACCTTCATCTCATTTCCTTGGATGTGGTGTCCATTGATTTCAATGTAACTTACTATTGGGGGCATTTATTTAGGATCAGAGGGTTAAACATTTTGTACAGCTAAAGAGCTCTGCTGCCGAAATACCAAGCACAAGAGTTTGTCTTCATGGCCACCTAGCAATGGCATTCCTGTCCTTATTTCTAGGATGTCCAGAATTAATAATAATAATAATAATAATAATAATTTATACCCTGCCCTCCCCAGCCAAGACCAGGCTCAGGGCGGCTAACAACTGATATAAAAACAAATTGATTGAAATACAACTTAAAAACAAGATTAAAATACAACATTAAAACATTAAAATGCAGCCTCATTTCAATGGAAACTCAAATCAAAAACTTTTTGGGGGGATGAAAACATCAGGTCTTCACCAAGGCTAACTATCCAGGCTGGTCCTACATGGGCCAGAAAAAAGCCAGGGAAGTCCCCAAATAGAAGTTCCATCACAGGAGGAGAAAGGAAAAAGAAAGAGGGGGAGGGAATCAAATTGATTCCAAGCCAAAGGCCAGGCAGAACAACTCTGTCTTACTTAATTCAGCCCAGATTGCCTTTTGGCATATCCATACAATCTCTCACCCCGGCAAAAGCACTCGACCAGTGAGGTTTGTAGCTGGGGGGAGAGGCTGTAGCCTGGGAAAAGTTCCAAGGGCCAGATAAAGAGGGTTGGAGACCTGCATTTGCCTCCAGGACCTGAGGCTCCTCAGCATTGCATTAAAAGAGCTAGAGAGGTATAAAAAGATGGCTGTACCATGAAGATGGGACACGGGTGGTGCTGTGGGTTAAACCACAGAGCCTAGGACTTGCCGATCAGAAGGTCGGGGGTTCGAATCCCCGCGACGGGGTAAGCTCCCATTACTCAGTCCCTGCTCCTGCCAACCTAGCAGTTCGAAAGCACATCAAAGTGCAAGTAGATACATAGGTACCACTCTGGCGGGAAGGTAAACGGCGTTTCCGTGCGCTGCTCTGGTTCGCCAGAAGCGGCTTAGTCATGCTGGCCACATGACCCAGAAGCTGTATGCCAGCTCCCTCAGCCAATAAAGCGAGATGAGCGCCGCAACCCCAGAGTCGGCCACAACTGGACCTAATGGTCAGGGGTTCCCCCCCTACCATGAAGATGCTGTCAAAGAGGCATTCCAGTAGCAAATTCTCCCCTTCTCCTCCACATATGACTTATCAGTTCTTACTCAGTGAAGGGCAACAGCCACATCTGAACTCATAGAATTGAAAGGGACCCTGAGGTCCACCCACTTGCAATGCAGAAATATTCAGCTGTCCCATATGGGGACCAAACCTGCAAACTTGGCATTATCAGCACCATGCTCTAACCAACTGAGCTGTCCAGGAGAAGTTGCCTTATGCCAACCCATAATACTCGTCCATCCAAGTTAGCATTGGCCATAGTGACTAGCAGTGCGCTCTAGGGTTTCAGACCTCCCAGCCCTACCTGGAGAGGACAGAGATCGAACCTGAGATCTTATTTTATTTGAAGAATTATATCTTTGATTTTTTGTTTTAAAAAGGAAAACGTCTGAGAAACTTTCAGGGTGCAAAGGCCTCCTGAAATAAATCAGTTTTGACCCCGTGTGTGAAACTCAGTGGATGGTACTCATCTAACATCTTATCGGAGGGAGTTCTGTAGAGTTGGGCCTTATAACACTGAATGCATGACTCCTTGTTGACATGAGCTAAGTTTCTGGCCCATAGACAACCACTAATAGTGCCCTCCTTCCCACAATTTGGGGTGTGCAATACATGCACAGCAGATGTTCCAACATGACCCCTCCCATTATATCCTAATACCTGTTAGTGGATGACAACCAGGAAGATGAGGATAATCAAAATATGATGTCTTGCTTCCCAAAGGCAAAATCTGTTGGACATTACACAGGGATGTGAGGAAGATTTGCCAAAGGAATTTGGCATTTTGGCAGCATCCCCCATGGTGAACACCCCACCTCTTCCCACCTTGACTCTTCAGCAGGGGCGCCAATAGAATTTTCTGGGCTCAGTACATTATATGTGCGTTGGGCCCTCCACCCCACTCACAAAAAAGGACAGAAACTTGCATAATATTTGCATATGCTTTGAGCCATATGCAGATTTGTAGTAGGTCCCCCCCAGAAAAAAATTGGGGGCAACGCACATAAGGTGTCTGACTTATGGAATGTAATCAGGTGAAGCTTTATGCATACAATAATTGCATTTCCACACTAAAAAGACTTAAGCTGTTGAATTCCTGTTGCACAGCAGGCAAAGGCACTAGACGTCCGCTCCCTCCCAATGTCAATGAAATACCATGCAATAATTCAAGTTTTGTGAACTGCAAACAATGCTACATTACTGTAGGTCTTTCATCAATTGATTTTAGGCTGGCAATACAGTGGTGCCCCGCAAGACGAAATTAATTCGTTCCGCAATTTTTGTCGTCTAGCGAATTTTTCGTCTTGCGAAGCACGAAATCCCATAGGAATGCATTGAAAATCAATTAATGCGTTCCTATGGTCAAAAAAAGTCCAAACAAAGCCAAATTTGGTACAACAACAGTTTATTAACTGCTCTTTAAAGTCACACATACTGTAAAGAGCAGTTCAAAAATTTAAGGGAAAATAAATTAACTTTATAAACAAAACATGTCTTTGTTTTTAGTCAAAGAAAAAAAAGTCGCGAGACGTTTTCGTCTTGCGAAGCAAGCCCATAGGGGAAATTCGTCTTGCGAGGCAAATCGCGAACGGAAAAACCTTTCGTCTAGCGAGTTTTTTGCCTTGCGAGGCATTCGTCTTGCGGGGCACCACTGTACTATATTTGGTGCAGGACCAGAGACGGCATTCCATTGTCTGCATGTGTGAACGTTAAAAGAGATTTAGGACACGTCAACCAAAGGCATGGGCTTGGATAAATGCTGGATAAATTCAAGCTTATATTGTTACAAAGCAAGCAGTGTATCCGAAGAGCATTTGTTGCAGTTATTTATTTATACCTCAGGAATATCCATATCAGTGCTGCCAGCACAGGTCAAACATCTACCGTTTTCAAGAATTTTTGGAGCAAAAAGTTTTGAGAATTTGATGTGTTCAGGAAAAAAAAAGACTTTCCTGCATTCTTCTTTCCCAGTGTATGAGACGTTTCATAGCCCAGCCAGAAAGCTACTTATATGGAAGCACAACCAAATCATTTCAATTGCATTAACTGCCAGGAAAGTTTGCCGAACTTTTCATTCTTAGAAGTGCAGGGGAAGGCAGCGCCATGCCTCTAATGGAAAAGAAATTAGAAACTTAGAGCATATTCCAAGATCAAAACCCATAATTAGTTAGCAACACAGCTGACATCAAAGAACTGCTGAATCGCTGGGGAGATGTGTCAAGGTAGAGAATCCAGCGAGGTAAATGAAGAGGATAATTTGACATCAAAGTTCAGCGAAAGGGTGCGTTGTCGAGTTTGTCAACACTGAAAATTGTCTTTTATAGAAAATTGCTGTAACCCACCCTGAGTCTTTGGGGTACGACATGCAATAAACAGAAAGCAAAAATATCTCTCAGCTAATGAATTTGCTTAGCTTCAGCTAAGGAAGCTCCAGGGTTATAAGAATTAGCACAGGTCAGGCTTCCTTTGGGAAAGAAACTTTCATCAGCTCTAGGCATTTATTTGATAGTGATCAGGACTGAAGGCTCTACTACAAGAATGAGAAAGCTGCCATCCTCCAGAGAAAGCTGGACCGCAACTCCCATTATCCCATTGGCCATTTTGGCTGGGTCCATTTGAGCTTGGGCACAACAGTATCTGAAATACCACGTGTCGAAAAACTGATGCACAAACTTCATGTGGCTAGATAACAAAACAAAAAAAGACATGAGACTTTCATGGTGGACTGGTGGCTATTTATCCATCACAAGAACAAAAACTCTACAGGACAAAGTGTACCTGCCTCACTCCATAATAGAACATTGCCCGCCAGCCCAATCTCTGAGCGGTCCAAAAGGAGTTCCAGGTGTTTACCCAGCTTCCGGTTACCTTGGAATGAGAGACAGTAGAGACTGTGCTGTCTTTATGATATATGGCTTATTTCCACATATATGCAACCTGAGCCTATGATGGAGGGGCTCACAGCCTTAACACCTCAGAAGTCTTCCTTCCCCATAGCCACAGCCTTGGATTCAAGCAGAAATCAAGCATGGCTCTCCCTTTCTGGCTTCTGCCAGAAGTTCCAGCCCACTTCTCTCACACAATACAACTCTAGCTCTTGTCCTTCTCACTACCAGCCAGGTGAAAGAGAGAGCCCATCTGCTTGTCCTCTGGCACGAAGCAGCTTCCTTTCTTATACTAATGAGCCAAAAGTAGGGGCCATTATAGCCCTTGCCGGGCTAATTCAGCAATGGGATCCTCCAGTAGATTTCATCAGGACTCAGCCATCATACATTTAGCCCCCCCCCCAAAAAAAAACACAACCTCACAACACTATGGCTGTGTTGATGTCTTCCTTTACATTGACACCAGCAACTTTCAGCATCTCTCTACTTCAGGAATCATTCTGCCCGGTCACTAAGGTCCAGTGCCGAAGGCCTTCTGGCAGTTCCCTCGCTGCGAGAAGCTAGTTACAGGGAACCAGGCAGAGGGCCTTCTCGGTAGTGGCACCCGCCCTGTGGAATGCCCTCCCACCAGATGTCAAATAGAACAACTACCAGACTTTTAGAAGACATCTGAAGGCAGCCCTGTTTAAGGAAGCTTTTAAAGTTTAATAGACTATTGTTTTTTAATATTCTGTTGGAAGCTGCCCAGAGTGGCTGGGGAAACCCAGCCAGATGGGCAGGGTATAAATAATAAATTATTATTATTATTATTATTATTATTATTATTATTATTATTAAGATCTGAGCTATATCTTTGGGTTGAGTAAGGGTGGCGGTTGAATGCTTAGTTTGATGTCCTGTCCCCCCTTTCTGATATGTGACTCAAAGTACAACTTTTAAAAATACTTTGCAAGTGTAAAAATAAATAAACAGAAACAAAGAAACTTCATTTTTTCAATCATGTCTTTTCTGTGCTTCCTGTGATTTCTGACAACTATTTCCCTGGTGCTCCAGAGCAGAAATGTCGCTTTTGCAACCTAGACTCTGAGCTTATGCCTCTCTGCTTTCTGCCTTACAGTTTCCCTGGTGTTAGCTTCATATTGACATCTTCTATTCTTCTCAAGTTTATTCTATTCTTCTTCACAACTTTTCCTTATTCTTGTGTATCTCTCGGGAACAAGATATTGGCTGAGTTTCTTTCTCAAAACTTGCTCCCACATCTTAAAAAGAAAATCGGGGAGGAACTTTGCCTTTTTCAGTGAAATGCATCCCATTGTCACAGTGAAAGTCTGGATGGTTTACTGCTGTGTGGTGCCTTGCCCACAGATACATACTGTCAATCACATAAGGGTGAAAGCGCAGGTTTTCACATGCTATCTTATTTAGCGTGTTCTCCTTCATGGAGAGCACATGTTGCGGTGGGGTCTAACAAGACACCCCACTGTTGCTGGGAGGGTAAAGGCCACCATTGTGATTGGGCTTCCCTTGTCGTTGGGGAGAATTTGATGTTTCCATTTTGTGACTGACAGCCAAGAAGTCTTATATTCCCTGTGCACAGTGTTGAGCTTCCTCTTTTCGCTGTGTGCATCGGATCACCCACCCACCCTTCCCTATATTAAGGGTTGTTCCCATTGACCTTGCTATGCCTGTCATAGGGTCGTCTGCTTTTGGGGCAGGGGCCTGGTAAGAATTTTGTCCATTTGGCTGACTGGTGCCATTTGGTTTTCGCAAACCTTGTAAGGTTGCGGTTAGGCATTTGTTTTATGAATTGGTTGGTAGAGGAGCATGAATTGGCTGTGCCTGCCCCTCCATTGCTTCTGCTGCAAGGGTATTCCATTAAAGGAATCCAGGGGCTCAACATGCTCTTGTCTGAACCCCTGTCAAGGGGCTAGGGCCACGCAAGAGCCCCTGGGAGCAATTGGGGAGAGGTGAGAGCGTGTTACCCAGCTCCATCTTTCTCCCCAAAATGTTTTCCCTTTCTGACTTTCGCTGGCGTGTGAATGGCAGTCTGTCCCTGTGCGGGGTCAGATAGTCGCAACCACTCACATTTTTTGTATTTTAATAAAGTTGTGGCCAAAATTATGCCAAAAACTTTAAACTAAAATTCTGTGTGAATTGTGTTTTATTGGGGTGGCCTGGGGACTTCGACATGCAACTGTGCTTCATGTTACACATGTGGTGGAAACAGAGGTATATGAAAGCCCCACTTCCAACATCCTCATCCTTCAATCAGTCCCAGATTTTCCGTGTTGTACAGGAAAGGCCTGCATGCAACTTATACTTGCATTCACCTGAACGTGGGTATAATCCACATGGTCAAGGATCCCGCTTTAGCAGACCTTGGATTCAATGGGAGCTGTGAATAGACACGGTTCAGTTTGTGCTGTAAGTTATATCCCTGTCAAACTGTTACACTGATGTTCCAAACCCTGCATTTTCTTGCGACTTCACTGCACCAGTTTGAAGAGGAACTATTTATAAATCTCTGAGTTTCAGAAAAAGTTCTCTGTCTGAGGACAGAGCATTTTGTTTTAATTAGCAAAGTGTCACTTTTGCACTCGTGGTAATACTCCTGAGGAATAAATGTTAGGAAGAATGCAAGTCTGTGCAGAGCAGTCTTCCAAATCCAAGAGAAACTATCTCTGTTGAGTTGGTCCCCACCCCCCACCCAATTTAAAATGTTCATGTTCAGATCAGTGGCTTGTAAATATAGTCGCTGTCACAATATCTGTCATACTGTTCGCTTGCAACTCGCAAGGCTTCACCCCTTGTTTCATCAAGGCTGCTGATTGGTAGTTCTCCAACCTCTAGTTCTCTATCTCATTTAGTACACAAACACACACCAACAAGAGAGCAGCATTATTTCGATTTTCTTCAACTGCAAAAAGTATTTCATGATGACATTTTAAAATTGGGCTGCAACCAACCCACAAATCCTGATCTTTCTACATTCTGCATGGATATTTCAGTTACTCAGCAAGAAAAATAAGATACTCAGCTACCTGTTCTGCAAAGTAGAGCCCCTCCCCATCCAATTGTCATTTGAGGAGCAAATATTTAATATTAAACATATTCAAAGAAAGAATATGCATTTGGGGGAGAGATGTTGCTATTAGTGGTGGTACTGCGTAAACGAACCTTTTTAGTGCAAAGATTTGGCTGGTTTGTGGTGTGTGTGTGTGTGTGTGTGTGTGTTGGTCCCATTTCACATCCCAAGGCAAGACTACAGATACCAGGGCATTGCTTGTTTAATACTGGAAAGTTATTATCTGAAGAATGTGAAAGAGGAGGCTATGTCAAGCAGGCCTGCCCCAACCATCAGACAGGTCGGGGCAGCTGCCTCAGTCAGCTGATTTGGGGTCTCATGGAAGAGCAGCAATTGTTAGTCATTACATTTGTTTTGTTTTTACTGGCAGGGAAGGGGAATAGAATTTGACCAGCCCTGAGTTCTAGATACCATGATTTAGGGTGTCTGCTGCACCACAGTCACAAAACGCAGTGCTATTTTTCTAGAAAAAGAGGTGCCAGAACTGACCACGAATGCCTCCTTGTTACCTTATACTGGCACCCACCTGAGAGGTGCCAGAACTGAATTCTGGTGAGTTCCAGCTGAAAAAGAGCTCTGACAAAATGTCTTAATACTGTTCTGACTCCTGCTGTTGAATGTTAGTGACAGGCCACCGCCTACAGTTTGGATAATGAGGCAAAGTTTTGAAGTTGGACTGGAGGAAGATTATGGTTGAGTTTGATTAATAATAATAATTGGAGAACCTCTTTTTGATTTCTTGGATGGAAAGGAAAGGAATAACTGGATCCTACTCTGGATTGAACATTGGGCTGTTAGTAGGAATTCCTGTAGGCACATCTGTTGTTATTCTTTTCCCTTTCCTTATTTTCTTTCTCCATCATTTTCTTTCTTTCTTAATTTACTGTTTTGTTTCTGTTTTTTATTGTACATTGAAAAGTTTTAATAAAACAACAATAACAGTCAATCATCATCATCATCATCATCATTTTTAATTTGTATACCGTCTTTCTATCTTACAATACTTAAGGCAGTTTACAAGCTGAAGAAACAAAAAATGTACATCTTATAACAATCTAATGCAATACAAAAATGTGATAATAAAACATAACTTTAAAATAGGCCACCTACATCAAAAAAGTAACATCCAACAATCATTTAAATAGTATAAAATAATAACAACAACATATAAAAGTTAAACAGAAATCCACTCAACAGTTACAATAAATAATATCTAAACTATAATCAATAAAACAATGGCAAGCCACAGTACATAAAACAATACAATACACATTGAGAAGCAGAGACTAGAGGGTAGAGCAAGGCAGGTTGGAAAGAGGCCTTGCCTGATGGAGTCTCTCCCCTCACAGTTCTTTCTCCAGGACCAGCTCCCTTATGAGGACTCCTAGGGTCAGCAGGTGGAAGAGAATGAACAATATGGTGCAGTGGTAGTCAAATGGTGCCCTCCAGATGTTTTCATACTACAACTCCTATCATCTCTGATCATTGGCCATGATGGATGGGAGGTAAAGTCCAACTACATCGAAAGAGCACCACATTGATTACCCCTGATAAAGTAGTTTTTGAGGTCCAGTATGCCTCAAGGACCCATGACATATTTTCTGTAGGTGCTTATCCAAGCAAAGCTGTTGGAGGCTCATGCAGAAAGTTGGGCTGTAATTATCATCCTCACTATGACTTTTTAGATGTATTAGCATCTCATGATTCGATTCTCATGACAGATCCCCAGAGAAGCCATTTCTTGGCCAATCTGTTTTTATCAAGCCTCCTACATCTGGTGCAAGCCAAAAATATATTAGACTGCACATAATCTCAACAGTTATTAGTTAAGGCAGAATTAACTCAGTTTTTTTTCTCTCTCTCCAGCACAGAACATTTCCCACTCAGGAGCATTAAATAATTGTGTAGTGCCTCTAATTTACATAATAAAAGTTGGCAGCACACCCTCTGCTATTAATTGCATTTTTGCTTGCCGTAAAACTTTCATTCTTATCCATCATAAAAATTATGAGTAGAAATTAAATTATTGATATTTTGTTGATAGGTTCTTATTAGTTACTGATGATAACTGAAACAGAGGGAGGGGGGAAGATAAAACACAAATTGTACTAAAGAATGAAAGAATTCAGAATTTGGCTCCTATCCCTTTCCATTTCACCAAATTAGTTTCCTGGACATTTCAATTACAGCCAATGTAGGCACTACATTAAATCTTTTCTAAGAACTGCTATATATTAGCTGAAATGAATGGCATTATAGATGCTGATTAGGTATAACGTCAAAGTAGCACTACAAGGTGCAACACATCCTATAAACTCATTGTTTTCGGGGTGGGGAACAGCTGAAGGTGACAGAGGATATTTAATCAAAATGCTAAGGCAGGGCAGAAATTGAAAAATTATATGACAAAGTCTGCATGTGGTCTTTGAACTTTGTGAAACTTTTGCTTTTTAACACTAAGAGGATAAAGCGCTTAACTCTGAAAGTCAAGCAAATCCCATTTTCATGCATATCAGATAGAAAATAAGTATCAATGTGCGTTGTACCAAACAGTCTTTGGAAGCAACATTATATGACCTATTTTCTTGCCAAAAGTTACTGTTGCCAAAAGTGGGGAGATATATGCCATTATATAAAATGGTTCAACAGATGCCAGCTACTGTCAGTCCAGGTGTCTACCAATTTCGCAAGCAGTCAGCTTCATGCAGACCACTCACATTGTTCTGTACTTTTAGTAATAATTTTTGGCATGGCTTCTCCACCAGTGTTTCACCAGGCAGATATTGCCAATTGTGCATATTGTGCCACCAGAACCAAACCAGAAGGACTGTGAAGGGTGAATGGAGACACAACTAGCTTTCATTATCACAAGTACCCCCTCAGATTAAGAACTTCTGGAGTTTCTTCTTGCTTTAGGTGGCCACCTGAGATTCAGCTAATGACTACCACGTCCACAGCCTGCTTGGTAATGGCCCCTTTCTTATGAAACACCTTCCCTCATCATTTCACTCATATAATTCAGAAAGTTGTTCAAGTCATCCTTCAGGAAACCATTTTCTAAAATGTGGTTGGAATTCCTTAATCGTTTTGGGTAGCTATTTTTAGGAGTCTGATTGCAGTGTTTTGACGTGTGCATTTTAATTGTAGGTTATAATCTTCGTTAATTACATGGGATAATTTAAATGAAAGATGCGAGTCACCTTTTTGGTTTCCAAGTTTAAAAAGCTACAGTGCAATTCTGTACATGTCTGTGCACAAGTAAGCCTTATTGAGTGTTTCTACTGGGAACAAGTTAAGCGAGATGCATCATCTCTTCTGCATAACTAGTCAGAAGGCATGTTCAAAATTATTATTTTTTCCTTCTTCTTCTAGGAGAAAAGGAGAAAAGAAAGTGGGAGTCTTCTAGCTCCATGCAAGACGAAAACCAGGATTCAACTTAGTGTTTCTCCATCTTTCCAATCAAAGTAAGTCACATTCATTCACAATACCGATATGGCATTCATTACTTTGCTCACAGTAAAGTTGTTGCCACATTAGACATTTTAAAAAATCTATTCAATGGCTACACTCCACCTGAGCCATAAATAACCTAGGAGTGTATAGGCTTATTAGTCAGTTTGATCTAATGTAGAAGGGGTTAAAAATACATTTGGGGAAGCCAGCAGCCCAATTCTATCTATGTTTACTTGTATAATGATTTTACTCAACTATACACAGCGCAAGGAGTAAATAATACATTACTAAAGCAGCATGAAAACTACTTCCCTGTGGTCTAGTCCAATGTCATTTGAGCCACATCACACCATTCCTTCTTATGTTAGCATTAATCTGTCTTGGTCCAGGTGATGTTCAGATTGGAAAGGAACCATATGGTATCATTTTTCCCATTGACATGGTGTGCAGAACGAATAAGCTTAGCTTAGGGAATAGAGATGAATTACCCAATTTGCTGGGAAAGTACATGTGTGTATGCACACACATAGACACTTTTATAAGATTACAACCATTGGGATTACATCTAGGTGCAGAATTATTTTGTCAGGTTGAAATACCCATAACTGACACCTAACATAAACCAGCGTGGGGGACCTTCAGCCCAAGGTTGAAAGGTTGCTTTGTAGGGGACCAGAGGCAAAAGTAGGCAGAGCAATGGATGCAACTCCTACCTTGTGCAAAAGTTAAAGGTTTCTAAACACAAGTCTCTCAATTCTCAACTTCAGTGTCTCTTCCCCCAAAGCCCTGTGACTGGAGATACCTAGTAAATTCTGTTATGTACTGAAGTTCTCACCCTGAGCCAGCAGGGGGTTGCTGTAGATAGTTTTCACTCAGGTCCACATATGCAAATAAGGGATTGAAAGTGATGTTGAGTGAATGGATAGTTACAGAAAGTGGTTACTGTTGCTTTGTAGTTGAGCTCTATATAAGCAGGCTGGCTGAACCCTTCAGTTCAGTTCAGTTCTGGCCTGTGAATAAACAAGAGCTGTTTGAAGAATCACTGTGTCATCTGATATGCTCACCCACAACTTAACAAATTCATTCTCTGGTCGGAAACTAGAACTGTTGGTCCCAAATTGTCTCACCACTTCCCCTTGCCCGGCATTCTGTGTTTATGGAGAGTTTTCCCGTGAGGGGTTCAAAACATGTATCTCAATCTGGGTGCTTACACACTGAAACTAAAAACCACCTCTGAAGCAGGTGCAAAGTTTCAGGATGAGGCCACTTTGGACCACTTTGAAGAAGTTCCACTTCACTTTGGAGGAGGTCCAAATACCTGCTTCTATTTGGTATTTGATTTGGTATCCAGTGCTGATACCCCACCCAAAACATTGCATATTTTGCAGATTTGCAAGATGCCAACAGATGACAACTTGTGCTTACTGAATCAATATCTCGTCACTAAGTAAAGGTTGTGATGCATCTGCTATTTTATTATAATTTTTCTTGCAAAGGGTATGATGACTTAACTGTGTGGTTGTTCAGGATGTTACACACACGCAAAAAAACCTGGTTTCTAACATAAGACAGTTTTTATCATTGCTATGATTATGACTCTAGACAGCTGTCTGCTTCCTTATCAAATGCAGAGCACAGTTCAAGGCCACAGCCCTAATATTGAGATTCCTGCATAGAAAAGAGCTTTAGGAGATGAATGATTCCACCTCCTTCTCAAAATTTAAATCTTCAGCAACCATTATGCTCCGTCAGAAGTAAGCTAGTCTTCTGAGAAGGTGTGGTGATCATTCAGGAACTTATTTTGGGGAACTCTAACTCCCCATTAGAAGATTCATTTTGTCTTAAAAACTAGGGATGCATGAGCATCCTTGGGTTCACCCTGAAAGGGGTTTCATGCACATGATTACAAAAGGTTGAAGTTTTGAGCATTCTCAGCGTGAATACTTGCAAAATGCTCCAGGGAATTTGAAGCTTCTGTCACTGTCTCTATTGCCACTACTTCCCCTTCCCCTCAAAGATCTGAAAAACTTAATTGGGGCTGGTAATATTTCAATATCCCCTACAACAGGGAACCTGCCTCTTTCACATGCTGCTAAAGTTCAACTCCCATCTTCCCCGATCATTGGCCATACTGGCTGCAATTGATTAGAACTGGAGTCTAACAACATGTAGAGGGTCCCAGATGGCCCATCCACTCCTGATGGCTACCCAGAGAGCAACGATTTAGAAACAGAACTGGACAAAGAATTCTTAGTCACCAAGAATTGCTAGTGAGCAAATGGAGGAAGCAGTGTTCTACCAATTATGTCAGGGGCACTTATCGTAATTGTCGTACATTGTTGTCAGATGAAGATCTAGGACCTGATTCATTCTTAGCCACATTTCTTAAGGCCAATTCAGATTGTGACAAAACATTTTCAGGCGTGCTCTTGCTGTGGACAAAACCGAGCTACATTGAGAGAGCAGTTGTGAGCCACACTTTAGATAAAGACAACCACAATGAGACATAATTGCTGTAATGATAGTTATTATATTGTTACCATCCTGTAGATAGCCTCTGGTTTATTGCCCTGACATCTTCCTTTATACTTCTTTTATACTGTCTGCTTTTATTTCTGCCATGGTGCATGTCGCAAGCACACTGTTTGTTAGGTAATCTCTGTCAATAAAACACAGGGTGTGTTTGCAAAAGATAAAAGTGTTGCAAGGGCATATGTGGGATGTTCTGAGTAGGCACCAGTTTATTCTCTTGGAATTGATTACACATATGAAGGACTATCTTTTCCTATGTCTCTTCCTTCATTGGCCACACAGAAGCACAAACAGTACAACCATACTTGTACATTTATTCACCCCTCCCCCCAAATACATTCCCTAAAATACATTAGATTGTAACGTGGGGGGAAATAGGAAGTCTTAATCACAGAAAATATTTTGTTCTGTGACTGAAATGACTTTTGCATTATAGCATTTCAAAGCAAATGTTTGCCTGAAATGTAGGGCTGATAAAGTAATTTAACTCAGCAAGATTATGTACTCACCCAACCAACTTCCAGTATATAAGAGGTCTTCATATTAATCAATTGGACAACTCATGCAGCCTCTTATAACTGTTGAATATTTTCTCTATAAATAATAAAGCTCTAATGAAAGGTTTTGTGTTCTAAATCCATAATGAAAGACAACACTGAAATTGCATTTTGCTTTCATTCTCAAAAGATATCTGTTTTGCCAAGGAAATTGCCCTGTAACGTTTGACTTAGTAATACTTCTGAAAAGTAATCCAAACTGTATAGAAAGAATTAAACACATCTAGAGTTTGGGTAATTTATACAAAAATCTTTAATAGTACCCTCTGCAAAGTGGTTATTTCTGAAGAATTATCTGTAACTACTTAAGAAATGCTAGGAAGCATCTGGCAGGCAGATCTTCATAGAAGATTTCTTTAACACTGTCACTTTTTTGGCAAATCACTGAAATAAGCGAGTGATTAAAATTACCTAGTAAATTAGAACAACTTTTTAGAAATTACTTGTCCTTTCTCATATCCAATTAGTCACCCAGTTTTGTTAGTGACATATTTCTCGAAGCACACAAACTTTCCCCTCTATATCCAGTGCCAAAGATTATCCAGCTACTTCTCATCTAAACTACTGTAATTCTGCTGGCCCCAAGCTGCATAGCGACATAGATGTTAGCACCAACACCTTGAACTTGGCCTGGAAAAAAATTGGCAGCTAGAGCAAATCCCGCAATCAAGGTGCTATATGTTGGCAGTAATGAGCCTTCAAAAGCAGCATCGCCGTCATGTTCTGCACCAGCTGCAGCTTCCAGATCACCTCCAAGGGTAGCCCCACATGCAACACATTGCAGTAATCCAGCCATGACATTGTCAATGCACAGACAACGATGGTCAAGCTATTATGTGCATGCTTGTACACATTGCTCAGTTGGAGAATTGCATTGCAAAACTCAAAAAAAGTGTGAATATCAAAGGCTGGCTGAGTTTCAGATCATGTATTGTTTTAGAAATCATGAACAGGGGTGGAGCAAGGTGGGTGCAGACCGCCCCAGGTGTCATCTCTGAGGGGGGTGACATTTGGTTCCCTGCCTGCTCACAACTCCGAGTCGTTGGGGGCTGGGGAGAGCTGCTCCGCTTTGCTGGAGGCCTTCCCCCCTTCGTTTTGACAGCCCCTCGCCCCTGGGCTGCTGGAGGAGGCATGCAGGGAGAGGACAGGAAGATGGCAGTTAGTTGAGCAAACCAGCAGAGGGTGGAGAGAAGGAGAGAAGCTCCCTCAACTCAGGACCCAAACCCTGCAACCCCCCAAAAAGCTCAACAACTTTGATCGGTCCTTCCCTTAAAAAAACTCAACAGCGCCTGGCAGTGACAATGTGTAGATCACAGCCAGTCTTTTTATACTGTGAGTAGATTGCAGTCTCTTGGGAGTCCAACTAGATTTCAATGGGGGGTGGGGAGAGACAAGAAATTTTTCACACCGGGTACCACCTGACCTTGCTACGCCACTGATCATGAATGAGGTAGGTTTGCCTATAAATGCAAACTGAATCAAATTTCTGTGCCATCTTTACTTGCTGTGTAGCACCACAAAACATAGGATGGCACCCATTTACCTCAACCAAATGGGGTATCCACAACCTATCTTATCACACTATGAGAGAGGGCAGGGGTTCTTCAGCAGCAGAACCTGGTGTGAGAGAGAACCTGCCACCCTGTTGCCTAACCAGACAGCTGCTCCATAGTGCACTGAACTGCACCAGTTCTGTTTTCCATGCTTCCAGTACAGTGGTAAGTTGGGGACATGCCCCCCGTCCTCCTTACCTGTGACAAAAGGCATCTGCCCTTGCACAGGGCGCTACTTTGAAATAGAGAGAACACATCCCTTCTCGCCATCCATACTCAGGGCTGCCCAAGTCAGATGCATTTTTGGTTCAGGCCTGTTGAAAACGCTATCAATGGTTTATGTATATTGAGAATTAAACTTTTTTTTTTATGCAGACCAACTAAGTTGTTGAAAATCAGTTTCCTTTTCTGGCTTTTGGAAAAGAGCTAGAAATGTGCTGGCAAAAAAATACACACATATTCAAGAAGAGATGTGTAACGCAGATTGCTTTTTTGAGGGTGGGCGGATGGGTTGTGCATTGTAAAGGTATATACAGAAATGAAAATAAAAATGCCTTGGTATTGTGAGGGTTTAAAAATATCTGTAATTATGGGACCTTGTTGCTGTTGTTTAGTCGTTTAGTGGTGTCCGACTCTTCATGACCCCATGGACCAGAACCTTAGCATTTTTTTATTGGTTCCAGGGCAGTGTGATAATACGAACCCATTCTTCTCTTGTTGTTGTTGTTTAGTCGTTTAGTCGTGTCCGACTCTTCGTGACCCCATGGACCAGAGCACACCAGGCACTTCTGTCTTCCACTGCCTCCCACAGTTTAGTCAAAATCATGCTGGTAGCTTCGAGAACACTGTCCAACCATCTCGTCATCTGTCATCCCCTTCTCCTTGTGCCCTCAATCTTTCCCAACATCAGGGTCTTTTCCAGGAAGTCTTCTCTTCTCATGAGGTGGCCCAAGTATTAGAGCCTCAGCTTCAGGATCTGTCCTTCCAGTGAGCACTCAGGGCTGATTTCCTTAAGAATGGAGAGGTTTGATCTTCTTGCAGTCCATGGGACTCTCAAGAGTCTCCTCCAGCACCATAATTCAAAAGCATCAATTATTTAGCGATCAGCCTTCTTTATGGTCCAGCTCTCACTTCCATACATCACTATTGGGAAAATCATAGCTTTAACCATAGCTTTAACTTCTCTTTCAATACTGCTAATGAGTAGAAATTTTCAAAGTTATTCCTAGCAAAGGCAACAACTGGATTATTTTTTTTTTTTTTTGAAGGTGATATAGCTGCCTTCTCCTTCCCTAGTGATTTCAGTTAATATCCCTGGCTTTGCAAAGAAGATGAGGTAATAAATGGAAGAATATTTATAGGGATCATTTGAGGGACTCTCCTTGCAGTGCCTGACAACTAACGTTCCTGTTTCTGAGCAAGGGATACAGGATTTCGGAATTCTTGGAGAGTCCCTTGCTTAGAATGCCTTCAGTTGTTTGAAAGTTACCATTCACCTTGCTTGAGCTCCTTACATGGACACCAATTCAGTCATGTTCAGTGTTCTTGGCCAGGTGATTCCCTTCGCTTGAGCCATTCTGGGCGGTGGCAGTCACCCTCTCAACCGCTAGGTCAGGAGCAGGGGACATTTGGGCTTCCAGAAGTTAGTAGACCTCAACTCACATCACCTCGACCCACTTGGTATGCAGATTGGGGGTGAATTGTAGTGCAGCAACATCTGGAAGCCAACAGGTTCCCCACCTCTGCAATAGGCAATGGAGTTGCGGGCTATAATGACTGAAATTGCAGGTAGGCTCCTTGCCATGTATCTTGGCCTTCTTTGCCTAGCAAAGGAGTTTGTTGTTTGTTGCTAGTCACTGGCAAATGAAGTGCCACGGCTCAGTGGTAGAACATGTGTTTTGCATGCAGGAAGTCCCAGGTTCCATCCCAGGGCATCTTCAGATACAGATGGGGAAGACCACCTGAAACTTCTGCCAACCAGGGCCAGATGCTGATCCAGAAGAACAAATGGGGTGAGCTTGAATAAAACAATTTCCTATGTTCCCATGTGGTAAAAGCCAAATTCCCCCATGTGGTAAAGGATACATACGAACAACTCACCACTGATTTGTGAACAAACATAGGCACTTGAGTATCTACTATTGTATTGTGAATCGGTCACATTTTCTGGGTGACCATTATGTGGGTTTTCTTTTAGACACACTGTGAAATTGAGGGCATTTCCTCTCCTCCCTCCTCACAATTTTGTGTTATTCTAAATGATTGTTCTCTGTTTTTAAGTGCCTGTTGATACAAGGATGTTAATATTTCATCTCTTTTATCATAATAAGCAGCACAGTCATCTTAGCAGGGCTCTCTGCCCTGAAATTGCATGGTTTGTATTCTTGGCAATGCAAGTGGAATTGTACAGCTTTAATTTCACTAGGTCTAGTACACTAATTACCCATTCAGCTTCCCCTGTTCAGTTAATGTAGCTCATTACAGCCTGCAAAAAAGGAAGAAAAAAGAAAGAAAGAGGAGTGTGGCAAAAAGGAAGCTGTCTCTTAAACTTGTGCTCCTTAAATTTGCGGTGCCTCATTACATTTCAACTATCTGAGAATTAAAGATGGGATGAGACATAACTGACATTTTGAGATACAACGGGTCCCCTTTGCTGCAAAGCGTTAAATATTTAATCGCTCTGTAAAAAATTTATCCGGGAGATCATTTTCATACTATGCTAAGACACAAGAAAGACACATGTTTGGGAGGTAGAGAAAAACAAGGAGCAATTTATTTATTCATGTATCTATTCAGCAAAAACAAAAACCCTGAGTTTTTAGTGCGCTGCAATCATGCAATTCAGCAGGCTGAACAATTCAGTGTGAGAGGTGAACTGAACCCGAATATACCATAGCCCACGGCTGCTCAACTTGTAATGCTCCAAGTTGAATGGGGCCCACCAGTCTAAATGGAGCTTGAAAAACCTCCAATTTTTGCTGCCTGCCTTGAAGTACAAAGGAAGAGAGGCTGTCAAATCATTTCAGGTGGAAGTGCATTGAGTGGTTGGCTGTATCTGGCTCGGTGCTTTGGTTGTTTAGACCTATTATGCTGCCAACCCGCAATGGCCCTTTACACCAGTCTTTATTGAGGCAGCATGCTGGTACCAATCAATAGAAAGAGGCTGTAAAAATGATAAAACATGCCATAAACAACCAATGTGGCATGCTCTAGATGTTGTTGGACTGCAGCTCTCATTAGCTCCAGCCAGTATGGCCAATGGTCAATAGTTATGGATGACAGGGATGCTGTAGTTCAAAAGCAACTGGAAGGACCACATTAGCTACTCTTGCTCTAAGCTTTCTGTTGATCTGAGGAGGATCTCTAATGAGAGGAGAGCTCCTTCCAGATGTATAAGCCCAGCTGTTTCATTGGCAGACTTTGCCCAGGTAACCTTGATCTGGAGAACCTGACTGGCAGAGATGGTGATATAAAAACTGAGGATAACAGCAGTTATGTCAATTCAAGCATTGGGTTGTGGAAAACAATTCAATCATTTTAATTGATAGGTTGGCCTATTCCCACCACCCCTGCTACACTCCTCACGCATTGATGCCAGTACTTCCTCCGCAAGTTTATTCTGTGCCAGATACTTTTCATCCACCCATCATAATTCTCGAACGCTTCTCCATGAGTTATGTTAGTTGCAAGGCCTCATCTGTGGAGTTTGCCACTGTGGAGTTTGCCACTTGAAACAGGTAGCTCTGCGCTAGAGCTCTTTGAAATTGTGTGCTCCTGAGCTAGACTTGAAATGCAGGGGTCATGATGGTGTCTAAACTGGTTCTGAGTAGGACTCTACAATGGAGTGAAGCAATATGCCAATGCGCATAAGCAGGTATAAAGAGAGCACAGTATCATTGAGATAACAGTGCATAATCATATACGTCTTCTGAATGGTTTTAGGTACATTACACAGCATATTTTTATTGCTATTAATTTAAATTTTGGTGCATACTTCTGGTTGCAGCCGACTTCCCATCACCCGATCGATCATCATAATATCTCATATTTTACTGAACAGACCCTTAGCATACAAATAATGAACCTGGACTAGAGCCCAGCACTGCGCAGCTGAATAATAGACTTTCAGCGTGAGTCTTCAGAAGGCAATGGTATTAAAAACCCAGGTGTATTCATGCTTCTTGAGCAGATTATTATGAAGCTTACACATAGATTTTGGACACCTTGTGTGGAAGTAGGGCCCATTGATGGCACAGAGGATAGTCAGAAATGTGAATTCACTTTTAAGTTCTCTGAATTACTGTCTCCCATTAAAGCAGCTCTCTCTTCTGACCTCTGTGTCCTCTGGAAAGTGAGAAGTACTTTAAGAATGCCATAAATAAGAAACTATGTTGGTACTTTTGTCAGTAAAACTGCAATATCGATAAATAAAGGCATACTCACCTTATACGTTCTGAAACTTTGTAGAAGTACAAATTATGGCGGGGAAGGACTCAACATTTTCCTTCATAACACCAACACGGAACTCTAGGAGGGTGTGTAGGGGCAAACCAGTGTCAAACCTGCCTGCTGATTTTGAAACCGAAAGTATAAAGCTTGTCTCTGTCACTGGAAGTCTCTCAAGCTAATGGTGAGAAAGTTCTGAGGGACACTCTCCTCCCCTTGGCACATTTGCCTGTGCCCTCCTGCAAATGCACTGATGTTTGCCATCTTGGCAAAAATCTGTTTTAGAACATTCCACTCCAGATTGTTTGTGAATAAGAAATATTCCTCAACTGTGTTGATACATATTTTACTTCTCTCTCTCTCTCTCTCTCTCTCTCTCTCTCTCTCTCTCTCTCTCTCTCTCTCTCTCACACACACACACACACACACACACGTTTGAGGGGGGGGCTTAAGGAGGAAAATCTTTTTCCCTGTGAAAGTTAGTTCAGACGCTGGAATCTAACCTACATCTTTTGTTATGAAGACAGATGCAAAGAATTCATTCATTCTCTGAAATCACCTTATCCTCCTTTAGCACTCCTTTGACTTCCTTGTCATGCAAAGCTCCAACAGCCTCCCTAGAAAGTCTTCTGTTGCTAATGTATTTAGATAACTTATTGTTGGTCTTAATGTTTTTAGGAATGCCTTCCTCAGATTCTTTTTCCTTTTTTTAAAGCAACCTTTACTGTTTGCTTGCCACCTCCCACTTTTTCTTGGCCAAAGTTTGTTTCCCTCTTTGTTTTCCCCTTTTGGATATGACTTAATTGCTTAATTCTGGCTGCATCACTCCCCCCCAAATAAGTTATAAATAAGATAATAAGAGGACCTTAAATGTGGCATTTCAAGTCTATTCTGAATCTTGCTTTCACCTCTGGCTCTACCCGAAAGCCAACTTGACAGGTCTTTCATCAATCCCTGTCATCATCTGCCACCCAAATCCTGTCTATCTAGTATAGAAAATAAGCAATCTGGGCTGTATTTATGTAACTTCTGTGTTCTATATATTACCTTTACCTATTATCATCCTAGCACATTAGTGGAGCTAAATAAATGTTTAATTGTAGTCGTTTTTGTTGCTGCAGCAACAATATATTATTTCATTTTGAGCACATGAATCTTGAAAGCAAAACTAGTAAAGAATTCTTGATACGGAAGCTTCATGTTTTGATTAGCAACTAAGCAAGCCAAAGCTAAACCAGTCGAAGAGGAAGTCATGAAATTAGACATTAGCACCAGGCTGGAACCTCTTTTGGTTGAGTTTGGCAAGACCTTGAGGTTCAGGACCATGGAAAGCTCCCTGTGGGGCAATCTCCAGAACTAGGTCAGAAGGTTCACAAGATCTAGTGAGAAGCAGAAAGCTAGGAGTGTTGCTGATGTGCTCATTTGGAGCTAAGTGATGACTGAGTTGAAATGTAGCCCCTGGGGCTTGGTGGGGTGATACTGGAGGGTCCACTTGGGCTGTTGAAAATTCAGGAGCGACAGAACATGAGAGGGGGCCATATCTCCTTCCTGTGAAACCAGAGAGGGAACTCTCACTTTCTGCTACTTTGGAGACTGTGGAAGTTCATGGACCTAATTATCACAGAGCTCCCCTGTCATTTGGGGGGTTGGAATCCTGGGCTACGACAACTGAACAGTGTATGTTGTCCACATTGAGTAGCAGAGGACATATCCTGAAATTTATCTTCCAAGGATCTCAAAATGGTGTACATAGTTCTCCTCCCCACATTTCTTCCTCACAAGAACCCTGTGAGGTAGGTTAGGCTAAGAGATGGTGACTGGCCCAGACTGGTGAGTTTCATGGTTGAGTGTGAATTCAGACCCTGCTCTCCCAGAGACAGATGCATTTCATCTCAGAACATCACTGAATGCATCACTTAGCTGAGCAAGTGACAAACTATGAACCTTGTGGATGTGTGTTAAGTAGTGAATTAATGTAGGGAAAGTAAAAGTCAGGCAGTTAAAAGAAAATGTCTTCCCAATGGACAGTTGGATGGTGTTTGAACAACCCATTTGTTATTAACTAACTAACTAACTAACTAACTAACTAACTAACTATTAATTAATGACATTTATATCCCATCTTCTTTCTCCAAGGAGCTCAAGGTGTTGTACAGTCATACCTTGGTAGTCAAACTCCTTGCCAGTCGAACGTTTTGGCTCCTGAATGTTCCAGTTTGCGAACTATTTTTGGAAGCCAAACATTCAGCGGGGCTTCCACGGCTTCTGATTGGCTGCAAGAGCTTCCTGCAGCCAATCAGAAGCCATGCTTTGGTTTCTGAACATTTTGGAAGTCAAACAGACTTCCGGAATGGATTCTGTTCGACTTCCAAGGTACGACTGTACATCATTCTCCCTCTCCTCATTTAAATCCCCACAACAACCCTGTGAGGTGGGTTAGGCCGAGAGGCAGTGACTGGCCCAAGGTCACCCTGTGAGCCTTATGGCCAAGTGGGGATTTAAATGCTGGTCTCCCAGGCACTAGTCCAACACACTAACCACTACCCCACTTTGGCTTTCATAACTGAGAAAAGAGTGGCCTGTCTTTTAGCACCAAAAATTCTCTCAGGCCTATAAATATTTGTTGTTTAGTTGTTTAGTCGTGTCCGACTTCGTGACCCCCTGGACCAGAGCACGCCAGGCACTTCTGTCCTCCACTGCCTCCCGCAGTTTGGTCAAACTCATGCTGGTAGCTTCGAGAACCATCTCATCCTCTGTTGTCCCCTTCTCCTTGTGCCCTCCATCTTTCCCAACATCAGGGTCTTTTCCAGGGAATCTTCTCTTCCCTGGAGTCTCAGCTTCAGGATATATTTCAACATTATTTTGGCACCATTCAGTCAGCCATTTGATGTTGATTGATTGGTTTAACTGGTGTGACGTTGTTTTAGCTTTTTATGTGATCAAATTGTTTCCTACTTATTTTTTATACTGGTTTTGAATTTTTATGTGAATTTGTTGTATTTCTGATGTGTTTGAATATTATTTTAAAGGGATGCTGAAGATTGTTTAGAGATGTATATAGCATGATGTGACTAATGAAGCTAACTAATAAATAAATAAATAAATACACATTTTAACTTGAAATTATAAGGTAATAGAGTAATCAATAACCCCTCATCGATGGATCACTGCTTGCATCCCAAATATGAGATGGGAGGTTCAAGTGGTTTAATGGCATATTATAATTGCAATCATTAGAAGGGAATTATGATGGTATGAAACCTTCTTCATTTCCATTTTGTAGATGGGAAACAGAGCAGATTCCATGCCATTTGTTTGTTTGTTTGTTTTTGTAATCAGACATTCTAGGATAATCTAGGAACAGTAATGGAATAAAATCCCTAATTTTTTTTATGAAACATTTTTGAAGGATATTCTCTTTCTTTTTAAAACTACTTCTCGGTTGTGGCTTATAGAACAATCAAGCATTTCGTCCACTGAAACAAGAGAAAATTAAATAATTCAGAAAGAAGGCATACATCTTGAGGTCTAGTCCCTCAAAATGTCTTGCACGACGTGAGCTCAAGAGCTTCCTCCCCACCTGTAGTTCCCAGGAGAATCATCACTGTTTCCAACAGAAGAGGTGTAACACAGCCATTAGGGTTAGTAGCACTTCTCCTCCATGAATTTGTCTGATCCTCTTAACACTAAGATGACCAAAGTAACTATTGCTATGAGTCATATATAGGAAACTTCAATTATTTATCTCCAGAGAAGAAGTAAACTGGACGGATTATAGACTTCAAAGATCTATTACAGTTGAGAGGGGGATCATTAATCACCAACCCAGCATCTAAATACAATACAATGCAAGTATTACTGAAGTTAATCTTGTTTGCATAAATCTTTTAAAATTCAAAACAGTGTACACATATGGCTTCGCCCTTTAATTAGGTTCTGCGTGTGTTTTTCTTGAAGCAAAGGGATTTTCCTTTTTCTTTTTTTCCTTTTGGTAATAGAGTATACATAATGTCAGATGGTAATGTCATACAATCTTAACAAATTACTTAGCGTTGAATTTATGGTCCGTTAGGTTTTTCAACAAGCAACTGTTTGGTGTAGGTCAACGAAAAGCATGATTATATTTCAACAAACAAATCCAAGCTCGTTAAAAGCAGGCCTGCCCCATTCGTGAACCAAGAGCCCTGCCCTGTTCATGCCGAGTGGGGTGCATTCTAAAGGTCCAAGGAGATTTACAGCCCAACCACACCCATGTGCACGCACGCACACACACACACAGACATACATACACACACACACACACACACACACACACACACACACCTGTGGGCAGGAGCAGTGGGGCACACCGGAGCAATAGCCTTTTTGCAGCAGCATCACTACCGCTTCCTAGAAGGAGGAGGGTCAAGGTTCCAGCAAGGTGGGGGCTTTCTGGATGCATCCATAAAACCAATCTAGTATCTAGCTGGTGCAGTCACAAAACCCCGGCATCATTTTCATCTTGGTCATCCCAGTAAGCATAGGAGGCAACACCTAGGGGCCACGGGGGCTTCAGCCCCCACAATAAAATATTTTGGGGGGCCCAAAAGGTGATGGGCATTCCCATTTGAATGGTGTGTGTTCCTGTGTCCTGTGATTATGTGGGGCAGGGCTTACCTAGGCCCCCACAATATTTTATTTGAGTTGGCACCCCTACCAGTAACTGGCATGATAGTAAGGGTAAAGGGACCCCTGACCATTAGGTCCAGTTGTGGCCGACTCTGGGGTTGCGGCGCTCATCTCACTTTATTGGCCAAGGGAGCCGGCGTACAGCTTCTGGGTTATGTGGCCAACATGACTAAGCCACTTCTGGCAAACCAGAGCAGCACACAGAAACACCGTTTACCTTCCCACTGGAGCGGTACCTATTTATCTACTTGCACTTTGACGTGCTTTCAAACTGCTAGGTTGGCAGGAGCAGGGACCGAGCAACGGGAGCTCACTCTATCGTGGGGATTCGAACCGCCAAACTTCTGATTGGCAAGCCCTAGGCTCTGTGGCTTAACCCACAGCACCACCCGCGTCCCAAGTGGCATGAAACTAGGATGCTATTGCTGCCCCACTGAGTGAGCTGCTGCTGCTCTGGTGTTTCTTCCAGGGTGCTTTTCTTTCCCAGACTAGTATCAAAACCTAGTTTGATTCAGGGGATAGGACTGCAGGGACTAGTGCAGGGTCATAGTAAGGTAATGATTAAGTTCTGAGCTGTTATCATTTCTCTGTTTCTCTGAAAACTTTGTGTTCTTTTTTTATTTGTTCTTTTAATTTTCCTCTCTGGTTTTTACCATTTTCTTCTCAGATGTCCTGGCATTTTCAGTTGTCAAATATTGCTTAAAATAGTTTTCCTCCTGTTTATACCATTACATCAGTCTGTTCTTTCCCATTGTCTAGGTTTGACTACTATAACACTATTTTAATTGATTTCCTCCCCCTACTCCTGCCCATAGCAGGCTGTAACCCAAATTATTTCCCCCATATGCAAAGATAACCATGCTTCTGTGATTTTGAGCTCTGGGGTGTTTTCAGAAGCAACTAAAACCTTTATTTCATTTTATTTAAAAGTGTTGCAGAGTTTTGATAAAGTTCCAAGCATTCCCATTTCTTTTCATAGAGAAGCTCTTTTTTCTTCTTGGCACAAACATTGAAAGTTGTGTGTTTGTGTGTGTTTAAATTAAGCAGCTTGGCTCATCTCTAGTTAAAAGCGTATTTTCAGAAACACCTACAATGAAAAAGAAAGTTACAAAATAATTGATTGCATGTTAACCACAGCAGGATATCTGCAATCTGTTTCGTTTGTGAGATGCATTGTGTATAGACAAATGGCTGCATATGGTTTTAAATGGCTGAAAAGCCACCTGGGACCACACAACAGTCAGCTGGCAAATTGATCTCCCACATTTGGAATGTATACAGCAAGATGAATAATTTCATGTCATGAGTTTTAGTGCACACTATCAGTTTTATCACCTGTTGCTTCTGTTGTCCTTGTTTTCCTGTTAGCTAAAACACCAGGTATTTCCAAATGAGTGAATCTCACAGCGTGGAACCACAACTGGTAAAAAAAGGAAAACGACAATTAGAATTAAAGCTGCAGATACGGTTCAAATCACCATCTGTATGATTTGATGCTATAAATAGTTGGACTGGCACATGGAGTATTTATGATTAATTGTATTAGGCCCTCACTAAATTAAAATAATCAAACTTCTATGTAACTTGATTCATTTAACAAAATCAATCACTCCTATCTTCAGTTAGGCACTTAAACTCGGTGCATTTGGCTCAACTGGCTAAGAATTGATTTGGATAAAACAAAAATATTTGTTACAGCTTTATTGTTTTGCAATGACTATGGTTCGGTATTCTGTACCAGTTCACCTTGTGATCATTACCATAAAGCAAATTCAGCCCATTGTGGTTCACATTTTGTCAGATTTATATGATGTTTGTGGGTCACAAACAGTTAGGATTTGTCAGAGCTCTCTAATGTGAAATGAAACCTTGGTGCTAGATCATGAAAATAAATGAGAAAGATAAGAAGCTGCTATTATTATTATTATTATTATTATTATTATTATTATTATTATTATTAATAATAATAATAATAATAATAATAATTTTTATTTTTATTGTTATTATTAGAATTTGTATACTGCCTTGTACCTTCAGGTGTCAGGGTGGTTCACAACATAAAATCACAGTATAAAAACACAGAATACATAATAAAAACAAAAGCAAGAACAACCTAATAATCCCCAATACTGAGTCAAACTATTGGTCCATCTAAATGTCTATTCTGACTCTCAGGTTTTGGGTAGGAATCATTCCCAGCCCTGCCTGGAAATACCAGGGATTGAACCCAGGACCATCGGAATACAAGGCAGTTGTTCTAACACTAAGCTATAGTCCTCATATTTCATTTTTTTTTATATAATAGTTTTTTTATTGCTTTTTTCCAGGATAGAAAATACATCATCAATAGCACAACAAAAGCGGTTTTACAGAAAAGAAAAGAAATTATAGAAAGAAAAAAGAAGTTCACTTTTTCACATCAATTTTCATAATCCACCAGACTTCCCCACGTCCTCCATCCCCTGCTTTCTTTACAATAAAAATAAACAGCAAATTAATACCTTATTTCAAATGTTTTTGTGTTTTCATTTAGTTATATAGTCCACAATTTATACATTTCTAAGTCTTAACTTAATATCCATCGTTTACCAATTTCAATACTGAAGCATGTTTTCCCAGAACACTTAGCAAATTCTCAACATTCATATAACTTATAATGTTTTTGTAAATAGTCCTTAAATTTTTTCCAGTCCTCTTCCACTGCGTCTTCTCCCAGATCTCGGATTCTGCCTGTCATTTCAGCTAATTCCATGTAGTCGATCAGCTGCGAATGCCATTCTTCCAGCGTGGGTAGCTCCTGTGCCTTCCAGTATTTGGCTATAAGAATTCTTGCTGCTGTGGTTGCATATAAAAAGAAAGTTCTATCTTTTTTTAACACTCTCTGGCCCACAATGCCCAGGAGGAAGGCCTCTGGTTTCTTGTGAAAGGTGTATTTAAACACCTTTTTCAACTCGTTATAGATCATTTCCCAAAAAGCCTTCACCCTCGGGCATGTCCACCAGAGGTGAAAAAAAGTTCCTTCAGCCTCCTTACATTTCCAACATTTATTGTCAGACAAATGATATATCTTTGCAAGTTTGACTGGGGTCATGTACCACCTGTATACCATTTTCATAATGTTTTCCTTTAAGGCACTACATGCCGTGAATTTCATACCGGTGGTCCACAACCTTTCCCAGTCTTCAGACATAATGTTGTGCCCAATGTCTTGTGCCCATTTTATCATAGCTGATTTGACTATCTCATCTTGAGTATTCCACTTAAGCAGCAAGTTATACATTCTTGAAAGCACTTTCGTCTTAGGTTCAAGTAATTCTGTCTCTAGTTTTGATTTTTCCACCTGGAAACCATTTTTTTTTGTCTTTTTTAAAAGTCTCTAAGATTTGGGCATAGTGAAACCAGTCTCGCACCTTTCCTTTCAGTTTTTCAAAACTCTGCAACCTCCAAGTATCACCATCTCTTTCAATTATCTCACAATATTTCAACCAGCCACTCTCCATATTACGTAATTTTATAGCCTTAGCCTCCACCGGTGATAACCACCTCGGGGTCTTACTTTCAAATAAGTCCTTGTATTTAGTCCAGACAATGAATAGAGCTTTCCTGACAATATGGTTTTTAAACAGTTTATGAGACTTTGCCTTGTCGTACCAAAGATATGCATGCCACCCAAAAGCATTACTATGCCCTTCCAGATCTAGGACATCAGTGTTTTCTAACAGAAACCAATCTTTCATCCAGCAGAGAGATGCAGCTTCATAATACAATCTTAGGTCCGGCAGGGCAAACCCCCCTCTTTCCTTTGCATCTGTTAATATTTTAAATTTTATTCGGGGCTTTTTGCCCTGCCAGACAAACTTCGCAATGTCCCTCTGCCACTTTCCAAAACATTCCACTCTGTCCACGATCTGAAGGGTTTGAAACAAAAACAACATTCTTGGCAATACATTCATCTTAACTGCTGCAATTCTACCCGACAAGGAAAGTTTCAATCTTGACTATGTTTCTAGGTCCTTTTTAATTTCCGACCAACATTTTTCATAATTGTCTTTGAACAAATTCAAATTTCTCCCAGTCAGATTAACCCCCAGGTATTTCACTTTTGTAACGACATTTAATTCTGTTTCCTTCTGAAACCCATCTATTTCTGAAGGTGTCAAATTTTTTGCCAAAACCTTGGTTTTTTGTTTGTTTAGCTTGAATCCCGCCACCCGACCAAACTCAGAAATTAGTTCTAAAGCTCTTTTTGTGCTAGCTTCTGGCTCCTGTAATGTCAAAACCAAATCGTCTGCAAAGGCCTTCAGTTTATATTGTTTTTCTCCGACCTGTATTCCTTCCACCCGCTGGTCCTTCCTAATCATGTTCAGCAACACCTCCAGGACAGAAATAAATAACAAGGGTGATAAGGGGCACCCCTGTCGTGTCCCTTTTTCAATTTTAAACTCCTCTGTCACCACATTGTTTACTATCAATTTAGCTTTTTGCTCTGAATAAATTGCTTCAATACCATTTTGGAACGCCCTTCCCACTCCCATCCCTTCCAAATTTTTCTTCATAAATTTCCAAGATATATTATCAAAGGCTTTCTCGGCGTCTATAAAGATCAAAGCTGCCTTCGTGTTCAAATTTGTCTGTAATAACTCCAAGACATCAATGATATTCCTAGTGTTGTCAGACAAGTGCCTGCCAGGGAGAAAGCCTGCTTGGTCTTTATGAATTACTTCATTTAAAACTTTTTTCAATCTGTTTGCCAAAATGTCAGCAAAAATTTTATAATCCACATTTAGGAGTGAGATGGGGCGATAGTTCCTAAGTTGAGTCTTTTCAGATTCCAATTTTGGGATCAAGGTGATGAATGCCTCTTTCCACGATTCGGGTGCCCCCTTCCCTTCCATAATTTGGTTACATACCTCCATTAATGGCTGGACCAGATATTCCTTCAATGTCTTATAGTATTTGGAGGTAAGTCCATCTGGGCCTGGAGATTTGCCTAATTGCATGTTCTGAATGGCACTTTCAATCTCCTGTTGTGTTATTTTGTAATTCAGGGCTGTTTGCTTGTCTTGTGTTAGTTTTTGCATAGTCCTCATATTTCAGAGGATTATAAGAAACACTGGGCTTCTAGCCAAAACTTAAGCCCCATGTTAAGTCTCCTTCTCCTCCTTCATCGTGCCTGCTTAAGCTGTATCATGGCATCAGTACACACTGCATTGATACAATGTGCAACGCAGCAGAAATTGTGCTAGAGACGTAGGAAGCAGACTCACACCAAGTCAGACCTAATGGTAAATCTATGTTGCTCAGTATTGTCTAAACTGACTGGAAGTGACTCACCTGGATTTCAGACAGGAGTCTCTTCCAGCCCTACCTGGAGATACCCTATGACCTTCTGCATACAGGGTGGATGTTCTACCACTGAGCTATGGACCTTCCCCAAAGGGACTATGGAAGGAAGAGTGGCAGGGTTAAAACTGTCATCCCCCAGCTCCATCAGTGGAAGGAACATCAGACATGGGTTGAGGGTGGACGAACTTGACCAGGTTTCTTAAAATGTTTTGTTTCATTCTTAGTGATGGTAGGTATGTTAGCATCATGGCATTGGGGGGAACTGCGGCACTAATGTCAATTTTCCTGTAATGTACTTTTGTTATTCCCTGCTTCAAAAACAAACAATACCTATATTCTTTCCAAATTGTATTACCTTTCAATTTTCATGATTAATTTAGTTTTGGGATTAATGTCATAAAAATGCACAACATCAACCAACCATCAACCATAAATGGAATATAAAAATAGGGAGGATATGCATTAGCAAACAAACAAACAAAAAAAGCTGAAAGATATGTCAGAGAAATGAGAACATCTATTGCCTTTTTGATTTATACGAATTATGTTTTTAATTCTTTGTCTCACAGAGAAAACACTCACCATACAATATACTAATGCATAAAAACTCTGTAATATAAATATTGTGGAAAACCCTTGCCAGGGACTGTCTAGTTCAATTTTTGCCTGACTTCTGGTACATGGTCCAAATTGGCTTTTTAAGAAGGGTTTGGGGAAATGCCAAAATTGTCAAGGGTTTTACTGATCTGCTTTTCTGCTAATGTGTTCATCTTTTAGCTGTTTTTTAATCTTTGATTTTACATCTTTGGTTCATACCTTTATCATTTTACTTGTCGTTAACTAGTATGAATATAAAGCCACTCCCGACATAAGGAGGGGGGGTTGTGGGCTCACGCCTCCATCTACACTCTCGCGGGGCTGGCTGCAGCCCCGCGGGACTCAGGGATTCCTGGGCTCATTATTATTCATCACTCACCGCACCAGCCAATCGGCTGGCGGTGGGGGCGGGCTTACTAGGGGGCATTTAAGGTCGGGGCAGCCCTGGCTCACCCCTTTTCTTTCCTTCAGCAGCTGCAGTTTCCCACCCACCCACTCACCCACCCTCTAGTTTGCATTTGGACTTTGCTATGGGCTTCGGCTGGTCACCGCAAGGGGCCTGGTAGGAGTTTTTCCATCTGGCTAATTGGCTATATTTTGGAAGCCACTTGGTTTTTTCGCCTACTTCGTAGCAAAACGTCACAACACATTTGGTTTGGCGGCTAGGCATTGGCAGGGGTATTGTTATGCAAATGAGTTGGGGGGAGGAACGCCATCACCTCCGCCAAATCTTGAAGGGTAGTTCGTTAAAGGACTCCGGGGGGCGTCGCCTCATCCGAAACCTACGGAGGCTAGGGCCTAAAGCGAGCTCCCGAGTGGCAACCCCTCGGGGAACGCCTAGGGATGTGCATCTCGGGGGCTCCCCCTGATGGTGCTTAACCCTTCCCGGTTATACCGGATAGTCAGATAGGGCCAATGCCTAAAGCCAATACTGCTCTTACCTGTAATCAATAAAGTTGTGGCCATTTTCGCCCATTAACCTAAATTCTGTTGTCCGTCGTCTTTATTTATTCCATCTGTGGGAGGGGCCGGGAATTGCCACGCAATATACAACAACAACAACAATTTATTATTTCTACCCCACCCATCTGGCTGGGTTTCCTCAGCTACTCTGGGTAGCTTCCAACAGAAGGTTAAAAATACATTAATACATTAGTCATTAAAAACTCCCCCAAAAGGGCTGCCCTCAGATGTCTTCTAAATGTCATATAGTTGTTTATTTCTTTGACATCTGATGTGGACAGAAAGATGTTGTCATAGACAAGAGACCTGCCACAAACATTACTGATGGGCAAGGCCAGCCATAACAGACAGAGTGATACAACGGCCTCAGCCACCTAATCTTGAGTGATATGAAAAAGCATCAGATTATTCATTGATCTATTATTGTGGTTTTTTCTGCCAGGGAGAAAGAGAGAGATGTGCCTATGGCTTTGTGCCTCAGGTGCTTAAATAACTTGACCGGCTTTGGGTATTGTGCCCTTTGGTGAGAAGGGAAACCATTTGCTGCCCTGCCTTGGGCAGCAAAATATCTTGGGCCTTCTCTACAAGTGAGATGTTAGTAGACAAAAACAAAACAAAATTGAATTCTTGTGAAGATAATGGAAGAGTGCTTTATCTAAACAGAGGACAAGAATAAAAGAGTTGCTGTGGGTATGCTCAATAGCTTGAACCTCAGATCTCAATGCAATATCACAAACTGCTTTAGAAAGTCCCCTCTTTGGTTTGCTAAGATGTTGGCTATGTTGCACGAGAGGATCCTGTTCCAAGAGACAGTAGGCCAAACTCTCCATGAGTGCATGTCACTAGGTGCATTGCTCTGTGGATTCTGGCCATATGCCTTTTAGCTAGAGATGGAGGGGAAATGGATGGTCTGCATTTTTCAACTAACTGACATAATCAGCCCCTTCCAGACCAGAAGATAATTATCCTTCAGATGCTGCACTTCTTCAAATCTTGCAATACTGCTGGCCGCTAACCAGGGGGGTTGTTTGCTCTGTTATGCATCTAGAGCTTCAATGTGATCCACTTTCCCCATTGGAGGAATCTCTGGAACTTTGAGGGGTCAAATATACCATATCTCTCAGGGAAACAGGGAGCCCTCATCTCCCCGTTACTGATTAAAACAGTGAGGGCTGACTAAATCTTTCATTCAACAAAAGTTAGCTCCAAAATAGAGCTGACTAGTGTTCTTAGTCTTGTTTTTCTGTAGATGCACTCCCAAATATGTGAAATTAATTTAGCTGACTAAGGAAAACATGTCAAAATGATCAATAAAGAACTACTTGTTGAAGGGCGGGAACCAGACAACATTCTGAGGGGAGGAGAGTGGGAGAGAAGTAGTGATTGAGTGGCACAGTGACAATTACCTTTAAGCAAAGGGATAGGCTTTCCATGAGTCACTTAGCTTGAGCCTATTCTGTCTCATTTCCACGGCCCCTTCATTGTTGCCAGTTTTATAATGTGACATGACAATTATTGAGTCTTTGAAGTGATGTGTTCTGCGATGAACCTTCAGGTCATTAAGAAGGTGCCACCATTCCTGCCAATCCGTGTCAACAGACTATTAAATATAATGGCCCTGTTATTTTATGTGTTGACGTTTATTATTTCCCAAATGATAAAACAGGTTTCTTACCTTTGGAGACGTATCGCTCCCTAGCAGTTGTATATCAGCAACATGCCAAGGGGAACACGCTAAACTCGTCTCCCCCAAGTGAACAGAAACCTTCTTTAATGGCTTATTTAGATTGTCATTACACACAAAATTCAGCTAAAATAAAATAAAAATTGCATGAAGCTAGCATTTTGTGCACAGTGGAGCTTCTAAATGTAAAAGGCTTTTGATAGAGATCAGCATGTGTTATGCAACGAAACCATTTTTAACATAAAATTTGCACTCCTTTGTGTATTATAGATACATGTGTAACAAACACAGCTGATATCTACAGTCATTTCCAGTCAGTAGCTTGTGGGAGGCATCAAGAGCATACTGGAAATTTAGGTTTGCACAGTTAAAATGTTCCGTTGCCCTCGCACAACAAATCCACTTAAAAGAACCCTGGACTTCTTGAAGATAGGAAAGTGATCGGGAAATACACAGAAAAGTTTGGGATGAATGAAGTCGCACAACCACTGTCCAGGCAAATTGGGATGAATTCAGGATGAATATCCATTGGTGTACAAACTCACGTAAAACAAGACAGAATGAATGGACAATGAAAATCAGACTATTCTAGCAGACTATATTCTAACTATTCTACACAAGCTTTGTGTGAGCAAATCAGGATGAATGTTCAGTGAACAGATCTTCTGGAAGAGTCCTAACTTGAGCCTCAGTGCTTTAGCCAGTATGGTATAGCGGTTGAAAGCAGTAGTCTCGTAATCTGGTGAACTGGGTTCGCTTCCCTGCTCCTCCACATGCAGCTGCTGGGTGACCTTGGGTTAGTCACACTTCTCTGAAGTCTCTCAGCCCCACTCACCTCACAGAGTGTTTGTTGTCGGGCAGGAAGGGAAAGGAGAATGTTAGCCGCTTTGAGACCCCTTAGGGTAGTGATAAAGCGAGGTATCAAATCCAAACTCCTCCTCCTCCTCTGCTTCCTCTTCTGAAAACTGGATGTGATTGATAAGACCCTGATCTCCACTGCTGTAGGATAACTTGTGTGTGTGTGTGTGTGTGTGTGTGTGTGTGTGTGAGAGAGAGAGAGAGAGAGAACGAACAGAGAGGAGGGCTGGGTATGTGAGAGTAAAATAAAGGCCTGTTCAAGGCCTCATCACTGAATATCATTGCATATAATTGGGGCATTTTTTAAAAAGCATCTTCAGAGCTATGGGCCCATATAAAACTATTTCCTGTTGATAGCTCCTTCCTAAACAAAAAACACAAATTCAGATCCATGACAGTTTTGATTTGGTTATCAGTGATAGCTTTCCTTTCTTCAGGCATCTCTGGTCAGAAAATGTCAGTGCTAATTCTGCCTTGTTTTGAACGCTGATTTTCACTATGTTCAGTGCTATGAAGAACCATGAGACCATTTCCCAACACAATATAGTCAAACTTGTAAACAAAGGGGGGGGGGAATGCCACACTGGATTGTTGGGGGTGGGCTTGTTGTTCTCATTCGTTCTACTAACCTGTTCAGCATTAGCACAATAAGAAGTTGCTATGTACTGAGTTGAAACGACAGCAGCAAACTCTCCAGGAAATTAACTTCCAAGAGAGAATGAAGAATCACCAGCAATAGCCATTTGTACATTGTTTATGCCCCTTAAAGATATATTTGCTTTTGTACATTTACTTGACAAACTTATCTGTCAGAGATCACTGAGGTGACAAAATATAATCTAGTTTTCTTCCCATGCATGCTTCTCCCCTTCAGCTATGAAGAATGATGTGGCAAGGCGGGGGAAGAAGGAATGCCTAATGATGGTTGGGTCCCTTCTCCTCCTCTGGCTTGTTGCTGCTTCTTTTACCGCCGCTTGCCATGAAATCTTGCTTTTTAGTTTCTCCCTTCCCACTTGCCCACTTTTGTTCACATTTTGAGCAACTGAGCTATTCTTTGAACTGAGACAATTAGCATATAAAGAGAAACTGTTTCACCAAAGGGATTCTTTCCCCCCTCAAATATACATTGCAGATGTGGTTTCCCCAGGAAACGAACTTGCTTTTATACTTCCTTTGTAGAAGGCTTCCAACAAAAGTGGGCGGTGAGCTGCTCTAATTTCACATATCCAAGGGAAAGTTTGCTCCGCGTATTTCTAGAATCATAGATTTTATTTTGACATCTACATATTGTGTGGTTTCACAAGGCCTCTGCTCTATTAACTTTGATCACGCCCAATTATGGACAAAGTTAAGTAACCACATTTGTGCACATCCATCTCTTCTGACACTTGTCCTTCCCTCCCTTTGTTCTGCTCCTCGCAGTAAATTTTAGATAGGGAAAACAAATATAAATTAGCTATTTACAGAAGCTTTTCAACCATATAGTTTATGTCACCTGTTTCATTCATGCCACCTGTAACCTATTGCACAGATAATGATCAGGATCGTCAGAATGTCAACAGGGAAACTAGAAGACATCAGTTCTGGAATCAGAATGTCCTTCAGCTCTCTTTTGAAAATCCAGGCTAAGTACAGATCCAGCCTAACCCAGCAGATGGTACATGCCTGAAGTACCAAAATTTAAGAGGTGCCAGGCTGCTCTGGAAAATCCTCCCCTTATCCTGGAACCATGGGGCAACAATCTGTAATCCATCCATGTAAGCAACAGGTGTGTAGATACATGGGTGGGCAAGTAGACTGCAGAGTGAATTGCCTGCCTGGCACAAAGGTTGCAGATGTCACCTGTCCCCTAAATAGCCTGCTTGATAGTGCTGGGGAGGAGTCAGTAGTCATGGTGCATGTTGACCCAAATAATATGGGGAAATGTAGTTATGGGGTCCTGGAAGATAGGGCAGATCCCAGTGCCTAAACTAAACTTTACAGGAGGTGAATCTGTGGAAATAAGGAAGGTAGTGGTGACAAGAGTTGACGTTCCAGGCCTGGTAGACAAAACAAAAAAATGTAAAATCACCGGGTCTGGATGGCATCCACACGAGAATTCTCAATGAACTCAAATGTGAAATGGCTGATCTTCTATTGAAAATACATAACTTGTCCCTCATATCACTTTTCATACCTGAGAACTGGAAAGTAGCCAATCTAGCACCATTTTTTTTCTTTTTTAAGGGGTTCAAGGAAGGATGCAGGAAATTTCAGACCCTCAGAGTATTCTGATTTTCCAAGGACAGTCCCAGAGTTACAGAAACCATCCTAGTTTCTCATTTGATCCCAGGCTGTCCCACTCCCCCTTTGGATGTCGCCATTTTCATCAGAGAAAAGTTGGAGGGGATGGAATAGGATGTTCCTATCTTCACCTGAGACATGTTGGAGGGAATGGAATTACAGGCCAGTGAGTTTATGGAACTTGCTCCCTCAGGAACTTGCTCCCCCAGGCCACCAACTTGAATGGCTTTAAAAGTGGATTAAACAAACTCGTGGAGCTAAAGGCTATCAGTGGCCACTAGCCATGATGGCTATGATCTCCCTCCATGGCTGGATGAATATGCTTCTGAATACCAGTTGCTGGAAACTGCAGGTGGTGAGAGTGCTTTTGCGGTTGGGTCATGCTTGTGGATTTCCCACAGGCATTTGGTTGATCACTGTGAGCACATTTGGTTGGCCTGATCCAGCAGGTTGCTATGTACTTAATGTTTTTGTGTTTTTAATGGGTGAGTTCATTTGGAAAAAGCTAGATTTTTTTGCAGTACCATAGCACATACAAATGAATGCGGGAAGCAAATCAATTGTCACCCTAAAGCAACAAAGTTTGACCTTGCCCTGGTTTTGTTAATAGCAAGTCGAGAGGATTTTGGCATGGAAGTGGTATGGTCAGGATACTTGGCTATCATCTCAGTTTGAAACGGATGCTCAAATGAAGTACGTCCATTTTCTAGGTCAGTTGGAAACAAGTCATTATGCTGTAGTTCAACAATCAAATTAATGTCACAACAGTTACTGTCATGCTGGCCATTTTCCTATTTTCTTAGAGAGAAATTATGCCCCAAACAGGTTATCTACCTCTGGCAGTGATAATGTATTGCATGAGTTGGCAACTGAAATCATTCCAGACCAATAGGTGCAGCAAAAACCATTGCTTAATAGGCAGACCATATGTTTCACTCCTATAAGCAAACAGTAAATTAGTCACAGCAGAATCCAGAATTCAATATAAAGGAGGGCATCAAATGTTCAACACAGTAGACGAAGTTGAGACCAATTAAATATTAGCATAAGGCAAACACTTCCACTGTGCTACTACTAATATCCTTAAGACAGTTAATTCACAGGATCTTCTGCAAATGTTAACCCCTTCTTGAAAGCAGTTATGTGATCTGCATATCTACCCTTCCTGTTCAAGATAATAGCATTAATATGTTCCCAAGCATCAGCATGTTTTAATGATATATCCCTATACCCTTATCATAGGAAATGACCAGGAATATGTCCGAGGAACAAAAGACATGCCCTGTTGATTAGGAGCCCTGACCCTTTCTCATTTAGTTTCTTGGCTGCTGTATTTCATTTATATGTGTTGCATTTTCATATCACCCACTGTGCTGGTCCCGAGAGTTAACCATGCGGCGAGGTCCGAGTCCAGTCTGAGGTCAAGGGTGCGGTATGGAGGCTGTCCATCAAAGTTGAAACTGGGTCCAAGGCAGTGAGTCAGGTGAGGTCAGGATCTCTGGCAGAAGCACAGGACAGGGTGCAGGCAGAAACAGGTTACCAACAATGTTGCTCCCGCAACCTGGGACTGAGCTGGCTGGCTTTTATCTGCCCCAAGGCATAGGGCGGCCCCGGTCCACAGGTGACTCGGCTCTCCTGGCCTGGAGGCAAGCACTCCTCCTGAGAAAACTTAGTTCCCTCCGCCTTTCTGCCCTGAGCCTCTGCAGCTCAGGAGAGGCTGGAGGGTTACCGGACCCAGAGGCAACCTCAGCTTCCTCTGACGGGGCTGAGATTGGAGCACCTGCAGGCAATGGGTCCTCCATCACCTCAGGAGCCAGAGCAGACTCAGCTGGTGTCTGCTCCTGAGGATCCAGCACAGGTGAGGGCCCTTCAGGTTCAAGCCCCTGCCCCGGCTCAGCCGGCCCTGGAGGCGGGGACTCCTGTGCAGGCTGGGATTCCTCAGGTTCAGCCTCCAAATCCGAATCCCAGGCCATCACACCCAAGAAACTAAAAGCTGTGTACAGTGTTCTTCTCCCCTACCACATTAGCCTTACAACAACCCTGTGAGGTAGGTAATGCTGAGCAGGTGTAAATGGCTCAAGGTATTCTCCAAGAAACTTCATAGCTGTCAGGGGCTGGGCAGAGGAGGAGTGGTGGAGACCATCCCCCCAGCCTGACCCTTCCAGAGAAGAGGAAGACAGGTCAGAATTACATCAGGGGTTTGAGGGAGGTCACAACTCAGAGGAAGATGATGGGTGAAAAGTTGGGAAATAATGGGAGAGGAGGAGCAGGCAGAGCCACAGCAGCTGGCTGACATGTTATCACTAGAAAGCATTCCAGACCCACCATCTCCCAGAACCTGGCAAACCTTAAAAGTAGGAGAACAAAGAGCTCAAAGACAGAGGGCACTTAGTGGCACGCATATAGGAGATGATGATGATAATGACAAATGAGGAAGTGGGAGAGACGGGGGGTGGAGATTCACTCGGAACCACACCATTATGCAAGAGATTGTGTTCCAAGCCTATGGTAAGAACTTTTCCTTGTCTTTGTACGTTCCTGGCAACCAGCCGTGGGAGTTGCATACAGCCCCCTGACAATGGCTGAGCCAAAATTTGAACCTCATTCTTCCTCTTCCTCGTCCAACACTTTAACCATTGCACTGCCCCAAAATAACTAAAACAGGTGCCCAGTGTGGGGAAAGTTGCTATGGACCTCTTCACAGAGCACATATATCTATGGAATTTGCTTCCACTAGATGTAGTGATGCAATTTTGGCCACCCAGTTGGATGGCTTTAGATGACCTGACAAATTCTTGGACGATAAGGCTGTCAGGAACTACTAGCCATGATGGCTATGTTCTGCCACAGGCAATCCAACATGCAGAAAACCTGTTGCTAGGTATCACATTGAGTGCTGTTGTACCTAGATCCTGCCTGTGGATTTCCCATAGCCATTTTGTTGGCCACTGTGAGAAGTGGATGCAGGGCAGGATTAGGACTTCTAGAGACTCTAATGTCAGGGCCTGGCTGGACAAAGAGGAGTGGTGGGAGGCACCAGCCAGGGAAACCCAGATGAAGAAGGCTCAGATATAGGGGATTGGTAGTGGGACACTGAGGAGAGGTCAGGGGGAGAAGATTGGAAGGAGGGCCTGGATGCCAAAGGGGCGACAGGGTTTAGGGAGCAGGAAGAGCCAGTGGCAGGGAGCAATTCAGACTCTGAGGCTGAAGCAGAGGAGGAGGAGTTAAGAGGATGCTGAAGGATCCAGGAAGTCTCCCTTTCCCACTGTGACAAGCTCTCCTGCCCCCTGGTCTCTAAGAACGCACAGAATAATGAGGAGCGCAGAACAGAGATGAGAGATGTGCAGATGCAGTTTGAGACTGCTTGGGAAACATCCAGGAGAGGAGCCAACTCTGAGTCCAGATCAGGAATGGCTTTTCTGTGACAATGCTTTAACAAACACCAATCCTATGATAAGTTAATACGACCATGGAAGGAAGCATCAGCCTCTTGTGTTCCTCCTACATCGTCCAAGAAGCTAGCACAACCCTTTTGAAGGTGAGGGGGACAGTATTGGTGGCTACAGAGCTAAAGAGGGCATAGAAAACATCATTTCGGCAAAATTCCTTAAGTTAACATACCTCGGGATCCAAGCCACAGATCTTTAATTCTTTTTACTTTTGAAGCCAACAACAAATGGAATTTACATTTTCTAGCACTTTGGCAAGGCTTGCCCTTATTGGGAGTTCTAGAGCTACAATTTATGACCTTGTAGTCATGTAATTTATTGCTCACAGATGACTCTGGAGCTCTTAATGATTCTACACTCAAGGATATTATTCACAAGGGAGATAACAGGGTAAACGCTTCCCTCCCCCTTCAATTAGTGGATGATGTAGGGGAACAGGCTGTAATCCTGCCAAGCCCAATATATTGTTACAACGAAAGTGAGCAAATCCAAAATCAACTAATCAATTGATCCCTGTCAGGCAGTATAGCAAGGTGTTACTGGGCTTTTTATTCTCTACTAATATCTCTATCTGAAATGTACCTATCTAGCCATTAATTACACACGTATATATAGGGTTCTGTCTCCTTGTGGTTTTGTGCTAGTGGAAGGCAATTCTGTTCATGAAAAGGTAAATAATCCAGTTTTTGCTAATGCCCCATAGCCCTGCAGACACCACCATTTCCAAAAACAGACTGTGAGGGTCTTTTGAACAGTTTGGGATATGGCATAGGTGGCTGTACAGTGGTACCTCGGGCTACAGACGCTTCAGGTTACAGACTCTGCTAACCCAGAAATAGAACCTCGGGTTAAGAACTTTGCTTCAGGGTGAGAACAGAAATCGCGCGGTGGCAGCGCAGCAGCGGCGGGAGGCCCCATTAGCTAAAGTTAAGGTTAAGAACAGTTTCAGGTTAAGAATGGACCTGCAGAACAAATTAAGTTCTTAACCCGAGGTACCACTGTAGTGTTAGGATATAGTTCCATTCCACCTTAAATACTCAACCATTATTGTTGTGTGTCACATGCCTGTTTACTTCCTGCTCACTGGGAGTTTCCGTTTTGTATATAGCTTTTGTTCCGGCTGTTTCCTCGACACGGATGTAAGCAGTCATGTTTTCCCTTTGTTCTTATCTACGTTGAATAAAGCTGTAAATATGCTCTTCTGTCTGAATCTTCTGTTGCAGAGACTGCTGAAAAGGGTGCGCTTGAGCCTTGGAATGTCTCTAAGGCTCGTGTCGCTAATTGACTGATGCTGTTTCCACAAGAGACCAGTGATCGTCCAGAGACGACGTGGAGGCTGTCTGATGGCCTCTGTATCCCTGGCAGTATCCCAACAACAGGTTTCGGGCCCAGATTCATGGCACTTACAGGAGAGTAAGACTGCCAAAGACTGCGAGATCCAGAAGTATGTGGAGAAAAGCAAGGTAAGGGAGAGAGGTGAAAAGTGGGGTCGCCACCCCAGACAAGTAGAAGCACCTTCTACTAGCACAAAACTACCACTGGATGCCACCCATATTAGAAGAGTTTGGATTTGATATCCCGCTTTATCACTACCCGAAGGAGTCTCAAAGCGGCTAACAATCTCCTTTCCCTTCCTCCCTCACAACAAACACTCTGTGAGGTGAGTGGGGCTGAGAGACTTCAGAGAAGTGTGACTAGCCCAAGGTCAGCCAGCAGCTGCATGTGGAGGAGCGGAGACGCGAACCCGGTTCACCAGATTACAAGTCCACCGCTCTTAACCACTACACCACACTGGCTATGCACAAACAAAATGGAAACTTACCAGGAAAATTCATACATTTTGGTTATTTACAAGATTTGGGTTTTTTAGTTTTCCTCTTACAGCCAGGTTGCTGGAGACATTGAGTGTGCAGTATTCCTATGTTTTAATATCTTGGTTAGGAGCCAAAGGACCACCTGTGCACACATCAGATCTACCCAAAATCATGTTTCCCTACATCAGCCCACATGGCTAAACATAGTTATTCACAATCATAAATTATTTTAATTAACTTATATACTGCTTGCATGCCAAAATGGTTTCTAAGTGGTTTACAACTATAAAGTCAATCTATAAATAAAAGTACAGAGTAAAACAGCATTAAAACATACGATAAAGCAAGCCATTTAAAAAGCATAACAATGGAAACAGTTAAAACAAGGTCAGAAGCTCAAGTTCTGAGGAATGTTCGCCTAAATAGACACATTGTCAACCCCTGCTCTAGACTCCCCTACTGAGATACCTGTAGCCTGATGTGTTTGGCGCATTTCTAATTCTAGGAAATGCCACAAATTTCTGTAGAACTTACTCTCAGTCTTAGCAGATGGAAGCCGCATAGTAAAATCCTGCTTTGAAACCTTTGTATGCATTTGGGCAAGTTGATGTCTCTTGGACATTGGTCTCTGGTAAAGCTGTTGGGCTTCATAAATATCTTCAACTTCTTTATACTGCATAAATATAGTGTAAAATGTAGTATGATCTCATCCTGAATGTTCAATAGCACAAATTAGTTTGATCTGAAATACCTAGAGGTACCATGGTGCATATTCTTTTTTTTTTTAAAAAAAAAACAATTTATGAGCCTAATATACTCCAAAAGATTTCTCAAGAATATATTTCTCATGAAAGCTGCGCAAATATACTTATTAGCGTATTTGTTAAATTAATATCAATTATGTATGTACCGTGGCTTAATGATATATATTTGCTAATTTAAGGAACACACATGATCCCCTGAAAGCAAAAAGAAAATGGGATTAAATATTTATAGCAATAAGATAATTAAATTGAAAACAATTCTTCATGCTCCATAAAAAAAAAGAAATTCTTTAGAAATCTCAAATCAAGTCAAACAATTAAGAGGTAATGGTGTAGAAGATCAAGTTTTAATGGTGCTAAAGGAATTAAAATGGTACTTTGATGAGAGGTGTTGTCTAAGGTTGCTGCGTTACACTTATAGTCCTGACTTATCATCGTAATGCAAAGTACATTTGGCGCAGAAACCAAGATGTCCAACAGCCAGGACACTCTTGAAAACCCCAGCATTTAGAAATGTATAGATGGGGGGGGGCGGAATGAGAGGGGATGTGACAATCTGTGCAGGTCATGAAAGACTGAAAATGACCTAAGTCTAGGCTGCAGATTCACCAGCTAAGAGCAAATGACGACTCCATATACTTTAGAAATTGCCACCCTGAAAATTCAAATCAGCAGAGAGTGAGAATCTTAATCTCAGTGTCATCAGTTCAAACGCCAGACTGGGCAAAAGACTGAACTAGAAGGCCCTTCCAACTCTACAAGTCTATGATTGTCAAGGCTCTCTCAAGGCTTCAGGAAAGCTATTCCTCCCCAGTTGCAGCAAGAGCAAAGAAACAAGGGAGAGTCCTTTTTTAATGAGGTTTATTCAATCCTAATACAGTGGTACCTTGGGTTACATACGCTTCAGGTTACAGACGCTTTAGGTTACAGACTCCGCTAACCCAGAAATAGTACCTCGGGTTAAGAACTTTGCTTCAGGATGAGAACAGAAATCGTGCGGCGGTGGTGTGGCGGCAGTGGGAGGCCCCATTAGCTAAAGGGGTGCTTCAGGTTAAGAACAGTTTCAGGTTAAGAATGGACCTCCAGAACGAATTAAGTTCTTAACCCGAGGTACCACTGTAGTGAGACAAAAGAACGCAACCAGCCTCAACAACAGCGTTGTTCCAAACTGGGCTCCTCCTCCTTCCTCCCTAGCAACAGCATCTTCCCTTACGGTGGCCACTCGTCAAATGTCTTTGAGTCCTTTGTCCCTGTACTCTCAACCAGTGCTGTATTTTGGGAGAAGGGGGGTCAGAAATACTTTCCAGTGAACAATGTGTCATCTGGCTGCCCTGCCGCAGTTTCCCCTACCCTTCTTCTAACACGCCCCAACTTTTCTGTTCTTCTCTCTCTGAGCTGTGACTTTCTTCAAACCCCTCAAAGCCCTGCTGTAAAGTTGCTCCCCCTCCCCAGGGGCAGTGTTGCGGGCAGGCCCTGTGCTATCCCCATGCACAGCGGGGGTGGGGCAGTGCCCCCACATCATAGGGAAGTCTCGGCTGCACCACAGCCCCGGCCAGCTGGGGGTGTGTGGCTTGCCTTCTTGTTTCCTGTTTCAGTGGATCTCCCGCCCTTTTTTCATGCGTTTGTCATATTGGCCTTGCTATGGACCTCGGTTGGTCGCCATTGAGGGGCCTGGTAGGAATTTTTCCACTTGGCAAATTGGCACCTCATAGCAATATTGACAACTTTTGTAAGGTTTGGCAGTTAGGCATTGGTAAAACCTGGTTTATGGGAGGGGAGGTTGTGGCCTTCACATGCCCCTCCTCTTTAAAGGTATTCTGTTAAAGGGATCCGGGGGTGTGGATCTCGTCTGAAGCCCAGGAATGGGCTAGGGCCATGCCATTGGGGACCCTGAGGGAGCTCTCAGTTGACTTACATCAGGCACGTCCAACAGGTAGATCGTGATGTACTGGTAGATGACTGGACGTCTGTGTTAGATCACTGGTAGATCACTGCCTCCCCCCCCCCAAAGAAGCTCAACAGCTTTGGTTTCCGTAAAAAAAAGGTCAACATTGTAGCCCTGCACCCCCCAAAAACGGGCCTTCCTCCTCCCCCCAAAAAGCTCAACAACTCTGACCTGAACCCCCTAAAATGGACGTAGATCACTGCCGGTTTTTTACTCTGTGAGTAGATTGCAGTCTCCTGGGAGTTGGCCACCCTGATGTACATCAACAGGGCTCCCCCTATTGGTGGTTGACCCTTACTGGACTACCTGCATGGAGGGCAGGAGTCAGAGATAGTCGATTCAATTCCAATGCCTAAGCCAATTCCACTCACATTCTGTAACCAATAAAGTTGTGGCCTTAATTAGCCGATTAACCTAAAATACTGGTGTCCATGTATTTTCTTATTCAACAAATGGGGGGGGGGGGCTTGGGGCCTTGACACACAAATCAAGGCCGTCTCCCTCTTCTCCTGCAGCTTCATAAGAAGGGGTGGGAGTGATCTCCATCATCATTCCTCCTCCTCCTCCATCTTGCACTCTTAAGTCCGATCTCTGACTCTACGACCTATTCCCTACGCACTCCATGCAAAAGATAATGATAAAGGTTTTTGGGGGTTTTGTTTGTCTAGAAGGCAGGGAGATAATTTCAGTTTGTGTATTGTTTTGGAAAGTGTGAATTTAAATAGGTTTGCTTTTAACCAGGAACTTAAATCTAATGTTTCCCTATCTCTAGTTGTGGTGCCTGGCTGGAGTTTGTGTGTTCTGACCACATTATCTCCAGTTTGCTAATGCGCTCATGGGCTCCGAAAGGTTGGTGATTCCTGCCCAGTTTGTGCCTTGTAAAACCTTTGTTTCCTCTGAAGCTTACCTCTAACTGGTCTCAACAGGTACATTTGATAATACCCGAATATATTCTTGTGCTGACAGCTGGTTTCTCATTTCCCTGCAGGCTCCTTATTTTTTAATTCTAAAGAATCAAGAGAGTGCGCTCAGAAACAATAATTAAAACATGTCCTATGCTTTTCTTGTGCTTGCTTTTTCCAAGCAATTACTTTGAACTCCTAGGTAGCAGAGATCTGAATCGGAAAGCCTGTAAATGAGATCTGACACAAGTACTGTAGATATCCTCACGGTAATGAGGAATAATTGCTCGTATTATAGACTTAATGTTAGCACAAATTGCAGGAAACAAAATGTTTTACGTTCGGAAAAAGTTTTGTGAAGTTGTATGAATAGCTTTCGGTCTTGACATGATCGATTTAACACCAGGTTCACCTGAAAGGAAAACTATAAATAAAGTTTACAAAAGGCGTGATTTGAAAACATATATACTTCAAAGAACTGTTTGAAATGGAACAAAAGGGAAGAAAAAGGGTTTGTTTGTTTTTTTAAAAAAAGCAAACCATAGTCTCAACAGCTAAAATAACAGCCCATTTCAGGTATGAATTGGATAATGCAGGAGAGGACTCTGTCCTTGACCTCTGCACACTTATTAGAAAGTCTCTAGAGTAGGGTTAACAGATGTCCCCATTTCCTGGGGACAGTCCCCGGATTTGCGAATAAGTCCCCAGACAAATTCCAACCCCGGAATGTGCCCGGATTTCATCTAATGTCCCCGGGAAATGCAGTCTCAGCAGCCTGGAGCAGTTGGCTCTGGCTGGCTTCAGGAGCTGCTCAGAAGTCCCCATATGATGGTTGTGCAGGGGCTCTAAGATGCAGCTTCCGGGCTGCCTCCACCTTCCCTGACCCCGGCAACTAAGCTGTGAAGGGAGGCTTCATGCTGCCTATTGGAGCAGCCTCCCAACTCCTACTTGCGTGCAAGCAGGAGCAGGGGAGGGATCTCTCAGCTGTGAAGGGAGGCTTCACGCTGCCTATCAGAGCTTGCGTGCAAGCAGGAGGGGGCAGGGATCTCTCCGGTAGGAATGGGATTGGGGCTGCTCCGATGGGAAGGGAGGCATCGTGCTACCCGAGCCTTGCCGCCGCTCTCGGCCCTTCTTCTCTGCCTTCCATGCCTGACTCACTGCACACCGCTTCATCACCACCACCACCGAAGAACCAACAACTCATGGGCTGCCCAGGCTCAAGGAGAAAGGAGATAGAAGCCTCAGAGAAATGTGGTGGTTGAGGTCAAGGCGGCGCCCGACCCTCTGCAACCGCCATTGCTGCAGCATCAACATCCCAAACATGTAGTGTGTAGATAGATAGATAGATAGATAGATAGATAGATAGATAGATAGATAGATTATTTAAAGTGTCCCCGTATTCATTGAAAAAAATCTGGTAACCTTACTTTAGAGTCCATCCCATCAGGTAAAACCTGATGTAAGTAGAATCACTAAATATATTTTTCATGAATATACATAGGCTGCATGTGCAAGCCTGCAAGATACACCCCTTGGAACCATTTGCTCTGTTTTCAAGAAGTGGTTTGAAACCTGAATTACGTCTGTGGGCCAGATGTTGCCCACCACTTTTTTGGAACAGCCAATACCCTATTGCAGTCTTCCCAAGCTGGTTTCGGACTACCAGATTTTGGGACCACAGTTCTTATTGACTGTGTGGCCAATGGCCAGGGATTATGGATGTTGTGGCTTGGATGTCATCAGGTTGGAGGAGGCTGCCCCATTAAAAAAAAAAAAGTTCATGGATGTGCAATTGAAATATTCATTTATGATTCCCCTGTTTACTCTCGCACCATTCCCTCCTCTGCTCCCCCCCCCCCAGCATATATTGTTAGATAAGCCTCTTGGAGTAGGAACCCATGAAACATGTTCTTTGTAGAGATTGGCTCTGTGGTACAATAACTGTTTTTCATGCAGAAAGTCCCAGGGTCAATCTCTGGTGTCGTCAGGCAGGGCTGGGAGAGACTGCAAGTGAGTGACTGTCAGGAGTTCAGCCTACACTCGAGTAGGACCCTGGCAGAGACACATGCCCAACTGGCATGTTCTCTCCTTCCTGGTCGATCGTTCTGGAGCTTCAGAAGCTTTCTTCAGCTCGAACATCACAGCGACCGATGCCAACCGACACCGGCACACTTAGGGATCTGCAGAGTTTGCGCAGCATGCACGTGACAGACCTCAGCAACTCAGCATGTTGGCTAATCTACTTTATTTACATATAAACACACATGGAGCACTGCAACATGGCTCCCCCTCTCTCTAGCATCAGACAGCAAAGAGGGAAAAAGGACAATGGCCCCACTTCATGGAACACAGTAACACAAGCATCCTGTCTCCGTCACTTCCCACTCTGTGGGGTCAAAACATATACCGTCATGTGAAAGACAAAAATCCCATGACTGCAATCATAGATCAGGAATTCTAACAGCGACGACAATGCTGAACTACATGTGCCATTGGTCTGAGTCATATAAGGCAGCTTACAGCCCATTTTGTAAAATGCCATGCATATATAGATGATACCGTATAATTTTTCCCCATTGTAAAAACTTCAAAAGAAAATCAGTAATGAATCCAGCATGCTATTTCCAAATTTTCCTTTTGCTCACCTAAAGCAGACTATGTGGGCTCACTTGATGACCAGATGACAAAAAATAGGGGTAGGGGAAGGGGGGGGCAATGAAAAGTAAGACGGTGACATGAAAACCCACCGATCCAGGAAATTTGTTTAGCTAATTTAAAGTTGTTTCCCCTGGCCACCTACATCACAGATATTTGTCAGCCACATTTCAGGCTTAGCTTTGATAGATGGTATGGAAATTGACATTTTCTGCCTCCTACAGAGAGCCTAACATGAGTTACAACATCAAATTAATCTGTTCTCTTTCCCCCTTATTGTGATAAGTGATTCCTTTACCCCCACCAAAAAATAAAATAAAGAATAAATAGGGTGACAATTTTAAACATTCAGAGGATACACACAGATGTTTGGGCATGAGCTTTCCATACAGTATCCCAGGGCTGGGGAATGTATGGCCCTTTAGGGGCCACTGGAATACATTCCCCTCACCTTTGACCCCTGAGCATACCAGCTGAGGCTGATGGGAATTGGAGTCCATCAAGATCTGGAAGGTCACTGATTCCCCATCACTACAGAACCCTCGATTCTGGTGTCAATATTTCATCCCTTTTCTTTGTTGCTCACACTTTATTTTGTACTTGTAAAATGCCTATCAATTTTATTTATGTATTTATTCATATGACAAAATTAGCGTCTAAACAGTCTTCAACTATAAAATGTAACTAAAATTTGTTGTTGTTGTTTAGTCGTTTAGTCGTGTCCGACTCTTCGTGACCCCATGGACCAGAGCACGACAGGCACTCCTGTCTTCCACTGCCTCCTGCAGTTTGGTCAAATTCATGTTGGTAGCTTCGAGAACATTGTCCAACCATCTCATCCTCTGTCATCCCCTTCTCCTTGTGTCCTTCATCTTTCCCAACATCAGGGTCTTTTCCAGGGAGTCTTCTCTACTCATGAGGTGGTCAAAGTATTGGAGACTCAGCTTCAGGATCTGTCCTTCCAGTGGGCACTCAGGGCTGATTTCCTTCAGAATGGATAGGTTTGATCTTCTTGCAGTCCATGGGACTCTCAAGAGTCTCCTCCAGCACCATAATTCAAAAGCATTTCCTTCATGGATCACTGCCTTGCCATGGCGAAGGGGCTTGAATAACTCAGAGAAGCTATGAGCTATGCCATGCAGGGCCACCCAAGATGGACAGGTCATAGTGGAGAGTTTTGACCCAACATGATCCACCTGGAGAAGGAACGGGCAAGCCACTCCAGTATCCCTGTCAAGAAAACTCAACAAGTAATTAAAATACGCACTAAGAATTCCATTGGGCAGTGGGGTGAGGGGACAATGGTGGCAGTGGAGGAGGTAAGAGGCAGATGGAGGAAGACAAAGTGGCAGCAGAGGCAGTGGTGGGAGGTGCAGTTTTCTGCTTTGCCTCAAGAAGCAAAATGTCTTCGTTAGGTTTCTAGGCATGCAAATAGGCCTGAGATGAGGGTAAGAATTGTAGTTAGGCTACAGGTGTCATGAAGGACACTGGTGCTTCCCCAAAAGCAGGACAAAGCAGTGCTATTCTCTTATGGACGTGGGTGGCACTGTGGTCTAAACCACTGAGCCTCTTGGGCTTGCTGATCAGAAGGTCGGCGGTTTGAATCCCCACAACGGAGTGAGCTCCTGTTGCTCTGTTCCAGTTTCTGCCAACTTAGCAGTCCAAAAGCATAGCAGTGCAAGTAGATAAATAGGTACCACTGCGATGGTATGGTAAATGGCATTTCTGTGCACACTGGTTTCTGCCACAGTTTTCCGTTGCACCAGAAGTGGTTAAGTCATGCTGGCCACATGACTTGGAAAGCTGTCTGTGGATAAACGGCCACAACGTAACTGGCTGTGTTTAACTATATAGTTAAACACAGCCAGTTACATTGTGGGTGTTATTGTTAGTTGGATTTACGTAACTATAGGTTTGATAGTGTTGTGTGGATAAACGCCGGCTCCCTCGGCCTGAAAGTGGAGATGAGTGCCATACCCCATAGCTTCCTTTGACTGGACTTAACTGTCCAGGGGTCCTTTACCTTTTACCTCTCTTATGGTGTTTCCAGAGCACAGGGGGAATTACAACAGACTCTGCTATTTCATACCCTTTAACATCTGAGCGATCCAAATTTGGGTGCTTCTTTTTTTTGTCCCAAGCTCTCGCAGAGCCAGCTGACTTGCATCAGAGTGCTGGACCAAAAAACTGGATATTCTGGGATCCAATCAGAAAATGAGATGTCTTCTGTAATTCCGGGATGTCCCGCTGAAATCAGGACAGTGGAGCAGTTTATTATCCCATCTTCTCAGAATTTTACAGGGTTACATTGCCCATCTTCACTGGCAAAGAAGTTGAGGAAATGGACAAAGAAGGTCTTCCTTAGAGACCTAAATGTGGATTTACTATCTAATTATAATGGCGAGCAAGAAACAAGCTCTGATTTATTATTGCTGAAGTGATTGGACACTGAGGACTCAGCTACGCAGCTGCAAATAAAATGTTTTATATGTGTTGTAAAATGCAATATTCAAATGTGACACTAGATAGCTACACTGAGCTATGCAAAATTCAATGTATTTTTCAAAACTTAAAAAAAGCATTTTCACAGCTTTTTTATATATGTGTGTAGATGCCACCTTAATTAGTACCTGAGGCTGTGATTGGTTCCTGCACCTCTACATGCAAGCAATCCGAACTCTCTTTGGGGATGTTATTGAGCAGGGAAATGTAGCAAGAGCATCCTGGGATAGCTCAGTTGGTAGAGCTTGAGACTTTTAATATGAGTCATGAGTTCGAGCTCCATGTTGGGCAAAATATTCCTGCACTACAGGGGGTTGGACTAGATTGCCTGCCTGGTCCCTTCCAACTCTATGATTCCAAAACAATCCTATACATCTTTATTATTATATATTATTACTTATTTATATGTCACTTTTTGTGACAGTCCTGAAGCCGTTTACAACAGGTTAAAAATTCAAAAATTCTATAAATAGCAGAAAGATAATTAAAAGCATAATGAATTCTAACAGTGTTCATCCGCTGTGAACAGCTAATGAGAAAAATACCCACTCCCACCTGACTGAAAGATGAACATCAAGAACATAATGGCCCAAAATCAAACCAGATCAAGGCTCCAAATGTCTCAATTGACCACACTGGGACTAGGTGAACCTTTCTGGAGAGAGCATTCCACAAATGGGTGCAGGCTCATTGTGCTCAGTGGACTTACTCCTGAGTAAGTGAGTGCAATCTCAGAGGAGTGGTACATTATTCTTGATGATATCCAGTTTCCATCTTTAGCAATCCATGAAATACTAAAGGCACAATTCAACCATCATCCCATCCGTTTCAATGGAGGAGATTTGAGCATGAGAAATCAAAGGGAAATCAAAGTGTGCTTAACTTTATCTGGACTATATGCCCTGAGTGTTTCATTCACTCACTCAATTGGTTTTCAAATTATGCTAGGTTCCCCCCAGCCTCCTGTCTGACAAACTCATCAAAAGCATCCTATGGGACGTATAAAAGTAAACAGGATGGTAAAAATAGGCACAACATTATAATTGTGGCTATTTGGCGAGGCAGGCTCTGCAGGGAAAGAACGGCTGGATATTTGTAAGCAAGCCCATCTGAAGTGTGTTTTTACTAGCAATTTCCCACCATTAATCTGCTGCTCCCCAAGCAGTGTCAAGAAATTCTGTAATGCGAATGTAATGCTGTCTTCCTTTGATAATGTTAAAGAACCAATTCATAAAGGAGCCTTTGTTTCCATCGGATATGTACAAAATTAAATTAGGTGTACTCTAAACGCGTTAAATACTTTCTGCCTCTGAACATCACACGTGGCACTCTTATCCAGGAGAATGAAAGCTGTGCAATTTAAATGAAATTTAATTACGGCTATATTTAGCACTTATGCAGAGATGTTTTGTCTGAAATTTTAAGGACGTGGAAGTTTCTTTCCCGCTTATGTCTCACAGCACTAGAACATTAAAAATATGTACTTTCTAGGTTTCATTAGACCATTCTACATTCATTCAACAGCTACATCTGTTGAAAAGGCGGTGCCAAATTTCTCCTACCTTTCCTCACCAATTTGTGTGTCAAGACCCCGAGGCCTCCCTTATGTTGAATAATAACACATGGACACCATTTTTCACCAATTAATGGGACAAAAAACTGCTTTTGGAAATTATCAAAGGGGAGAGAAAATTTTGATGACACTCTGAAGGGTGTTTTGTCACACTTACCATGGTTTTGAGGTGGCTTAGGGGTGTTTGTGAATGTCTTTGCTTCCATTGTACACATCATCTTACGAGCAGGCTGCTCTCAACAGCCTTCCTAATTGCCCAGGGAAATATATCATGAAGGAATTCTTCCCATGTGTTGTTGTTGTTGTTGTTGTTACCATATTTTTCGCTCTATAGCACGCACCAGATGATAAGACACACCTAGTTTGGGGGGGGGGGGCAAGAAAAAAAAAATTTGAATCCCAGAAGCCAGAACAGCAAGAGGGATCTGGCTTCTGGGATACCATGTGGCTGTTCGGGCTTCTGGGATAACTGCACCAAGCCTCTTCAGGGCAACAGGATGAAGGCTCCCCCTGCCCGAAGAGGCTGCGCGCGGCTAAGGCAGAAGCCAGGGCAGGCGCGTCACTGAAGGGGCGCTGCACAGTTCTCCCTCTCTGCACAGCGCCTCTCCTGTCCGGCTTCGCAGGACAGGCGCCTCGCTGCAAAGCGAGAGGAGGAATAGAAGGAGTTTCTTCTGTTCCTCCTCCGGCTTCCAGGCAGGCGAGTGGCTGAAGGGGCGCTGCACAGTTCTCCCTCTCTGCGCAGCGCCTCTCCTGCGAAGGAAAGGCGCTGCGCAGAGAGGGAGAGCTGCGCAGCACTCCTTCAGAGAAGCAGGAGGAGGATCAGAAGGGGCTCCGTTTCTCCTCCCGCTTTGCTGAAGGGGCTCTGCGCAGCTCTACCTCTCTGCGCAGCACCATTCACTCCATAGGATGCACTCACATTTCCCCTTACTTTATAGGAGGGAAAAAGTGTGTCCTATGGAGTGAAAAATACGGTAAGTATGGGGAGCCAGGGAGGCTGTAGAGTGCTGGAGAAATATTTGCTGGAAAGAAAAAGAAAAACATATACATCATCTATGGCCACCTTGTCAACTCTAAAGTAAACTTAAAAGGCCACATCACCCCAAATTTAAAGAAATTCTCAAGTACCTTACGAATGAGGCAGAAAAATGGAGGCCCCTTTCACATGGGATGGAAACTTTTGAAAAAAACTGGATTACAGACTTGGCAAACCCAAACCTTGCCACCGTGCCTCATATGAATTGATTGTGTGCCCTGCAGCATCACCCAGAGTACTTTGCGAAGCACTTTGCTGTTCTGCGACAGACACTCAGTGTTTCCTTAGCAGAAAGGCTAGGCGTTGTGCCCTCATCAAGGTGAAAAAATTGAAAACCCCTGCCCTGCTCCATGCATTAATAATCTCTTTCCAATTAAAGTGCCATAGTTTCTAACAATTTTCAAGATCAGTGGCTATTTCTAGCCATCCATTAGTAACAGCAAGGTCTATTTCAGGTTGATTTTACAAAAGCGTGGGTATCTTTTCAGCTCGCGCATTGGAATTTCTGTGCCCAAGACACTAGGATGAAGAGGTGAGACTCAGACCTTTCATTTTTAATGAGCAGCAACACTAGGAATCACCAAAAAAAGAGGGCACAGATTTGCATAAAATGTGCGCATACTAATTGATATGTACAGTTGCAAATCCAAAAAGAAATACTGGGATGTATCCAACAAAGTTGTCCCATTAGTGCAAGGACCTCTGCCTGTGCAAGGGGATGTGGTCTTGTGATTGATAATGTAACTAATTTCCTCCAGTGTGGGAGACTTAAGATAGGGCATGCTTCCTCCTTCCTGAGCCTTTTCTGTTCAAGTTTCGGTGGCTCATAGCTGGTCTTTCTCCTCCCCATGTGCCCTCTGTTGAAACAGATTGTCCAAGCTATCACTCAGCCCTATGGCTTTCAATGGGGAAGTCTCAGCTTGAGTGATCTGAAGCTCAGTTCTGATTTTCAGAGCCACCTGATCTTTGAAAACCCTTTGCAACTTACATGCCAGGTTAATCACCCCCATTATCTATCTGTTGTTGTTTTTTTGCCTGAATATCCATGTTATAATAACTTCCTAAGATCAGCTCCGGATCTTTGTCATGAATAATGAATGGATTATTTGACTGACTGGATTTTTAATTTGTATACCACTAGACAACTTCCCTGCTTCACACATGCCTTTCCATAGGTCTGGCTGTCTCATTTATTCAGATGCCAAAAAAACCCCCACCAAAAAACCCCCAAGAAAAGAACTCATGGAGTTTTCTTTGTTCAGTGGAGGATAAGAACCTGCTCAAGAATTTACATTATGCCAATTTGCATATGTACAGATTCCTATTGCTTCCTAGCTTGACTAATACTATAAGATCCTTCTCTTTTTATTTCCTTCCACACACAAACATACGCAGGTTTTCTTTTTCATTTTAAACAGCTAGCAGATTTACATTTTAAAAAGACTTTCCCTTTGAAATTCTCAGGAGCAGCAGAGAATTCTTCTCCAGACATATTTTACAGGCACTCCAAAAAAAAGAAAAAGGAAAAAAATCACTGCAGAAGAAGGGAGAGAAGAGACAAGAAAACTCCCTTCCATTTATTTTGTTGTATTTACACCTAAAGCCAAGATTCTGAATGTTCTCTTTTAACAAAAGAGTCATATTTTTCCAGCAAACATATACTTCACAGAGAAGCACTTTGCCGTGCTCCATTCAGATGAGATGAAGAATGATACTTTCTTCCAGAACCTAACAATAGTTGGGAGAAGTCCCAGTTTTATTTCCTTTCTGTCAAGGTGTTTATGTACATCTTATACACTCTCACAACTTCCAGCCCTTGAGTGAGAACAGCCTGGTGTTATTTGACTGAGCACAACCACCCTTCCCAGTCCCCAATTTTTCTGTTGCCATCTGGCTTTGAGGCCTACAACACTCTAATACTATGTGAAGGAAGGATATCTTTTAGCAAACTCCCTGCTCTGACCCGGGCAAGGACTTACTCCATGCCTTCTTAAAAGCTTAGTGAGGATGATAGGTTAAGTGTTTGAGCTCTGAGGCTCGGCAGCACCGACCAGCCTCTTCTGAAATACCAGGTCAGAGTTCTTTTAAAGAGCCAAACAGCTATAGGGAGGATGGTAGCTGCATTTAAACACACACACACACACACACACACACACACGAGCAGCATTGCCTAACTAGTATTTTACTCATAAAGAGTCTAAACTTGGTTCTAGTAACTTACACATGAGGTGAGACCTCCTACATGTCCCCAGGAACATGGGTTCCATTATAGGAGACAGGTGGCATTCCCTTGGGCCAAATGAAGATGGGCACAATGAGCTTATCCAGTGCTATTTTTCTAGAAAAAGAGGTGCCCTAACTCGTTGCTCGGTCCCTGCTCCTGCCAACCTAGCAGTTCAAAAGCATGTCAAAGTGCAAGTAGATAAATAGGTACTGTTCCGACGGGAAGGTAAACGGTGCTTCCGTGCGCTGCTCTGGTTCGCCAGAAGCGGCTTAGTCATGCTGGCCACATGACCCGGAAGCTGTACGCCGGCTCCCTCGGCCAATAAAGCGAGATGAGCGCCGCAACCCCAGAGTCGGCCACGACTGGACCTAATGGTCAGGGGTCCCTTTACCTTTACCTTTAACTCACTGTGAACACCTCCCTTGTTCTCTTATAATGGCAATGGCACCTGAGAAGTGCTGGAACTGAGTTCCAGTGAGTTCTAGCTGAAAAAAAGGTCCCTAGCCTATCTCAAAGTGGGATAGACTATCTCAGAACACGGTGAGCTCTCCTCCATTGGAGTTGATATTAACAGAAGTTGGGTGCCCATCCATTATGGATTCTTTCTCTGTGGTTCCTGTATTGCAGAGTGTCAGATTACATGACCCTTGGGCTCCCTTCCTACTCCACAATTCTGCGATTCTATGAAATTGAGCTCTAGAGGCAGGGCAAATAGGCAGAGGGACTGGCATCTAATAAAAAATGGAGTGTGAATTCCTTACCTACTTCACTCTTTTTCTGTGATAGAGAGGGGAGGCTCGTTAGCAAGGAAGGGATTTCTTTTTGTTTATTGTCGCACAAATAAGAAACAGCACACAACATCGTCGAAAATATAACCAGAAAAAAACATAACAGCCTTGCAGATATTATTAAAGCATAAATAAGCCAACCTATTATATAGAAGATTAAGAATGGATTTCTTAAAATAGGGTGTTTATTTTTAGGAGAGAAACAATGGAGGCAAACTGGCCCTTACATTACACTGCACTTATTTATAACAAGAGCTCTGCTAGTTAATACATTTAATTTTTGAAGAGTATTGCAAAATCTCACTCATAGGCAGCTGCCTTATAATGAGCCAAAAGATTGGTCCATCTGTCTCTGTATTGTCCACAATGTCTGGTAGCAGCTCTTCAGGATGAAGAAGAAGAAGAAGAGTTTGGATTTGATATCCCGCTTTATCACTACCTAGAGGAGTCTCAAAGCAGATAACATTCTCCTTTCCCTTCCTCCCCCACAACAAACACTCTGTGAGGTGAGTGTGGCTGAGAGACTTCAGAGAAGCGTGACTAGCCCAAGGTCACCCAGCAGCTGCATGTGGAGAAGCGGAGACGCGAACCCGGTTCACCAGATTACAAGTCCACCGCTCTTAACCACTACACCACACTGGATTTCAGACAGGGTTCTCTCCCAGCCTTACTTGGAGATTCCAGGTATTGAACTTGGGACATTCCGAATGCAAAGCAGATGCTCTACAGCACTTCCCATATTATGGGATATTATGGGGGATAACCATTACAGCTGCTAGGAATTAAAAAGGAAGTTGCAGTGAGCCTGGTGCCGCAACAGGAAATGCATGCACAAATAAGTACTGCACATACATTTTTACACTTGATCTTAGCCAAAAGGCTGAGAAGTGATGCACATACGTTTCTGTAAGCTTGAAATCCTGACCCAGGAGTGTGGCTGTGTGCTCAAATGCAAACCTTCATGGGCATCAATCGTCTGTTAGGTCTTAGAGGTTGATGTGCTTATGTGAGGATCCACAAGACATGGGACATTGTTACAGTAACACCACATGTGTAGGTAATGGCAATCCAGTTTAAAAATGTTGATGTGTGCATGGAAGTCTCCATTGCTGCCTTGAGTCCTGCCAGTGGAAAAGGCAGGTTATAGAGAAATATAAAATAATATACTTCATCAGTGCTATTTTTTTCTAAAAAAAGAGGTGCCAGAACTCAGCTATGAACACCTCTTTCTCTTAGAATGGCAATGGCACCCACCTGAGAGGTGCCAGAACTGAGTTCCCCCTGAAAAAAGCCCTGATAATAATATTTAATCAAAACCTAAATGGAACATAGAAAGCTAACTTGTACTGAATCAGACCATCGATCCATCTAAAGCAGTACTGTTGACATTTTCTGGCAGTGGATCGACAGGATTTCAGGCAGGGATTTCTCCCAGCCTTACTAGAAGACATGGGGAATTGAATGTGGGATATTGCTCATGCAAAATGTGTGGTCTTCCACTGAGTTATGGCCTTTCTTTGTAGCAATCTTTCCATAAATTGTGTCCATTATTTTAAATGGAAGTCAACTTGAACTTCCTGTGGTCTAAAACACAGTGGAATGGGGGAGAGAATGCCCTTTTCATGTATTTGCCAGATTTCAACTTAGATTTGAGTACTATTTAGAGTTAGCAATTCATTTGTGTGTGTGCTTTGAAAAAAATCTAACAAACAAACTCTACAGAGAGCTGCATGTACATCTATAAAGACTGGATTCTTTCTTGTTTTTACCTGTGCAACTGAAAACAGATTCTGGTCTAATGGCTAGAAATCAAACACTTTAGTAGCTGTCCAATTTAATATAATTCGACAATCAAAGGACACAGTGCAATTGATGCTCCTAACATTTCCTTTGAGTGTCAACTCACTCGCATGGCTCAGTATCCTCCAGGGGTCAACATCACATCAAGTAACAAGATATTGCCTAAGGAATATTGACAACCAAAACATCACAGCATTCTCCTCCCCCAAGAGATGTTTATTTCAGGAATGGCACTACAGATTGACTCCTACAGTTTAATTCCTCTGATAGGTCTTGTGTCATGCTGCAAGTGATGTGATATATGAATCAGAGGATAGACATACACAACATAACTAGGGATTAGATTATCTGCTTAATATAGGTCTAAGCAAAATATTAATTCGGTGTCTTGGGTAGTGCCATCACAAACTGAGCACGGAATGCACAGGATGAGAGCCAATAAACAAACCCAGTCCCAGAAAGTCAGAAGTAACACTGGTGAATGTTTCATCTGCCCAAGTGGGTAAAACTCAATCTGCTTTGGATAAGGTTGCACTCTCACAAAACAGCAAAGGGGGGCATGTGGACCTCCAGATGCTGCTGGAGTACAACTCCCATCATCCATGATATTTTCCCATGATGGCTAGGGCTGATGGGAATTAGAGTCCAACAACTTGGTGGGTCACAAATTCCTCATCCCTGACCTAAAGAAGGCGGCTTAAAGTTTGGGAAAAATGTGAGCCTCAAGTGACCATTGTGGCTCAGAACCTCTTTTATCAGCGTCAGTTATGAGCCATCAATGGAGCAAGAAACTACGAACAGCAGAAAGAGTAATGGAAAGAATGTTTGCCTGGCCCATATTCAAGAAAGGATGCTGTTTTAGTACAGAAATCAAAAAGGTTTCCAAATGGAAGGAATGGGTGAAAAATTCACATCAAGCTTCAAAGGCCATTTTCTTGGATATTTAAAGGCAATATGCAGAAAGCTCTTTAAGAACACGTGTTACTTTTCGCTATTTATGGCATGGATGGAGAGACTGCGCCTCTTCAGATATTGTTAGACTCCTATCTTCCCTGAGCATTGGCCGTGCTGGCTGGGGCTGATGGAATCTGTGAATCAAACAACATCTGCAGGGCAGCAGGTTCCCCAATCAGACGTATAGGTGCACCAGAAGAAATAATCACTTGTGTAGCAGACACAGTGGTGGGCTTGGGGGGGTGCTCACCTGTCATCCAGTCAGTTGCATCACTCTTACTTACCAGAAGATGAGAGGGGTAGGAGGCAAGACATCAGGTTGGCATGGTACAAAAACATCAGTGGGAGCCCCAGATTGGCTCTGCCAGTGCTTTTGCACTATGCCAACCTCACAGATGTCTCTTCCCTCCCTCACAACCTCATTGTAAGCATCAGTAACCAGAATCCCTCCATGTCATCTGCCACAGAATACATGTGAGACCCCCTTCCCCACACACTTCAGCTCTCCATAAATTGAAACCCAATATTCAAGTTGGTTTTACTCCACATTCCAGACACCAGGAAGGCTTCAGAAAAAGTAGATCTTTCATTTGTTGACATCAGTCCCATTCTAATCCACTGGTACAGCGAGAGGAGCACTCTAGACAAATAGCCATTCCTATTTTCCTGCCCTTTTGAGTAAACTGATGCGGTGTTGTATTTCAGGCAGGGAGGCCAGGGAGGCCACAGCTGGCTCCTGATTCCAGGCAGCCAAATCCACGAAGGGTCCAGGCAGCATCAAAAACCAGAAAGGCAGCTCAGTGGACAGGAATTGTATTCCGATAAGCATGGCCAGACCAAGTGGAAAGTTAGGTAAGATAAGCGGAGCCGGAAAGTTGTTAGTGCCACAGAAATATCTGAGTGGAGGGCTGGAAACTAAACAAGTAAACGCCAAATGTTGCTCTAACAGCCACACTAACAAACCGATACATTGCACCCCCACAATGTATGAGGCTTCTACTCTTAAAGAGAGCTTGTTTGCTTTAGGAATTATTCCCCCCCCCATGTGGTTTCATGTAGGCAACTGTAATAATAATAATAATAATAATAATAATAATAATAATAATAATAATAATATCTTTATTGTCATTGCCCCCTCTCGGGGCAATGTAACGTGGTCGCAGCCATGGAGCCGGAGTCTAAGGATGGTAGCTCTACCTTCTCAGGTTGGATGGAGGCTGGTCTGACAGTCCTTTCTGGTCATGGGACATCTGAGGAGGCTGTGTCATCAAAGATCATTTCTGAAGTCAAATCTTCTTCCTGGTCAGAGAGATTATCTCTGTGTGGTGCCTCTTCCTCTGAGGAGCAGGAGGGATCAGAGCCCTAGTTCATGGCCTGCTGGGGACAGAGCCACTTTTCTTGGAAAACAACGAGCAGGCCTCTGTACACACAATCCGTTTAGGTTCCCTGGTCCCTTTAGGCTGCCAGGCTTAGGAGGCTCAGCCTTTCATTTTAAGAAGCTTTACTCATGTCAGTAAAGGTTGTCATTTCAACCTAATGGGGAAAGGGTATAATCAGTGGTTTCAAGATGTGAAAAATTTGCCTCATTTCCCTAATATCTTACTAGCTTTCTAACACAGGATTTGGGGAATGGGTGCCTTTTTATCATCATAGGCTTGGAATGAACATCCAGTAATTAAACCCTGCACATATCCAAGTACAGAAGGGATAATGAAAGATAGCAGCGACTGAGGGGTTAGAGTAATAAAGGGCACGCAAACAGAGCAAAGCTCATGATAAGCCAGAGAAAAAAGGAGAAAATATAATGTCAAAATGAAAGACTGTCTGGCATCTGAATAACCCCTATGGAACAGGATAGTTCACCCCTGTCAATCTCTTTAAAACTGGGGAGAAGAGGATCCAGCTAGAGGAAGCAGCAAATGCTTTGATAAAAACAACCAGCAGGCCAATAATTATACTTGATTATGAAGGTGAATATTTGGCAGTGACATTTCAAAGTATGAAAAAGTAATGGAAAGCTTATTTTCAGGAGAGAATCGTGTTGCTTGTATCCCAGACTCTGCTCCTCATATGGATGTCGGGGGCATCTAGCCTTCAAGACCTGGAAGGCAAATAGGCATGAGTCAATCATGGCACAGTTATCAATCATTTCTACACCTCCCCCCTTCTGCTGATGGCTTTCATAGCACTAATTATGGTCCAGTTAAGCAGCACTTTTTTACTTAGAACTTTTCACATGGGGACCAGTGAGTTGTTTTGTTTACACATCACAATGCAATTCTCGAAGGTTTTGATTTAAGTGCTTACTATATTGCATTTTAAGGTATACCCCGCATTAAGTCATCTATGTTGATTTTTAGGGGGTTCTACAAAAAAACACACACCTAATGTTCACTGTTTGGTGGCAGTGACATGCTGCCAGAAGGTCATTACTGCACACCACTAGCTGTGCACTGATCAAAAAAATGTTAGAGATCAGGCAACTGAAAACATATATTTTAGACACTTTGCACTTCTTAGCACAGGCCCAGGAAATGACATATTTGTAGAGATCTGATAATGAGAAAAGAACAGGATGGAGTTCTGGATTTTGAGATGAGAAATAAGCAGTGAAATGAGGGGAATGTACTTGATCTGGTTTGAAACACAGACTCAGAAAAAAAAGACCCAACTCTTTTCTTCCAATGCCTTACTTACTAGTTTTGGTATGAAATGCATATCCCCTAAGAGTGCAGCAGACCCTCCAAGTGTCCCTGTTTTCCAGGGACATCCCTGATTTAGAGAAGCCATCCCAGTTTCTGATTTGATCCCGAAATGTCCCACTTTTCCTTAGGACGTCCTTATTTTCACTGGAAAAATGTTGGAAGGTATGGCATTATCCAACCTCCAAGCCATCTGAAGGCAATCCTGTATAGGGAAGTTTTTTAAAATGTTTAATGTTTCATTATGTTTTCATATATGTTGGAAGCTGCCCAGAGTGACTAGGGCAACCCAGTAAGATGTATGAGGTATAAATAGTCAAAATTATCATTATGGAATGGGACGTCCCTATTTTCATCGGAGAAATGTTGGAGAGTGTGGTATAGTCATAGCAATAAGGTTGAAAGTGACAGAGAAAGACCAATTCTACTGAAGAAAAATTACATCTGATAATGCTAATATACAAGTAGTTTTAGACAACATGAGGAAATATTGAATAAAAAAAATGTGTGAGTTACTCAGTGGTGTATCTGTTTTAATGTGCTTCTGGAGTACTGGTCAGAAGGGGGAAGTTGTACAGCCTTCTCATGTGATTCATGTGAGCTTTGCCCACCATTTGTGTACCCTTGTCTTACTACAGTGGTACCTTGGGTTAAGAACTTAATTCATTCTGGAGGTCCATTCTTAACCTGAAACTGTTCTTAACCTGAAGTACCACTTTAGCTAATGGGGCCTCTCACTGCCACCGCACAACAGCCGCTCAATTTCTGTTCTCATCCTGAAGCAAAGTTCTTAACCTGAGGTACTATTTCTGGGTTAGCGGAGTCTGTAACCTGAAGCGTCTGTAAACCGAGGTACCACTGTATAGGGAAATTCAGAAAGAAGACGCACAACTCACTTGTACACCTTTCTCTGTTTAGCAACCTAGTAGTCTCATTGCTGTAAGTGAGATGACTGCTGATGCCAGGAATAGCAACGATGATGGGTACAGATGCAAAGTTATTTTCATTATACACCAGACATGACATGCTATGCATTCCTGTTAATTTATTTTATGCTCAAGGTGTCGTTATCACACTGAATACCAAGTGACTTTTCTAATCCAGAGAGTATGGAGAAACTGAGCAGAAATGCACTGTCATGTTGATTTCTTAATTAACACAATTGCTTAAAAGGGTCCCTATTGTCTTCTCAATTATTTTTATCCAGAGAGAATGTTTTACTCTGAATTGCATTATTAAATACATTAGGAAATAGAGTAATAACATTACAAATGGAAATGGAAGAAGCTGCAGAAAATGTTTCTCATGGGAAAATACGGAACGATTTCAATACCACTAAGAATGATACAAATGTGAAAGTAGTACTGTGGACTGCTTTCAACAATGTAGCTAAGTAAACACTACAATATAAAGAGCATTTGCCCGGTCCATTAGCTAGGAAGACTTCAACCTAAATATGAAATAATGCAATCTGATGACCATCATCATCTCATAATGATTTGGCTGCCTGAAAAGTACAAGTAGCTTGAGCAATTGCACATTGGGAAAACATAAGAAAGATATTCAATTAGATACTTCTAACCTTCAGACTTGCTATGCCCCATTATATGCCAGAAAGCCATAATTGATCTCCCAACTGTTGTACCATCTTTCAGTCTCTGGGCTAGCGAGATCCTTGTGGCTGTGGTCGTGTTCATAAATAATTTAATCTGGTCCTTCAGAATCTCTGTACCTAAAATCCCCAAAAGAAAAGCTTCTGGTCTTTTAAGAGAAGTTATTTTAAGCATTTATTTCAGTTCATTATATATCATTTCCCAGAAATCTTTCACCACCTTACATGACCACCTCATATGATAAAAAGTGCCCTCTTTCTCTTTGCATTTCCAGCATGTTTGTACATTTTAGCTAATTTACTAGGAGTTAAATACCAACGGTACATCATTTCCATGGAAACGCCATTTACCTTCCCGCTGGAGTGGTACCTATTATCTACTTGCACTTTGATGTGCTTTCGAACTGCTAGGTTGGCAGGAGCAGGGACCGAGCAACAGGAGCTCACCCTGTCACAGGGATTCAAACCGCCGACCTTCTGATCGGCAAGTCCTAGGCTCTGTGGTTTAACCTACAGCGCCACCTGCGTCCCCTAGTCATTGGTTATCTACTCAATGACTAGAGCATCACTAGTCATTGGTTAAAGCAGGCCACCTTGTATCAGCTCTTGGTCAGATGGATTCAGATAAATTCTTTCTGAAAATCTTAGCAAAATCTTCAGCAAAGCTTTATAGCATGTTGATAACACAAGGCAGCCTATCAAGCAGCCCCATTCAACACGCATTTTCTTTCCTATGCAAGATAATGTAATGAAAACTGAAAGTGGCGTCTGGATTACATGGGCTGCAGAACCCTCACTAAAATTCCGAATTGGCACTTTGCCAAAGTCTCTTACTGACATATGATCATGTACCAAACCAGATAAAGTTGGATGGCACACGCTGCCAACAATGCTATCCTCTTGTTCAACAAAAGATGAGAAATAGACCTGACTATAGATCTGTTAGGCAGCTTTTGTGAGAGCTTTGGAAGCAAAACTAAACCCTGAGAAAAGCACAACAGACCAACTTTAAGGCATGATGGACACAATCAATAGGCAGCAAACCAGCTTCTAGGGCTTCTCATTCTTTGGATGTATTGTTCCATTGAGGGCTATCAGAGCTGGAAGTGTAACTGGAATCAGTGAGTGAAAATAATCCACCAGGTGCTATTGAGAGCGCAGAAACTAGGGTTATATTAGGAAGCACCAGGCTGCAGGAAGCCTAGTATCAACAGGAGCTATGTCTCTGGAAGCCGGACCTGATACAACTCTCACATAGCTGCTGTGTAAGAGTGCTTTAAATATATTGTGTGGATGTGACTTCTGTTGTGTTAATTAAAGTGATAGGTTTGTTCTAGTTTATCATAGTGTGGGTGGCGCTGTGGTCTAAACCACTGAGCCTCTTGGGCTTGCTGATTAGAAGGTTGGCGGTTCAAATCCTCATGGCAGGATGAGCTCCCGTTGCTCTGTCCCAGCTCCTGCCAACCTAGCAGTTTGAAAGCCAGTGCAGGATTTATGTATAGGCTAAGTAGGCTGAAGCCCAGGGCCTCTAAATCTAGGGGGTTTCGCCAGCCTGCCTGCTCCCCAGCTCATACGTCAGCAACTGATAAGACTTGTCAACCAGTTTTCCCAAAGTCTTCCTTGATTATAAAGTTCCAAAATACAGGCCAAAAGAGAGCAGGTCTAGGAAGAGCGAGCCATACAATGGCCACTACCAGTGAAAAGGCCCTGCTTTCTGTAGCTCCTGCCTTGTCATTTGATAGAGTGCCCACTTGCCCTCCTTCTTGACATGGAATGCTCTCTGTTGGAGTCTCCAGGTCCAGTACAAAGACCATAAGAAGGGAGAGCAACAGCTGTTAATCAAGCAAGCAAGCAAGCATGCACACAGGTCACCTTTGTCACAGTCAGGATGCCTATGTCCTGGCCAGGCCTGCACCCAATCTTGTTTTTGTACAATTTTGTTTGTCCTCAGTAACCAAAATTATATTGTGGTTCGAGGACCCGACCCAGGCGAAGTGAAATAAAGACACAAGGAGACGTGATATAAGGTTAATGGGCTAGAAAAGGCCACAACTTTATTGGTTACAGCAATTGAAAAGGTATTGGCTTAGGCATTGGATCGAAACAAGTGGGTTATTCACCAGTAGGTGGAGCCTGTTGATGCTAATCCAACTATAGGCTCACCCCTGCTGTCACCGAGGGTCGTGCCAAGGCCTCCCGCCAAGCAGGCATCAGACGGAATACACGACCCCCAGATTCCTTTAATGGAATACCCCTAAAAATTGAAGGCATAGGCGATGGCCACACCTAGCACTTCCACACACTGCAACACATTATTCCAATGCCTAACCTACCCACCAATACCACAAAAGTTGTGACGATTGCTACGAGGTAGGCGAAAAAACCAAAAAGCCTAGTGCCAAATGGAAAAACTCCTACCAGGCCCCCCAGACAACCAGGGCGACCAACCTAAGGTCCATAGCAAGGCCAAAAACCTAAGCCCTAACTAAAGGGAGTGGAGGGTGGGTGACTCGCGACGGGCGAAGGAAGAATGAGGCCGGGGAAGGCTGGCGCTGCAGCAAAATGCTGCTGAACACGCCCCCTCCATGGCTCCTGATTGGATAGCCACTGACAGGGCGTGAGCGCCAGCCAGGTGAGCGGGCGGCAGGGGGCAACGCCCCCTGCTAGCCGGAGCTCAGGCCCCGACGACAACCCCTCCCCTCCCTTTCAGGGAGGAGAGTCTTTATCAACATATACAAGCAGAAAAGTTGTTTTCCTTCATTTACAAAGAATCGTAAAAAAACAATTTGGCACTAATAAAGAAAAGTTCCAAGGTGGCAACAGAAAGCAAACTAAAAATGTTTTTGCGGTTCATTAAAACTATCTTGCAATATCAGGTTATAGGAAAACTGGTGCTATTAACAGTAATCCTTCTAGTTGGTTAATTGGTTCGGCAACTTCCATGCACATGACATGTGATGCTAATTATTTCCCCCAAGAGTTAAATGATAACTAATCAGAGGCAGCTACAGTTGCAAATGGCAACAAAATATCTGTGAAAAGAAGACGAGCAGGTTTGCTCAAGTGTGTTGCAGGTAGAAATACTGTTTGTAATAAAGTTATTTGCTCAAATTAACAAATAAGAAAGTTTTGAGACCAAAGCACTTGTCAGGAGAGCTATGAGATTCAGGTGAGGGTCAGATGCCTTGTCAATCCCAGCAGGTATATAACAGGAAGACCTGTGGCCTGCCCTTTGACTGGACTTAACCGTCCAGGGGTCCTTTACCTTTTACATAGACATATCCTAACATCTCAGGTCCTTCTTCCAGGCATCACCAGGGCAATGGGTTGGCCACTGTGTGAACAGGGTGCTGGACTAGACAGGACTTTGGCTTGATCCAGCATTATGTTCATTCTCAATGGGACCATTCCAACCACACACAACATGGATTTGCTTGTGGTAGTCAACAGCTTTAGGCATCTGAAGAAGTGTGCATGCACACGAAAGCTCATACCAAGAACTAACTTAGTTGGTCTTTAAGGTGCTACTGGAAGGAATTTTTTTATTTTAGCTTTAGGCATGTCAGTAAAGAAATGTGTGTTCTGAGACACGTACATACCCCACAGTTCCTTTGCAATGACACAAAGCTTGAGAATGCTGGAGCAAAGTGCTTGCACATAGCTGATCACCGACATGAAATTGCATCCCAGCATCCCTGTGATGTTTTGAAAAGATTGGTGCAGAGCAGCTACCTGGGAGGCGAGATGTCCTGAAATGGCCTTCAGCTGTAATCTAATAAGCATTTTATGACCTGTGAATGTTAAAGCTACTGCACCACACGCCGCTGTTGATAAGAGACAGAATTGGGGGACAAAACAGAACAAATGGGTTTTAGAAAAGCATAAGATAGCTGTGGAATCCAAATTGCACATCTACGTCCTTCTGAGAAAGAGTTCAATTTATTTGACACAAAACTGCAAAAGTCATAAATGCCCTATTGCTGAAAGGCAATACAAGTTGAAAATGAGTGGCAGGGGTATTTCTCAACACACCTCCTACATTGATTAGTATTGTTCTACTAATAAAGTACTGCTGAGTTTCCTATGCAAACCAACATTTGGCATGACAAACCATCTTTCTTTTCTGTGTAGGACTGAGCCAAAGCACTAGGCTTTTGTGTGTAGAAAGAAACTACATGTGTCTATCTAACATCCCTGTAGCTACATCCAGCCATGAATGTCCTTGTGTTTGTTACAGTTAGATAAACCCTTTATACAAAAGGATCTCCACCAGTTGAAATTTTTGCTACACCAATAATAACAACAATATGGTCTATAAAATGGCTCAAATTATTAATCATTTGTTTGTTGCTGTTGTTTTAAACAACCCAGACAGTCTGAAGCATTGTTGTGCATCAGGAATTTCTTGTTTGTTTGTTTGTTTGTTTGTTTGTTTGTCTAATCTTTAACCTAGCAGCATTCTCTCCCCCCCCATTATGTGAGCCAATCAACCTCTGAAATAACAAGTATGACAAATGATACAATAACCATGCACATTTCTTTCCAAAGGTGGAAAATGCTAGCAACATAAAGTTTGTTTTGACATGAATAGAGAGCTTTTTCTCGGTAATATTTACAGCCATAGGAGAATAAAAGAAACAAACAGAGCAAGCAGAGATGGGACATTGCTTCACAGAAAAGGGAATCCTGTTCTTTCCACTTGCTCCTGAAGTGTGATTTAAACTGGGGTGGCACTGTGTTCAGCCCTGGGGGAAAGTGGATCATGCAGGCATCAGTATGTCGATAGATCCTGCAGTTGTAGATACAAGTTTAGGCATAAGGCAGAGACAAGCCTATCAGTTCTGGCTTCCCTTGTAGCCTTTTTAGACTTTACCGATTGGTTGGGTGAGCGTTGCTCCCGGAGAGGGAGGAAAGAGTCAAAAGATGCCGAGGTTGGTTCAGAGAAAGAGTTCTTTATTTCTGCTCTCCGGAGCAGCAGAAAGGCACTTGGGTGGTCAGTTCACAGCAAGCCCGAAGAAAGAGAGATTTCACACAGTATATATCCCTTCCAGGCACCCTCTCCCCCCTTCCCCAGGAATCCAGCCTTGGACGTTCATAGATGTAAGTTGACATCCACGAACATAAACAGATGTTCCTGTACGTAAGTTGACATCCATGACCATAAACAGATGTTCCTGTTCCGGTACTCTTATCTTGGGGCAAGGAGGTCACCCAGCTATAGGAGTTTCCCTTGACGCCATCTCCATCTCCGGCTGTGGGGGCTGACAGACCCTGTCTTGCAGAGTCTGTGCGTCAGTGTGTCAGGATATTTACAACCTACAAGATAAGATAAGTCCCAGCTCTGCCGTCCCGTCTCCACTTTGGAACTGACAAGGCCATCCATTAAGCGTCACGTACTGATAAAGGAGAGGGCTTTGTTTATACAGCTGGGTTCTTGTTATACATTGGCTCAGTGCTCAAGTTAATGGATTTTAGCTAATGGAAAAGGGCCCGTTTTTAGACTGACTGCACAGTCAGGTTTTAGATTTGAGAAACCCATTCCTTCACCCTAAGATTCTCATTTCTCCAATCATAAGTTTAGTTCACTGCATTGCTATATTAGTTTACTATTTTTCAAAAAAGTCCTTATGAAAACTCAACATCATTTTAGCATGCAGTCTTGCCAAATATACACATAATGCATTTTTGTGAGTTATTTTCACTAATATGTACATTTTAATGCACACTTCCCCGCCCCGCAGCACACAGATGTTTGTACACACTTTGGGGCTGGAGAACTGGATTGAAAAAATTTGGAAGAATGGAAATTTCAAAGGACAGCTGCATTTTGATTCACATATTGTTTCAGGAAGTGTGAGCTAGGTAGATTCACATTAAAATGTGAACTGAACCAGTTTTCTTACCTGTCCCTGTTAGGGATTGACCTGGCACAACAGCTGGCTATAGGAGGCAGCTGAGACAAGGGGCCACCAGCAGCTGTTTCAGGACTGCAGTTTGATCTCACTCTTTGGCCAGTTTGCAGTGGCAGGATAGAGAGAAGTCCATAGCCACACCATATTCACCATCATCACCAGTGAATGGTAAACGAGGAAAGGAATAGATGGAGGCCCTCTGGTGCCTAATGTGGGGTACAGCAGCTGTACAGACAATGGAGAAATAAAGTGAACCCTGGGTTATGAACCATCTTCAGGGAGGAGGTTGAGGAGGATGATACCTCAAAGACTATTTCCCAAAATCCAGATATTGGGTTGTCAAGAGATCCATCTGGGTGGAACCCACATCCAGAGATGGAGGGAGGCAGTTTTCCATCAACTCTTTCCAGGAACCTGGCATAATCTCTCCTCTCTCTCTCTCTCTCTCTCTCCCCCCCCCTTACTGCTGATGTTCATGAGCATTAAAGGACTCAATAAGAGTGACACACTAACAGCAGCAACTGTGTAAGAACCTGTGGAAGAAGGACTGCTCCAAAATAAAGCACGGCAAACGAGAGAGGAAAAGGTTACAGAAATGGACATTAGCTACTTTAAATCTCTCCTTACAGATGGAACGATGAGGCAAATCTGAGCAGTATCACCTTCCATCAAATCCATTTTTTAAAAATGCCCGTTTAGCCCTATCGAACAGTGTCCTGTGGAGATTCTCATCTTGGTTGGATTAATAAGCGCACACTGTTTCTATTTACATTCAGATTGCTCTTTAAAATATGGAAGGATTTGCAGCTATGAAGATTGCTTTTGCTCTTCCAGTGTTGTTACTTTGGTGGTGAGGAAAACCTGGCCTAAAAAACACATTAGAAATGGAGAAATCTTATCCTACAACCCACCTCATGTAGGTCTGGTGGTGGGATATGCACAATGCCTGCTAAGTTGTTTTAAACTGTTTTTAACATTGAGTTTTAATTGCTGTAACCCACTTGGGGACCCTGGGCAAATGAATTGTTGTTGTTGTTGTTAGAAGAAGAAGCCAAAGTCACCGATCAAATGTTGAACTCATTCAGAATAATTCATTTATCATCGTTTCTACTCCAAATTTGGTGTGGACTGTCCTCAAACATTTCTTTCCTATATTTCCAAGTTTCAAATCAATCTGTTGAATTGTTTTCTAACTATACATTTTAGAACCTATTGCCCCCAATTTTTCATTACAATGGCAGAAGGCACTTCAACCAACTCACCCTTAACTCAAGGTCACAACTATGGTCCTATAACTAATAAATAGCTTTATGTTCTAGAACTGAATAGCATAGACATCTGACGTTTTCTAAAGTTTCAGAGAACAATACTGACTGGAGGAAGTTTCAAAATGGGCTTGTTTTCAGCTTCTATTAGTTGTGAGAAATTCAGACAAACACTTAAAGGATACCTGCTGACCACTGTTATGTTGTAGGTTGATGTCCACATGCAGCCTATAAATTCTACATGCAACTTTCTACAGTAGTGAACATTTCTGAAGTACTTAAAGAAATCCATTATTTTCAGTAGGTCATCTATTTTATAACAATACAGTGTGCTATAGAAATATCTAACAATATTTCGTTACATTACCCCAGAGCAAGTGATAAATTTCAGATAATTTTAGCAGGCATCCATCTGCCTGCATCAAAGCATCTTCTCTGACACCTTTCCCCCAGCTTTTGACTTGAAATTTAAGCTTAACTTCTAATTGCATAGATGATGACATTTAGATGATACCTGGCTCTATAATTATCATGTTTCATAATTTACTTGTCATTCAAAAGCATCTAGCTATGAGTTGGCATATGAAATTTCAACATTATCACTGGGTTTGTTATGTGGGCAGAGAGGTGCCTATCTTCTCACTCAGAGCACAAATTCAGAGAGAGGATTGTGTGTGTCAGGCCTGCTGATTCAGCACATCCAACACCCTCAAGCTTTATGGTTGACTGTGGCAATCTCTATTTCGATTTCTGCTAAGTTCAAACAGTAGCATCGTTAACTAAATTTAGACCATTTATTTGATGCTCTTACTAAAGATCCCTTTAAAGATGGTAATGTGCATCACATTCCATTTTTAAAAATATATATTATTAAATTTCCAGACATTTCACATATACATTCCAATAGATAATAGATTTTTGTTTTCTTTTGTCGACTTCCCATCCCATTTCCATTGTGTTTTTCACTTCTCTCCCTTGCTGCACCCTATCTTCTCTCTCTTATATCATAACAATAATGCAATAATCTCTAATTCCTTCTGTTGCTCAAATCCTGTTCGCGAATTCATCATACTATATATCTTCAAATAGTCCAAAATGGCTTCCATTATTTCATAAAGCAGTCATCATTAGGTTACATGACATTTCAAAATGTGGTAAGCCAACCTTGCTGCATTCGGGGGTCCTTCTGTTCATGCTATGGAGTGGGGATCTGGACAGTTGTCCCACTGTCCTGCTCTGATGGCACAATTGAACATTATGTCTTAGCATTGTCTTTCAAAGTTTGTTTAGGACACCCAACTTAAACCCAAATATTTCCAGGAGGTCAATGGTTCCCTCTTGGTTGTTGACCAGTGATGATAGCCATGATACACTCTGTCATTTATGACACACTGATATTAATTTCAAATGTCAGGGCTTCTGAAAGCTTGATTTTAGTGGACATGAGAGAAGAGGGTTGGATAGGATGGGAAATTATGTGAAAGAAGGGTTAGATCTTTCCTTATGTGCCATATCTCCAGGGCAGAGATGTCACCTTCAAAGCTGTTAGAAGACTCAGTGGAAAAAGAAAATACCGATTTCTGTAGTGCACCTGTTTTGTTTTGCTTTTTGCCTTAGGTAAAGAGGTTTCGATTGGGAAACTGGCACAGGAAAGAAAGAAACAGGCAGATCTGTCAATTTTTGTTTCTCTCTATTTTTCATTTTTTCCTCAGTGTTAAGTTTGGTTCTCCACATTCATCTACATTAAAAAAAAAAAACACCTTCTCACATGAATTGCTCATCATTTTAGTACACATTTCTCTTAATTAACACATTTTTGCAAGCAATTTCTTCTATTAGAAGTGCATTTTTTGGTATGCTGTTTTCACCTACATATGCATTTTTGGCAAACTTTCCTCTAATATTATTTTATATACATTATCTGGGTGAACGGCATGAGAAATTGAAGAGAAGAGCGAGCTTTGATGAATAGCTGTGCTTGAGTTTCCATGTTCTGGGAAGTACAAACTGGGTAGCTTCCCGTTAAAATACGAACCAAGCCTAATTGCTTCCTCACCCATTGTCACAGGTACTTTGGCTCTGAGAAACATGGAAGTCACAATGATTGCAAAGAGAGAGAGAGAGCCCTAAAGCTATGTGCTGTTGAAGTAATGCTCCATCATTTCAAGACTGCTTATGGACTCTTCATTCCTCTTTGGTCTTTACAGATGTTAAATGGATCTTATGTTAGGTTTTCACAAGCCATGACAAGCTTGGTTGGTTTCCGCAACTGTCCTGATTGAAAAATAATATGAAGCATGGGATTATAGCATCAGTGATAGCAACTGAGCTTCAGGAATGATAACTATAGATGCCCCTTTCCCCCCTCTTTCATTGAATTTATCACAGCCTGCAGGTAGGAAATGGAATACTGATCATGAGAAACAAGATCCTTCTGAAATTTGCTTTTGCCCTGCAGTTATAAAATTGTTACACCCTTGGGATTCGTCTGTCTTAATTTATTTATTTCTCTTTTTCTAACACACCCCCCCCCACGCACACAATGTTGAGTCTGCCTGTACACCTCTTCGAGGCAATTATATTGTTATGCAAAGTATTTTAGAATTCTTATCTCACTCACCCATCTCTGAAATCAGCCTGTGCTGTACGTCATTATCATCTTCATTTTTTACAATGCTGGAGCAAATAGATTTGGAGCTATCTCAACATGCCAGGGAAGAACAGCAGGGTGGAATTCAATTTACACTTGAGCCAATGCTCCTGTACAGAGTTTTCACTTCATTAGCCCAGCAATCGGCAGGCTGGAGATTCTGATAGAGATTTGGGGCCAGAATCCTGCATAGACTTTAACGAGGATGGATTTAAAGGGCAACGAGGTCTGTCCCGAAGCATTGCATAGAAACTTCAGGTGAAGTTATTCTTCATTTCCCTACAGCCATCTCCAGTGAAACATTATTTTTCATTTGATATTTATATTGAAATGTGTTGTTTGTTAATAGTTACCACCAACATCTCTAAGGGGCAGAGATGGTGGCTGTTATGAACTGGATACAAAGACTTCATCCACGAGCCAAAGTAGCTATTGCTTTTAGAGAGTTCTGCTGGCCGAAGGGTAGCAGTTGATTTCTTCATTGATTTCCTCCTTGCCTCCCCCTATGTAGTTCCAGCTTGTGAAAGAAGAGGAGAAAATAGTTTGTTGTCATCAATGTTTCCCTTGATACCTCAAGACCAGGCCTAACCAGGCCTGGACTTCACATTGTTTAATAACTATATCCCATACTTGTAGGAGTTAATGTGAATCTATATGCAATTTCCCCGATATGCATATTTCTGCAAAGCAATCCCCGTAATATAATGCATTTGGATCTTTTATTTACCCCACTGTATATATTTTTTTATGCACACATTATCCTAGTATACCCTAGTCTGCGGCACTGGTGCTGGCTCGCCAGTTGCAGCTTCGTCACGCTGGCCACGTGACCTGGAAGTGTCTTCGGACGGCGCCACCTTGAGCGAGATGAGCACGCAACCCCAGAGTCGGACACGACTGGCCCGTACGGGCAGGGGTACCTTTACCTTTACCCTAGTATATGCATGTTTGTACACACTACTTGGCAGGAGAACTGCACTGAAAAATTCAGAAAAGTGTGAATTTCAAAGTATTGCTGTTATTCACTTCTCTGGTTGTTCTGGAAAGTGCGAATTAGGCAAATTTGCTTCAGACGTTAACAGAATTGAACCCCGTCCCCATCTCTCACAGAAATCTGATCTTCAGCAATTTGCAGGTGAAAAAGGTTTATCAGACCATGAAAACCTGCAAGTTCCTGTATGTTGTTGTTGTTTAGTCGTTTAGTCGTGTCTGACTCTTTGTGACCCCATGGGCCAGAGCACACCAGGCACTCCTGCCTTCCACTGCCTCCCGCAGTTTGGTCAGACTCATGTTTGTAGCTTCCTGTATATCCACCTGCTATTAAATGCAAAGATACACAAACTGGCTGAAGGGTTGGCAACCCTGCTGCAAATCTTCCATACCAATCTTGTTGCTTACAGTACATTTAGATCATTTGTTTTTGGTAAAACTGAAAGACCTATCCTTCATATTATGATAGCTGACAAAACTACAGTTCATTGTTTCTGAGCCAGTGGGCTGAGGCATAGGACAGAGTCGGCCTGTTATGTATGAGCTGTTGAGTCAAATAGTATATTACATATATTTTTGAAGCTTTGATCTGGCAACCATAGCTCCTTCACATTTTGACTTTACTTTCTCTAAATTAAGAAGAGTGCTTTAAAAATTTTGACAGATAAAAAGTGCCCAAGGCTGCTGCTGTGCTTGTTGTGTCAATGAGAGTCCCCTCCCCACCAAAATCTGGTGTGATGTGATGCATTTTTTAGAACTGAATGCTAGTGAAGGCACACAGGAAATGATACAGATCTTTCCCCCAGCCATATGGCCAAGGTGAAGTGTAGGCTAAGAATTCCCAAATGCAGTTTGTTTACCTCACACAGTTCCATGGAGTGGCTCCATAGCTCAGGCAGCATCATTACAAAGCAATCCTAGCTATACAGAACTGGCAGAATTTATACTAGCTTGAATTAAGCCAAAATCCATCCAGGAGTTGGGCTATTTCTGGTCTAAGCCTGGCAAAGGGGAAACAAGTCTTTTTTGAAGACTTACACCACCCTTTTTGCTGTCGCTAAGTTCTGTTGGGTTGTCAAGTCACATGACTGAGGGGGACGGAGTTAGGATCCAGCACAAGTTCTCAACCTGACCACTCCCCTGGAATGCCCATTTTTCAGGGTTTACACCAGGTAAGATCTGACGGTCTCACTTCATCTGCCTAAGTCCTGACTGAGCCAGGATGAGGGGCTTACACCAGCCGAGCTGGGATGTGAAGGCTATGCTGGCATAGCCCAGCTGCATCACAAACTGGCCAGCTGAGCTGAGGACCTGCAAGATACTAACTTGCTCATCCCTGCACATCATGGATTTGGATTGTTCCTTTTGAGATGGAAAACCAGAGACAGATTCCTTAGCTAATGCATGGACTGGACTCAGACGGTTAGGGGCAAACATATTCAGAGAAAGCTTGTGTTTCTACCAACATGCTCCAATAAGTTTATGATGTCAGGGTAAACACAGGCCATATCTTTAAAGTCTCCTGCAGGGCAAACCTGCAAGAGAAATAAATCCCATTAAGTTCAATTAGAATTACTCCCAGGAGAGTGTTTATAGGAGTGCAATTCTGATGGATCAATTTACAGCGGTCCCCGTGTGGCAGCCATAATGGTTGAACTAGTCTTAAGAAATAACTAATTCTTCAACTGGTGGGTTGGGGGCCACTTGTGAGCCACGACCTGATCCAAGGTGGGTTGCAACAGGAGCACTATCACAATGCAAATGCCGTTTTTCTTGGCATCCGGCTATCTTGAGAGACAATGGAGTGCACTTCCAGGGGTGAAGTCAAACGGCTCCTTTAGCAGCGCCAAAGTGACCTGCCTGGGGCACAAACCTGGGCAGTGTGCATGAAGGTGAAATGGGTCCCCTCCCCAAATGTATGCTTGGGTTAAAAGTGGGTCTGGGTCCGAAAAGGTTGAATATACTTGGTGCAGTAGATTAAATCAGGATATATTACATACAGATTTCATTCCAGTTCTGATAGTTGATTTGTACACCCTCATGCAGTTTTCAGATAGGTGTCTTTTGCTGCTGCTGCTGCTATTTTATTGCTAATGTTTTTATCACATGCCTTTTTGGGGGCCGTGACAGTTTCTCTAAGTTGAAGAAGTTACAGAGAGCTCCTCACAGCCCTTTAGAATAAGTTCTTAACTGGAAATGTTTACTCCTTCCCCTGAAAATCCCCAAAGAATTTCTCCTGTGCTGTGGATATTCTACATGTATTCCCTCATCTCTGTCATGCAGAGGAATCCTGTTGACAAGGCATAAAGAGAATTTATGTAATGTATAATTAAAGGAGCCATTTAGGCTGACATTTTTCTCTCCTTTTGGTGAAACATAGTTTGCTCATTAAGCAATGTGTGCATTTTCCAGTCAGTTTTGTTAGTGCTGTGTGAGTGTAGGAGATGCTTAAATCTCCAGTGACTGAGCAGAAATGACCTTGCATGTGAACGATCTAAACCAATACCTTGTTGTTTTTTAACACTTGCAACAGCTTCTTCTTAAATAATTGATTTACCAAACTTGTGCCAACAGTTATTCCTCTGTGTTTCTCCACTTTAGAATTTCCTTTTGTGCATTTAAAGAGTTATAACCTGGAGATAGATAGACAGACAGATAGACAGATGATGATAGATACAGATAGATAGATGATAGATAGATAGATAGATAGATAGATGACAGATAGATGATAGATAGATGATAGATAGATGAGAGATGATAGATGATAGATGATAGATGATAGATGATAGATGATAGATGATAGATGATAGATGATAGATGATAGATAGATAGATAGATAGATAGATACCGGTAGATAGACAGACAGATAGACAGATGATGATAGATACAGGTAGATGATGATAGATAGATAGATAGATAGATAGATAGATAGATAGATAGATGATAGATAGATAGATATCATTTTGGAAGCATGACTGACACCCTGACCTGAGGAGCCCAATCATGATCCCACCACTTATCTGCAACTTGGCAGCAAGAGGAAATAAATATCAGATCCAGAAGCCCTAAGGATGTGCATAGAAACTGTAAAGAAGCATTAGCTGTCAAAGGTGACTTATGCAGTACTGGTGGCGGCACATTAGAGCAGCACTCCACAACTGGCTCCCTATTGCTTTGTTGGCTCGATTCAAGGTGATGATGACCTCTAAAACCCTAAAGGGTGAACAAGACCGCCTCGTGAGGCAATCCCCTACCTACTTGTCTGGCAGTAAGTCTTACTTCTGGGTTGATGTGTTTAAGATTCCAAAGTCAGCCCTAATGTTCCAGCAGCTATTTCATATGTTAAGAAGAACATTCTAAACTCAGGGAGGTGTTCTTGGTGGCTGCTCCTCAGCGCTAGCATTTAGTTCTCCTAGAGAAACGGTGCGCTGTAGCTCAATAGCCACACACAACCCTTAGCCTAATTTCATAACAGTCTGAGGAGCAGAGAGGGTGAGAAGAAGGGTGGGAGTGGAGGGAAAGGGACGGCAAAATGAATGCTGCAGCAGAAGGAGGCGAAAATAATTGTCTACTGTAATAATAGCAGTGGTCCATGAGGCTGAAGCCTGCTCAGATATTTCCTTCACATGTTGGAGCAACACATTGCAGAGGAGAGGGGCTGCCATCTCTTGTGTCTCATCTCACTGGGCCGTCCATGTTTATACCGCAATGGTCTGTGGGAAAGGAGCCTTGACACACACATACTGCACAGAAACTGTTACTAGCTGCATGCACAATGTTGGAGGTGGGGCAAGTTGATACATTCTCACTTTCCCCCTCATGCATTCACTCCTCACTCATCAAGCTCATAAAAAAACTTCTCATAATTTTTTTATTATTTTTCAAACATTTTAACCAATTCAGTTCAATTTCAGTACAATATTCCCTTAAGATTTAGACTTTCTAGTTATCTCCCGCTTGGACTACTGCAATGCGCTCTATGTGGGGCTACCTTTGAATTAATCCAGAATGTGGCAGCTACACTGGTGACTGGGAGTGGCCGCCGAGAGCATATAACACCGGTCCTGAGAGATCTGCATTGGCTCCCAGTACGTTTCCAAGCACAATTCAAAGTGTTGGTGCTGACCTTTAAAGCCCTAAACGGCCTCAGTCCTGTATACCTGAAGGAGCATCTCCACCCCCATCGTTCAGCCCGGACACTGAGATCCAGTGCCGAGGGCCTTCTGGCGGTTCCCTTATTGCGAGAAGTGAGGTTACACGGAACCAGACAGAGGACCTTCTCGGTAGTGGCGCCCATCCAGTGGAACGACCTCCCATCAGATGTCAAGGAAATAAGCAGCTATCTTATTTTTAAAAGATATCTGAAGGCAGCCCTGTTTAGGGAAGTTTTAAATATTTAATGCGGTATTGTTTTTAATACTACTCGATTGGGAGCCGCCCAGAGTGGCTGGGGAAACTATTATTATTATTATTATTATTATTATTATTATTATTATTATTATTATTATTTCCATCCTTACTCCCATGATGTTTCTATTCAAGTCATCCATTTACTGCCATATATGCAATAGTTCTCTAAAGCATGTATCCTACAATACATCCCTTTATCATTCTCATTCCTTTGCTTCTATTTCAAGTCCTGCCTGCGATTTCATTTGACTATAATATTTTCTCGAAAAACCCGAAAAGGGCCTCCATTCTTCTGCAAGCGTTTCTTCTTTCGGGTCTCTTATTTTTGCTGTCAGTTTTGCCATCTCCACATAGTCCAATATTTTCAAAGTCCGCTCCTCTGTCGTTGGAACTTCTTCTTCTTTCCATTTCTCTGCATACAGAATCCTGGCTGCAGAGGTAGCAAACATAAACGCACACCCCAAACATCTGAATGGAAGGAAACATCTGAAGAGGGCTTGGGGTATGAACCAGGAAGCCCATGTTTCAAATCTTGCCTCTACCATTAAGCTCAATAATTGACCTGCGGTCCCATGTTCTCCATCTGAAATGTCGAGATTATATTGATCTCCCTTGACGTGTTGTTGTAGGGATTACAGAAATGATATATGTGAAGCATTTTGAACCTGGGGAGGGGAGGGAAATGCCATATGTGTTCTTCCTCCCTCCCTCCCTCCCTCCCTCTCTATTCCCCTTCAGCTGCATAATTAACAGGCAACAACACAGTAGAATAAACAGGCCATATAAAATGAACTAAATTGGGGGAAAGAGGTGCTTTCTCTTTTGGTTTCTGCACAAAATCAAGAGAGTATACAGCATTATTATTCCATTAGTATAAAAATAAATGAAACTAGACAAAGAATTGACAAGCTCTTCATAAAAGCCATCAAATGAGAGAATGAATATAATTCATACATAATGGCTACCTTTCCTTTATGTTCTACCACAATTAAACTATGAAATAATTTGATTCCTTTGTGTCCATCCCCCCCCCATGCCTTCTTTTATTGAAATGGAGTAAACCACACTTGCATGGCTCTTGAGCTTCAGTCTTCCCGTTTATATCTCCTTTCCTTTTTCACAGTAGCCCCCATTACACAGAATAGGAGTAGAGCAAAGTTGATGCTTAACAGATAAAAAGGGCACAATGGGGAAAATGAGCAGAGAGATATTCCTGGTGCAACACTATTCACACGCATTGCTCCTTTAGTAGATTAACATAGTCAGCCTAATTAATCCATCAGCAAATTGCAGTGTGCAATTGAAATTACCTAGAATGATACAATCGCATATGTGTGCAACTAATAATATACAGTCACACACCTATGTTTTTTTTTAAAGTTTGCACCCAATCAACACTTTATTCATTAGACAATTACGCATCAACTTTTTTGGTCTGAATTGCGACAGTATTAGGGACAGGGCATTTCTAATTAAATGCAACAGCACTCACTAATTCACTCACAATCCAGAGTCTATGTTCAGGCTCAAGAAGCTGAGAAAAGGTAACCCTCCAAAACAAATAATTTGAAAAGGTTAACATCAGGGTTGCCATATTACAAAAAGTGAAAATCCAGACAGAAAAGTTGAGCTTTTTTGGGGGGGGGAAAAGTTGTCGAGCTATGCTTCATGTAGGCAGAAGTCTCAGAAGGCAAGAGGTAGTTGTTATGTACTGAAGTTCTCACCCTGGGCCAGCAGGGGGATACTATAGATAGTTCAGGTCCACATATGCAAATAAGGGATCGAAAGTGACGTTCAGTGATTGGATAGTTACAGAAAGTTGTTACAGTTACGTGGTACTGGAGCTCTATATAAGCAGGCTGGCTGAACCCTTCAGTTGAGTTCTGTTCTGGCCTCTGAATAAACAAGAGCTGTTTGAAGAATCGCTGTGTCCTCTGATATGTTCACCCACAACTTAACAGTAGTTGCCAAAACAACCCCTATAACACATCAGTAACAAAACGTGTGGCCTCTTGGTGAATTCACACTGCACACCACTGGCAAGGTCAAGCAAGATAGCCTGTTACATTCACCAAAATGTTCTGTCACAGTATCGGTGACATGCTAGGAAGGAAAACAAAACAGTCTGTGCTGCAAACCCAGAAGAACCAAAAGAAGAGGTAAAGGGTGGGAACAAAATGCTTGCCCTGACGGAATGATGAATGCAGTGCTACGTTAAATTCCTCCCAAAGCTACAAAACGGTATGGAAAAATTAATCTTGTAACAGTAAGGCGCACAGTGCGTTTCACTTGGTGCCCACCGTGTTTCAGGGCACTGAACGAACAAACCTAAACAAATACGTCAACCATAATGCAGATCATTAAAAGCATAGGGATGATCTATAATAGAACAACCCATGATATTAAAAACTCATTATGCATGGGACATACCCTAAAGCCCTCAATGAATCACGGTACAGTTACACCCAAATACTACACTGCAAAATATAAATTTTAATAAATATTAATGGATATTAAACATGCGATAATAATTTAGATCCTGCCATGTGCTTAGATTGAGGGGGGTTAACCACAGGCTCTTGTGCCTGATCCTGATTTGATGCACCAAGCTTTTGTAGTCCACCACCAGCCTCTAATCCAATTTATCAGTGCTGGTAGCATCAGCAGTGTTACGTCAACTCTGCTTTAGCTGCTGGCATTGGGAACAGATTGGAGCACTTCAGAAACAAGGAGGAAGATACTTGTATACTTGAGATTTAATATATGGACCTCTCTCTCTCTCTCTCTCTCTCTCTCTCATCCTCTCTCTCTCTCTATATATATATATTTAAATGATAAGCAAACTAAATATATGACTTCAGTGTTTCTAATCAGATTATCTTTTGTTCTGTGACAGGTAGAAAATTATACTGTACGAAAGGGTCTTTGATAAGGAATCAACATGCAAATATATGAATCTTCTTTCTACCAGCACATCCCATGAACCATGTGGCTTAGTGGCTAAGGTGTCATGTGTTCACAGGGAAAATAAATTATTTAAATATTAAACTCCAAGTCATGCCCCCCTCATTCTAATCTTTGATGGCTGAAAGATACACTTCTATGCAACCTTGAGATTTTCAGCTGTGAAGGTATGTAGCTGTTTTAAAAATCTTTTAGAAGAAGAAGAGTTTGGATTTGATATCCCACTTTATCACTACTCAAAGGAGTCTCAAAGTGGCTAACATTCTCCTTTCCCTTCCTCCCCCACAACAAACACTCTGTGAGGTGAGTGAGGCTGAGAGACTTCAGAGAAGTGTGACTAGCCCAAGGTCACCCAGCAGAAGCATGTGGAGGAGTGGAGACGCGAACCCGGTTCCCCAGATTACGAGTCTACCGCTCTTAACCACTACACCACACTGGCTCTCGTTCATTTTAGCATTCATTCATGTATTCATTCACTCTTTGCTGTTTTAAATACAGTGGTACCTCGGGTTAAGTACTTAATTGGTTCTTATCCTGAAACTGTTCTTAACCTGAAGCACCACTTTAGCTAATGGGGCCTCCTGCTGCCGTCGCCCCACTGGAGCACGATTTCTGTTCTCATCCTGAAGCAAAGTTCTTAACCCGAGGTACTATTTCTGGGTTAGCAGAGTCTGTAACCTGAAGTGTATGTAACCTGAATCGTATATAACCCGAGGTACCACTGCATGCTTTAATTTTCATTTTGCTGTTTTAAATACGCTTTTATTTTATTTTAAATTGTATTGATTGACTACTTTGCTGCTTGCTGACCTGTGTAGGAGTGACATAATCAATGATAATCACCATCACCATTGTCTCACAAAGTTGTGAGTCTACCACACTCCTCTGAGATTTCCTGTGTTGCTTCTTCCCCACTGCCCCACAAACAATCAGTTTTCCTATTCTGTCAAGAATGACTTAGAAGCTAGGTGTTCACATTTCCATTTCCCCTGGCCTAGTGAGGTGAAGTGAGGAACTGGTTTTCCTCATTCCTCCATGGGCAAGTCAAGTGTTGCAGGTCAACACACCCCAACCAACACAGAGGTGGGAAAATAATACCAAGCACTGACGTGCATTGCAGTTTATTAAATCTGAATGACGAAGTGGAAAATAAAGGCATTTTAGAAGCTTCCTTAGATTTCTAAGCAGAAACACAAAAGCATATGTTCCATTTGGGCTGGCTGGCACCCTCCTCACAGTGCTAATATCAACGTTGCAAGTAAGTGCTAATGACCTACATTCCTGACTTCTATTAGAAAAGTGGCAGTCTGAGCACATTTGTCATATAGAGAAGACTTAAATGGGGTGGTGTAATTGCTGCCAGCAGTGGGGAGTGTTTCATCTCATTGTTGACTGATGCTGAGTGTCGGGTCACATTTTTGTGAAAAACGCAAGCGGAAAGTGCTCATGACACGGACTTTTGTTGTGCATACAAATCGAAAGAATTACATTTGTGCAAAAGATGAAACTAGCTGGTTTTCATTTGGTCGGCCACAAAAAAAAAAAACCATGCAAAAATGAGCCTGCTCCAGAAGCTTTTAGTAACAGAGTTCCGTAGGAATGTCCATGGATTTCCATTGTGTGTGGAAAGGCTTAAAAGCCATACCAGTGTAGAGCCAGTTTCAGCCTTCCTCAGCCTGATGCCATCCAGGTAGTTTGACTGGCTGGGGGTGGTGGAATCAGGCTGGCCTACTCCTAGGGACGTGGGTGGCGCTGTGGGTTAAACCACAGAGCCTAGGACTTGCCGATCAGAAGGTCAGCGGTTCGAATCCCCGCAGCAGGGTGAGCTCCCGTTTCTCAGTCCCTGCTCCTGCCAACCTAGCAGTTTGAAAGCACGTCAAAGTGCAAATAGATAAATAGGTACCGCTCTGGCGGGAAGGTAAATGGAGTTTCCGTGCGCTGCTCTGGTTCGCCAGAAGTGACTTAGTCATGCTGGCCACATGACCCAGAAGCTGCACGCTGGCTCCCTTGGCCAGTAAAGCGAGGTGAGCTTTACTTTACTCCTCTGCAGTGAATTTTGTCTCCTATCTGAACACTGTGGGTTGGATGTACATAGGAAGGATCTGAAATACCTGTGTGCTAGCTCTTCACTTGCATTTAATGATGGTAATGTAGAATTGCCCACAGAGATTCAATTATCTTCAGACATAAAAGAACAGCATATACAGAGCCTGGAACTAATGTGCATAGCGATCACAGCCTTTTCTACTTTAAACCGAGGCATCAACAATGAGAAACTTTTTTCAAAACTTCCAAATGAAACATAACTTTTTTTGACAGATTTGGGAAACATATATCTTAGGTAGCAAATGCAACATCAGTTAGGATTATGAATAGCTTCCAGCATTGGCTGAAATCCCTAAATATACAAAAAGTGAAATCCTCTATTATATGGACACACACACATACACACACACACACACACACATTGCACCCTTAAATACCTTCCCTGGCCATGCTTTCTTCTTTGTAGTAGGAGAGAAAGAATAAAGATTTTCCAAATCCATTGCAGGACCAGAAGTTGGTGTTTACTCTTTTTTAAACCTGGTGGGTTTGTGCACAGGGAATGGCAAAGCCTTCTGCAGGACCACCTTCATTGCTGAATTGGGGCATATGAAGAAATTTGAAATTAAAACCGACTTTTCAATCCCACTCGCACAGCTTCGCTGCCACCACTTTGTGGGAAGGAATTAGGATGTCAGTTATAAAGGTGATGCTGTGATGTGCAAGGTTGAAAGGATGTTTCCCTCCTAATGCTCATGGCTGAAAGCACTATTTTCTAGGAAATAACTTTCTGTGATCCTGGTGTGTAGAAGTCAATCAAGCACTTTCTGACAAGTTGCAAAAGAGATGCTGTTTTGATGTTGTCGGGGCTAGAATGCATTTTTAAAAAAGATCTTGCCCAATCCTGCTTTCTACTTTTCGCTTTGAGGGTTCTTAAGTTTCACATAGCATACTTTGCATGAAGTTCCTGACACCTTTTTAATTAACTAGCTATCCCAACAAGGTCTCGTATCATGCCTTCATGTTCTCTTAATTAACGTTCCTTTAGTGCAAATAAGATTTGGGAAATATACTGTTATGGGTTGGCAGGGGGCAAGGATCTCCTAAAATCCCTGGGTGCCGGGGTTCTCCCCACAATTTCTGAAAAATAGTATATGTGGGGTTTGGTCAGTGGATTTAACATGGCCTAAAAGTAAGTCAAGCAAACATTCACACTGACTGGCATACTGACTATTTTGCTGGAAGATGCCCAGAGTGTCTGGGGCAACCCTGTCAGATGGGTGGCATGTTGTTGTTTAGTCATTTAGTCATGTCCGACTCTTCATGACCCCATGAACCAGAGCACTTCAGGCACTCCTGTCTTCCACTGCCTCCTGCAGTTTGGTCAAACTCATGCTGGTAGCTTCGAGAACACTATCCAACCATCTCGTCCTCTGTCGTCCCCTTCTCCTTGTGCTCCCCATCTTTCCCAACATCAGGGTCTTTTCCAGGGAGTCTTCTCTTCTCATGAGGTGGCCAAAGTATTGGGGCCTCAGCTTCAGGATCTGTCCTTCCAGTGAGCACTCAGGGTGTGCATACACACAATAAAATTATGATGATTAATAATATTATTATTAGCAGTGGCTCTCTAGGGTTGTAGGCAGTGACCTCTCTCAGCCCTAAAGGGAAATGTCAGGGGTTGAACCAGGGACCTTTTGCACACAAAACAGATGCTGTACCACTGAGGTATGGCACTTCTCCATAGTCTGATGATCTCCATGGGATTTACTGAACTGTGGTCATAGAATCATGGAAGTGCATGGTGGAAACAGATGCCAATGTTGCCTGCCTGCTGTGCTGACTTTTGCTATAGTGTGTTCTCCCTCATGGAGAGCACAGGTTGCGGGTGGGGCTGACAAGACACCTCACTGTTACTAGGCAAATGGTTTGGCCATCCTTTAAGCAGGGGCGGGCTGTTACTGGGGAAATCTAGATGTTGCCATTTGTTGATTGACAGCTCTATTTGTTAAATACAATGCTCGCAGCAAGGAACTTCCACTTTTTGCTGCTTACTTCGGATCACCCGCCCTCCCTTCCCTAATTTTAAGCTGTTTGCTTGACCTTGCTATGCCTGTTATGGGGTCGTCTGCTTTGGGGCAGGGGCCTGGTAGGAATTTTGTCCATTTGGCTGATTAGTGTGTGCCACTTGGTTTTTGCCTACTGCGTAGCAAATCGTCACAACTTGTAAGGTTTGAGGTTAGGCATTGGTCTTGGAATTGGTTGGTGGAGGGGTATGGATTCGGCTGTGCCTGCCCCTCCAAAATGCTGCTGCTGCTTCAAGGGTTTTCCGTTAAAGGAACCCAGGGGCTCCCCATGCTTTTGTCCGGAACCCCTTGGCAAGGGGCTAGGGCCATGCAAGCCCCTGGGAGCGTGCTGGGGAGAGGTGAGGCATGGTTCCCAGTCCCATCTCTCTCCCCAGGTGACTTACCCTTGCTGACTTCGCGGGGGGTGCAAATGTCAGAGCTGTCCCAGTGCGGGGTCAGTTAGTGCTACCAATGTCTAAGCAACCACTCACATTGCTGTAATTTGAATAAAGTTGTGGCCAAAATTATGCCAAAAACCTTAAACAAAAATTAAGTGTCAACTGTGTTTTCTTGGGGTGGGGGTGGGGGTGACATTTCTGAAATGTCTGAAAAGCATAGGTGCCAGTCTCCTGCTGCAGGATTGATTCATGGGATAGATCAGAACTCTATTTTTTATAAAATAAAATAAAAATAAAAATAAATTATTGGTTTTTCCGTATATACATCATGTAACAATATTTCTCTAACAGTTTTCTGTATTTTCCTACCCCCTCCCCTGGACTTTCCTCATACTCCCATTTTGTTTTATTTCCATATTGTTCACCCTGTGTATTGTTTCCCCAAAATTTTCCCAATACATATAATCTTATTTTTATTATTATTATATACAACTGTGATTGTTTACTCAAATCCTTCCAATGAGTCCAGTTCTTTATGTTGTCTCTTCTCATATATATATATATATATATATATATATATATATATATATATATATTGTAAATGGTTCCCATTCTCTTTGTTGTCCTTTTCATGTAGTTTATCTGTTAGTTTTGCCAGTTCTGCATATTCCATAAGTTTCCCTTGCCATTGTTCTTTCGTTGGTATTTCTTCTGTCTTCCAAGCTTGTGCTAATATAATTCTTGCCGCTGTTGTTATGTACATAAACAACTTCCAATTTTTCGTTTTTATATCTTGATCTAAAATTCCTAGGAGTAATGCTTCTTGTTGGATAGATCAGAACTCTAAGGCTCCTGGATGTTATTATTTACCTTCCAGCTGGAAACCTAAGGTGAAAAAAAGCTCAAATTAATGCTGGTTACATTCACCTAAAGATTTTGACATAGAGGTAAAGAACCTGACAAGAAGCAGTACTACCTAATAATCATAATACAGAAAGCTGACAGATCATTTCCAAATACCTTACACCTAATCATAATATTTGGACAACATGTAGGTTTTTATTTTTTTAAAAAACCTAACCGGAGCAAGCAAATTACCCTAGTCAGCCTCCTCTACCCCCACAAAAAATATTCAAGATGTGATTGAACTTTTATAAACACCAATAAAGAAACAAGATGGAAAGGCAAGATATGGAATCTTTGTGGGATGATTCAGCCTCTCATAACCACCATGCTTGGCTTTAGTTAATGCATGAAGGGGTTAAGACAATAAAATAAGCAGTCCTTCCAGACTGACCTAGGTCACACCCCTTCACCTTGGGATGAAGGGTTAGCATAGGCTTTGTCATTCCTCTTTCCACCATGTAACTGCGGAAGGATGTCTGGGCTGATCTCTCCAAGCCCAGACTGTGTGGCTTAAGCACACTATCTTTGTGTTTTTATACAAATAATTTAGAAACATTTACCAATTTCGATACTGTTAAACTGCCTGTGTTTTCTTGCTGCTGTATGGAAAAGGACAATAATTTGACTTTTCAAGAGTTTGTAAGTAAAATCATTTTCACTGTGTGGTTTATTTCATTGCTAAAGCGGAAGAAAGGAAAGCTTTGGAAACAACTTAAAAGAGGATATTTTAAAGGTCTAACCATCTATATTTCCATGCTTTAGTTTGCTGCATGTTTTGTGATTTTAAATCTCTGCTGGAGTTCTCTCACAGAGAGTTTTTGCCCCAGACCTGGATCTAGGTATCCAGGGAATTCTCCTTTTATTATTATCAAATAAAAACCAACAGACAACCTTTTTATGGTTGGTATGGAATATTAGAACATGTATTCCAAATCAGTTTGGAAAAGAAGACTGTCACATGGAATGCATTGAATGAGAACAACAGAATATAGATCCTTAACATGGGGACAGAGATGTTTGAGGATTATGATGTTTGTGGATCCATGTATGGAAGCGAGAGCTGGACCATAAAGAAGGCTGATCGCCGAAGAATTGATGCTTCTGAATTATGGTCCTCGAGGAGACTCTTGGGAGTCCCATGGACTGCAAGAAGATCAAACCTATCCATTCTTAAGGAAATCAGCCCTGAGTACTCACTGGAAGGACAGATCCTGAAGCTGAGGCTCCAATACTTAGGCCACCTCATGAGAAGAGAAGATTCCATGGAAAAGACCCTGATGTTGGGAAAGATTGAGGGCACAAGGAGAAGGGGACGACAGAGGAGGAGATGATATCTGCAGAAGTGTGGTATCTGAAGAAGTGTGCATGCACACGAAAGCTCATACCAAGAACTAACTTAGTTGGTCTTTAAGGTGCTACTGGAAGGAACTTTTTTATTTTGACTATGGCAGACCAACACGGCTACCTATCTGTAAGAGGAGGAGATGGTTGGACAGTGTTCTCGAAGCTATGAACATGAGTTTGACCAAACTGTGGGAGGCAGTGGAAGACAGGAGTGCCTGGTGTGCTCTGGTCCATCGGTGTCATGAAGAGTCAGACACAACAACAACACCACAAAATTACCTGATGTGCTCCACTCAAACTAATATGCAGATGACAACTTAGCTATCCACTGGATTTCACACTTCTCTGAGTGTTGCAACACAATTCCCAGCTGTTTAAATGTGTATTTAAAAGAGTTTAGAAAAAGAAATGAAATACATGTTTAAGTATATATTTCAAGAGAAAATGTGCATTTAAATATGCATTAGAAAACATATTTAGGGAGATTAAAAAAATAAAAACAATAAAAATCCAGAATGGAAGAAAATTATGGGTAAAAGTTGCAAAAGTGACAGATTTGCTCATCATTATCAGCCTACTGCCAGACTGAGCATCCTGCGAGCAGAACCTTCAACATGTTTCTGGAACTCACTCCTGAAATGAGCCATCTATGGAAAGTATTTATGACTTCTGGGGTGGTGGTGGTGGGGACTCTGTGAAAGAGCGTTTGTTCTGCTTAGCATTCAGTTGGTTGTTACTGTTTATTATTTCCTGCTGATGATTATGTGATTTGACTAGATATGTGTGGCTTCAGGCAATTTTAAATGTCATAACTCTATTTCAGGTCTTCTATTGGGACGTTTTAAAGTAAACATTTGGTTGCGACCCACCTTGAGTTCGTCAGAAAAGACAGATGGCACATGCATTTAAAAATGAATGAATATCTATATAAATACATTTTAAATGCAGAGCTAGGATAGCTGCAATTTATCAAAGCCATATCTACAAGTGGAAAAAATCACATTTTTTTGCACTATTAGTTAACCAACTTTATTCTTCAAAAACCTATCTGGCCAAAAATGTTTATCATTGTTATAATGATAAATGGGCCCAATTCAACAAATGTTAACCATGCCTTGAAGTAATTTAGCCATCTTTTAGTCACACCTACATCCTAATCCAGGGCATTCAATGAGACTTGTTCACAACCAACTCTTGCCTATATTTATCAGTTTCAGCACTTGTTCAATATTATCCCCAGAGTTCTTTTTGTATGTTATTCTATTTATATTTGTTATGGCAACAACGGCATTTGTTGGTTGATAATAATTAGTCTTTTCCTATCGTGGAATTTTATTTTGAAGTGATGCTACAAATAGAGGCCACACATAGAAGACAATACAGCAAAATCACTAAAAGAATAAAGATAATTCAGTCATTACAAGATTCAAGCTGCTATTCTACTGAACATAATGAGACTTACTTCTGAGTATTGCACAACTTGCAAAGGATTGTATTGTTAGTATATCACATTTGTGAGACGACTAGAATAAAACAGTCAAAGGGGATGTTCACTATGGCCAAATTGATGCCACACATTTGAAGCACAAAGATACCACTTTAAACAGTATGGCTTCCCCCAAAGAATTCTGGGAGCATTGTTTGTTAGGGTGATTTGAGTTGTTAGGACTCCCCTTTATGCCTCACAGAGTTATAGTTCTGAGAGTTCCCTGTGAAGAGGAATTGACTGTCAAGCCATTCTGGGAACTGTAGTACCATGAGGGCCTTCTAAATACTGCAGAATTATTTGAGGGAAGTCATGACTGTCATTGTGCTTTAAATATACAGTGTGAATGTAGCCTAACTGTACCATTTCATAGACACACACACGGGCAGAAAGAGAGTGTGTGTCAGTAAAAAAAATTAAAAATATGGTAATTGATTGTAATTTGATCAAGGACTGCCAAGTAGGAAATGAATTAAAAACATGGTGTCAGAATGTCATATTCAAAATGAAGGTTATTTCCTTGCTGTAATTACTGGGTAAGTTTGTGCATAAACATAGTCTCGCAAATTTAGGGTTGCCATATTTAAGTTGTTGAGCGTTTTCGGGCAAAAGAGCCAGTGTGGTGTAGTGGTTAAGAGCGGTAGTCTCGTAATCTGGGGAACCAGGTTCGCGTCTCCGCTCCTCCACATGCAGCTGCTGTGTGACCTTGGGCTAGTCACACTTCTCTGAAGTCTCTCAGCCCCACTCACCTCACAGAGTGTTTGTTGTGGGGGAGGAAGGGAAAGGAGAATGTTAGCCACTTTGAGACTCCTTAAAGGGAGTGAAAGGCGGGATATCAAATCCAATCCAAATCCAAAATCGCAAAAAAATGCCGCTTTCGAGCTATTTTTATGGAAAATCGGTAACAACGGCACTGCCAACATGGGCTGCCATACTGTGGTATTCCGGATATGTCCAGGAAATTCTGGACATATGCCAACCCTACAAATTGTATTATTTCACTGCTGTTTTGATGGTTGCTTTAGAGACTTCCAGTTACATGCTATACACAGCTTTGCCACTGTAAACAATTAATACATATTATGTTGCAGAATAATGATTGAAGTGAAATCATATCCATCTACTTTGCTAAAATTATTTTCGCTTAATTTGGCTGTTTTAAAGTGCATGTCACTTGCCAGAAAATAAACCAGGGGGTTGACAGGAAGTTATCTGTAAGAGTCCTCTCGCTGAACTATTTTTAGTTTAATTAATGGTGAAATGATGGCACTGCTTTGTTCCACAATCTGTTGGCTGCGGTAGTCCAAAATATGTTTTTATTTATAGAAATGACCTTTCAAATCTAATTATAGTGATCAGCAACTGATTTTTCACCTCTGATTAGTATTAAGTTCAGCCATCAGGTAAGCCGAGAGGTAACTAAATGGCTATTTTTATTCCCTCCTCAGTTCTGATAACCTGAGTCATGATTGTTCTTGACAATAGAATTTTCCAAGCAAAATCATTATGCACAGATATACATTGGCCATTAGCAAGACAAATAGCACAAGGAGCGAACTGGACATAGCTCAGTAGTAGAGTCATGGTTCTGCATTAAGAAAGCTCTGGCATCTCTTGGTAGGGCTGGTTTAGATCCCGGTCAGAAAGAATTGTTGATAGTCAGTGTAAACAATTTTGAGATGGATGGACCAATGGTCAGAACTGGTACATCAACAGCAAATTCCTATGTTCTTCGGTGGATATACAGGAATGGTTTCACCCCCTAACTTTTCTGTTACAGTGATTACAGTATATTAACATCATTCATGGAGTCAGAATTGCACACAGATTGGCTCTGTTCCATCTTCAGAATGAGGAGGACAGCTGCTGTTGACGGCAACCACCAAATTGTGAAACATCTTCCCCCCAAAACCCAGATGTCACATACTCAGTTGCTAGATTTTGTGCTGCCATTATGGATGTTCCTCGAAGGATAGTTTGTGCCACAAACTAGGCCTAAGCAGAAGGCCCAAAATGGTCCCTTACGTTCCCTCCTTTATAGTCTCTTTTAACCGTTGGTCCTTGTTTTTATCTTTAAAAGTTATGTATGGTATAATCACCTTTTATTAGCTTTTATCCCTTACCTGTTTTAAGTCTTATGTGTTCAGTTTTCTGTATGTTTTATCTTATGCTGGTCTGTGACCGAAATAGAGTTTGATAATGATACTGGATACTCTTCCCCCCTAAAGTTTGGTTTCCTTTGTGCCTCCATTCTTGAGTTTCATGAGGGAGGTACAAATTTTTTAATTCCCCCACTTTAAATTTAGCTTGAGGTTTTAACCTCCTGCTCTGGCACTGCATTTTAAAATTAAATTAACCTGGTTTTATGATCCTTTCTTGCTGCTGTTTTAACAGAAACATCACCATCACCACCATACTGCTTTTATTGTATTGTTGCACCTAACCTGGAAGCTTCCTTGGAAACCAAGGGAGTCAAATTCTTCTAAATGAATTAAATAAAACAAGCCCCTTGTTTAGCTGGTAGACAGATAAAGCCAGGGGAAAACAGTGAAAGATTAATTTAATTTTTTTTTTTGGGGGGGGGGATATTCAAGTTTGAATGTAATATTGATGCACCCCTACCCCAGAAATACAAGTCAGACCTGAAACTTACCTTTTAAATTCCTTTCTAGAGTTTGCTATGCCATTAGGTTCTTGCACTCAACAAAGGCAGAAGACAGCATGTCTGTGCTGGTTCCATCAGGACATCCAGCAGGGCTTTTCCCAGGGCTGAGGTACTATTGAAGATCTCACCACTTATCCTTTCAGTCAGCTTCCTTCCTAGCATGCACCGTGATCTCGCATGTGCTAAAACAGGCATCTTGTGTGTATGACAACAGTGTCTCACACCGAGTGTAACTAGCCTCTAGAAAGGACTCTATGAATTGGAAACAGAGCTGAGGGTTGCCATATGTCCGGAATTTCCTGGACATATCCGGAATACCAGCGGCGTCCGGGCGGTTAAACGTCCAGGAAAATCCGGATGTATGGCAACCGGTGTCAACAGTGCCGATTTTGCATATCTTCCCTTAAAACAGCTAAAAACAACAACGGCAAATTCTTCTGCAATCTTGCAAAGAAAAGCTGAGCAAATTCTGTCTGGATTTACACTGTTTGAATTATGGCAACCTTAACAGAGATGTTACATGTACCTTTGTTTTCCGTGAAAATCTTTCAGTGAAAACAAATCAACAACCACAACAAAGTGTTGCAGTGTGGAGTGCTTTGCTGGTACAGTCTTACCTCGGGTTACAGACACTTCAGGTTGCATTTTTTTCAGGTTACGGATGCGCCGAAACCCGGAAGTACCAGAATGGGTTGCTTCTGGGTTTCGGCGGTCGCACATGCGCAGAAGCGCCAAATCACAACCCGCACGTGTGCAGACGCGGCGCTGCGGGTTGTGAATGCTGCGGGTTGCGTACGTGCCTTCCACACAGATCACGTTCGCAACCCGAGCGTCCACTTACACCTTTTTTATTGGTTGTTTCCACGGTAGTGGCAAAGTTGCTAACAGGGAGGAGACGACACATCATTCTGAGTCTAGGATGCTCAGGATCACTTTTCCCCTGCCCCACTTTTTATCTGAATGCATCCAGTTGCTTTATTATTCATCGTAGAGTTGGATTGCTTAGGTACCTTGTGCCAGCAGCTTGCAATATGGAGCATTCAGGGCGGTTTGTCATTACATAAGAAGCATAAACCGGAGCAGTGTGCTGCATGGACCAATTAACTAATCCAGCATAGCGAGTCCTCGAGTTCTTAACTTTCTTCTTTCTTTCATAAAAAAAAGGCAAGGCAGTACTTTAAAGAAGAACCGGGAAGAAAATGTCACTCTCTTTCTGAGTGCAGTACCGAAAACGTCTTGATGGAGCCTCAAGGAAGGATCTTCAATGCAATTCTGATATAAGCTGCTTCAAAGCGGATTTAAAATAAAAGCAGTAGATCAATTTTATTTATTTTCAGTTCTCACCTGCTCATATTGACAGGAGATTTGTCTTTCTGTGTTTTTGAAAGGGGGGGAGGGGAGGAGCTGCTGATTACATGAAAAAAGATACCAAAGCACGCTTTCTTTAAAACCTCACATCACAGCCTGGGGTAGCAATATAATGAAGCGTTTAGCATATTGGAGAGGAATTTTTTATCTCCTACCTGTAAATCAGCGAGGAATAGAGATTCTCTTCATGCCCGTTTTACATTGAAGGTATGTTTCTTGAAGAATAATCAATGCACCTGATGAAAATCAGGAATTTGGAAAATTAATTTGAACGGCACTTTGATTTTTTGATATATATTTTTTAAAAAGAACCTGTGCATTCAACTACTGAATATTATATGGCCCCAGATTTCCTTTGATGTGACTGAAACTTTCTGGAAGTCAGTGACCAAGAGAAAGATATCTCGGTGTGGGCAGATACAAGAGGTGAAGAAATAAAAAGATTCAGGGTTTTCCAAACTTGGGTCTCTAGCTGTTTTTGGACTACAATTCCCATCATCCCTGACGATTAGTCCTCCTTGCTAGGGATGATAGGAGTTGCAGTCCAACAACAGCTGGAGACCCAAGTTTGGGCAACACTGAAGAAATGAAGGCTTGTGGGATCTATTTTTATGTGGAGCGATGTTTCTTAAACATTTCACACATGCTTTTAGGAAAGGTGTACACCCCCTCATCTAAATTTTCTCCAGAAGAAAGCCATTTAACTTCCTGTGTGTTCTTTGGATACCAGGAGAATAAAAGTCCTTGTCAGCATCTCCCACTGGTTTAGGCCTATGGTCATTTTTCTGTAGAACTTGCCTGCAAAGCATTTTGCTTACCAAGCCATTTCTGGTCAAGATCACCCACAAAACACCCCTACCCCAGAGGCAACATAAAAATGATGTTCACTGTACTTTGGTCAGTTTAAGCCTTCACCAACCTGATGTAGTCAAAATGACAAGAGACCATCTATAACAGGTAGAAATAGAAGCAAGCTTCTACAATCCTGAACTGACCTCTTGCTTCACTGTCAATCTTTTGAGTATTCTGGAGTAGGAATGCTCAACTGATATACCGTGCACTTCCCCAAGGCAAATATTATGACTCCTGGTGATCCTATTAAACATGTACCATCCATGTTTTAAAAGGCCTAACTGATAGCTGCTCTGAAGTTTTCTCTACAGCACGGCTGAGGACCCTTTGGCCTCCCCAGATGCTGTTAGCCTGCACTCCCATCAGCTTTGGTCAACCTAATTTATTGCCTTGCATAGCGTGTTGTAAGTAATTTGGAAGGGTTTATGATATAATTTGTCAGGATCAATGGATAGCCAACCACCTTTTCTTTATAGATCTGAACCTATAAAATCTTGTCACAACTTTTCCTCTTTTCACTAATCTTTTTGGGTGGAATTAATTGATGCTTTTGAATTATGGTGCTGGAGGAGACTCTTGAGAGTCCCATGGACTGCAAGAAGATCAAACCTATCCATTCTGAAGGAAATCAGCTCACTGGAAGGACAGATCCTGAAGCTGAGGCTCCAATACTTTGGCCACCTCATGAGAAGAGAAGACTCCCTGGAAAAGACCCTGATGTTGAGAAAGATTGAGGGCACAAGGAGAAGGGGACGACAGAGGACAAGATGATTGGACAGTGTTCTCGAAGCTACCAGCATGAGTTTGACCAAACTACGGGAGGCAGTAGAAGACAGGAGTGCCTGGCGTGCTCTGGTCCATGGGGTCACGAAGAGTCGGACACAACTAAACGACTAAACAACAACAACAATCCATCACATTCTTAAGAAAAGGGAAAGCAAAGGTGGGAGCTGAGAAGAAAAGAGAAAACCTGGTGTATTTTCAACTCTGTTGGGGGTGGTGGAAGAATACAGGTTACAATCCTAAGATCCTGTGTGCTGAATTCTGTCCATGAAAAGAATATTCCTGTTGTCTCCTGTCTTATATTTACAGATAGTTCCCTCCACTGGGTCAAATACCCTTCTATTCATAGAGGGAGTCCAGCTGTGTACACACCATATATTTGAAGCACATTGCTTCCCCAAAGAACCCTGGAAACTGTACTTTACTACCACACATGGACAGCTACAATTCCCAGCACAGTTAATCTACAGTTCCCAGGATTCCTTGGAGGAAGACATGTGCTTTAAATGTATGGTGTGTCTGCAGCCTCCTTCTGCCTCCTTTAAATCCAAATGACTAAATAGCCTGTGGAGGCCAAATGAATGGAGATTTGGGATTTGTATGTAAATAAATAGAATTTATTGTGTCCTCCATCATGGAAGGCATGTGTTGCGGTGAGATCACCTAAGCTGCCTCCCTGTTGTGGGGCGGGACCATTTGGATAACCACAACACCCCATTGGTTGCCCCTCGGTTGCTGGTGTAGAAATTTGGCCTGTTGGGTCGTCTATTGGCTACTGAGGGGCTATTTAAGTTGCCCCATCAAACCTAAATCTGGCCCTGCAGTTGGGTTTAGCCTGGAAAAGATGAGACTGAGAGGAGATATGACAGTCATCTTCAACTATCTAAAGCATTGTCATCACATGGAAGATGGAGCAAGCTTGTTTTCTCCTGCTCCAGAGGTTGGACCCTAACCAATGACTTCAAGTTACAAGGAAGGAGATTCTGGCTAAGCATCAGGAAGAACTTTCTGATAGTAAGAGCTGTTTGACTATGGAACGGGCTCCTTGAGAAGGTGGTGGACTCTGCTTCATTGGAGGTTTTTAAGCAGAGGTTGGATGGCCATTTGTCATGGATGCTCTAGTTGAAATCCCTGCATTGCAGGGGGTTGGACTAGGTGAACCCTGGGATCCCTTCCAACTCTACAATTCCATGATCCCACAGTTTTGCATAATAGTAGCATTACACAGGCTAGCTCCAAACGAGTCTGCTTCCCACTATGCACATGTCCAGTAGCAGTGGAATATCCTAGACTGTGACAATGTCCCTGCTTAGTGCTTACCATGTGAAACATCTAGCGCTCATTAAATGAAAAAGACATTATGCTAAGACATAGAATAAGGATGTTTGATGTATATACCATCAATTGCTTTTGACAGTATTTTGAGCTGAACAGATTGCTTATGGAGGAAGGTAATGACATTTGGAACCTTGTGCTCTCAGTGCAATGTTTATTTCTAGCACTGGAGCTGAAAGCTCCATGTCCAGTGGCTCAAAAGTATAGCACTGCTGCTGTGATTGCAAATTGTTCTCCTGGGCAGGCAGTACAGAAAACACAGTTTCAACTTGCTGAGCTGTACATGTTAGCCATTCGTAAACTCAGAGCCCCCAAAGTGAAAGTTGCACAATAACTTGGCCCAACACGTGGTGGAATATGCCCATTGGTTGCAGTCCTAATCCCAGTAATGCACTCCTCGCTCTCACTGAAGTCAGGGTGAAGTGCATGGTTTTTTGTACATACTAGCCAGACTGGCATAAAAAACATCCTTGATTAAAACTAGCATATAATTATGCAATGCAGCACCCTATAATTTTATTGCAACAATTGTGAAACCCAGTTGTACAGTTCATAGTCCACAGATTGTAGGTGAAGTCCCCCCCGCCCGACATCATAATTCCCATTTCTATGGCACTTTTTGAGTTACGGGTTTCAGGCTTTCTCCTAATAAAAGACACTACTTAATCACTATGGAAACGTACTCAAGCAATTTTGAAATACCCCTGTACAAGAACTTGCCACTTAAGCACAAAATTGTTCTTTGATAGCAGGTAATGAAGCTAAGAAGTCACAGCCAGTTACTAGGGACTGAAATGATACGCTAACTCAAGCAGGGTTACCACAGGGATGTAACCAAGGGAGAATTGCGACAAAAGGTAAACTTTCACTTATGACAAATGTCCGTCTACAAAGTTCACTGTAATAACATTCATCATCCAGCCTACTTGTACAAGTTGGACAATAAATGTACAACTGAACAGTTGTTGAATTATCATGGCATTTCTCTTGTTTCTGTTTTTATTGTCACTTAGTGCATTGCATAGTACTTATGCAGCTGACTTGTAAAAGAGGAACACACGTCTAGTTAAGATTAAAATCGTGTTATCTGAAATATTTCAAGTAGAAGTGCGCAGTTTAAGACCTGGACTGCACTGCCTTGAGAAGCAAACTCTTAGGGTTCTCCCGTTTTTATCTCAAAATCAGTTCAAGTTGACAACAGTCATTTACCGGGCTAAATAAATGGCAAACCAAAGTCCATCCGCATGCTATTAATAATATCCAATAATGTTGACTTCATAAGAAAAATGCAAACAAGCAGATTCAGAGCTGAAGCGTCATTTGTATAATTGGCACTAGCTTACTAACAAATGTTCAAGTTATACTTGGAATATATTAATACTAACACTTTACTGCTGGTTTCCAGCCAGAACTATCACTATAAGCATCCAGACTGTTCCATATTTAGTTTGGGTTATATTTGATTTTATTCCTTCTAGAAAATGCAACAGCTATTCTCAGGAATTCTGGGAACCATCACTCCAAAGTTTTAACCCCAAAGAGGGAATGGCCAGTTAGCACTCAATATACCTTTTTGGCAGACACAGAATCTCTCTTTAGCTTTCTTTGAAAGAAAAGAAAAAAGAAAATGCTTGGCTCCCACTGGCTGCCAGTTGCAGACAGTGACAGCACAACCCTGTCAAATGTCTACTCAGAAGAAAGCTCCGTTGAGTTTCATGTAAGTCATTCCCAGGTAAGCGTGTATAGGATTGCATCTGAAGAGATGTTATTGTTCTTATTAGCTACCAATGACTCATTGACTGTCAATGCGACATAAAGAGAGTGTGGATTTATGGATACCAGAACAAAAACAAAGAGAGCTAATGGGTGTCTTTGGGAAAAGATTTGTGGCAATGAGGCCTACACTCCAACAGCTGCTTGCTGCCTAGCTCATCTATAGGCAAAGTCACAGCTATGATGGGAGGTGTTTGCCGGTCCTGTAGTGCGTGCAAGAGCAGGATTTCATATTTGCCATTGTTTCTTGCTGAAAAGGTAGACCTCCTACTACTTTTACGGGTTCACCATAACAAGAGTCAATTAATTTCAATTCAATAGTCAATTTGATAGCGAGCCTTCAGACTAGAGCTGTGAACAAATGGTCTCTCAAAATTCTCCACCTTCCTGGTCAATAGAGAAATTGAGGTGGGGAGGTGAAATCAATTACCAACCGAAGTAAGACAAGCGCCTAGCATAATGAAGTTGAGGTGCCCACGGAAGACATTTTTGTTTAGAAAATCTTGCCCTGAGTTGTAACCAAATCATTTATGGAAGATTAATTTCATGTTTAATGACATGCTCTTGTTGTTTTTAGAATTTGTGTGGGTGGTTTTGTTGTTGTAGAGTTTGTTGAATTTGATTGTTCTTAGAACTTCTGCTTCAGTGTTTTATTTTGTTCTTACCATATGTATTGCTTCAATGGCCTTTGAATATTCCTCCTCAGCTTTCCATTGAATATCTCCAGGAGGAAGAGAAATTCTCTCACAGGTTCTGGTGGGGGGGGGGGCAGTCACTACAGCTTCTTTCTTCCTGTTTTGTTATTCTTGGTTGCCATTTTGCGTCCTGCACAATGTCCTGGACTTAGTGCAGGACACCACCCAAAAACACAGTGGAGAATATTTGGTGAAAAGCTGCACTGGTCTTTTTCTGAGATGGTGGGGGATGGAGATAAATAGATGTCGTCTTCTGAGAACCTTTGGCTCAACCTTACTTCAGATTGAACTTCTTTTTTCCTTATGAAACATTATGCACAGGTCCATAGAATAGCATCTTTAATGTTGAAGCACAGACTGTGCAGATGTCTTTAGGAAGACTTTCTGTCGAAACTACCCTTCATGAACTATTGTCCGTCAATGAAATCGACATTGCGAGTCATAAAGGTTGCACTAGAGAGGAGTTTGACTTATTGTGGATGTGTGGTTACATCTCTTTTGTATTTGTATTGTTTGACAGCCTTTACATAAGGTGGTTTCAAACATTATTGCATTTATGGCCGTAGGGCAAAATGAAGGTTGAATAGTTTAATGCATCCAGAATAATCTGGTGCAATAGGGGGCCGATCTATATGAATAATGGCCATACTCTTTGTTAATAGCCTGAGTGTGCTCCTTTTTTATGATGCCCAACCTAAAAAAAATTAACAGTCTAAACTGAAATGACAGGTACTCAATACAGACCTTCCGTAAGACCATTATCATACCAGGTGTTACAGAAAATTCAGTAAGATGCATGATATTCCTGAAGACTGAAAGACTGATAGCCCTAGCCTATGCCCCAGTGTTATTCTGACAGAACACATAAGGAATTTGACTTTGGAATCAAGGACAAAACTGGGAGACTTTGAGATGGACCCATAACCAAGACCTATTGAACCTAGGTAGGCAAAAGGTAAAGGACCCCTGGATGGTTAAGTCCAGTCAAAGGTGACTATGGGGTGCGGCGCTCATCTTGTTTTTCAGGCTGAGGGAGCTGGCGTTTGTCCACAGTCAGCTTTCCGTGTCATGTGGCCAGCATGTCATGTGGCCAGCATGACTAAACTGCTTCTGGTGCTACGGGACACCATGACAAGTGTCAGAGCGCACAGAAATGTCATTAACCTTCCCACCGCAGCAGTACCTATTTATCTACTCGCACTGGTGTGCTTTTGAACTGCTAGGTTGGCAGAAGCTGGGACAGAGCAACAGGAGTTCACTCTGTCATGCCAATCTTCTGATCAGCAAGCCCAAGAGGCTCAGTGGTTTAGACCTACTGAACGAGCATGCAATTGCACAGTATTGGCAGACACCTACATGCAAGATTTCAACCTTTTTAAAAGGCATACATAACCCTGTTATGGCCATATCTAATACTACAAACAGGACAGTGGGAGGATATTGCCTTGTTTCATCACATCTAAGGTAAACCCCAATGCCCAGCTACTGGTATCACACAACAGATCCAGATCTATAGGATCAGGTTTCCTGACTTTTATGTTAAGTTGTTTTCAACTTTATGGATGCCTCTGACACACTCGGCGAGTGTGGTGATATTTTGGACCAGCTGACACAATTCTCAAAGATAGTCCCAAGTTTCCTTCATCAAAAGCCACAGTGAACAGGTAGGATGAGGAAATCACTGGTTTTAGCTTTTAAATTGAAAGTGTTATCATACCTGCTCTCCCCCCCACCCCGCACCTAGAAAATTCCAAGTGGCTTAAATTAAAATTCCAATGTGGCTAACAGGAATTAAATCAATCAATACGGCTGGATTGCAGTAGCCATTCTTTCAGCAGCTGGAATTGCTGCCAGACACATAGGTAATCACTTGGTTCACCTGATAAATTTATCCAAGTAAATTCCATCCTGGTGAGAGTTTTGGATGGTTTGAGTGGAAAAACTACAGTGTGCTTCTGTGCCCGGGCAGAAACTAGAACTGTGCCTTTAACATTTGCAACAAAGAAAGAGGAGTTGATAAAAAAGCTGTTGCTGTGTGACTTGTTTCTTCAAACTTTAGCCTATGAAAGACAATGGGGAAAATGGCTGTTCTCTGGCCCTCAGTTGACATGTAGCCGCAGACTGTGACCTACCTCATAAGTCTGAGAGCCCTTGTGCCAATTTTTTCCATCATCTAACCTTAAAAGCTTACATTTCCTAAAATTATAATTTGTAATTGAGAAAACGGATCTTGAACATTACAGGAAAAAGACTTTACTTGACCCAAACTGAGATGAAACTGTAGCTGCATTAGCTGAGGCCATGGCTCAGAGCCATTAATCCCATGAAATGTACTCATTAATTAAGGCAGCTATGACCAACAGCTGTAATTTATTAGCTTTCTCTAGAACTGCAAACATCTATTCTGCAACCCTGCATAGCTACAGGGTCCATAAAGCCAAATTATTGGTACAATACATTACGTTTCTCCACTATATATTATTGTTTATACTTACTTTCTCTAATATTAGGAAATTTTATATACAACACAGCATAGACTATCACCATGCTATTCATCAAAGTCTTTATTTTTTTAAAAAAAACAAATTCTATAAAAAACTGTGGGTTCTGTGAAAACCTGTATCAATTTGACTGTGACTGACTTGCTTGTGTAAACAAATACTTCTTGGTACTTAAGCTGACATTCAGTAGAAGCTTTTAGCTCCTAGAGATTCTGAAGGATAATAAAAACAAAGTCCTTCAGACGTTTTCTTCAGATATGCACTCTGCAAATGTCATTGGGATATTTTCTTTCCAAAGAACTAGGCTGGGGAAAGTCACCAGAAAGCCTCCAATCAGCAAATTTGTGGTCTGCTTTGAGCTTCTCCTCAAATAACTTATCCCTCCATTTACTTACATAAACTCTGAGGAGACCTAAAATGATGGCAAGTCTGCCTAGACCATGAGTAGGGAAACTTTGGACTTCCAGATGTTGTTGAACTACAACTCCCACCAGCCCTAGCTAGCATGGTCAATGGCCAGGGATCATGGTTGTGGTTCCCCGCTTCTGGCCTAGTCCAATGGGCTATTCACATGACATGGCTTGTCTTGTCCCATTGACTTCTGCTCAACAGACAAGTAGTGGTAGAAATGTTTTTAAAGTAACTGTTCCTGTGACGCATGACTAAAAAGTCAAACACAGAAGTTTTGCTGGAAGCATATTGTATTCAGGACATCAAATTTCTTGTACATCAAAGGAAATGTGATTTATACTTTTGGGGGGTCAAACTGTATTGGATAGTGTGATTCAAAAAATAAAAAATGAATCAAAAATCCTATTTAGAAATGGAAATCTATGGAAAGAGATATTCAGGGTTACTGCTAGCATGCACACTCACATAAACCAGATACCGGAATGGTTTTATGGCAGTGATAAATATGCTGCAGGAAGGAATGGCACATTAGCTATCCTATATGAGGCAATATTATTTCTTGGGCTACAGCTTATTGGAAGCAACATTTAGATGGATTAGAAACTCTTCAGCATTCATTTAAGCAGCTGACAGTCAAGGTTATTCTTAATTAAATATGCCAAGGCTGAATTCCCATAACCAAGTTTGTTTGTTTATTTTGAAGAGATTTCCTCTGACCTTTTGTATTTGCTGACTAATAGTGTTAGGATCTGGGACAGCCTGCTTTTATGGTTATTGAACAGGAAGAATAACAACCCTGTGTATACAAACTGGATGTGTGGGGATTTTTAAACCATAAAGCCAGCACAGGTAATCAGATCTCAAATCAATAGCCATTTCCCCTTGATAAAGGTAGTATGCAGCCTTTTGATTTCCCCCCCTTTGTTTCTGCCACCTGAACACAAACTTGTTGTTCAATCAAAACACATTTCATTCCCTTTTTTCTGCTTCATGGCTAGATGGTTCCTAAGAAGTGAACTAGTTCAGGATGATGTTGAGGATGGAACGGTACTTAATGATAAACATAAATCTGTCTCCCAAAATGGCAGCCCCTCGTAGAATTCTCCTATTCCATTTCCTGATGTCTGTGGGCCTTTCCATATGTATATTTTGTGGCACTTAGCTGCTGCTATATAGTAATATAGGAAGCTGCCTAATGGATTGTTTAATATTGTCTCTGCAGTGAAGCCCTCTTTTTGGGCTGGGACGCCTGGGACTAACTGCCATTTGTCTCCTTCCCTTCTAGAACTTTCTTCATCATTTAACATTCTTACTGGCTGCACCTGAGGTAAAAACAGCCTGGTCCATCTCCTTGGCTTGGCTGACCTGTCATTTGGCTCCCCACACTGTCTCCTGTATTGACTATTCCACCTGACCGTAAATATTTTCATTGTGTTGTGACAATATGGAAGAGTTTGAACTAGAATTTGATCATTTTCCTTTCCCCACTTCTCCATTCCTTTTCTTCTCTTTTTGTACCTCAATAATGAAACACATTATTGGAATGTGTAAACAATTGTGAGAATTTTGGCAAAAAAGGTGGGTATATTTAGCAAATAGATAGCAAATAGAAAGTGCTGCCAGCTTAAAATAGTCCTGGGTATGTAAAGTCATTTTTCTTTGGGGAGAAAGTTTCTGAGCAGTGATGGAATTTGAGATGGTGTCTCGCTTTGTTCAGTTTTTGCAAATTATTGCTCCCATCCCGCTTTGTAGCTCTTTTTCTTTCACAGTTTTGATGTTCTTTTGTCCCAGTGCGGTTCACTTGTGGTTGATTTCATAATTCCTTTTGGAAACTTTGGTGTGTGTTTCATAAAATGATTTCCACCTACACAACCAATTTCATGCTGTTGCTTTGGTTTACGTAATTGTACTTTTCTGACTACAGACATACTAAAATGTGTATTTGTTACAGTGAGACTGTGCAGAATGTGTGTGTTTGTGTGTGTGTGTGTGTGTGTCTTGCCTTTTACCACATCACCTAGACTGTTATCTGAGCTAATCCAAATTTTGTATTGCTTGCTCCTTATTAATGCTTCATAATACTTTATGATGCTTAAACTGTTTTGGTACTAACTTTGCTTTCCTTCCTGCATAGCATTCAGGTAATATTCTATCCGCAGATAAGGGGCAGAAGTTCATTCATGAGTGGAAAAGTTTGCAAATTGCCAGAGGGAGCAGACATTCGTTGTTTACTTAACATTGTTTGTTTGTTTGTTGAGCAAATGACTGAGCCATTGCTTGGATTAAAGTACTTGATTCCAGACCAATAGCAGTCCCCTTACACACCAGAAGGGAATGGAGATTATGTGCACGGTGAAGCAAACACAGCAGGTTTTTAAAACAATTTTCTTTTTTTAAAAGGAGGGCTGATTATTTCAAAAGCAATTAGATTTTTTTTTGAGGTGGGGGGGTCAAGGGTATTGTAATCCTGTGACCACATGCTGAATTCTACAGTATGTGCTCACTCTGACGAGGACGTAAAGTAGCAAATTGCATAATATTTCATAAACAATGGGGGGGAACACTTTGAGGTTTCTTTTTTTTCTACAATCAAGTGATATATTATCAAATAAATAAATATGAAAGAAATCAAACTTTGTTCTAATCCCAGCTTTTGTTCCAAGCTGCTGGCAATACGATTTCCATATGTTCATTTCTGAAAGTATCTTAGACACCTGAAAGATAACAGAGCTCCCATTTCAGTAATATTTCATTGCCATATTATTCCAGGGGAAAGAATCCAAGATCTCCTAAATTGTGACCCACCACACTGAATGCAGACCTGCTTGAGGTTGAAGAACTGAGAGACTGGTAAGCATGCCGCAGGCCACAATAAGATGCCAAAGGGCTACATTTAGCATAAGATTTTCCTCAAAAACGGCAAGGATTTGGATGAGCAGCATTGAAAGAATGCTTCTGATCATGGAAACTTGTTTCCATTTCTCAGATTTCCCCTTCACTGGACTCATGTACATGGGAACATTCAGCTGTATATGATTTTTGTGTCCAGGGAAATCAAATAAATAAAAGCAACAGCAACTTTTGTGAATTGTGATTCTCATCATAATCTTCATGGCATTATTGGAAACAATCCTCTGCCCAGTTTTTGAGGAAAATCTTATTTAGACAAAATTTAGTCTGCACTCTGCAAAGTTTATTTAAAGATCTTTGCTAACGCTGCATGCCACCAGCCAGTCAGTTTCTTAGCAACCAAGAATTATCTTCTAACAAATCCCTGTACAAAATTTATTATTTTCTATACAGGAGAGTCATAAAACTTCAGTGATCTTTAAATATTTTTTTCCTGTTTTGGTATTGAAAGAGGAATAACATTGATTAAATCGGGTCCTCCCTTAAAGAGGGTCCATATTGTGATGAGACCTGGAAAACCGACACCCTGTGTTGTGGGTGGGTACGATCAGTCAGCCACAACACCCGATTGGTAGGTCCCTCAAAGCTGGGTACAATTTGGCCAACAGGACGCAGTCTAAACGGTTTGAGGGACCTATTTATGCCCATGCATGTGACCCAGAGCTTCCTCTTTCGGCATGTGCATTTGGAATACCCGCCCACCTCTCCCTACCTTTAGGGCTTTGCACTTAACCTTGCTATGCCGTCATGTGTTCTCTGTCATTGGGACAGGAGCACGGCAGGAATTTCCCCCACTTGGCTGATTGGCTGTTGCCATTTGGGTTTCACCTGCCACGTAGCAAATTGTCACAACTTGTATAGTTGGGGATAGGCTCTGGTTCAGGTGATAGGGATAGGAGAACGGTCTCGCCATCCCTATGTGAAGGGTATTCCATTAAAGGAATCCAGGGACTCGATGGTTTGGTCAACCCCTGAGAGGGGGTTGTGCCCATACCTGAGTCCAGGGGGAGATTTGGGTGGTGGAGTTAGCCAGTTCCCGGCTTTCCGCTTATCCAGGTGCCCACCCTTGGCTGACCTATGCTGGAACCCTGGGTCAGCACAACCTACTACCAGGAAATTTTGTGTATACCTAAAGGGACGTGGGTGGCACTGTGGGTTAAACCACACAGTCTAGGGCTTGCTGATCAGAAGGTCGGCGGTTCGAATCCTTGCGACGGGGTGAGCTCCCGTTGCTTGGTCCCTGCTCCTGCCAACCTAGCAGTTTGAAAGCACATCAAAGTGTAAGTAGATAAATTGGTACCGCTCTGGCAGGAAGATAAAAGGCATTTCCGTGCGCTGCTCTGGCTCGCCAGAAGTGGCTTAGTCATGCTGGCCACATGACCCGAAAGCTGTACGCCAGCTCCCTCGGCCAATAAAGCAAGATGAGCACCTCAACCCCAGAGTCAGCCACGACTGGACCTAATGGTCAGGGGTCCCTTTACCTTTACCTTTAAAGCATCCTTAGGATGCAATGTTATGGTCCCTGGGAAATCTGCCCATCCATCCCAGTTAGAGGGAAGAGCTGGCGTAAAGGAGCAGTGAGATTGCTGAACAGGCTGAACGTGCGGCTGAACAGGCGGGAGTGCCAGATTGGTTCTGCTGGTACATCCGCACAGCACTGACATTGCTCCATCCCAGCTCTATGTCAGTCAGTGATGCTGCTGTCAGAAGAACAGTGTGGCAGAAGTGACTACCATCATTGCTCCTCTGCTGCCAGCATTCCAATTTCAGAGAGGTCAAAACAGGAGTGCTTTTGTGGCTTATAAGCGATCCCTCCCCTGCCCCCACAATTATGACAAGGGAGGGGAAATCGTTTTTTTAAAAAGTCAATGTAAGGAGCAGGAAAAATGGAGTACAGTGGTACCCCGCAAGACGAATGCCTCGCAAGACGAAAAACTCGCTAGACGAAAGGGTTTTACGGTTTTTGAGCTGCTTCGCAAGACGAAAACGTATTGCGTTTTTTGCAAGTTTGTTTCCTTTTTCTTAACACCGTTAATACAGTTGTGACTTGACTTCGAGGAGCAACTCATAGAACGCGGTGTGGTAGGCTTTTTTGAGGTTTTTGGTGATTTTTGAAGCTTTTCCAAAACTTTTCCGACACCGTGCTTCGCAAGACGAAAAATTCGCTAGACAAAAAAACTCACAGAACGAATTAATTTCATCTTGCGAGGCACCACTGTACCACATTTTGCCCTGGTGGTGCAAGTTCATCCACATTCAGTTCTCCCTCTCCTAACTCAATAGGATTCCTCCGCCTGTTTTATGATATGCCTAAATTCTAATCACCTGGCATATTTATAGTTAATCTACAAATACCTGGATTTCGAGAATAATTTGTAATTCATAAGAAGGGAAGAAAAAGGAATCCCATCTTCCTTGATCCATTCTTATTCATATGAGAGGCAGATAATTTAAATATTTGCATATTTTAATAAGTAAATAATAGTTGGTGATCTGTACTTCAAGCTGTTTTTATTGGGTATATATGATTGCTTTGATTTACTTGTAGTGAAATTGCAGTATGCAAGTATTTTTGATAATAAATAAATATTCTGTATTTTTTGTGTATTTGAATGAATTGTTGGGACCACTTTATTTTAATGTGGTTCCCTCCCCCAAAACAAATCATTCATATATAGACAACATCATTAAATAAAAATATTTGACATGATTTAATGTTAAAAATGAATGTCAAATGCCATTTTTTCCTTGACAGAATTCTTCAGCAGCTTCTAGACCAATTTTGGATGGCATAACTGATTTTATGCATACTTACCTGGGAGAAAGCTCCATTGAACTTAGTGATGTATACATTTATGGGTTTGACCAGTTAAACATAGTAAAACATATGTTTTACAAAGGAATCTCCTTCAGACGGCTGAAATGTAAACTTTAACTAGAAATGCAAATAATCTTACAAGTAAGTGTTACCATTTAACCTGCTATTCAGAAGCAGGAAATCAATCAAAGAAAAGCAGAGAAGTTTATAGCCTCTGTTTGATTATTTTCTGCACTCCCTCTTTTATTTCTGTTTATTCTTGTTGTTTCAGTCCTTCATAGATAGGGAAATCTTTCGGCATTTCTCAATGGTGGCAAGAGTTGCATACCAAGAGAGAGAATCAAGCTCCACTCTCCATTTAAAGATACACTATACTGTGGTACCTCGGGTTATAGATGCTTCAGGTTACAGACGCTTCAGGTTACAGACTCCCCTAACCTAGAAATAGTACCTCGGGTTAAGAACTTTGCTTCAGGATGAGAACAGAAATCGCACAGCGGCGGAAGCGGGAGGCCCCATTAGCTAAAGTGGTACCTCAGGTTAAGAACAGTCTCAGGTTAAGAACGGACCTCCAGAACGAATTAAGTTCTTAACCCAAGGTACCACTGTATCATGTGGTCGTCCTGTTTTCTGTAGTCCTTAATGCAAGAGTAACACAATCTACTGTGTCCATTTGACAAGAAAACAGTATTTCTTTCATTGGAAAGAAGCATATCCTTCCAGGGCTGTTCATGGAAGGGAGCAGGAGAGAGAGAGAGAGAGAGAGAGAGAGAGAGAGAGAGAGAGAGAGAAGTGGTTGATAGGGATGGTGTGCAGGGTTAGGGAAGCTGTAGGTATCAGAAGACCTGCTCTTGCACAGAGATCTGAAGGTATCTTCATTTAGTTGTTCTCTGATAGATATCATCCTAGGAAGCAAACCAACTCACTGTCTGTCCTGGACTCACAATGTACATATTTGAGCACTATGCTGGTTTCCTGAGTGCTTACCTATGTTGTACCCTATTACTGAGGGCAGCTCAAAAGTAGGAACTAGGTATTTCCTACTCCCCGAACACGCTTTCTGCCCTTGAGTTATCCAGCCGAAAATGTCAGGGCTATACTGCCATCAGGAAACGGAGCCACTTCTAACAACGAGGACTGCTTTCTGCATTGCAAGGCTGCCTAATCATGCTCAAAATTCATTCTTTCCAAGTAAATAAAAGTCGCACTGAGGAAACACAGCCGTTTCCTACGACACATTAAAACCACATTTTTCTCAATTCACAGCCACCACGCTTGACTAGTCGCAGGGATCAGGAAACCTCATTTGAGTAATAAGCCCCAATCATGTTATTGTTAGAAAGCATGGCTCTCTGACTTCCTGGCGAGCGTTAGGCCAAGAGATAACTCCCCTTGCTGAGAACAGGATGATCGAAGAGTATCTGAAAGAGATGAAGTCTATTTTGTTTCCATTAGTGTTATAAATAATTGATACTAGCGATAGGAAGTCTGTCATCATTAGATGATGGTAAACAGGCTCCTTTTGCCCAAACGACGGCAGCATCTAGCAGAAGATAATTACCCACAATTTCAAAAAATGTCAACATACTTTAAAATATTCATTATTGAAATCAGTTCTCCTCTCTGCAAAAGCTCTTCCACTATAATAGAAAAGCTATGTGTAGGACAACAGGGGCACAATCCAGTGATAGAAGGACGTTGTATCTGCACATTCTTCATTCAACTCGCATTCACTCTGTTGAAAATACAGGCTCTTGGACCATGCTGGGAACTGAAAATTCCCTAACATAAAATTCATCGTTATGAATTTGAGTTAAGAAGGAACTGAACTGAAATATATTCCAGGGTCTCTAGGGATGAATCAAGTTGTTTTTTTTAGTTGTGTCCGACTCTTCATGACCCCATGGACCAGAGCACGCCAGGCACTCCTGTCTTCCCGCAGTTTGGTCAAACTCATGCTGGTAGCTTTGAGAACACTATCCAACCATCTCGTCCTCTGTCGTCCCCTTCTCCTTGTGCCCCCAATCTTTCCCAACATCAGGGTCTTTTCCAGGGAGTCTTCTCTTCTCATGAGGTGGTCAAAGTATTGGAGCCTCAGCTTCAGGATCTGTCCTTCCAGTGAGCACTCAGGGCTGATTACCTTCAGAATGGATAGGTTTGATCTTCTTGGAGTCCATGGGACTCTCAAGAGTCTCCTCTAGCACCATTATTCAAAAGCATCAATTCTTCGGTGATCAGCCTTCTTTATGGTCCAGCTCTCACTTGCATACATCACTACTGGGAAAACTATAGCTTTAACTATGAATCAAGTACCACGGCATATTTAACCATGCAGATCCTCACAGAATCATAGGGTTGGAATTGTAGGGTTGGGAGGGACCGAAAAAGTCATCTCATGCAAACCTCCTGCAATGCAGGAATCACAGCTGAAGGATCCCTGACAGCTGACCACAGTGGCTGGGCTGCTGATGGAAGCTGGAGTTCCAACAAATCCTGGAGGGCCACCGGATATAAAATTTAGCAGACAACATATAACCTGCATTAAGCTCTCAATTATTTACTCAGGAGACTGACTTCACACCCTATATTGAAATCTCAGTCTCTCTCCTTCAGAGACATATACTACAGGCTGCCCCCCCCCCTCAACTAAGATGTTACATGTCCCCATAAAGGGAATGGGAGAGGAAATTACTCACAGCAAACTGAACAGAGATGTCTGCAAGGATGTTAATAATCCACATAAGATAGCAAAATGTTGATGAATCACTGACATGGAAAATGTAAAAACTATGAAGATGAACGACCCCATGGCCTAAGGAAGGCAAATAATAATGATCTAACATCTTAAAGCAGGTACATTGTTTATCTGTGTTCAGTGCCTTATGGGGAAGCAGCGCACAGTCCATGGCTCTGCAATGGATAATTGGATACTATTTTTAAAAACATATAAGGAACTATCTCTTGAAATAAATTTTAACTGTTTGCCAAGGTGCAGGCGAGTGTTTCCTCCCCCTACTGAGCAGCCAAGTTCTCTCGGATCAGTACAAGGCTCCTCGTTGCAGAGTTCGCATTGAGCTTACAACTCATCGAGAAAATAAAGGTGGATAGGGATAGATTGGTATGATATGTGTATAATGATGTGTGCCTGGGGAATTGAAGTTCTGTGATCTTTCTTTGTGGTTGAGGAGTATTAAGGTAGCGGGAACATAAAACTGTAGAAATGCACAACCCTGATTTACTACTTACTGCGAGTACATCCACTTACATTCTCTGAAGTGGTTTCCTTACTACACCCTGCAAAAAGTTGACTTACATGCTTCGCTGCTTTGCTTCTTTGTAAAACGGTTTTATTTGGCCTCAGTGCTTTCATCTGTGGTGAGGCTCAGCCGCAGAGATGTGCAAAGGCTGTTGATAAAAAGCTTTGGCTACTTACCATATATTTAGTAAGTGCAAAATCATGGAACACATATTATTATGAACAATTCTCTGCTTGATTGAGCACATCTGTTTTTGCATTTCAGATGCTGAATTAAATTTTCTCCCCATGTCACGATGCAAAGATGCTTGGAGCCACAGTGTACTCTCTAAAATTGTTTACTGTGCTGTGCATATCAAAAGATCACACAAATTCAGGGCAATTTATCCTTAGCTTGCTCAGGCATGGGTCATATAGATCCATACTGTTGTGGTTTGGATGGCCTTTATTACTGTGAATCGCACCTTTCACTGCAGTTTTGCTTGATAACCTGATGGAACAATCAGGACCTTAATAAAAGAGCTGAATTGTATGGCTGCAGCCTTCAGAATATGACAACCATCAGAGTTTGGGGGAGAAACAGAGTGATAACTATAAGCAGAGCTGAAGTTATAGATGTTAGAAGAAACAGAGAGAAAATGAGAGAGGGGGAGAGGGAGAGGGAGAGAGAACTTTTCAAATGGAATTAGCTAAAGTTCGGCAGCCACAACAGCATTTACTCTTTGTAAATGTGATGCAGAATCAGTGCTTGTGTTGCCTGAGAAACAGTTTCTATCCAAATGCAATTTTGGTTTTAAATGCAATGTAAGGTAGTCTCTATGGAAGTATATTGTATTTAATTATGGGGTATCAGAGTTTTTAGGGGGTTAACCAGGCTGGGATAGCTGGGATAGCAGGCGTGTTGGTTTTTGAATGTCTGATGTAGATTTTTTTTTCAATTTCGTTGTTCTGTATGGGACAATGACAATAAAGATATTGTATCGTATTGTATTGACTCTGTTTTATTCCACTATTATCTTCTTGTATATTGGTAAATAAAGCAAATATTGTAATGCCATCATACTACTCAAAGTATGCTTCACCCCAAGCTCCACATTTTGTCTTATGGCTGCATTAGGTCTTGGGTTTCTTTCCATATTGCGTGTCTTGAGTACACTGAAAGAGTCTAGTCTTAAGGCATGCTTCTGTTGTGCATTTATTCACTTATTACTCCAACTTGCAAAGCAGTTTCTGTGAACAGCATTCCTCCCCCCCCCCCACCCGCAGCCTGAGCTCTGTCTCTGTTCTTTAAACTTTTACACATCTCACTGTGTTTGATTCACTTCAAGCAGAGGGCGGAGGGGGGAGAGGACTTTAACCAAAACCTTGATATCAGCATGACTTCTGTTTTACAGAATCTCCCATGAAATTCAGTATTCTCTAATGACACATTTCCTTTGTGAATGCACACATCTTCAGCTGGATGGATATCAAAAAGTTTTAGTCTCTTTTTTTAAAAAAAATGCACAGCTGTGTGAGCTCTGTTATGTGTACGTGTCAGCCAGAAGGAAGGTTCACTGAAATTAATCAAGATCCATTTTACTTAGTGAAGTTGGCCTCTTTGATATAACTTAATAGAAACTCATATGTGATAGAACGGCTCCTCCCAAACATTTTCCCCTTCCCCATGCTCTGATTGAACTCTTCTGTGCTTCATGCGCCTTAAGATGTGTGCTAAATGGATGTTGGATGGCTATAAGACCAGGAACCTGGGTGGAAAGGAGACAAGACATGTTTTGGCTTCCCCTTCCTTGGGAACTCACTTCCAATCCTATCCAGATGTCCCAAACAGATGCTGATAACTTAAGCTTTCTCCCAATGAGCAGGAGAAGCATAGGAACAAGGTTAGCAGTAGTACAGTGTAGACACAAACACTAGGTTCCTGTGTCAGGCATAATCCACAAGCAACCTCTCATTTGCAGATCATACGGAAGTGTTTGAAGCAAATGGAAGCGTCATTCTTCTATGTCATTAAATGGTGTTTGCCAGGCATGGATGGCATGGATGTGTTTGCACCGCAATGAGCTCACCACCACTCCCCCCCCCACCTCCTGGTAAGCAGCAATGATGTCACCAACTGGAGGTCAGGTGAGCACCACACCATTTACGACTGAGCTTTGCAACATCTCTCAAGAATGTTTTAGTGCCCAGTGCTGAGACTGATTACGCCAAAGTGCATCCCCCTAACTAGTTCCATACAACAATTCCAGCTAAGTGCTCTTAGGACTGCAATCTTAAATTGTGTTGACTTCTTGTAGGAGGGCTTGTTTTTCCATTAGCTGTTGATTCCAGAATAAAATTCATTTAGAATCACAGAGTTGGAAGGGACTCTGATGATCATCTAGGAATATGCAGGTGTCCCATACGGGGATTGTGGCATTTGCCTCCTAGGATGGGTCATAAGGAGAGGGTTAAATGAGTGTGATGTGATTGGCCAGTGGGAATGCAAGGGGTGAAGTAAAAGTTAGAGTGGGAGGTTTTGAAAGTCAGTTGAGGTTTGGGAGTTGAAGAAGGAAGAGGGAGGATTAGGTGTGGGTTGGTAGAGTTGTATTGTGAGAGAGTGAGAGGAATTGTCAGATAGATAGTTGGGAATAATCAGTTTGAAGTTGTTAGGAACTAAGATTAAGAAACTGCCAAGAAAAATTAACTGTAACCATAAGCTTCTTCCTGCATTTAAAAATAAACTTGATTATTTGTTAATGTTAACAACTGACTGGACTCCGTGTGTCCCTGTGAGATACGGGGTGGTGGCAGCGGAAAAAGTAATTGCAGTGGTGGCACAGGGTCAATAGACCATCAAACGTCAGGGGCCCTGTGTGATCGCCACAGAGATCAAACCTGCAACCTTGGTGTTATTAGCACCACGTTCTAACCAACTGAGCTATCCAGGCTTTGTTTTCAGAATTCACTGGATAAGGTGGAAATTGGTTCCAGAGACCTGAGCATTTCCCAGCAAATCCTGTCTATCGCCTTGTCCACATGTTTTAAGGGAAGGAGAAGGAAGACAGATGGTAATAGCCGTCAATGATGCATTGCACCGGCCTACATCTAAATAGCAATGCCTTTCCTCCTCTCCCCCTTATTTATTACAAAATGGAACTTAACAATGCAGTATTTTGTGTTTCTTGAAATCAATTTATTATTCATGAATTGGGATGCATATATTGGAAATGCTGCTGTCAAGGTTCCTTCTTGCTCAGATTATTTCATCACGGCATCTTTGGCAGCAGCTGAGTCTTTTTCTCCATGAATAATTAAGGTAGGTGTTCTTCTGTGTAAAAGAAGCTCAGCACATTTTCAGTGCATCCTGGGAGGCCTGCAGTAATGGCATTAGCATTTATAAAAAGAAGGCAGGCAAGCAGGCATGAAGGCGCTGTGTCTGTCTGATATTTTCATGACACCAAGAAAGGATTTTGCCAAGGAAAGGGCACACACAGCTACCTTTTCAGCTCCTCATAGTCTTCTTGCAAATAACTTTTTTTTGAAATGAACTTACAGGTAGGGCCACACTCTGAGAAGGCAAACAAAATGAGTGGCAGAAACATCATTTTCATGCCGTAGGCACCTACCTGTTAACTAAGCAAAATCTAACAGGTGTGCCAGCATCGTGTGTCACACTTCATAGAACAGTCAACAGCTGAATTGATTTCCTCAGGTTCCTCATTACCTTGAATTTTTGACAGGCTGACAGAAGTGAAGGGGGCACAATCAAATAAATAAGACGTCTGGGGCACCTTATTCTTATTTAGTAAAGGGGTCTTTATTTCACTGGATGCAAATTATCCACATGGTGGGGCAACTTCAGAGACTGACCGTGCTCCTCAAGGCCTGACTATCTGGCCTCAAGACTCTCCCAAGGCTCTGAAAAATGATAATAGATCATAGAATTTTAGAGTTGGAAGGCACCCCAAGGATCATCTAGTAGGGTTGCCATATGTACTCTTCTTCATAGGTAGAATTGTCGTAGTGATCCATAGTTAAAAGTAGAAGTTGGCAAATGTGTACTCTTAGTTGCTCTTCAAAATATGGCAACCCTACATCTAGTCCAACCCCTGCAATGCATGGATCTCAACTAACGCAACCATAGTAAATGGCCATCCAACCTCTACTTGAAAACCTCCAAGTAAGGCCCACCACCTTCCGAGGGAGTTAAATCCACTGTCAAACAGCTCTTATTGCCAGAATGTTCTTCCTGATGTTTAGTTGAAATCTCCTTTCTTGTAACTTGAAGACATTTGTTCGAGTCCTACCCTCCAGAGCAAGAGAAAACAAGCTTGCTCCATCCTCCACGTGACAGCCCTTGCGATATTTGAAGAGGGCCATCATATCTCCTCTCATATAGTTATTGAAAACCTCTGTAAAAGGAAATATCTGCACAGCCTGCTTAAAAGGTCAAGCTCCTGGATTTATCACACAGCTGTTTGGAAGCAGATTGACAAGCAAGGATGAAGGAATCCTGTGACCTTCCAGTTATTGCTGGACTATAACTCCAATGGCTAGCGGACATGCTAGCTGGGGTTGATGGGAGGTGCAGGTCAAAAACACATGGTGGTCTGCAGGTTCCCTACACCTGTTTGAACACTTCACTTAGGTCCACCCTTTAAAAGTCTTGCTCAGTAGTGGCCACTAGCCTCCAGATGGGCAAATTTAATTCAGTTGAATTGTAGTTAACATTATAATGCAAAGCTATGAAAACTGCACTTTCTGAAACAATGCATGAACCAAAATGCAGCTATCCCTCTTGATTTCCATTTCTCTGAATGCAGTTCTCCATTAAAAAAGAAAAGAAAACCACATGTATATGAAAATTCATATGCTAGGGGGGAAAGTGTGTATAAAAAAATGTTCTTTTATCAGTGAAGAAAGCATACTACATGCATTATATTGGGCAGAATGGCAGATGAAGAAATGAGCACTAAACTGGCAATTTTTTCCTGGGGTTTTAAAAAAAAAGCAAGCTGATGCAGAAATGTGGGAAACTTCCATTTAAAATGAGAAAACGAGAAAAAATAAAATTGATGGATTTGCCTACCCCAGGCTCACCAGAAGATTCCTTTCCAAAACCTTTACTGGCTGGAAAGGTTCAATTAGCGGGAAAAGGTTCCTCAAATGTTCTGAACACATGCCATTAAGGATATTAAAGGTGTGCACCAGCACAACAAATTAGGCCTGGAAACAAACTGCATACCAGCAGAGTTTGGGAAAAAGTTATATAGTCCCTAAGGTGAAGGTGAGACAATAATATGGCAGCTGTGTTTTGGAGTGGTCATACTTTTCAAACGGCCGTCAAGTGTGGTAGTAAGCCATATGAGATTTATTACCGTTCAACACAACGTTTTCAAATCCTTCTTTGCTAAATCAGCTGAAGTTGGTAGAATGTTGTCTTGGTCCTAGCCCTAAATTGGGCACATTCATAGTTGAACTAGATGACTCTTGAGATGTGTCCAGCTGTAAAGGTAAAGAGACCCCTGACCATTAGGTTCAGTCGTGGCCAACTCTGGGGTTGCAGCGCTCATTTCGCTTTATTGGCCGAGGGAGCTGGCGTACAGCTTCCGGGTCATGTGGCCAGCATGACTAAGCCTCTTCTGGCAAACCAGAGCAGCGCACGGAAACGCTGTTTACCTTCCCTCCAGAGCGGTACCTATTTATCTACTTGCACTTTGACATGCTTTCGAACTGCTAGGTTGGCAGGAGCAGGGACCGAGCAACGGGAGCTCACCCCGTTGTGGGGATTTGAACCGCCAACCTTCTGATTGGCAAGTCCTAGGCTCTGTCGTTTAACCCACAGCGCCACCATCTGCATACTGGTGAACACCCAGCCCAACTCCCCTGATTATCTCTCCCAGCGGCTTCATGTAGATGTTAAAAAGCATGGGGGAGAGGACGGAACCCTGAGACACCCCACTAGTGAGAGCCCAGGGGTCTGAACACTCATTCCTCCCCCCACCACTTTCTGGACACGGCCCAGGAGAAAGGAGCAGAACCACTGTATAAGAGTGCCTCCAGCTCCCAGCCCCTCTAGATGGTCCAGAAGGATGTTATGGTCAATGGTATCAAAGGCCGCTGAGAGATCCAGCAGAACTACGAAACAGCTCTCACCTCTGTCCCCATCCTGCCAGAGATCATCGACCAGCACGACCAAGGCAGTTTCAGTCCCATGGTGAGGCCTGAATTCCGATTGGAAGGGATCCAAATGGTCCGCATCCTCCAGGAGTGCTTGGAGTTGTTCAGCACCCACCCGCTCAATCACCTTGCCCAAGAATGGTAGATATGAGACTAGGCAATAGTTGGCCAAATTGGCCAGGTCTAAAGATGCTTTTTAAAGAAGCGGTTTAATGACTGTCTTTTTCAGTGGGTCTGAGAAGGCTCCCTCACAGAGGGAAGAATTCACCACCCTGCAGAGCCCATCACCCAGCCCTTCCTGGCTCACTTTTATTAGCCAGGATGGGCAAGGATCAAAGAGACAGGTGGTCGGTTTCACTTGTCCAAGCAGCCTGTCCCCATTCTCAGAGGTAACAGATTGGAATTGATCCCATGTAACATGACTAGACAGGACTCTAGCACTCTCCCGCCTTGGCCCTGCTCCCATGGTGGAGTCTACCTCCTTCTGAATCTGAGCGACTTTATCTGCAAAAAACTAAAAGTGCAATTCCACTACTGTATTTACTTGAGTCTATTGTGCCATCGAATCTAATGCACGTTTCAATTTTCAGAACCTTGAAACCAAAAAAAGTATTTGCTGGTGAATGTAAATGTGCCATCGAATCTAATGCACACCTTAATTTTCACAACGTAATTTGGCCAGAAAAGGTGAGCATTAGATTCAATGGCGAATCGTAAATATGGCAAGTCTAATGGTATGATTCTCAAGTGAGTGGGTATAGGATTGCAGCCTCAAAGCATAATGAATTAGAAATCAATTTTTTAAAAAATATTTTCAAATGCAGTGGTACCTCAGGTTACATACGCTTCAAGTTACATGCACTTCAGGTTACAGACTCCGCTAACCCAGAAATAGTGCTTCAGGTTAAGAACTTTGCTTCAGGATGAGAACAGAAATCGTGCTCCGTCGGAGCGACGGTAGACGGAGGCCCCATTAGATAAAGTGGTGCTTCATGTTAAGAACAGTTTCAGGTTAAGAACAGACCTCCAAAACGAATTAAGTACTTAACCCGAGGTACCACTGTACTGCTTAAGCAATACACCAATCCCTTCTACCAAGGAAAGACATTTGTTTTGCCGGCACTACTTTGCTACTGAAAATAAACTAGCTAGTGTACAATCTTCTTAAAACTAACCCATGTTCTAACTCCGACTAAGTTCAATGAGATAATCAAACACACGTGGTCGATAGTGTTCAAGACAAGCAAACAAAGTAGGTTGATATCCAGTTAAATCTTTCTCAGATTAGACCGACTGTAATCAATGGATTTAAGTCCATTAGGTATTGCCCACTGTGGATACTTTATCCAGTGAAACAAATGGCTGTGAGGCAAGAGCTTATCTCCATTATTTTTCAAAGGGGAATGCATCCCACTAGAACACATGTGCATACACTGTGAGCACAACCAAAATAGTTTTTAAAAACATTCTTTTTGTAGGATCTGGCAGGTTTTACATTTGCTCTTCGTTTTAAGTTAGTTTAGGGAAGTTCTGTCAACTGGAACAACTGGAGGGCAAATAATTGAAAAGGTTGTATATATGGATACAATATGGTTTCATTTATGACAAAAGGAAGAGCGCTGAACATTCATTTCAGATGTCAAAGTGAATTTGTGTGTGCCTATTAACCTACTGCTGGAAGGAACACTATTTTTAGCCTCTTTGCTCAGCTAATGCATTCCCAGGATTTCGTCTTATTTGCTCAACAAAGCATTACTATTATATAAAAGCCCAGCCAGTACAAGTGTCAACAATAACTCTCAAAATTCTTAGCGTTTAGCACGGTGAACAAAAATGCAATACTTAACTCAGCCAGGTATTCAACAGCATATTTAATTTTCATTAGGAGTTTTTTCTTAGTAAATGTATATTTAAAAATTAACAGTATTAGCAGTATTAAAATTCTTGGTCAAGAGCACAGAAGAAAAAATATTAAAGTGAAATAATGCAAAGCTGGATATTCAAACAGCACAAAGTAGGTGGGGGTTTTTTGGTAAAAAAAATGTCATCTCACTGGTTCCCCCAAATGCCTGTGAAATAATAGTGCTAAAGAACTTTCCATTTTACTTTGTTTGACTTTATTAAAAACCTGTACAGCTGCACAGGAATATCACTGATGTCATTGATGGGGCTGGATTAGGGTGAACAAAATGATGCTTAATTTAGACAAGACAGAGATGCTCCTGGTCTGTTGGAAGGCAGGTCAGGAAATGGGAATTCGCCCTGTGCTGGATAGGTTTACATTCCTGTTCAAGACTCAGACCCATAGTTTGTGTGTATTCCTGGAGTCTATGTTGAACCTGGATGCCCGGGTTTTGGTGGTGGCCAGGAGCATGCCATTATGGCTCATGCGCCAACTGTGCTTTTTCCTTAAGATGTGTGGTATCTGATCATAGTGATGCATGCCTTAGCTACATCCCAGTTTGACTACTGCAACACACTCTGCCTTTGGAAGCTTCAGCTGGCCCAGAATGCTGCAGCCAGACTATGGCCAGTTATAGGGAGCATGTTAGTCCCCTGGTGAAAAAACTTTGCCGGCTACCCATCCATTTTGTGCACAATTCCAGGTGCTGATTATGGCCTATAAGGCCCAATATGACTGGGTGCAGGCCTCCTGGAAGTTCATATCTCCCTATACCTATATCTGGTATAAGATCCTCAGGTGAGCACCTTCTCTCAGTCCCATCAACATCAGCAACATGGTTGGTGGTGAAACAAGAGACAGCCATTTGTGTAGCTGTATTGAGGAATTTCCTCCCATGAGAGGTTAAATTGGCTCCTGTTATGTTCTCCTTCCCAAGGCAGGCTAAGACCTTCCTATTCAGACTGACCATTGAAAACTATGGCACAGATGATGCTGGCCTCTTGGTGGTTGTCACATACCATCCAACATTTCTCTGATGAAAATAGGGATATCCCATTCCATAATGATAATTTTACTATTTATACCCCACTGGGTTGCCCCAGCCACTCTGGGCAGCTTCCAACATATATAAAAACATAATAAAACATTAAACATTAAAAAAACCCATTCCCTATACAGGATTGCCTTCAGACGGCTCGGAGATCGGATAACTCCATACCCTCCAACATTTCTCCAATGAGAATAGAAACACCCTAAGGAAAAATGGGACATTCCAGGATCAAATCAGAAACTGGGACAGCTTCTCTAAATCAGGGATGTCACTGCAAAATAGGGACACTTGGCGGGTCTGCTCTCAGGGCAAACAGTACTTTAATGCTAGTTTTAAATGTGTTTTAATGTTGCTTTTATCTAGAATGTGTTTCTTACTTTGTATTTTATAATGATGCTTTTAAAGGTAAGCTGCCTTGAATCCCAACTTGGAAGAAAGGAAGGATACAGAGGCAGTAAAAATAAATTTTAAAAATGGTGACTTCATTGGTGGCATGCAACAGTGCCCCCTCATGCCTAATTTTTTTTTTGTGGGCCTCAGGCTCTTTAAGGGATTAATTTTGTTTATCCCATAAAAATATTAGTTTCTGACAGCTGAGAAACATGCTGAGACGGTACTGTGTGGGAATATTAATCCTTAAAATAGGCTTCCACAGGATCCCATGGTGAGACCTGCTGTAGGGAGTATCCGCTAATCTTAACGCTATCTGTGTTGCTTGCTTGCCATATATTAATTAGTCCTTTGCTCTGGCAGGAAAGCATTATCAGGGCCACTGATATATAAACCTAAATAACCAGGTGTGGTCTGCGTAACTCTGATAGCATGTAAGTCCTGGTTGAACTTACCCTGGTTGAACTGTGCATCCCTAAAGACACATGTTCTGTGCCCTGGCTGTTAGGAGTTACACCTGTTGCCAGGGTTCCTGGTAACCAAAGGAAGGGACATAAGCTGTTTGTCTTTGCTTTGGTCTGTTCTTTACTGCCCCGTCTTCTCAATAAAACCTGGTTTATTAAAGAGCAAACCCGTGTGCTTTGCTGCTCTTTCCACATTCAGAAAGAATCTCTGCCCCCTGTTAGAACAATAATAGAACATTTTTGGAGAGTTTAAATTCATACATCAGCATAAGCGTATGAGTGCTTTTTTGCAATAAAAAAGGTAGCAGGAGCAGCTTGTATTGCTGCATTTGGAGCTAAGTGGTTTGATCTGATGGTGGCTTGAGCTCTCCTGAGGCATTCTGAAAGGGAGTTTTCCAGCATACAAGATAACAAAGCTCAGTATTGTTTACAATGACTAGCAACAGCTTTCCAGCAATGGGTGTCTCCTAGTCCTACATGGAGATGCTGAAGACTGAACCAGATATCTTCTACTACTGAGCTACAGCCCTGTGAGCATGCTCGTTCTGCTGCCTCATCACCCTCATGCTCATCAGAAAGGGACATGCTTCAAGAAATGACTGGCAGAATCCGAGACCTGGGAGAAGAGGCAGTGGAGGAGGACTGGAAAAAGTTTAAGGACTATTTACAAAAACATTGTAAATTGTATGAGTGTTAAGAAAGATGCAGGACTGAAAACAACACGGCATCAGCAACTTAGTTAAAAGAAACATGAGATTAAGTGAGATTTGAGAAATAAGACAAGCTTTGGAACAACATTATGTCTAAATTAAGTATTTAACTATTTGATAAAAATGTTTAAAGTCGGGGTCATAATATTTGAAAGTTACAAAATAAGAATTGAAATAAGGTGATAAATTGCTGTTTATAACTCTATAACTGGGAACACAGGAATGTGAGATGTGAGGAAGTCCAAAAGTTTAAGAAAAGATGGTTGTTGGACACTTGATTTTGTGATGTGTTTGTTATTATTTGTTTTGTTTTGTTTTTGCCTTTTTCTGTTGCTTTTCGTTTGTTGTATTGTGTTATATGTGAATTTAATGTTTAAAAACTTTAATAAATATTTTTTTAAAAAAGAAAAAGAAAGGGACATGCTTCCTGCTGTTAGGGATAGCCTACTGTTGGCTTCAGATCAGATTAGTTACTGGTTCGTCTCAAGCAGGCCATCTCAAAGGCTTCTTCACCTGCTTATCTCCATTAGCTCCACAACAAGTGCACCCTCAAGACAAGCAGCTACTTGGAGGGGTGCAGCAGGAGAGCAATCTCAAGTCACATGACGTCTTATAACAATACTGCTGCGTCTTCATCTCTCTGCATTGGGTCAGGTCATGGTTGACCCCCCCCCCCCCCAGTGATGGCCTGGGATTCGGACTTGGATGCTGAACCTGAGGGATCCCAGCCTGCACAGGATTCCCCGTCTCCAGAACCAGCTGAGCCGGGGCTGGGGCATGAGCCTGAAGGGTCCTCACCTGTGCTGGATCCTCAGGTGCAGGCATCAACTGAGTCTGCTCTGGCTCCTGAGGTGATGGAGGACCCATTGCCTGCAGGTGCTCCACTCTCAGCCCCGTCAGAGGAAGCTGAGGTTGCCTCTGTGTCCGGTAACCCTCCAGCCTCTCCTGAGCAGCAGAGTCACCAGAGGATCGGGGCTGCCCTATGACTTGGGGCAGATAAAAGCCGGCTAGCCCCAGTCCCAAGTTGTGGGAACAACATTGTTGGTTGCTAGTTCCTGTCTGAAATCTGTCCTGCTTTCCTGCCTGAGCTCCTGACCCGCCCTGGCTCCCTGCTTGCAGGCCTGTTCCTGACTCCACCCAACTCCCTGCCCTGCACCCAGCTTCAGCTACTACAGACTGCCTCCACATTGCACCTTTGACCAGACTTGGACCTCGCCTCTCAGATAACCCACGGGACCAGCACACCCCTATGTGTTGGGGTGGAGTGTATGTTGTTGCATATTGGGGCTGTTCCTGCTGCATTGTGTATCTGTAACATATTGGGACATATTTATTGTATTTTTGTTGTTGTTGTTACACAAATGCTTTGTAAATGTTATTACCCTGAAGTTCAAATATGGGCACCCTTCTTTTTTGTAATTTAAGCCACCCACATACAAATGGAGTAACAAGGGAAGCTGATTCCCGACATGTCCTTCAAAAGGAGATCAGTTTTCAGAACTTTGTGGTGTTCAGTGTGAACATTCAGCAATATTTATATTCATGGGAATACATTCACAACGCAGTAAAACTATACACTTCAAGGTTATCTAGTATCAATTATAGATGCCAGTTAGAAAACAGACTTCAAAGAATAACTCAAAAGGATGACTGGTTTTGGCTCTCTTATTGATCTTTCTTCCCATTAGCATTCACCATTCCATTATAAAGATTATAGGTTTTTATCCACAGCAGTAAGTAATGTCTTGGTGTTATATTTCTGGCTATTTCAATCTTAGCACACTGACTTTGATCCTTGATCTTTCTACCTAAAAACTTTCTTATGAACAAACAACCATCTTCACATATTATTTGGAAATAATTTTAACTCCCACCAATTCACAAGGCCTTTCGTCCTAATCATATGGACATTATCAGGCTAGATTTAAAGTTTAATCCTATACATGTCTACTTGGAAGTAAGTACTCTTGATATCAATGTAGCTTGATCCCAAGTAATTGAGTATAGGATTACAGATTTAGGCACTTTTAACTACCGTTAATTTACTTGGGAAGCAGCTGGTATACCTAACATTGTTTTGCATAGGGTTGCCATATTTCAAAATACTGAAATATGATTGGGTTGCCATATTTCATATTTTTGAGCTTTTTTTAGTTTTTGAGCTATTTTTAAAGACATTCGCAAAAATCTACACTTATGACATGTGTTGCCATAGGTCCAGATTTCCCCGGACATTCTGGCGATTTCCACCCGAACACTGTTTCAGACAGCCAAATCCCAGTTATGTCCCAGAAATTCTGGCAACCCTAGTTTTGCAGCAAAAGGAATAGAACTTGAAAAATGCTTGGTGTTATTGTACCTAGGTACCAGAGTGGATGGGACACAGGTGGTGCTGTGAGTTAAACCACAGAGCCTAGGACTTGCCGATCAGAAGGTCGGTGGTTCAAATCCCTGCGATGGGGTGAGCTCCCGTTGCTCGGTCCCTGCTCCTGCCAATCTAGCAGTTCTAAAGCACGCCAGTGCAAGTAGATAAATAGGCGGGAAGGTAAACCTTTCCTCAGGCGGGAAGGTAAACGGCGTTTCTGTGTGCTGCTTTGGTTTGCCAGAAGTGGCTTTGTCATGCTGGCCACATGACCCGGAAGCTGTACGCCGGCTCCCTCGGCCAATAAAGTGAGATGAGCGCCGCAACCCCAGAGTCAGTCACGACTGGACCTAATGGTCAGGGGTCCCTTTCCCTTTACCTTACCAGAGTGGATACATGACCAAATGCTGCAGAATTCCTCACAATAGGGCCCAGAGGGGTATGAGGAATAGGATAAGCCTGTTGGCGAGGAGGGACTGAGTATTTTATTAGAAGACATTCCCAGTGTCCCACCCAACTGGTGTCAGACATCCCATCAGAGGAAGGAGAGGTTACTAAACCAGCCTACATCCCTCTCCCTGAAAGGGAGATTCCCCCGCCAATTGGAGAAGTTTGTTAACATGAGTCAGGCAGTTAGCTGGCTAAGCAGACGTAGGCTCCTTCACCCAAGGGCACACTATCGGAAGTTGCATTGTGAGCAGACCCAGCCAAGTCACAGAGGTGCCTACTTGCTTGCCCAGCCCCATCGCATGGGATGAGAAACCCACAAATTACTGCACCCCTTCTTCCAAAGATACCTAGCCTTTCAGTAGGGACGATTTGAATTCCATTCTTCCGTGACTTTATTGTTCTGTGGATTTGCTCTGCCATGCATTTGCCTCATCCTTAACACTACTTCAATAGGATAATTTTAAAAAACCCCACGACATTCTGGAATTGATTTGTGCAGAGTTTCCTATACCCTTCACACATCTGTGTCTTTTTTAAACCTCTGTTTTACCAATCTTCACATCTGCATTAATAAAACACAACACTCATTTTAATGTTTTTCCCTTGGTTCTCCTAACTGGCCCATTTAGTGAGATCTTCCTTATGAATGACTGTTCTGTGAAAGTGGATAATCTGTTGGCCATGTTCTTTATACTACAATTTGCAGCGAGTCCAGAGAGATGGTGAGTCTTCCTTTATTGTACCTGGAAGAGCCACTGATACTCTGATATGTTTTGATGACTATTCGTGCTACCAAAAAAGATATCTCATTTCCTTTATCTTCGATACAAATTAGAAGGGAGATGGATACTTGTGGCTGTTTCTCTAATATTTATAGATTATATAAATATAATATTTATATTTATAGTATTCTGCTCTGTTGGTGGTGTCTGTGTACATAGTAAATTCAGTCCTTTGTTCCAATGTACCACATTGGCCCAAATATAAGCCACACTTTTTTCCCAAATTCTGACCGTGAGAAGTTAAAGTACGGCTTAAATTCAGAACCTTACAAAAATTGGCTTTTACGATATCACTGCTGAAACAGACATATGGTAAAACGGAACAGGTGTGAGTGCCTGCAGAATTTTAAGGCAGTGGCTTATATTCGGTAATTGTCTTTTTTTACCACCTTGAATTTTAAAGGTGCGGCTTATATTCGGGTGCGTCTTATATTTGGGTCAATACGATATTTCGCACAGTGTTTGCTGATGGAGAAGAGGACATGTGCGAATCAGCAAAAGCACCACCCCAACACAATAATTGTGCAATTAATTGTATGATCACATCATGATGGCTTTTGTGTTTTATTTTATTAATAAGCTGATGTACACACATTGTTAAAAGTAGATTGAAGGGGAAGGCATCAATGAAGTGAAAGCTGCAGCAAACTGGATATTCTGTGCAATTTAAAATATTTAAAATTAAAATAAAAAGAGAACAGTGAAGGATTCATTATAAATCTGCTACATACTAGAAACAAGACCAGGTTTAGATTTTGAGATCTAAATGAATGGAGAAATTCTAATGAAGAGAAATTCAGAAGCATCCCAATCTTTAAGGTGTGTGCATTTCACAGCAATATTTTCCTACAGATGGAAGGGCAAACGGTTACCTAGGAAGTGGATGGACTCATAGACTTCAAACAGAGTTGGAAGTAACCCTGAGAATCATGTAGTCCAACGCTGTGCAATGCAGGAATATGCAGCTGTCCCATATGGAGATTGAAGCTGCAACCTTGGCATTATCAGCATCATGCTCTAACCAACTGAGCTATCTATATCAAGTAAGACCTTTTAGTCCATCAGGTTCAACATAGTCTACACTGAGTGGCAGTCAGTTTCCAGAGTTTCAGGCAAGGAACATTCCCAGGACTCATCTACTGTACATATGAGGTGGAAATGAAAGGATGGAGTCCTGAGATGGTTGACTGAACTCTTTTTCTCTCACTCTATACTACAAATAGGGACGCAGGTGGACCACAGAGCCTAGGACTTGCCGATCAGAAGGTCAGCGGTTCGAATCCCGCGATGGGGTGAGCTCCCGTTGCTTGGTCCCTGCTCCTGCCAACCTAGTAGTTCGAAAGCACGTCAAAGTACAAGTAGATAAATAGGTACCGCTCCAGCGAGAAGGTAAACAGCATTTCCGTGCGCTGCTCTGGTTTGCCAGAAGCGGCTTAATCATGCTGGCCACATGATCCAGAAGCTGTATGCCGGCTCCCTCTGCCAATAAAGCGAGATGAGCGCTGCAACCCCAGAGTCGGTCACGACTGGACCTAATGGTCAGGGGTCCCTTTACCTTTTTTATACTGCAAAAGGGGACCTCTTTCGTCAACCCTACTCCTTATGTTAAAACACAGAGCTAGCATGGAGGAAAATGGACTAGACTTGACTAGAATTTTTCTTCCTGCTGTGCTAGTTTCTGTTTTATTTATTTGAGGGAGTCTGCCCGTGCCTGACAGCATTCAAAAATTGTATCTATGCCACTTGAGACTATAGGTAGTGGAGAGTCTACTGTACTAGTCTGTGATTCTGCTACTTCATTTTGCTGGGTGTGCAGAGTAGACCGAGAAACGGCATTCATAATCTTGCACAAAATGTGTTTATGCCTAAATTTCTTTGAAATTAATCAGGCTGGATTCCAGTCTTGATGAATTGGGCAGTGGATTTCTTCTCGCACACAGGAGGGAGGCTTTCCAAATTTCACAAGAGTGATTGCCAATTTCTCAGAAGGAAACAATATTTTATTTATCCCATTCATCAAATTCCACAGCTTCTGCACAATGCAACTGACTTAAACAATAATAAGCAGATTCTATATTTAACATAGCTTTTATTAGCTTTTATTAAGTATATTATTTGCTATTAATCGAGTGCCTCGTACTTGTAATTCATTTCATATCGTTTGTGGTTTCTGAAGGAACATTCTTTACTGCCCAGTGCAGAAGGCTCTCGTGAAGGAAGTACAATGATCTGTCAGAATTTAGATGACATTTTTATTATAGACATGTCAGGATTGTAATATCTGCTTTTGCAGACTATCATTGTATTGCCAAACACACCTGCTGCTCATAGATACTTGTTTACACTGAAGGAGATAAGGCAAAAGGAAATATTTCAGAACCTGCAACAAAGCAGAACAACAGTAATAGAAAGATTGCCTGTGTTATTGAAAAAAGCAGTGCAGGTCATCCAGATGAATCCGTATTATATCTTCACTTGACAAAAAGAGAAAAAAAAATGCACAAAACCCCGCCATTTGTATCTGATAGATATAATATCCATTTTAACAAAATAAACATTCATGAAATAGGATAACCGTATTCTGTGATAGATTTGAAGTCCAACGTAATCAAAATGTAACTTGAGTACAGATGTATTTGCTACATATGACCAGGCAGGAGATCTTTATTTATGGCTTCAATAATATCATATATATCGCAACCCAACTTAAAAAAGAAAATCATTTTAACGAAAAGCAAGTGATTGTTAGGGCTTTCAAAAGTGACTGGTCTAAGAGAAGGGTATTAAAATGAAAACTCATTACTAGAGATCCTGGACAATGATGTTTTAAGACAAAGCTTTCAGGAGTGAAAGTTTATTAGGACTAATAAATGCACTAATGAATGGCTTTGTAAAAAAGCATATGAAAAAACAAATAACCGTAGTATTTTCCCAGCGCTAAATAAGCCACAAGTCTTTATTAGATTCTCAGTTTTGAATCACTGCTGCAAAATAAATTGGCTACACTGTAGTTGGGGGAATGATGCCAAAATCAGGTGACCTCAGCCAGCATGCCCCTGCCTGCCACCTTATTTAAATAACCAGTCCAAACAACTGTCTGTCAGCTTCGTCCTCCTTATTCTCAATGTTGCCCTTGCAAAACTGTCTGTCATTGGCTCTGGCTCCACCTACTACTGTTGGCTTCCTTGCTGTGGGGTATTAGCATCCAAAATGCAGGTGTAAAGGGTTAATGCTTGAAAGGGCTGTAGGACCCTGTGATGTCGTGCATTCTGTGGCAGTTATTTCAGTTGGTTCAGTTATTAACCGTCTTGTGAGTCTTAACAGTTAGAGGAGCGTTGTGCTGGTGTCTGCCTCAGAGTCAGAGACTGGATCTACACTGATCTGTAAAGACGCTTTAAAAAGTCAATTTTCCACTGATGACAGATTGCTGCTATACAGTGCCCTCTGGTGTCACATGTTTATAAAGCACTGTGAACGTCTTAACTGACCAGTGTAGATGAGTCCACAGCATATTAGTCAGTCTGTAAATGTTAGTTAGTTTATAATAGGATAGCTGGATAGTTCAGTTGGTTAGAGCGTGGCACTGACAACGCAAGGGTTGCAGGTTCGATCCTCATAAGGGACAGCTGTATATTCCTGCTTTTTAGGGTGTTGGACTAGATGATCCTCAGGGTCCCTTCCAGTTCTGTGTGAAGTGCGCTGAACACTCTAAAGCACTGTCTATGTGAAGCTTAATCTATGTAAGATGCTTTAGCAACTAAAAGAAACATCCACCTGCATTGTATATGTATTTAATCTGCAACTGCAAGTACACTAAGTAAAAGTTATATGTTCTTTAAACGAGAGTGTCTTGTGTAATTTTTACGGGAGGAAAAAGAGAACTAAAGGGTCAAACGACCCAGGACTGTCTTCCACATACTCTGCAAATGTCTAATTCCCCACACTTTCTTTCGCCCCACCAGTCCCAATAAACACCAGCCTTCAATGCCTGTAACTGACATTTTGGTACTTTGTGTTGCAGCAGCTAACTAAACTGAGCATATAAACAGGCAAAGAGATTTTTATATACAGACTGTCTCATTAATATCAGACAAGACCTAATGAAAGTATCACCGAAGCTGTATTCCCTAATGTCAGACAAAATTATAGCCATGATACAGACGTCATGCCTTGCCGCTACGCCTACTGCACTGTGTCTTCCCACATTTTAAAACTAGATTAGAGGAATAAACACGAATTAAAATATTGATGAGAAACACATTTGCATAATGTGCTGCTTAAAGGTATCAGTCTGGAAATATAATGGACTGTTAGAACTTTATGTGGAATTAAAGCATGGGCTTAAACACCATATCCTGGCTATTTGAACATTAGGGAGGGAGGGATTAAAAGTAATTTGGAGTGCCAAATGACCGGCACATTAGCTTTCAAATATGTGTATGAGACTCTTAATCTAAGGGTGGTGGGTTCAAGCCTCACATTGGGCAAAAGATTCCTGCATTGCAAGGGCTTTGACTAGCCGACCCTCATGGTGCCTGTTATGATTATTGTATTATTATGCTATCTATTATTATTGTGCTATGTATTATGCTCCTATTATCATGCTCCATAAATTATGTTCTTAATGTTGTACATTGCCCTGAGATATTTGGATAAAGGGCAGTATTGAATAAACAAAACAAAACAAAACAAACAAACAAACAAGAACTGCCAGGGAGTAGACTTGTTCTTTGCTGGTCCAGTGGAAGTCAGAGGGAAGCAGATTTCTTCTAAACATTAGGAGAAATTTCCTAATAGTGAAAGCTGATCAACAGTGGAGCAGATTGCCTTGGTAAGTGGCAGGCTCTTCTTTTGAGAGGCATTTAAGCAAGGGCTAGTTAGCCATCCGTAGGGGAAGCTGCAGTTGCGTTTTCCATTGCAGATCCTACACTGAGCAAGGTGTTAGACTAGATTCCCCATAAGGGTCTTTCTAACTCATTGACTGTGCCTGGAGAAGCCAGCATTGAGCTTGGGACTTTACGCATAGGAGGTGGGTATTCTATCACTGAACCCTTTTATCTTAACTTAATGATGACAGCATATTTGCATCATCAAAACTACTCAAGGGAACTGTCCAAATGCTGAATTGCAGCTGCTGTAGTCATTTAGACAAAACAGAGTGTGAGGATGCATTACCTGCCTACTAATTTCTGAGTGAAAGGAAAGTACTATGCTCCCTTGCTAATAAAAAAAACCATCAAGAGTTCTGAAACTGGGTTTGGGTGGGGGTAGAAGCACTACAGCGTAGACCAGAAATACAACTGGGCTGTCACATTAATTACATGCATGAAAGCAGATGCAAAAATTAGGCAGCTGTTGCCGAGTACTTTTTGTTGGTCCTTTTACAAGCATATTCAGTAATACTTAGGGTTCAATTTCTTTTAAAAGAGAGGCATTTTTAAAAGGGTATGAACACCCAAAAATTTCATTGAAATCAAACAGAAGTGCATGTATACGTAATTCTTAGAGTCAGTGGTTAATGAAGCTGGACTGAGCCCCTTAAGACTAATGAAATAAATGAATGAATTTTCATGTACTTGGGGAAGTGGTATTTTTAACATTGTTTTTAATTTGCTTAATGGTGTTCTTTTTATAGGCAGCCAAATTGCCTCCATTTCTAATGACTTTCTAATACACAAAGACTAATTGTATTCAGTTATGCAATTAAGCTAAAATATGGTTGTAATATTCGTATTATAGTAATTGTTATTAGTATATATGGAATTTGAACTTGTTTATTACCATGGAGAAGAGCTTTTAAAAAATGAAAATGTTACATTAAAAAAGAAAAAGGAAAGAACTTTTTACTGTTTCATTGAAAGAGCTAATTATAATAAAAACAGAATCACTACAACAGTAAAAGTTTGCTTTAGATAGCTTATTTTAAATTAAATATTAATACATCGATTTGCATATTTACGGAGAGTGAGAAAAGCAATCAGTGGTATGTTACATATTATGAAGGGAATATACTTTTAAAAACAAACATTAGCTCTTCTGCCAGACAGCAATAAAAGCCATGTTTAAAGTACACATGTTGAGATCCAAATATCTTGGTGTTATATAGAATACAGGGCATGTATAAACTAGATCATTGGAAATAGATATTATTTGAACAACGCATTCTTTCAATCTATCTATGCCATATCTAAATCACTGTATTTGAAGTTCCAGCTACAAAAATGTTTTGCTACGTGTTGGAGATCTTACCTTGCAAGTCAAATGTTTTACCACTCAGAATTGTTTGCGGGAGAATTTCTGCCCTAGCTCCCACTCTCAGACACTGAATTCTTGACTCAAGTACATATTCATTTGCTGCACAGACAACGATCCCTCTTCCAGTTGTATTTCACAGCAGCCTGCCTGCTGGTTGGTCAACCCTGGGTTGAGGAATGCCCCTTGACATGTACCAAGTGGGACAATCCTGCCAAGGCTGCCAGTCAGAAGGGGTGCGATGGCCCATAGCACTTTTGAGATGCTTCCAAGGGAACGGGGGCAATTGGCAGGCCCCTAGCTGCCTCCAGCCCACCGGCTGGTCAAACTCCAGTCAAACTGCAACTCAGAGCTTCAGAAGCCTTTCAGAAGCTGAGCACGCAAGCCAGCAGAGAAAACAAACTCTTTGTGACGGAAGGGCAGGCAGAGGCATATGTAAAGCAAATTTACAAGCAGTTTATTCAGCATAGATCAGGACAAAGTAAACATGTCTGCTCTCCTTCATGTCCAAGAGCAAGAAATATAAGCAAAAGCTATACACAAATGGAAGTTCCCAGCAAGCTGTGCTGGAGAGTAAACAGACATGTGACACACAACAATCCACACATCTGCTTTAAGGTGGAACGGAACATCAATGTTCTAACAAGCACCCCCCCCCCATATGGGCTCCCTGACTGCGATACAGTGGTACCTCGGGTTAAGTACTTAATTCGTTCCGGAGGTCCGTTCTTAACCTGAAACTGTTCTTAACCTGAAGCACCACTTTAGTTAATGGGGTCTCCTGCTGCCGCTGCGCAGCCGGAGCCTGATTTCTGTTCTCATCCTGAAGCAAAGTTCTTAACCTGAAGCACTATTTCTGGGTTAGTGGAGTCTGTAACCTGAAGCGTATGTAACCTGAAGCGTATGTAACCTGAGGTACCACTGTACTCATTCCCATACCTCTTTAATAGGGTCCCTAAATGGCTAAGGATCCAACCCAACCCCTTTTCTATCAAAATTGTGACCATAGCTGTCAACGTTTCCCTTTTTTAAAGGGAAATTTCCTTATTCCGAATAGGATTCCTCGCAAGAAAAGGGAAAAGTTGACAGTATGATTGTGACATTTGCTACGAAGGAGGCAAAAACCTGCAGACGGGGCAATTTGTCTGTAGGAAAAAATCCTCCCTGGGCCAAAATATGGTAACCAACTATTCGATAGCAAGGGCCTCACATTGGCCTGCCTGCAAGACCACATATAAACAGGATGGGAAAGATGGGGAATCCCACATCGTCTGAGCAGGTGGAGCCCAGGTATGGCTTCAGTATATAGGAATTGGGCAGACTCAGTCTCAGCATCACCCGCCCACCCTGCCATTGGCTTGTTTAAATGGGCTTTTCATGCCAATCCAAGAAGAGGAGCTCCAGTTAAGCAGCTGTTGTCTGGAAAGTACAGTGGTACCTCAGGTTACAGATGCTTCAGTTTGCAGACGCTTCAGATTACAGATTCCACTAACCCAAAAGTAGTACCTTGGGTTAAGAACTTTGCTTCAGGATGAGAACAGAAATCGTGCTCCAGCGATGCGGCGGCAGCTGGAGGCCCCATTAGCTAAAGTGGTACCTCAGGTTAAGAACAGTTTCAGGTTAAGTACGGACCTCCAGAACGAATTAAGTTCTTAACTCAAGGTACCACTGTACAAATTAAATAACTTTGCCTGGAAAGGAATTTGTCCCCCATCCCTGGTTCATCTTTATTCCTCTCTTTGAGCGGTAGAGCGACGCGGTTTTTATTCCACAGCAGACTCTATTTAATAAAAATGGATCTTTAAAATAAAAATTCAAAATTACTCTGGAATGTGATAAGCTCCATCCCTCTTGAGCTGTTTTAACATTAACAGAATGTTAAAACCTTCAGTGAGCCACATTAAGTTACATGGCGACAATGAAAGATATGAATGAATGAAAAATGAAAAGATAGAAAAACATACTGCAAAGGTCAAACACTATGCTTTCTGTTCTTTATTATGATGGACGTCCAATTATACATCTTAGTATCATATCGTTTACACACCCACACACCTAGTCCTTCCATGACCCCTGGGCTGGCTCTTTCCAAATCAAATCCCAAATTCACAGTGACTCTCCCCTACCGTATCTGAATAAGGATATGAGAATAGATAAGGTCAATGAATGAAGAATGACATTATTCACAGACACCCATACCATTTCTCCATCGTTCTGCGTTTACTTTTCTATGAATGAGGAGAATTTCTAAAATTAGCTCAAGCTTTGGGAAATGCAATTTCCCCACACAACTTCCCATTTCTCCAGCATCTCTCCCCAAACCCCACCATGGTTTGCTCCTGTTGCACACGTGTGAATTGATAAAAACTTTTTAAAAAGCAATGATTCTGTTAACATTCTTTCTCTCTTTGGCAGCATTTTAGTAACACGCTGTTGAACACCCCTCATAAAACTAATCCTGATTGGCCATGCTGACTGAGTGCTGAGTAACGTAAAAGAAAAGCATCATCCTTGGCAACGCATAATTGTATTAAGGAAACCAAGACCACTACCCCTTTCCTAGAGTGGCAGAATGGGATTCGGGACAGCACTATGGGAGACTGGTGGACTCAGCTACATTAGTCAAAAAACAATGTTTTGACTGCGTTATAAATCTGCAACACCAGATGGCACCAAAGAGCAAAATAAATTCTATGCAATTTTTACATAGCACTTTTTTTTTGTTATATTGATTTAATTTCTGACTTATTTAGAGCTGATTCTGTATAACGGATTGTATGGCTTGATAATGGGGGAGTTCAGAGAATGGTAGAGTTGGAAGGGGACCCAAGGGTCATCTACTCCAACCCCCTGCAATGCAGGAATCTCAGCTAAAGCATCCATGACAGATGGCCATCCAACCTCTGCTTAAAAACCTCAAAGAAAGAAGACTCCACACCCTCCTGAGAGAGATTCTGCTCCACTGTCATTTGGTTTGGGCTATCAGCAAAATCCAGAATTAGATTGCTTCTTGGGTTCTTCAAGCTTTAGATAGCAGTTATATACTGTATTAAAAAAAATAAAAAATCTGCCCACAAGACTTTAAATCTGAAGCACCTCACAGCTCAGATTTTGTAAAGCTGTCTTAATTAAGCAGAAAACAAACTCTTCACTTTGTAAAAGGATTGTTCTTTGCTTCGCTTTAATCTAGGTCCAGACCTTGTGCACTTAATCAATATTACTCTTTTAGAAAAGTACAGTGAAGCTGAAATGGAATGGAATATGAACATAATTCAGAGAACAGTTTTGAAAGGGTGATAGTTTCAAAACTGATCACTCCTAACTACAGGAGGAGACTTGGCAGGTTTTCCTGGGGCCCTAATGTTGGAGAATCCTGCATTAAGATTGTTGCCTTGTGGCTTATCCTCTTGCATTCCCAATTAATGGAGAATGCATTTAAGAATAAGAATAAGAATTTATTATTATACCCCACCCATCTGGCTAGGCTTCCCCAGCCACTCTGGGCTGTTTCCAACAAAACATTAAAAATACATAAAACTGTTAGTATCTTAGCTCACAGTCAGAGGTACCTGGCCTCCCCCGAGGCAATTGAGCGAGATACTGTGTTTACCTTCCGTCTGCGACCCCCGGCAGGCTAGGTAAACAAACCCGGCGATTCTTCTCATTAGACGTGAGAAAGAACACACCCTCTGCTTCTCTCTCCCTCCCTGCATTCTCCCCAGGGAGGGGAAATGAGACAGACAGGAGTCCTTTTTACATGTTTTATTCCTGTCACTCAGCAGTACATAGAAATGCGACTGTTCCCTTCAGACTCCATCAGAAGAGACACACCCTCCTCCCCTGTACTTCCAGCACAGGTCAGATGACACTCTGAGCTAACATCCGGTGCTCAGTACAGAGAATAGGCTCCACCTTTTCCCCAGCAGTACATCTGCAAAACACAACATCCTGTTTTGCATTCCAGCCATCTGGAGCTGGCTTTTGCCTTGGTGCTTTTTCCTGACAAAAACATCATTCATTAAAAACTTCCCTAAACAGGGCTGCCTTCAGATGTCTTCTAAAAGTCAGATATTTGTTTATTTCCTTGACATCTGATGGGAGGGCGCTCCACAGGATACTAAGGATATGAGGAGAAGTGATCCTGATTCACAGCACTTTAGAGTAAAAGGGAAAGAATTTTAACAGCACATTGGATACAGGTTTTGGCCAGACTGGTACAAATTTACTCTAGATTTCTTAATTTAACCTGTCTACCATGATATGTAAACCTTTTAGTAAAATAAAGGATGGAGGCTTACTATAAATACATTTCAATTGCTGTTAAAGTTATTGGCAGGTACGATTAGGGCAAATATTTATTATCGAAGCAACTTATATACACATCTCAAGGAGTATTTAGCTGCTTTTGGTGAAAAGTGATTTTAAGCTGTACAAAAGATGTACAAAATTCACTGGAACTCAGTTCCAGCACCTCTCAGGCGCCATTGCCATTCTAAGAGTACAAGGGGAAGTGTTCATGCAACTCTGTTTCTAGAAAAATAGCACTGCAAGTAATGCAGGCTTCAGTAAAATGAAAGATTGTTTCTGAACGAAATTGTTCTTTTGGGGGGAGGGGGGTCATTCAACTTTAATTTGGAAGGTATGTAATGATTTACATTGCCACTATTTCCCAGATAGGGAAAAGCATTCTGAACAGGTACTGTACTTGGAAATCAGAGAAGATCCCTACATCTATCCTATAGTAAATACACTTTTAGCTTAAAGAAGCATTGGCAGCAACAACTTCTTAAGTGGGATGATTTTAAGATTCTGCAACACCCCCGCCACTCACTTATCCGTTGTTCCACATGCTGTTTCACAATACCCCTAAGGAAATAAATTTTGAGAGCCTCCCACTCAGTTCTAAATATGTAGTATCAAAATGTGGCATAAAGCTTAGAAGAATATGGTTTTTTTATAATAATAAAAAACACGAAGAAGAGAAGGTGACGGAGGTGCACTTAGATGTCCTCTCAGCCATAAGGGAGGTGCTTAGCCATATGTAACTCCCACTTGGGGGGGCACAGAATATTTACATGACATAACTATCTAGGCAGGACTTCATCTTGTGTGTCTTTCCCACAGAATTGTCACCACACTGGAAGTTGCAGTTGTCTAAGATAGGTGATAATGTGAGCTACCATCTGACATAGCACAGCCCAGAACACCACTTTGCCATTTCAGTGGGAACTGGACATCAGCCTCCATTGTTAGATGATGATAGATAGATAGATAGATAGATAGATAGATAGATAGATAGATCCCTGTACTGCCAGAAAGCCTCAGTGAATGAATTCCTCCAGGTCCGCCTCAAAGGAAATAAAAATTAATCACTTCTAGAAAATGCTGGAAGAAACACTGGAAGTTTTTCAAGGTTGACAAAAACAAACAAACAAAAGCTAAGGGAACAACAACTGGGTTCCCCTAATAGTTAGCTGCTTCCCAATTAGGAATATCATGTTCTTGACAGGAAATAATGCTCTCTCAGTAGCATTATTTGAAATTAAGGAGAGACTATCTCTAAGACCTCCCTGCCACCATTTATTCCTCACACTTAAGGCATGAGGTTCTGAGCTGCTGCCTCGGCAGAGGTTAAGGTCATATCTACCTCACACATTTAAATCACTGTTACCACTTTCAAACTCATGAAGAATCCTGGGAACTGTAGTTTGTTAAGGGTGCTGGGAATTGTAGCTCTGTGAGGTCAGCACCCTTAACAAACCACAGTTCACAGCATTCTTGGCGGGGAAATGACAACCCATGATTGTTAAAAGTGGTAGAAGAGTGCTTTAAATGTCTGGTGTGGATGTGTGTTCAGATTCTAAAACAGTCAGAGCTATTAAACTTTAAGGAAACAAATTTCAGCTATTTTACTAATTCATGTATTGTCTTGCATGGAAGAAAGGAAAGCACTGAAAGCTTTTTGATGACAGAGATTTGGTGAAAATATCCTGTCATACCGTAATCATCATAGTAATCCATTACAAATTGGACATTTCTGTAAGTTTTGTTGCTGTTTTTTTAAAAAAACCACTTTACTTCTTCTTTCTTTTATTTTCTGTGAAGGACAAAAGTGATGCAGTTTTACTGCTGCCTTGTTTGACTACTTTGGGCATATATTCTTTGCTTTGATAGCCCCTCCTTTGCAAATCTCTCACATCTGAAGGGGGGGGAAGAAGGTCTGTATTTATGTAAAGTGTCTAATGAAGGAAATTCATTTCTACATATAGTTTGATGGATCCCCTGTCATGTTGCTCATTACTCTGCCTGAACTTAATAGTATTCTCAGGTACGTATGTTTCTCATTACTATCACATTAGCTTTCAATCAAGAAACTGTTTAAGAATTCCCTATTAACTCCATTGAGGCATTAGGGGAACTAATTAATTCTTCAACTCGGTCATTTATTAGGTTAATTAATGGTTCCTTTTGGAATACCTTCCAAATGATACTAGCATGGATACTATGAGGTGATGACTATATAATTTGGCCAAGTTCAGGCGTCACATTAAACTGTAGTTTAAAACAGACTATAGTTTCATATGAATAAGCTGTGTGCTGGTGTGTGGTTTTCATGAGGCCCTACAGTTGTCCTTCTCCACTTGCAGTGAGAATGAAAGAAGCTGAAATGGGGCCACCATTTGTTTTCCTCAACAAAGCATAAGTGGTAACCAAGCGTAGGTGCCCTGGTCCCTTTGTCCCCCCAATAAAATATTTAGGGAGTGCCCCCCCCAATATTATCTGCAACCATACACATTCCTCCTTTCTTCCCTCTGTTGGGCAGCCACTTCCCCAACCTACCCACACTGAGCTGGACACCACCCTCTTTTCCTGTCTTGCCTCCTGGTTTTGGGTGCCATTTTTGAGTGGGTCTGAGCCATGGCAGCTGGGGGCAGGCCAGTGGGCGAGCGGGCAGTGCCAGATTACCAAATAAGCAGAGTATATGGGCCCCATGCCTTCTCGGGGCCCCACAACAATGGCTCAAAATAATATTGATTTGATATTGAAAGAAATTTACAATCAAGCTTTCTTAGTTCAATGTTATCCCCACTAGAGCATACGCACAAGGGGCCCAATATTTTGTCCTGGCCTGGTCCTGGCCTACCACTCATTTGGGGGAACAGATCTGACTGACACAAGACAGATTGGCTCCCCCCCCCCGGCAGTGTAGCAGGACCTTAGGAGGAAACTGACATGTAAATTTTTGAGCAATGTTCACCAGCACGCTGCTTCTTCACATAGTATCACAGACGGTTTTAATGGGATTTGCAAACCAGTCTGCACTATTTCCCTTTTTTGATTACAGGGGGAAAAATCCCAGCTGCAAGATAGGGGCTTGAAAGCATGTTAAAAGAGGCAGCTTAATTTCCTTTTTTCTCTTTCCAAAGAGTGAAGAAACTATTTAGAAATGGGGGGAGGCAGGCAGTAACACTTCCCCTCCCCTATATCGGACTATACTTTGCAAGCATTTTTATGTGCGTTTATTGTGAGGTATAAAAAGGTAAACACAGTAAAACGTCTTCAAATATATTCTGCCCCCCACTGCTCAACAATGTATTCTTAAGTATTAAATCTCCCCACAGTCCAAACCTGAAATGCTCATGATTGCTTAAGATTCCCACCCACCCACCCCCTTTGGAGATAGTTTACATTGGTGTTGACAGTGCTTTCCTTCTAGAAAAAAGGTGCCGGGACTGTCTATCCTTGAGAACCCCCTGGGGGGGAAACCACTGGGTGCTGCAACTTCTATTTTATTTTAATTTTTATGCTTTGGGAGACCTCTGAATCCTGCTCATTATATGGAGTAGCTGCATTCCCAATAGAATTTTCCTTCGTGGTGTGGAACCAGACCGTATGGACATGGTTCCCATGCCATAACATACTGTTTGTGCATGAACTGAGTTTGAGCCCAAAGGATGAGTTTGATTGCTGTAGCCACAAGCCCTAATGGTTTACTTCTGAAAAGCGCAGCACAGGTTGACATTCCCAGTCACCTGAGCGGTCAACTTTGGAGACAGGGCTGGGCTGAAAATGCTGCTGTTTCATCATTGTAGGAAATGCAGGTAAAGTTTGACATATTGAAATACGTGGCCATTGCACCAGCATTTCTACTGAGTCTTTCGTGGAGAAGGTATGTCGGTTACAAACAAGCCAGCTGGCGATCTGATGCTTGCTTAGCATTGGTATCCCCAGAATGCCAGCAATAGACTTGGTTTTCCCAGACAGCTGTTTCTTCATCTTTTATCAGCCTTCAAACTGTTTCTCGTTATTTAGGAAATGTAAGCACTTACCTGGATGCATTTCAATTAAGCCGTGATAACGAACTGCCAATCTGGCTCAGTTTGAACACATATGGAATGATTTCTTGGGTTGCCGTATTATATTACACCAAACACACACATGCCAAGTTATGTAGAGTTAGATCAGGCATCCCCAAACTCGGCCCTCCAGATGTTTTGGGACTACAACTCCCACCATCCCTAGCTAACAGGACCAGTGGTCAGGGATGATGGGAATTGTAGTCCCCAAAACATCTGGAGGGCCAAGTTTAGGGATGCCTGAGTTAGATGCTTGGATCCAAAGAACCATGAGTGCAACCCCAAAATGTGTGGGAGACACCCCTGATTGAAACCCTGCAGAAACCCCGGTGTGGTGATCACACAGGGTCCCCGGACGTTTAACTGTCTATTGATCCCTGTGCCACCACTGTGCTCACTTCCCCACTGCTACCAACCCGTTACTCTCGGGTAAAACACTGAGTCCAGACAGTTGTTAAAATTGAGCCAAATAAACAAGTTTATTTTATAAGCATTAACAAGTTTATGGTTTCTCAGATAATATTCCTGTCGGTTTCTTAACTTTAGTTTCTTTACCGGACTATACAGTGGTGCCCCACAAGACGAATGCCTCGCAAGACGAAAAACCCGCTAGACGAAAGGGTTTTCCGTTTTTCGATGCACTTCGCAAGACGAATTTCCCTATGGGCTTGCTTCGCAAGACGAAAATGTCTTGCAAGTCTTGCGATTTTTTTCGCTCCCCCCCCCTTTTCTAAGCCGCTAAGCTGCTAATAGCCTTTAAGCCGCTAAGCCTTTAATAGCCGCTAAACCGCTAATAGCGCTAATCCGCTAAGCCGCTAATAGGGTTGCTTCACAAGACGAAAAAACCGCTAGACGAAGAGACTCGTGGAACGGATTATTTTCGTCTTGCGAGGCACCACTGTACCTTCCTAATACCTTCTGTCTGATTATATCAACTGTATGACTCCTCTTAACAGATTCTCTCCCTCTCTCACATCAGACTAGCCCAACCCACAGACTTATCCTCTCTGTCTCTTCTCTAACTGCAGACTGACTTCTCAATCACCCTAACTCTAACTCCTCCCCTTGGGTTCCCATTGGTTAGTCATTTTACAATTATTTAACCCTTTCCTTATGAACCCAGTTTGATGTCACACACCTAGGAGGCAAATGCCATACACGGGCAGTGTGAACAATACATAAATAGATGAACCAATGGTCAGTGTATGTTCTTATGTAACTCCAGTTAGCAGCAGCGAAGTGCCCTTCCTGGGGCACACTTTGGAGGTCCTGGGCTGCCCAGATGGCAAGACCCTCCTCTTGTCTGTGCTGATGTGATCCATAGGAAAGCAGAGCAATATGTATGGCACTAGCTGGGCTGCAGGAGGTGTACTCCTTGCTGGAAGGAGGCATACAAGATAACATCCAACCATTTTAGGGACTCCACTCTGAATTTGTGTAGGGTTTATTCCTTAGCCTTTTCTTCCCCCAAAGATGTTCTGCAAGGTAGCGGAGGTTTAGGACCAGACTTCTCCTTCTCCTATATGGGCTACTTTCCAGGGTGACAAGTCCCACCTGCCCCTTCTTATGTAACTCCAGTGGGCTATTAAAATACGTTTTTCATAAAGTTTGTGTTCTCACTTAATGCTTTTCTGCTTTGTTGGAAACATACCTTCTGTGAGCAGGATTTCCTGCTATCCTAAGGTCACCTTTGGTTCACAAGCTGTCCTTGTTTGGAAGCACTGTAAGATACTGTAATTAAGACTGAGGTTTTTAAAAACATATTAAATAATTGGAAAGTATAATGCCAACCCAGCTGGTGACCTTGAGATTTTATTGTATGACACTAGCATTGGCTCTACTGATCAATGCTATGTTATTAACCCAACTTTATAAAACCTGCTTAGTGACCTACCTATAGTACCATTTCAAATTTAGCTGCAGACCTATACCTCTAACCTGAAAGTATGTCCCATTGAACTTGATGGGACCTCTAAATAGTCCTGAGTAGGATTTCACAGTTTGACTGACAGAGGTTTGAGAATTCTGACAAATATGGAACTGGGAGCAGAAATTGCCAGCATTCAATTATTTGTCCTGTGTCCAGAACAGAAATTAATCCAGTAAATACAATTGATATTCACTGTTGTTGCTGCATTAAGTCCACAAACAATACATAACTGGTTACATCCACACACCTCTATTAGCATTGTGCTTCCTTTGCACTGAAATTAGTGGGGTGGAATAAAACTCAATTTTTGCCTCACACTAAAACCGTGGGGAGTGGGGATGAAGGTGTCAAATACATGACTGGCCACAAACTGTATTTGACTTGCTGAGTGACAACTTCTGTTGACCTACTTCCAGTAACACTGATGGGCAACATATAATATTATTGGCTCAACAGAACGAAGTTTTTTCCAAGCAAAATATGCACAAAGTGAGGAACAACAAAACACCATAATCGAACTTGGCTATAGGAACATTAACATATTACCAGGGAAACTGTATTATTCTGGTCTGCAATTAAACTGAATAGGGAAAGGATGTAATTAGCAGCTCTGCTAGGAACACTTTGGAGATTAAAATCTGTCTGAAGCAGGGCTCTCCATCAACAACTCTCCATTTAATTTATTGCTTTTACATTGTCAGCAAGCTTAGCCCAATAAAATTTACTAGCATGCCTTTTGTCAAATTCCTTTTTACACCATTCAAGGAGGATCTCGAAAAGGCAGGATTCAATCTGTTACAAAGCATAATAGGCTTTCACTACCCATTTGTAATGAGGCATGCCGATGATTGACACAGATGTCAAATCGAGATCCAATGTGCAAACTCACACTGAGTAGGCGGGCTGGAAGGGGTGGAGTCTACCCAATGCCTATGCCAAACCTCTTACATCTGTAGTCAATAAAGTTGTGGCCTGATTTTACCCCAAATGCTTTATATTCTTGGTATTGGGGAGGTTCCAAGGGAAGGGGCGACACCTTGTCACATAAATGCATCGTCACACGACTTGGAGGACATGAGTTTATCACAGGACTATGGCACCTGAATCATGATTTTGAAGTTTCTCTCCTTGTGGGTTTTTTTTATACAAACAGCCTTGTCACAGAGATATTTTAAAAACGGAGACTAGACATACAGAAGACCCACAGCCTTGGTCCCTGCCTGGTCTGTTCTCCCAGCCAGCAAATTTGTGTGTGTGTTTTCCTTGCATAAGTTTGAAGAGTTGCCTGTATACTGGTGTGAGTGCTGCTAGGTTGCCTGCTTGTAGGAGGTTTTCTGGCTGATTGCAGGGGTTTTTTTTATTGTTTGGTTGCTGGCTGAGTGGATGCAGATTTTGTTGGGAAACTGCCAGGGAGATATTGTCCATCATGGCCCCAAGCCGGCTGCCGAACGTCCATCGATCTCCCACAGACAGGCAGATCCAGCAGTTAGCGACACGAAGCCTCAGAAATAGATTGGCTGCATTCCGGGGCTTGTGCACACTGATTATCAGCAGTAAACACAGCCAGAAAGCTTGCACCGCAGGAGAGCATATTTAGCATATTTACAGACTTTATTTAGCGTAGAACAGAACAAAGGAAAAACATGACCGTTCTGAGTCAGTGTCTTCGACCCGACCGAAATCGAAAGGAAACAGCAAGCATAAACATCCTGTGAACAGGACATGCGCAGACTCTGACTCACAAAACCTGCTCCCTTTTAAGGTGGAACGGAAATATCCTAACATCCTCCCCCTTTCCGTGTAACCTGTAGTACCTGTGGTTCACCCAATTGCAAGCTTGGTGCGTAAACCTTAAGTTGTTCTCTGTTAACAACCTTAGACAACAGATCAGCAGGAATTTCGTTTCCTGGCATGTAGGACACCTGAATCAGTCCTTTCTGAATACACTCTCTTGAACGATGTAGCTTAATCTGCAAGTACTTGGTTCTTTGCTTGCAACTCTCCGAGTTCAGCAAAGCCAAACAAGATCTATTGTCTTGATACACTTGTACAGGACATTTTACAGAAACCCCGATGTCCTTAAACAGTTGCATCAACCATTCACAATCCATGAGTGAAAACGACAGAGCATTGAGTTCTGCTTCACAGGAACTTAGGCTCACTGTTGTTTGCTTCTTGCACATCAGTCAAACAGGCAGTGGTTGTACATGTAGCATACCCCAGAAGTGCTTGTACCATCCGTGGTGTCACTTCCAAAACTTGCATCTGCAAAGATTTCAAGACCTCCAGTCTTCTGACTGGTGAACCTCAGCCTGTAGTGCATAGTCCCTTTCAAATAGCGGGCTATGCGCTTCAGAGCTTTCCAATCCTGAACCGTAGGATTGTTGGCATGTCTGCTAAGCAGATTACAGCTTACAGCTATGTCAGGTCTTGAACATCTGGCAATGAAATTCAGCTTGCCTAGAATGCATCTGTATAGCGTTGTGTCAGAAAACGCTTCAGCAGTACTGTCTACCTGGTAACCTGTCACCATCGGTGTGTCTGCTGGGTTTGCATCAACCAAATTCAACCTGGTTAACACATCAGCAATTTTCTGTGTTTGGTGTACCAGAAAATTACCTGCTTGGTCCTTCTCCACCTGCAGAGAAAGATAGTTGGATACCTCACCAAGATCCTTCATGTCAAAGTGCTCCTTCAGCTGAGCTAGGGTGCTTTGGTAGAAAGCCTGATTCTTCCAAAACATCAGAAGATCATCAACAAAACATAAACAATACAGTTTGTTTTGCCCCTCCTCCTTGACAAACACACATGGATCAGCTTTGCCCTGGTGAAAACCTAGAGAAAGCAATGTCTCAGTGAGTTTTGTGTTCCAACACCTGGCACTCTGCTTGAGACCATATAAGGATTTCCGCAGTTTACAGACCATTCCCTTCTGTATCTCCATCCCATCAGGTGGAAGCATGAACAGCTCCTCGTTCAAAATCCCGTACAAAAAAGCTGTATTAATGTCATGATGGGAAACATGCAGTTTCTCCTCCGCAGCAATCTTGAGCATCAGCCGAATGCTCTCATATTTGACTGTGGGTGAGTAGGTCTCGTGGTAATCCTGTCCTGGTACCTGTGAAAAACCTCTGGCAACCAATCTGGCTTTGTGTCTGACTACCTTGCCATTCTGGTCTGTCTTGGCCTTGAAGACCCATTTGCTGCCAACCAGTCTCATTCCTGGGACTACCGGTACCAGTTCCCAAGTTTGGTTCCTGTTCAAGGAATCAACTTCAGCCTTCATGGCATTAAGCCAAGGCTCAGCATCTTTAGAGGTTAACTCCTGAACCTCTTTGAAGCTTGAAGGTTCCCATACCTCCTCTGAGCTACTAAGAACAGCAGTTGCTGTCTTAGCAAACTCATCAGCATACCTCTTTGGAGGTCTGCCCTTGGTCGCCCTTTCAGACCTACGTACTAGACGCAAGTCTTCTGGACTCATCTCCTCTTTCTTAGGAGAAAAGTGACCAATGGTGAACAGTGGTTCTTCCAGTTCATTGTCAGACGCATCAGATGGTCTGACTGAGGCCTTTGCGCTCTTGTATTCTGCCGTGTCATCACTGTCACTGACACCAGCAGCAGCGCCGCCCACTGAACTGGAATCCGAACTCTGATCATCATCATCATCATCATCCTCCTCATCATCATCATCAGCAGCAGCTTTTTCATCTTTAGCTGCTTGCTTGACATCACCTTCATCCTCCTCTGGGTAACTCTGGAAAATTCCCACATTTTCCCCCCACTTAGGATTGTACTCAACACTCCTTGTGAACTTAATGGACTTAGAGTTAGTCATCCATATCCTGTATGCACCTTTTTCGTACCCCATGAACAAACCATGTGCCCCACGCTTCCCAAGCTTGTTGGTTTGTGGGGTGCGTACCCACATGTCAGAACCAAAGATTCTCATGTGCTTGATGTTGGGCTTTTTGCCAAACATCTTCTCATAGGGGGTACAGCCAATGGGTGATGACAATCTGCGATTAAAGGAGTAAACCAAATTCCCCAGAGCTTCCCCCCAAAACTTATCAGGGAGATTGGCATCATGCAACAAGGTTTTTATTCCTTGCAGCAATGTCTGATTTGCTCTCTCCGCAAGCCCATTCATCCATGGCGATCTGGGCGTTGACATGTCATGCTGGATTCCCTTCTCAGTCAGGAAAGCTTCAAACTGCTGAGAAGTAAACTCCCCGCCCCGATCAGTAAACAAACAGGCAATACGTTTACCGTGCACATTCTCCAACCAAGCACAGAATGCCTTAAACTTCGGAAACGCTTGCGATTTCTGTTCGAGCAAAAACACATGAATGTACCTCGAAAAGTTCAGGGTTTGCTCTACGTCTCTTTCAAATCAGAACCAGTGAAGGTCCTGTGTGAGTGTCTGGAGATGGTCGGAGGATGGATGGCAGCTAACAGATTGAGGTTGAATCCTGACAAGACAGAAGTACTGTTTTGGGGGGACAGGAGGCGGGTGGGTGTGGAGGACTCCCTGGTCCTGAATGGGGTAACTGTGCCCCTGAAGGACCCAGGTGCGCAGCCTGGGAGTAATTTTGGACTCGCAGCTGTCCATGGAGGCGCAGGTCCAGGGCAGCTGTCTACCAGCTGTATCTGGTACGCAGGCTGAGACCCTACCTGTCCATGGACTGTCTTGCCAGAGTGGTGCATGCTCTAGTTATCTCCTGCTTGGACTACTGCAATGAGCTCTACGTGGGGCTACCTTTGAAGGTGACCCGGAAACTACAACTAATCCAGAATGCGGCAGCTAGACTGGTGACTGGGAGCGGCCACCGAGACCACATAACACCGGTCTTGAAAGACCTACACTGGCTCCCAGTACGTTTCCGAGCACAATTCAAAGTGTTAGTGTTGACCTTTAAAGCCCTAAACAGTCTCGGTCCAGTATATCTGAAGGAGCGTCTCCACCCCATTGTTCTACCCAGACACTGAGGCCCAGTGCCGAGGGCCTTCTGGTGGTTCCCTCACTGCGAGAAGCCAAGTTACAGGCTTTTCCTGCTTGGCAGGGGGTTGGACTCGATGGCCCTTGTGGTCTCTTCCAACTCTATGATTCTATGATTCTATGATTCTATGAACCAGGCAGAGGGCCTTCTCGGTAGTGGCACCCACTCTATGGAATGCCTTCCCACCAGATGTCAAAGAGAACAACAACTACCAGACTTTTAAAAGACATCTGAAGGCAGCCCTCTTTAGGGAAGCTTTTAATATTTGGTGCATTACTGTATTTTAATATTTTGTTGGAAGCCGCCCAGAGCCAGATGGGCGGGGTATAAATAAATTATTATTATTATTATTATTATTATTATTATTATTATTATTATTATTATTACAGGCCTGGCTGTAGGCAGCAAAGTCATAGGATCATAGAGTTGGAAGGGATCCCAGGGGTCATCTAGTCCAACCCCCAGCAATGCAGAAATCTCACCTAAATAACAGGCATCTGATGAGTATGTTTTTCACCATCACACTTTGGATTGTTGGTATATGGCTAACATAATCTGTGCAGTGGATCTTAGGTTACGGTGCAGTGGATCTGTGCAGTGGATCTTAGGTTACGGCAGAACTGCTCTGACAGTATGGATTTCTTTTCTATTAAACTCAGGAAAAGGTTTTGTTCTTAAAAAGACCTGTCCTTTTCCCAATGTGATTCCAATCTTATGAACAAAAGAGCTCATCTGTTGAATTTCCACGCTGCTTTTCCCATGGCTGCCTTGCGCACTCCTGATGTTGCGCAGATAACAAATAGTAATAGTGGTGGCAGCAATTTCCGTTATCCCCTCATAACATAAATTTATGGACCTGCTATCGCTGACCAGTTATCGTGAATGATTGTTTCTTAAATGTCAAGCAATTAGCCAACTAATAGGAGACCATCTGGAAGGCAGTTGTCATCTGGTCAAACGAACATGTGAATTCAGCTCAGTCCCCATTGTCATCACTTGGCATGTAATTGTTCTGACTGATTTGCTGCCAGAAATTAAAATAAGGCATGCATTACTTTCTGATCAGGTCTGCAGTACCTCAAGGCACCACCTCTCCCCATATAAATCAACCTGGACCCTGTGATAATAATCTGAGGCCTTTCTTTGTGTGACTCCTTCATGAGAATTCTGGAGGGTGGCAACATGAGAACGGGCCTTTTCTGCAGTGGCCCCCTGTTTGTGGAATGCTCTCCCCAGGGAGGTTCAGCGGGCGCCTTCATTATACATCTTTAGGCACCAAGTGAAAGCATTCCTCTTCAACCAGGCCTTTTAAATGTGTTTTTGGGAATGGTTTTTGTTTGTTTGTTTGTTTTAACTATTTATTTTGTGCTACTGTCTTATATTTTTATCTTGTGAACCGCCCTGAGTTCTTTGGATGAAGGGCAATATAAAGGTAAAGGTAAAGGGACCCCTGACCATTAGGTCCAGTCATGACCGACTCTGGGGTTGCGGCGCTCATCTCGCTCTATAGGGTGAGGGAGCCGGTGTACAGCTTCCGGGTCATGTGGCCAGCATGACTAAGCTGCTTCTGGTGAACCAGAGCAGTGCACGGAAACGGTGTTTACCTTCCCGCTAGAGCGTTACCTGTTTATCTACTTGAACTTGACGTGCTTTCGAACTGCTAGGTTGGCAGGAGGAGGGACCGAGCAATGGGAGCTCCCCCCGTCGCGGGGATTCGAACTGCCGACCTTCTGATCGGCAAGTCCTAGGCTCACTGGTTTAACCCAGAGCGCCACCTGCGTCCCTTGAAGGGCAGTATATGAATATATTAAAAATAAATAAATATGTCCAAAAAGTTGTTGTTTTACTGAGTCATTCTAACTGTAAACTTCCTGTTAACAAAATAGAGGAGGAATAATTCTAATTTTGATTTGTGGTCCTGCCAGCACTAGAAAAAGAAAGGAATAAGCGACTTGATCATGGACAGACTTTTTCTACTGTTTATTTTACCAAGCAAGGCCCATGCAAAAACACAAATCAAACATGATCAGACTCCAAGGAACAAGTGTGCAACAGCCTGAAATGCACGTGTGCAGCTTCATCAAAATGATTAGTTTGCTACAGCCTTCCCCTAACATAAGGTATTGGGCTGGCATAAGTAAAGATTCCAAAAGATCCTATTATAATTTTTCTAGGTTTTAGGGTAGGAAATTAATCAGTCAGACAGCATAACTTATCCATTAGTTGTTGATGGCAGCTAAAGTCCTAATTGCTTAGAACTGGGGGTGTGGGGTAGGAATAAGAGGACCCAACAACACAGAATTTAAATATTAGTAGCTGGAAAGTAATTACATTGGCAAAGTTGACATATTGGATAAAAAAGAAACAGAGAAAATCAGGAGGATCACGTAACATGAATTCTTTCAAAAACATTGCATCTGCTATGGAAATAACCTAGTTTTAGGTGATATTAATTGGTTTAAATTAATGGAGAGATAGGCAAGGGTTGTATTATGTTGGTTTAAGTGATGGTTATGCCAATTAATTATTAATTAAAATTAATAATAAAAATGCTTCTCATATTAAAATGGAAGTGGGGCAACACAATTCTTAGGAGTGAACACAGACAAAAGTGAACACAGACCAGAAGCAGAGTGATTTGTCCATCTCACAGGGAAAGAAATTAACCAAGTTGTTCTCCCTTGTGCCTTGAGCTGATGTCGTGTTACAAGCTGCATTCTGGACAGATGCACCTTTCTCCTCCTGCTCCTCATTATATAAATACCACATAATGCCAGAAATAGGTTCTAAGCAGGTTAAAAGGTAAAGGGACCCCTGACCATTAGGTCCAGTTGTGACCGACTCTGGGGTTGCGGCGCTCATCTCACTTTATTGGCAGAGGGAGCTGGCGTTCAGCTTCCAGGTCATGTGGCCAGCATGACTAAGCCGCTTCTGGCGAACCAGAGCAGTGCACGGAAACGCCGTTTACCTTCCCGCCAGAGTGGTACCTATTTATCTACTTGCACTTTGATGTGCTTTCGAACTGCTAGGTTGGCAGGAGCAGGGACCGAGCAACGAGAGCTAACCCCATCGCGGGGATTCGAACCGCCGACCTTCTGATCGGCAAGTCCTAGGCTCTGTGGTTTAACCCACAGCGCCACCCGCATCCCTCTAAGCAGTTTACAAAATATAAAACCAGGGCTTTTTTCAGCCGGAACTCGCTGGAACTCAGTTCTGGCACCTCTCAGGTGGGCACCATTGCCACTCTAAGAGAACAAGGGAGGCGTTCACAGTGAGTTCCGGCACTTCTTTTTCTAGAAAAATAGCACTGTATAAAACACAAGTTCCAAAAACATTAAAATATAAACATATATAAATAAAATACAATAAATACAATGAATAAAATAAAATAAAGCAATAGCACTTTAAAATACTATAAGGTGCGGAAAGAAAGAAAGAAAGAAAGAAAGAAAGAAAGAAAGAAAGAAAGAAAGAAAGAAAGAAAGAAAGAAAGAAAGAAAGAAAGAAAGAAAGAAAGAAAAAATAAAACTGAATGCAAACATGAGAAACATAATGTACAGTTGCTTTAAATCCACCCCCCCTCTCCCGGCCAAACTATTTCATTCTGTATTTTTAGAAACTACGCAACCAGGAGCTATTCAGGCATTCATTTACCATTGTCTGCTTTAAAACGAGGTCTAGTGATTGGCACCAAGGTTTGCTGAAAGTCCAGGGCTTTGGAAGTACGTAACATTTTGAACTTGTCTGAAATCAAAACTTGATGGCAGCCAGTGCAATTAAGTGAAAATCGGTACATTATGATCTTTGCATCCTGCAAGGAGAGAATCCAAAGAATTTTGGCTCCTGCTGTGATTTCTAGGCCATCTTCAAAGACAGCACCAATAGATTGCATTATTAAAGTAGTCCTAATGGTAGGTTACCACCAGTGCAGGAATAATAATGGGCTGGTCTGTCACAGAAATCATTTGATGACCTAGGATGTCTGTAATTTATAAGTACCACACCTGGCTTTACTTTGCAGGAGATTTAGCCACCCATGCCAACGTCTACTTCCTCTCTGCATTGCATAGAATAATATTGCATGGAGTTACTTTTTAGACAGGTTTCTAAGGCAGATATAATAATAACCCTTTTGGCAGGCAGGTATTTTATTCCCCAGGTTTATGACAGCTCATCTGGAAGGATTAGAGGAGTATTAAAATTGCCCTATAATTTATGTTATTTCTCTTGCTGTTCGAAAGCTACCACCTCTGTTGCTTTCTTCTATTGAACTCCTTCACTCCTTTTCATTCCTGAATGAATAGAATCTAATGCATCATCTACATGGAACGAACTATTTCTTTTCACCCAGAATAGGACCACTTTTATGTTCATTCAGAGCCCATCTTCCATTAGCAAAGCTGGTACTTTATCATTTGCCATAAAGATGGGAAATGAGCTGGAATATCAGTAACAGGAGTCGCAAATTAGCGCTTTGGCATGCTAGCTGATAAGACAGGGAGTAGATTCCTCAAAATAAAATGGACTTTGGTGGTTACAAAGATAGGGTGGGCGTGGGTGCGAATCAACTGGAACCCTAGAAAGGGGGAAAGAATCAGCTGGGAGTTTTGAAAAATCGTAAGTTGTAAAACCATACATCATTCTGAAATGATGTCTGCTCCTGACAACAGATTTAATTACAACTGGCGTTTCTGAGTCATTTTCTGGTGACATCATTCAAGCTAGAGATTTGACAATTCCTGAAGATAATACAAATGGATATTTGAAACAATACTAAAAAGGCCAATTTCCTGACCTTTCAATTTTATGTCCCTATCTCAGAATGCCAGTGTTTAATATTTAAACAACATGTTCGGTTTTTTTAATCACTGGAGCCTGTTCTACAAAAATCATTAAAATTGTATTGAATCAGAACACGGGAGCCTTTAATTGATATGCACGGCGGATTTTTTGTATAACTAAAAAGGAAGTAAGAAATGAGCTGTTGTGATATGGACTTTTAGATTTTCAGTAAAAGAGAGATGAGGTGTCAGAGTTATTTATTTCCCTTGTGAAAGATCAAGACCTCCCTTTCGAAAGCCGACAATCAGGACATGGAATCAGTGGCGTAGCGTGGGTTGTCAGCACCCGGGGCAAGGCAAGTAATTTGCGCCCCCTAACCCGTGGATTTGCGCCCCCTAACCCTAATCCCCAGATGTTGCGCCCGGTGCGGCCGGGCCCCCCTGCACCCCCCACGCTACGCCACTGCATGGAATTTAGGTAAGCTCTAGGATGTGACTGAATAAGAATTTATTTTCAAAATGACAGAAAAGATGGCAGCAACATAGGAAAAGTTACAGCAAAGACGATAATGGCCTCTTACCATCTTCTGAGTGGGTGGCATTTGAGGCCCTCATGGCCAGCCACCAGTGGCCAGGAGTCACATGTATGGCCGGCCAATGAAGACCACCTGGCTGGTCTCATTGCAGGGCGGGATTGCCTGTCAAAGTCCCTAATTTAAACTGCCCAATCAAGAGCACCTGAAGGGGTGGAGCCTCGCTGCTAGTGTAATTTGCCTCGTTTAACCAGATTTCGCATTCTTGATTGCTTGATTTAACCATGTTTTGCCTCCTTGGACTCTGCCTGTCTGTGCTGTGGTTGCCTGAAGTACAAATGTCTTGTGGATTACGTTCTGCTATGGGAACCCTCAATGCCAATCAATATCTTTTATTTTAGGAAAAACTGAAAAGTCATGAAGCAGTGACAAACGTTTCTGTTTAGCAGAACTCTTCCTCAGGAGGGATGTTAAGTTTTGCTTTCGGCTTACTTTCTTTTTTTATAAATTTATTTATTTGGTTTTTCAAATGAATGTTTTACACTCACATATCCAACACACATCATAAAATCAAGATTCCAAATAATCTCCTGGACTCCCCTCCTCCCCTTTGTGGGTCTGATTGTTAGTCATTACCTCCTGCATCTTTTCTAATAATCCAAATCCTTTATATCTCCATTATATCCAAAATTCACCATTAAACTACAAGTGTTATTCCATTCCTACTAACGATATTAACTGTTTACAATGATTTTTAGGATAAATGATAATTTTTTCCCATTCCTTATTAAAATTCTGTTCTTCCTGATTTCTAATTCTTCTGGTCACTGTTGCCATTTCAGCATAATCCATCAACTTAATATGCCATTCTTCTCTGATTGGGACTTTATGTTCTTTCCATCTCTGGGCCAATAACATCCGCACAGCGACCACAGCTGCTTTTGGCTTTCTTAAAGTGGGGAGGGAAGTCAGGAAGAGAAGGGATGTGGGTGCAAAAGGCCCTGGTCAAGCTTAGTTAAGTGGCCTAAGCACTTTGTCACTGGGTTCAATAATAATAATAATAATAATAATAATAATAATAATAATAATAATACTTTATTATTTCTACCCCGCCCATCTGGCTGGGTTTCCCCGGCCACTCTGGGCAGCTTACAACAGAAATTTAAAAATACATTAAAACTTCAGTAATTAAAAACTTCCCTAAACAGGACTGCCTTCAGGTGCCTTCTAAATATCATATAGTTGTTTATTTCTTTGCCATCTGATGGGAGGGTGTCCCACAGGGCGGGTGCCACTACCGAGAAGGCCCTCCACCTGATTCCCTGTAACTTCGCTTCTTGCAGTGAGGGAACCGCCAGAAGGCCCTTGGCGCTGGACCTCAGTGACATATCATAAGTCATATCGCTCTGAAACAGGCCAATACTCATATTACTGGTTGCATAGTAGCAGCCCTGTATGACAACCCTGGGTGCAGAGAGAGCAACATTGCTTCCCCCTCCAAAAAAAGAGAATGGCTTAGACTCCAGGACCACTGTTTATATTAAAGCAGCATTTATGCCAAAGTATGCCAGATTTCTGGCATTTATATATACCACAAGAAGCAGTGGTATATAGACTCTCCTATCTAACTGGATTTGGATTTGATATCCCGCTTTATCACTACCCGAAGGAGTCTCAAAGCGGCTAACATTCTCCTTTCCCTTCCTCCCCCACAACAAACACTCTTGTGAGGTGAGTGGGGCTGAGAGACTTCAGAGAAGGGTGACTAGCCCAAGGTCACCCAGCAGCTGCATGTGGAGGAGCGGAGACGCGTACCCGGTTCCCCAGATTACGAGTCCACTGCTCTTAACCACTACCCCCCTTCATCGACTCGCAAGTCCAAGTCTTCACTCCAGTCTGCCAAGGAAAGTTGTTTCGCTCTCACCAACTGCCGCTGCCCGTCTGGAACCACGATTGGCCAAACCGACTCGACTACGCGACGCAAGCTGAACGTCACGGTGCTCATTGAAGGAGCTCCATGTGACATGGAGATCGACACCGGGTCTGCCCTGTCCATCGTGTCATGGAGCACCATCAAAAGACTGGTACCCAGAGTGTCCAAAAGGCAACTCGACTCTCACCGCGTACACCTGAGAGACTACCAGGGAAACGACATTCCCGTGGTAGGCGTTGGCCGGTTCCGGATCGCCTTCAAGGATTTTTCGGGCCTGCTCCGGTTGGTGGTGGTCGAAGGTCAGCGGCCAAGCCTCCTAGGGCTAGACTGGTTTGATGCCCTCGGCCTGGAAGTCACCGGCATCAACTGCATCTCTAACGCAGAGACTGAGGGTCTGGTCAAAGACTTTGCCGAGGTTTTTGACGGCACCTTGGGCCAATATACAGGTACGCCCATCTCCTTTAGCCTTGATCCACAAGTCGCCCCCATCAAGCTAAAGCCACGCCGGGTTCCCTTTGCTCTCAAGGCTAAGGTGGACGAACAACTGGACAAACTGATTGCCCAAGGAGTTTTGGAGCCGGTTGACCACGCAAAGTGGGAAACCCCCATCGTCACGCCTGTCAAGCCAGATGGGTCGGTGAGAATCTGCGCTGACTACAAGTGCACGATCAACAAGGCACTTCAGCAGCATGCTTATCCGGTTCCTGTTGTCCAACACCTGCTGCATTCCCTGGGTGAGGGTAAGGTCTTCGCTAAGCTGGACCTTGCCCAAGCCTATCAATAACTGCCGCGGACCTGAGTGAAAACTATCTACAGACCTGAGTGAAAACTATATACAGTATCCCCCTGTTGGCCTAGGGTGAAACTACACTACATAACACCCCTCCCCACCGAGATAAGGCGTTAGTTACAATCGTAATGGTTTCCTTATATACAGCACTACGCGTAATGGTTCAAATAAGCACAAAAGCATATCGGTTACATTTCCCATACTTAGACCAACAGTGATACCTGTCCAACAACATAGTCCTTTAAATACGTTGGGCGCTTGGAAACTCTGCCAGACCGCCGGGGACTGGTAGCCAAGTCCGGAGGGCCACACAGTTCTCGCTGAGGCTGTGGTGCAACCCTAGGTGGCGTTGGAACCAACTCCCCTGGATCCGCTGCTGTGGGTGGAGCCTCCGCAAGTGGAGTGGTCTGAGTCTGTTCTGAAACGGCTTGGTTCGGCTCCACGCTGGCAGTTTGCGAGGGAGGTGTAGGTGGGGCCTCGCCATCTGTACGTGTCTCTTCTGGAGCCGCAAACGCAGTTGGGGGCACCTCGGTAGTGTCCAAATCCGCAACCCTGCGCCTAAGCTGGTCTATGTGCCGTCGCCAGTGTTAAGTCGTGGGTTGACATAGCAGCCGGCACAGCGATTTCTTCAAGTAGCTCTTTATTGTGGTAAGCTGGAATAAAAACTGACTGAGAACAGCTCAGCCGGCCTGTATTTATAGGCAGCCGGCTGTCAACATTGTAACCACCACAGCCCCAGAGTTCCCGCCTAAAATAACTGCCGCGGACCTGAGTGAAAACTATCTACAGACCTGAGTGAAAACTATATACAGTATCCCCCTGTTGGCCTAGGGTGAAACTACACTACATAACAGTGACTAGCCCAAGGTCACCCAGCAGCTGCATGTGGAGGAGCGGAGACGCGAACCCGGTTCCCCAGATTACGAGTCCACTGCTCTTAACCACTACACCACACTGGCTCCTGGGCATAATTTTTGAAAGTCTGCATTTGGGTTGGATTCTGCAGTAATGGTGGCACTGAGTTTGTAAGTCTGGGTGAGGAACCTGTGACTTTCCAGAAGCTGATAAACCTACAAATCCCATCTTTCCTGAGCATTGGCCATGCTAGCTGAGGCCGGTCCACATCCAAAGGTCCTCTATCCGTGTTTTAGCACAACAGTGTGTCGTATCCCCTGTTACTTGGTCTTCATTGTGGCATAATTATCTGTAATGTCTAGTTTATATGAGAGAAAATTGGCTTATGTAAGAATTGCTTAATTCATTTGTAGATTGGGCTGCCAAGATGAAACAAAAGACCCGAAAGCAAAGTGAAGCTGAGTAATTATGGGGGGGAAATGCAACATAAAGTGAGACAAAGCAAACCACCCTATTAAGCCTCCCGTTTCACCACCCACCCACTTCCCTCAAACAAATCCACAGGTCATTAAGTTGGCCCAGAATGACAGTACATGAATGGAGCTCTCAACCAATATCATGAAAATTCGTCAAAGGAATATAATGTGAAACACCTCCCACTCACCCATTCCCAAAATATAATGGGTCATGTTTGAAAAATAGCTGTTTAACAGCAAGCTGTACATGCCTACTCAGAAGTAAAACCCAGTATCTTCCGTTGGGCTTTCTCCCACGTAAGTGTGTATAGGACTGTAGTCTTTAAAAATCTCAGTAAATCATATGAGGAAAGATAGGATGCCAATGGAAGACCACCACTGCAGCTGAGATGATAGGCTTTATTTAACAAAACAATACTTTTTGCCTGACTTCTAGTTACAGAAAAATGAATGCTTTAGAAATCAGTCTGGATGAGTGCAGATAATCATTCTTTGTTTTCCGTGGTGGAGTCAGTGTGTACAGTGGTACCTCAGATTACATACGCTTCAGGTTACAGACTCTGCTAACCCAGAAATAGAACCTCAGGTTAAGAACTTTACCTCAGGATGAGAACAGAAATCATGCGGCGGCGGCAGCAGGAGGCCCCATTAGCTAAAGTGGTACCTCAGGTTAAGAACAGTTTCAGGTTAAGAACGGACCTCCCGAACGAATTAAGTACTTAACCCAAGGTACCACTGTATTCAATGCAGCAATCTGATAAGAATGTTGCATACTGTATCAACCTTGCTTGGCCAGGACAGGATCCTTGCTTAGCCAAAATGCTTATTGGGTAACCTTGGGCCAGGATAAAATGGAGAGGGAGCCATACACACTGCCTTGAGCTCCTTGAAGAAAAAGCAGGATAGAACTGTATTGGGTGGCATTTTACCCATTAACGGTCCTAATTTAGTCATGTTCATTAATTGAAATAATTCCGCTGTGAGTAAAACCTAGGAGATGACGATGGGTGGCATTCAACTGAGTGTCTCCCTGAACAAAAGAAGGTGCAAAACAATGAAATAACACAAATAAATAAAGTAAAAGCAGATGATAAGAAAAACATAACTGACCTTTTATTTTTAAGGGGAAAGGACCTTGCAAAGCTCCTGGTAACAGCATTTAGGAGTTTCCTGGAGATGTTTAAAGGGTCTTCTCATGCCTGAAGCTCAAAGGAGCGCAGTACGGAACACACTGCAGGAATCTGCCTTTCGACATACAAAGACAAGGATGGCAATTACTTGAATCAAATCTAATAAATGCCCACCAACTGGAGTCCTCCCAGGCACCATTATAACCCCGAATTCCTGGTGCAATGACAAATCTAGGGTTACAGTCTTGAGCAATCAGGGGAAGCTGAGTACCATCCATTATTGGCACCCATCTCTTCCTCCTCTAGCCTCATTGTCTCCCAAAACATCATTACTTTAGTCCTGTCCAAGTTGCGCTTCAGCCAGTTTGCTTACATTATTCATTCCTCCATTGCGGCTGGACACTAAGCAAGCAATTAAGTAGTTTGTAATGAGGAATAGAAACCACGAGAATCCAGCCTATTACTTTGTTTTATTCCACTAATTGTTCAGTGGGGCACAGTACAACATATTAGTCAGTGTGTCGCTCATGAATATTTCCTCTCATAATCTCCGCAAGTGTAACAGCACTCGGGAAGTAATGAAACATTTAACTGTGGACAAAAACAACTAGTTAGAATTGCTTCATTTAAATTGGAGAAAGCAACAGTGCCTTATATATACAGTATATTTATTGATTTTTTGGGGGTATCAAAAGCAATTGTCATTTCTAGATAGATTATGCATCAATTTAGAGGACAAAGTTAGCATTGATGGGTTATTACCATGTAGTTTATTAGGTGCAACCAACTGTACAAGCTGAAGGAATGTCATGATGAGAAGTCAGAAGTCTTGAGAAATTACTGTCATTGTGCCTGTAGCTGAGGTCATGCCTTGAGAGAGGCTTGGATTAATGATCTGTCACTTTCTGTAAACACACATTCCAAACGCCGTGAACCTCTACCGCTGAATAAAAATTACATTAAATAGGAAATGCATCAAATGTATGTTAGTAATATGGAAAAGAAACCAACAGGCCTCAAGTGGGAAAACTGGGACAGGGAGGGAAAGAGGAAAGTGCCATCAATCAATCATGCAATAATGTTAGAATATTGACCCTTGTGGAAAACACAGCCCACTTGCTAATCATGTAACACCAGTGTTTCTTGCTAAATGCATTAACGGAAACAATTCTATATTACATGAAAAGTCATGGGTCGTTCTATTAACCACTGCCTTCATCAGTCCCAACAAGGTGGAACTAGTGGTGGCAATGGCTGGGGGTTTGCCTGCCCAGCTGCACCCCCAGTAAAGGATTGGGTTCAAAGTTTGGTGGTTCTCCCTGCGGAACATTGCAGTTTGTATCAACCGGACACTGAGGTCCAGCGCCGAGGGCCTTCTGGCAGTTTCCTCACTGCGAGAAGTAAGGTTACAGGAAACCAGGCAGAGGGCATTCTTGGTAGTGGCGCCCACCCTGTGGAACGCCCTCCCATTGGTTGTCAAGGAAATAAACAACTATATGACATTTAGAAGACATCTGAAGGCAGCCCTGTTTAGGGAAGTTTTTAATGACTGATGTTTTAATGTAGTTTTAACCTTCTGTTGGAAGCCTCCCAGAGTGGCTGGGGAAACCCAGCCAAATGGGTGGGGGTAGAAATAATATATTATCATCATCATCATCATTATTATTATTACTACTACTACTACTGTGGGATTTGGCCAGTGCTGGTTTTTTAATTTATAGAAATCTATATGTTTAAATTCTAAACATTTTGTGGGGAAATAAATTAAATACAGCAGCACATCTAAAACATTACCACGCCTTCAAGGGCTCTTTCTAGAGTCAAACTCCAGCTCTTTGTTCATACTTGTTGATTTGCCACTGATGGAAATGATTTGGTTCCCACATATCTGCCTATGGGAGATATTGGTTCTTGTGCAAACTGTACATGTTGTTCCACATTAGGTTGTATAAACCATTGTCTAAAACTAATTCAGCATGTATTGAATACAGAATGAGCAATATGTTTACATGCATGGGTGGGTTAATGTGTTTTATGAATGGAGGTGTAACCATTAGCAATTCCTGGCTATGTTATTTATTGCATGAAGCAATTGTTGTTTTTACAATAAATATGTAGCCTGCTGATCAATGAAGCAGTTTTAATATGAATCTGTTCCCATACACTGAGCATGAAACTGTGAACAAATTGTTCTAAAGTTGCATGTTCATGCACAAAAATAGATATGTAATAATATTTAGGCTACTTTGATTTTTGCATTTGCAAGTTATTGGTCAGGAAATATATATTTTTGTTTCAGGTAGTCGCTGATGCAGCATTGTCACTAAAAGCACAGAACATCCTTGTGGCTTAGTGTCAAGGCTGGGTCAAGACATTATAGAACCTGAGGCAGGCACAAAGTCTCTGAGCATATGGGACTTTTCCAAAAGATCCTTCCAGAACCGGCGAGGGCAGAGCCAAATTTCTGGCAAGAGTAAAGGCCCTTCTTGCATTTCTGGATACAAGGAAATGGAGGTATGCTACTGGGACAGCAACATATCTCTCGTGTTCTGCAAATATGTAATCAGGGGACCTCGGCAGTCCTGTTGTCTCTCTATGTCCATAATTCTTTGACTGACCACGGATCTTGCTTGATCCAATCCCAAATTTAGGATGACTTGAGGAGCAAGGCCCAGTTTCTGCAGAGAGTTCAGGACCGCTATCTGGGTCTTATGTCAATTTTGCAGTTGCATCAATATCAAGTGGGCCATATTAGTGTTAAGTGGTCTTGCTGCACACTGTACAATGTTTCCAGTGCTGGAGTTTGAAGGCTGTGAGCATAATGTATAATTAAGAGGAATAATCTGCAAACAATAAATTGGAAACAAAGAAAAGGAGAAATCAATGAAAATCCTTCCCCTATCCTTCTCCTAATAGAGCAATTAAAGACTGTGTAAACTTTATCTACAAGTTCTTCATACCGATTGCAGAAACGTCAAACATTTTGTACTGTGAACATAATGATTCCTGCCATATATATTCCCAACTGTGGCTCAGCTAAAATCAATAACTGCCTTCAAAACACCCTTAATCTGTTAAGGACAATAAAAGAAATGGCTTGGTGAACAGTGCCCATATTTAGCTTTCTGAATGCCAGTCACTCTTCATTGAGAGTATTCAGACTTGTGCGTCAGTTGCAGCAATATACTCTGCTGCACTGGAATGTGCTCAGAATGTACTCAGAGAGTACAGCTTAAGTGTGTTCCCCCCTCCCTCCTTTAGGAAAAAGCACACAAACACATATTCCAACGATAGAGCCATTGTTTGGGCTTTGGCTGAATGACTCTGTTCTTCTTTCTTCTCCTTCCTATTCCATTTTATGCAATGTAAATGTTACGATCAAACTGGAAGTAGGATCCTACCTTTATGTGGCAGACACTACAATGCCACATCCTTTAGTGGGAGAAATAATAACTAGGAAAGGCTAAGCATTTCAATGTATAAGGAAGTATCGAGACAGGAAAAACAATGTATGTTAAGATCAAGCAATAAAGACACAGATTTTAGCTGGTGAACTGTTTGGGAAAATGTGCGAAACTCTGGAGCAGACCTTTCCAAACTGTGTCACGACACGTTAGTGTGTCAGCTGCAGTGTGTTGCGCAAACATTCCCCGCGATTCTCCTGGGGCTGAAAAGGGGTTAGTTTAACCTCGTGTTTGCTAGTAAGACTGGCTGAACGGTGTCGCAAAATGATGCATGTCTAAAAAGTATGTCACCAACATGAAAAGTTGGGAAAGCTCTGCTCTAGAGGTGTTTGCCAGGCGAGCCAAACACGAAGCAGTATGTAATAACAGCCCTCAGGTAATAACTCAGTGCACACTGAGTTCTGACAGACAGGATACACCCCTTGAAAAAACAACTTCTTGTGTTATATGAAAGCACACACCTCTAGTCTACATTTGCATGACCAAGCAATGAAACGACACACCTATTTATATATGTCTGAATATAGAGATGTGGAGACCAACATTGTAACAGACCTCATCCAAACCTGTAGTGTGTAGCTATAGAATAGCAATGGTCCAATCAAGCCTAATTAAGCACTGTTTTGAGGCAGCTACTTCCCCTCCAGGCATAAGAAAATATTCAGCTTCCTGAAGAGGTTTTGCAGTGACACAACTTGAAAGACAGAACCTTGGGGGGGGGTGCTCTGTTTTATTAATTGCATTTAAATTATATCACTTCATGTATTACTGTTTGGTGTTTGAGAATTTGATGTTATTTACCCCTGTGTAAGTCCTTTGTTGTGAACTCCTTCAGAGACCCTTAATACCTTTGATAAACAAAAGAATGTTAAGAATTGAACACAATAAAAAACAGTTACAGAAGCAATCTTGGCTTTTTTATATAAATATATATAAAAAAACACAAATAACCAAGTACATTCTGCTTTCTCAAAATGAAATATATATGCCTTAGTTTCTAAATTGCCTTTGTTTCCTTACCAGTTGTCACATTTGTTTTAACAACAAATCAAACATGCCGGACATGGATTTCACTAAGGAATTAGATTGGTTGTAACTAAAAAGCCCAAGAATCAAATACACCCAAGAGACACATGCATTTGTTTACTGATTCATATTGTCATGGGAGGTGTGTTTTTTCCTATTTGACTCTGGAAATGTAACATCATAAGCAGTTTGCAAGACATTCACAGAACATTCAAAACAAATTGAATATATTGTTCAAATTAGGTATATTCCATGCAGGAGGTGGGAGGTTTTGCTCCTTTGGTTGGTGACATTAAATATTGTTATCTTTATGTTCATGATATCTGTAAAAGTGCAGATCAACATTACTGGAATCTGCTGAGCTATGCCTCCTGACTGCTCCATTACAACATCATTCAAGTGAAATAGAGGTCTCTACATATGGTGCCATTTTTTATTTCCATATCAGGATAAACAAACATCAGAAGTGCAGACAGTGGAAGCTACAAATGGCCCGTTATAAACAGCAATGTTAAATTTTCAACGCATCAGCCAGCATCATGGGATAAAAATATACCGTACTTTTCCACCCATAAGAAGTCCCCATGGATAAGACGCCCCCCTAATTTTGGGGACTCAATATCAAGAAAACAGAGGAAGATTGTCTGGAATGGGAGGAATGCAAAAAAAAAGCTCACCCAAATTCCAAACGCTTGCAATAGAACGCAATGCAGAAGCCTCCTATCGTATTTCCGATCGACACCAGCAGCCGCCAATCACACGCCCAATTGCCGCAGCAGAGCCCAATCACCAGCAGGCATTGTCACAGCAGCGACCAATCGCCAGCGGACATTCTCATAGCAGCGGCCAATCCCAATGGACATTGCCGCAGCAGTGCCCAATCACAAGCGGACATTATCACAGCAGCTCCCAAGCACAAGCAGACATTGCCACAGCAACCTATCACCCACAATAATGCCAGTGACAATTTACTACTCAAGACATAAATCATTTCCACTGTCCCCCCTCTGCACTACCCATGTGTAAGACGACCCCAATTTGTAAGCGTTTTAAGGTAAAAAAAGAAAATCGTCTTATAGATGGAAAAGTCCAAACAAAGGATTGCCCCAATGCCCAGAAACCCAGCAAAGGAATGAACAGGCAGTGCCCCAGGTGCAGATTGCTTAAATGGGCAAGAGGTGAATCCGAGGGAAGCCTACCCTGCTCCGTCAGCTCTGCCCTCTGGCACAGCCCAAGTCCCAGCCTGTATCGCCAAGGCAGGGTTCAGGCTAGGATCTGGTTCCTGATAGGCGGCAGGGGCTAATGCCCCAGTGAAGCCTCTGCCATCCTGCAACACCGCCACACCAAGAGGGTGAGCGGACTTATGCAAAAGAAGACATGTCAGCAGGTGTCATTTGCAGGTAGAGTCTCCTGCTTTGCCCTCCAGTCCCAACTACTGACTTGCCCAATGGCCTCCAATTCCTGGCTCAACTTTTTACGGCTGCCCACAGTACAGCCCTGACTGTGTCATGATGATACAAAGAGTGTTCTCCTTCATAGAGAGCACGTGCTGCAGTGGGGTCTTACAAGATATCCCACTGTTGCTGGGTGGGTAAAGGTAGTTGGCCACCATTGCGATTGGACTCCTCTTGTCGTTGGGGAGAATTTGATGTTGCAATTTTTTGATTGACAGCTAAGAAGTTTTATATTCCCTGCGTGCAGCGTTGAGCTTCCTCTTTTTGCTGCGTGCATCGGATTAGCTGCCCACCTTCCTTATATTTAGGGTTGTTCGCTTTGACCTTGCTATGCCTGCCATGGGGTCGTCTGCTTTTGGGGCAGGGGCCTGGTAGGAATTTTGTCCATTTGGCTGATTGGCTGGTGCCATTTGGTTTTTGCCTACTGCGTAGCAAATCGTCACAACTTGTAAGGTTACGGTTAGGCATTGGTTTTATGAATTGGTTGGTGGAGGGGCATGGATTGGCTGTGCCTGCCCCTCCAATGCTGCTGCTGCTGCAAGGGTATTCCATTAAAGGAATCCAGGGGCTCGCCATGCTTTTTCCGAACCCCTGTCAAGGGGCTAGGGCCACGCAAGAGCCCCTGGGAGCATTTGGGGAGAGGTGAGGTCATGGTTCCCAGCTCGATCTTTCTCCCCAAAATGTTTTCTCTTTCTGACTTTCGCAGGCATGCAAATGTCAGTCTGTCCCCGGGTGGGGGCAAATAGTCACAACCAATGCCTAAGCAACCACTCACATTTTTTGTATTTTAATAAAGTTGTGGCCAAAATTATGCCAAAAACCTTAAACAAAAATTCTGTGTGAATTGTGTTTTATTGGGGTGGCTTGGGGACCTTGACACGCAATTCAATCCTTCTCCCTTAGCATTCCAAACACCCACACATTGGACACCATGGCTGCATAGAGGCCTGCATGCTTGTACTCCAACATGTGAAGACGGGAATCGCACTGTGATCTTGCTGTTCACAGATCTTCACATGTAGGCCCCTCTGTAGAGATGTCGTTCTTTGTGTGGCTCTTGAGCAGGCCAAGGTGGAAGCATCAACCGGAGCAATTTCCTTCCTGCAAAGGGCCGTGGGGTGGGGGGAGCCTACACAGTTCTTGTTTTTTAAGCCTTTCTATATTTGAGAAACTGTTTTGAATAGACAGCAGAAGAAAGCAGATTTATGAAAGGATATCAGTAAGCCAACACGCATTCAATAGTTAATCCTCAGTGAAACGATAACATGAATAAGGCATGCCTTAGGCAAAAATAATGAGCTCAGTTCAAATGTCCTATTCTTATTTAAGCCAATACACATAAGGGTTATTATCACAGAAGTGCCTTGGTTGTAAATAGGATGCAGCACCAGCAGAATGTAAAGTAAGAGGAGGTTTGCATTTTAAATTGGGTAAAGTTGTCCTGAGCATCTTTGATCCCCACTCGAACAAAATTCATCACTTTTCATTTTGAAGCTGGAAACACGGGATAAAGAGAACTGTAGCAAAAACAAAACTGTAGCAAAAACAAAAACGTCTCACAAGCACTCCAAAAATCAACGGGACGACAGTATTATTTAAGGGAAGCCAGGTTGTTGAGCCCCATTTGCCCCTCCCTCCCCTCTTCAGCATGGACAGAAACCACCTTCTTGACTGTTGGACCCACCATTGGTCTTGTCCGCTTTCAATCCACTGGAGTCTGTCTTCGCAAGCAAGGGGAGTCCTGAACTCACAGAGGGTTCGAGACCCATTGGCTACCTTTACCTGGTTTAGTTGGCCATCAAAGCCGTTCCCTGGGGTGTGACTGCTGTTGCATGCTGACAGTTTCTAGGAGCCACAGGTAAGAGCAGGATAAGGACCAAAGGTGGATAAACTACACCAAAAGGAGCATGACATGTCCCCCACCAGAGGTATTACCCTTCCCCCCAACATGAGATAGATAGATAGATAGATGATAGAAAGATTGATAGATGATGATGATGATAGATAGATAGATGGATGGATGGATAGATAGATGATAGAGATGATACATAGATAGATGATAGATAGATGATATAGATAGATAGATAGATAGATAGATAGATAGATAGATAGATGATAGATAGATAGATGATAGATAGATAGATGATAGATAGATAGATATAACTTTCATATCTATCTATTTCTAAACAGTTATAATGATTGAAAGGGAATGAAATATTTCGTATTTGGCCATAGCCTTTCTTTTGCACACCCCCTTGTTTTAGAATTAATTTCTAAAAACGATTCACCTTTGATCTGCTGTTATATTGTACTGAATCCGAAACAAGCTGAGAGCATACCAGAACTGACCTGTGGCAAAGAATGACTTTTCAAAGCTATTAATAGGATTTCTGAGTGGCTTTGTTTATAATATATACACTTAATTTAAAGCTTTTGTGAGTTCTCAATGGGATAATGTAATTCCAAAAATGGGATTTTAATTTTATTTAACCCTGATTTATATAATTTACTTTATTCTTTTTAAAAAAAAAAAAACAGCTCTGGAGTATCCTCTTGCTATTTCTGCCACTGCTTCATCTTGCAAAATGATATGTGAGAAGCCAGAGGATGTATGTGCTAAAATGGAATTATTGTGTTTATTGGATTACAAATTACATGGGGTAATTTGTTTTATTCAGCTAGGTAGAAGACCACAGAAACTATTCTGGAAATTAAAGGTCTGTCAGTGTGCTGCAGAATTCTCTTGTGTATTAAGAGATTAATTAAATGCATTTTTTAAAAAAATATCACTGTTTTGTAAAATACTGATGAAAATGCCATGGATAAGAGATCCAAAAGAACAAAATATAGAATCAGTATAGATAAATAACTAGACAAAATGTAATTGTACACAATGTGTATAATGGTTCTTATATAAATGTCATTTGTCTTTTAGAATACAGCAGGAAGCATAAAAGAAATATTGATAAAAATGTATGTACTGCAGTAACCAAGAATTAACATGGGAAATTTTCACATTGTTCTTGTTTTAATGTTCACTTTACTATTTAAAGATTAGAAATAAAATCAAAAGTCATTTTTTTAAATTAAAGAATACTATGCTTCACTGCACTGTTGAAGTCTTACTTTGCTTTTCAGGTTTTATGTTACCTAGGGATGGCAATAGCTGACTCTATGACCCGCAAAGTGTCTTATATAGCATCATAGAACTATGATGTCGGAAGGGACCCCAAGGATGAATCCCCTGATGGATGCAGGAATCTCAGTGAAAGCATCCAGGGCAGATGGCCACCCAACCTCTGCTTAAAAACCTTCAAGGAAGGAGAGTCCACCACCTTCTCAGGGAGCCCATTCCATAGTCAAACAGCTCTTACCATCAGAAAGTTCTTCCTGGTGTAGTCAGAATCTCCTTTCTGGTAACTTGAAGCCATTGGTTTGGGTACTACCATCTGGAGCAGGAGAAAACAAGCATGTTCCCTCCTCCATGTGACAGCCCTTGAGATGTTTGATAATGACTATCATCTCCTCTCAGTCTCCTCTCTTCCAGGCTAAACATATCCAACTCCAACTTGTTAATATCCTTCTTAAATTGTGGTACCCAGAACTGGACACAATACTCCAGGTGTGTTCTGACCTAGGCAGAATACAGTGATGCTATTACTGTACTTCCTTTGATTGGGACATTATATTTCTGTTGCAGTATTCTGCCTAGAATATCACTAGCCTTTTTTGTTGTTGCTGCATCACACTGTTAACACATGTTAAGCTTGTGGTCTACTATGACCCCTAGATCCTTTTCACATGTACATGCAAACCAGGTGTTCCCCATCTTATATTTGTGCAGCTGGTGATTCCTGTCCAAATGCAGAACCTTACATTTGCCTCTTGTGAAATTCATTTTGTTAGTTTTGCCACAGTTCCCCAATCTGTTAAGGTCATCTTGAATCCAGATTCTGTCTTTTGTTTTAGGAGAGAGAGTGCTTCTGGCAAAACTTGCTGCAGAAACTCTCTTGAATTCTATCCCTAGAATTTTACACAACATGCTGGAAACAATTGAAAGCTTCCTCTGCTAGCTCATATTTTTTTAAAAAAATTGCTTAGGAAGTGGCTTGTGCTTGTTAATAAAGAATAGAAAGAAATGAAATAGTTAACACGTTGCTATCAGTACAAATAGTTTTCCGGGATGCAAGTGTGACAGATGCGAGTTATTTTTTACACGAGAATAAATCATTCTGCCCTTTAGCTGTCAGGCTGTCAGCTTCACCTCTGTAATTTGGAGAGAGCACTTCCTACTCTTTCATAAAATGGCAGATTTCAGGTCTCCAGCCTTCTTTGTAAGTAATTGCTGGTTTCATAAGAGCCGACATTCTCTTTTCATAATAGCTAATATTCTAAGGCATAGATTCTTTTATTTAGAAAGAAACCTCAACATTGGCTTCCTTCAAAGTCTAAGTAATTAACCCTATACAGCGAAAGGAGGAGTGGAGAGAGAAATAAGATCACCCCTGCACGTCTTATTTGTGCCATAAATTGCCAAAAAAACAACCAAACAAACCTAAGCCAGTTGTTTTCCTTTCCTACAGAATGGGATCCCATTCAATAACCTAATCATAAATTTGAAATTCTGCTGATTTGGGTGATGACATACCAGGGACCCACGTGGCTAATATTTTATCTTCCACAATCACAGGTTTTTCCCAATTAAGTCAACAGTGTACGACTCTTTGTGATGTACCATTACGAACAGGAACAGCTGGGGGGAACCAGAACCCTCCAGGTGTTGTTGCATGAGAAGCAATTCTCATCATTACTGACTATTATGGTGCTGGAGGAGACTCTTGAGAGTTCCATGGACTGCAAGAAGATCAAACCTCTCCATTCTTAAAGAAATCAGCCCTGAGTGCTCACTGCAAGGACAGATCGTGAAGCTGAGGCTCAAATACTTTGGCCACCTCATGAGAAGAGAAGACTCCCTGGAAAAGACCCTGATGTTGGGAAAGATGGAGGGCACAAGGAGAAGGGGACGACATAGGACGGGATGGTTGGACAGTGTTCTCGAAGCTACCAGCATGAGTTTGACCAAACTGCGGCAGGCAGTGGAGGACAGGAGTGCCTGGCGTGCTCTGGTCCATGGGGTCACAAAGAGTCGGACACGACTAAACGACTAAACAACAACAACAACTGACTATTGGTCATTTTGGCTGGGGCCTATGGAAGCTGGAGTTCCAGTGGCATCTGGGGGCTGCAGGTGCTACAGCCCTATTTTGGAACAAGGAATGTGGAACCTGGGTATCTGGGAATGTGGATATCTGTGAAATAATCAGAAGTGAATATTTTAGCTTGTATGTAGATTTGCATTTCGTGTAGGTGGGAGATGTCAGAGAGCACTGCGCTCTGGTGTTTTGACATGCCTGAAGAACAGATGCCTGGTTTGGCAATGATTATAGAAGTGTTGTTGTTTTTTTTACTGAGGTAAATGTGTTATTAATTCAGATGGGCAAGCAAGCCACACTTCATATAATGTCTTGCCCAACTACACTGCCCCCAGCAGGATTCTACTCCCCAGCTTTTCTCCTCTTCCACTACCCAGAGACAATCTATACCTTTGCTATTTTAACAGAAGAAGGAAGCGCATGTTGAATCCACAGGGTCGGTCTTATCATGAACCACATGCACATGCACCGAACCAGGAGGAACGGTGGATTATGCTCCCACCATCCCCCAGGGCTGGCCCTCCTGCCAGGAGCAGATGGCTGGTCAGCTGAGTAGCTGCCAATTGGCTAACAAGACCACCTGGTCCTCTCTCCTACCCAACAGCCAATAAGGCGAGAGCAGCTGTTCTATGCCTTACTGTAAAGAAGGGGTCCTTCCTCAGTCTGAGGCATTGTGGGCATTGTGGGCGAGACAGAGATGTGCACTTTGCCACCGTGGCAGCAAACAATGTTTAAACAGGACCTTGGTCATATGCTGCCCTGTGCAAGGCCAAGATTTGGTGCCCTCCCCCCACAGCCCTTGTGGTGCCGGCTTAAGCCAGGCTTTGGGAAAGAGGCGCAAGGCTCTGGCTGGGTTCTAGAGCCCTCCCACCTCCATCCCAACACCTGGTAAGTACTTGGGAAAGGCAGAAGGGCTCTAGGACCCTATCACAGCCCTCCTTCCCAAAGTCGAACAAGTGCTTAACGGCTTTGAGAAGGTGCCCTCCTCAGCTGCATCCCCAGTGTAGTCACACCACTCACACTGCCCTAAATCCACCGCTGGTTTCAAGTAACTTTAGTTAATTGAAGTGGTTACTGTAGAAAAACACAGTGGTGACACAGGCTTTCTCTGGGGGAACCTTTTTTTTCTTTTTTATTAAATACACACATATTGCGAATATACAAGCATACAAACATACCTTTCATACAATCCCTAAAAATATTCAAACATACCTACATTCAGTCCCACAGATAATTCCTTTTCCCATCACCATCCACCACCCCTCACCCCACCTTTGTGTTGGACTAACAATCTCTGGGGCAACCTTGACCTCAGAGTGGTGCACTGAGATTGCCACCAGAGGTAGAGGGGGGACAGAATAGTCTACCTGCTTTTTTCATGGGGCACCATGTCTTGCGCCACGCCTCGAGAAAACACACAGCAAATGCAGACTTTTATGACCTGAAGGCATCTCTGAAAGAGCTGAGGCAGACAAAGCTAGAGTCAGTGGAGGCCCATAAAAATATAACTCGAAAAGTATAATTGCCATTTACAGATACGTAGCCGTGTTGGTCTGCCATAGTCAAAATAAAAAAATTCCTTCCAGTAGCACCTTAAAGACCAACTAAGTTAGTTCTTGGTATGAGCTTTCGTGTGCATGCACACTTCTTCAGATACACTGAAACAGAAGTTGCCAGATCCTTCTATATAGAGAGAAATAGACTGGAAAGAGAAGCTTCTGAATTGCAACTCATTACCAAACTTAAAACCATGGAGAGACCTGGTTTGAACAAAGACATTGGATTCTTATCTCATTATACATGACTTAGCCATTTTTCACCTTCTCACCCCTTGCCTTTTCCTGTAAGACCTATTGCAGTCGTTAAGAGGCGTCAACAGGCTCATCTCAGCTATCTGCCAATCTCCCATTCCCACCACCCTTCTGAGTTATACCCCTCCCCACCTTCTCTCTATATAGAAGGATCTGGCAACTTCTGTTTCAGTGTATCTGAAGAAGTGTGCATGCACACAAAAGCTCATACCAAGAACTAACTTAGTTGGTCTTTAAGGTGCTACTGGAAGGAATTTTTTTATAATTGCCATGACAGTCATGATGGCTGAAAGGTGAAACAATGTTGTTCTCGGATTACATTAAATTGGCAAGCGTGCTGAAGCAATCAGAAAGAGAGTAGTCTTAAGCTTGCACACTTTTGGCACACATTAGTGACCAAACCAGCTGTACTGGAGGCCTCACCATGTTGCTAAGCTAGTGCTGCACGAGGCTGGATACTTCATGATAAGTGATCTGACGGAATTGATATTTTCCTGTCAGGTCTGTTTTCTGGAGACAGCACATCACTGTATGTGTTCAGAGTTTCTGCAGTGTAGGCAAAAGGCCACAGGCACGTTGGGAAATTGGTGTCTCTGGTCTTGCTGCTGTTCTTGTTTGGGCCAGTAATAGCCGCTATTGTAGGCCTGGGATGCTGACAGGCCAACAAAATCAAACTCAAAGACTAAGATTTGAAAAATGCCCAAAAGGTATAGTTTATTGGACACAATTTTCAGAACAATACTAGTACTACTTGCAGATACAGTAGTAATCTTAGTCATGAGCTATATGACTGGCCAGCTCACCATATTATTTAGAAAGAGAAGGCCAATGGACTGATTATCTGTGGTAAAGATAATTTTCTTCTGACCACTGAAGAAGGCCAATTGGGTTGAAACATTTTTGGACTCTGACAAATTTTGTTGTCATATATTGGTCATATAAGGATTTTGATTAGGATTTAGCATGAATAGACAAGTTAATTTGTTGTTATATCATCTTTAATTTTATCTTTGTTGAATACTGGTCTCTGTCAAATTTTATTGTTATATATTGGCCATTTAAGGATTAGGCTTTGTAGATTTGGGAGACTGGGTAGAATCAAATTGTGCAAAACATTTATTACAGAAGTCTCTTAGACTGATTTGCCCATGTAAGCAGCCATGTGGGTGAAATAAAAACACGTGGAAACAGCTCCTGTTTGTGTAAAGTCTCTCATGTGGTGAGTTCTCCTCCCTTGCCAATGCAAATCTGCATTTTTATTTTTATTTTACAAGTTGCGCTCACACAAAAATTGCCAGAACCAGATGGGGTGTCATTCACACAAACAGCTTATCGCCTGGAGAAGCTTCCACACAGTTGTGTTTTTCGTGGCCGCCCACACAGCTTATTTGTGAATCAGGCCTCAAAGCACTTTGAGAAAGCTTGGTACCCACAAATGTCTAACGGCGCAATTATATGCATGTGTACTTGGAAGTAAGTCCCATGGTGTTTCATAAGGCTTGTTTTCTAAGTATGTGTGTTTTGAATGGCAGCCTAAGTGTGGTTTGAAGACGCTAACTCCACCTTTGCGATAGAGGATGTCCCAAATGGTTCTGAATGCAGCATAGGCATGCTCAAACCATTTCCACCAAACTTGTGTCTGCTTACACCCTAATTTACATGTGGAGAAATGGAACCATCCCCCAAGCTAAATGGCCCGGGTCAAGGAGTACGTCTCTCGAGAATGTCAAAAAAGAAAATCCCAGCTCCAGAAATGACAGGTACCTTTCTCTGTCTACTGGCTCTGCTGCCTGAAGTCATTACTGAATGTCAGCAGTGAAGTCAGCAACCTATCACCATTAAAAACCAATGAGGATCCCCCCCCCCCCACAAACACACTAATGTCAACAGGCTGCGGTTCACAAATATTGCTTCTATTCCAGGGGATAAACAGCGCTTTATAGACATTTGCCAGCAAAACAAAACAAAGCACTTTTACACAACACCGCAAAGCTGGAACGGATCCCCCCTCATTTGGAAAGAGCCCCATGTTCCCAGAACAAAAGTGCAAGCCTTGACGAGGCAAAGTTACAGTTAACTTCATTTTAAAAAATAAATAAATTAAAAACCGCCCCATATATTTGCTTTGATAAAAACACCCTGAAGTTAACATCTGTTCGGTACTTAAAGGCTACTGAAACAGGAACAGAAGTATTTCAGCCCGTGCCCAACAAATACAGATCATTCCCTTCCTCTCCCAGTAGGTGAACAGAATGCTGTTGCGGAGGATAAAGGGTATACGAGAACATTTGCTGTTACGCAGGGCATCCCATCTGTCCATTCTTTTACTTTAATTACATAGGATGCCTTTCCATTTCCTCAGGAAATTCACCCCCTCTCCCCTCCAAGAAAAAAAAACCCACTTCACGTATAAACTGCTCGCGCTCATTTTTTATTTACTAGGCAGCGGGGTGTCCTACTGTGATTATGTACGTGAGCGGTGTACTATGAAAGGGCCCTTTACCTGCTATCCTATTGAAGAATATCCTTTATCAGATGTATCGTCACACAGAGGGCTGCTTTGATTCCAGCCTCCTCATGCCACAGGTTTAGAAGGCAAATGAGCTCTCCCATACCTGCACCATCTGGCTGAGCCCTGCGGAACATTTCAATAACGCTGTCCTCCCCTTAATAAGAAAAATCTAACTGTTATTTGCAGCCCAGCAGAGAGGAAGTAATGGGTTCGAGACAAACACTGGAGCAAGGGGCGTCACAACTGCGCCCTGCAGAATAGCACCGTTTGTACCATAAGCAATTAAGCACCTCCGTGCAGAAGACTCTGGCACAATCAGCAGGACCTCTTTGTCAGGTGCTTCAAAATTAGTGCATTAATATTTAGCTTTTTGTGTTCTTCTCTAAAGATTACTGTAAGAACTAGCCCTCTTCAAGCAGTGTTCTTTAAACACATGAGGGAGGGTAGGAGGATGCTTGGATCAGCTTGGGACAAGCTGGGGGCAATCTCCTGAAATGAGGAGCCTCCTTGACTTGAGGTTGCTCCCCAAACATTTTAGAAACTTTATTTTCCAGGGTTCAAAAGCAAGCAGGGGGCTTCCAAGAGTACAGGACTCTAGCTACTTCAACAGATCCACCCTACATCTTGTAGAGGGCAGTTAAAATGAGAACCAGGAGGGAGCGTGTCCATTAAAGTATAATTCTTTAATTCACACTGAAATGGAGAGTGCTTGTGTGTATCGCTGAAAGGGTTTAACCGGAAAATGCCATTGAAGCTAAAGAAGAGCTCTGTATGCACCTAGATGGGTTGATAATTTGCCGTTTTTGTTCTCTGCTCTAACATGTGAGTGTTTAACCTTAGATCACATGGGAGGTTATTCAGTTGTAAAGCAGCATCTTGGGGAGACCGTCTTTGGTCTTTTGTTCCCAACTCTGTGCAAGAAGGATGTGTTAATGACTCACAACCTTGGGGCTGGAAAACAGGCTAATGGTTTTTTGCTCAGTTTCCAAGAAAGTTATGCCAGTAAAGTTTTGAATAAAAATTATGGGTATGGACATTTTTTTACTCCAAAAGGAGTCAGTTTTTATGCATCCAGTTGCTTCAGATGACACCATATTAATATCTGCAATAGGGTGGAGCTAGCACACTCATTTTCATGCCTTCCCACATACGTGTTTACTGAATTTGTTCATCCTGTAGTATGGGGGGGACTTCTAATCACAAAGTCACCCCCGATAAGAAGGCAAGTTAGGCTGAGAGACAGTGATTGGATGCAGGCTCACCCATAACTCTACTCAGTGACTTTTGAATAAGATTTTATATAGGATTTATCATGTGCTGCATTTCACCACAACATGTAGACAATTTCTCACAGCATTGCCTTCTTGGAATGCTGTATAGACATCTTCAGCTTTTATACATTTCAAGTTTGCATAGTGCACACCAACATACAGTGGTACCTCTGGATGTAAACGGGATCCGTTCTGGAGCAGCCATCCATGAGCAGCCATCCACTCACACAAAGGGGCACCATCATCTCCTCCCCATTGCAGACTTGAGAGACATTGGAGCAGAACTAGGCACATCTGAGGGACAGGAGAAGGGTACGTAGGAGAAGCTTGACGTCCCAGTGCACATGCAATGGCAAATTCTTTTTTCTGGTTGTGTATCCTTAAATGTAAACATAGAAGATGGAGGTACTACTGGAAGACTTCGAGAGGAAAGCAAGGTTTGCAGGCATACAGAAAATATTTAGGGAAAGGCACTAAGTAGGGCAATAATAAACCTACTAACAGTAGTGAATAGCTTGATGTTGATCTTGCTGCACAGCAATTGCCAAGAAATCACTGTGTTGTGCTGATGGGAGAGGGAGGAGGGCCCATATATAAAATCATTGGGTGAAGAGGCATAAAGTAGACTAAGATATACTACAACAAACTGCTAAAACCTTGGAAACCAAAGTCTCTTAAATTCAGCATGGAAGATGAAGGGGGAGCCAAGGATGCTCTCTTTCTAACACAGATATAAAGGAGCAATCCAATGTGTTCCTCTCACACTAATCAAGACTATTGTGTCGTTTTGTCATTTTAAATTCACAGATTTGTACACATCTTGTGAATTTCTGACATACTAATTGCCCTCTAAAACGGAGTGGATTAATTTTTATGTGCCTTAGCAGCAGGCTACAATAACTGCTCTGTATTTTCTTTTTCTTTTTTAAATATTTAATTCCCCTGCCACATAAACTAAGGCTGTTTCGTCTTGATTCTTATGAAATAAGCCATAAATAGATCTGGTGCTGAATAATTAACAACCACTTCATTTTTGATCCATCCGACGTGTGGTGCTTTTATTAAGTTCAGGTAAGCGAGGGATCTCAAACCTAACATTGCCCTTTACTTATACCCCCCAATATAAAAAGGCAGTGGTCAAACAACCACCAAAAAGCCTAATGTCTAACTCTGAGAGCATTTTGTGCTGCTTTTTCTTGATCTGCAGAGGTTGTTCTTCGCAAATATTTTCACCCACGCATAGCTACACTTCTAGCAAATGTAGGGTCAATGTGCTGCTCCTCATACAGAGTCAGATCAGTACTCCATTTAGTTTGGTGGTAATCATCATCATCATCATAATTTATTTTTACCCCGCCCATCTGGCTGGGTTTCCCCAGCCACTCTGGGCGGCTTCTAACAAAGATTAAAAAATACATTAAAATGTCACACATTAAAAACTTCCCTGAACAGGGCTGCCTTCAGATGTCTTCTAAATGTCAGGTACTTGTTTATGTCTTTGACATCTGATGGGAGGGCCGAGGGCGGGTGCCACTACCAAGAAGGCCCTTTGCCTGGTTCCCTGTAGCTTTGCTTCTTGCAGTGAGGGAACGGTCAGAAGGCCCTCGGAGCTGGACCTCAGAGTCCAGGCAGAACGATGGGGGTGGAGACGGTCCTTCAGGTATACTGGGCCGAGGCTGTATTATTGACTACACTGTCTGCCAATGGCTTTCCAGAGCTTCAAACAGGGGTCTTTCCCAGTCCACTTTGGTTAGGCTTGGGACTAAACCTAAGACCTCTTGGGTACAAAGCAAGAACCCTACCAGGGAGATGTGACCTTTCCATCTGTGGTGTCTGGCCACTTGTCAGGGACAGGGCAGGGGAAGAATGGTGGAGACCGCCTCCCCATCCTGACCCTTCCAGGTAGGAGGAAGAAGAAGACAGTATAGATTTACAACAGGGGTTTGAGGGAGGTTGCAGCTCAGAGGCAGACGAAGGGGAAAGTTGGGAAATCATGGGAGAGCCAGAGCAACACCCGGCTGACACATTGTCATTAGAAATCATTCCTGACCCTCCATGTCCCAGAACCTGGTGAGCCTTAAAAGTAGGAGAGCAAAGAGCTTGAAGACAGACGGCACTCAGCAGCACCCGTAGAGGAGATGATGAGGATGACGAATGAGGAAGTGGGAGAGACGGGGGTGGAGATTCACTCGGGACAATGCCATTATCCAAGAGGCTGGGTTCTATAGCCTCTCTGTGTAAAGTTTGAAATAAAAAAGGACTATAAGAAACTTTTTCTTATCTTTACACTTTCCTGGTCAACTAGCTGGGAGCTGCTGACAGCATCCTAACACCATGAGATCGCTCTGTCTAGCTCTCAGAACCCCCCCCCCCCAGCCACATCCTTTGCTGGTTTTAAATCGACCTTGAACACCGATAAAACCACTTGCTTGTCTGGATTGAGGATTGTGTGTGTGTAGCAACTTGTAGTGGAAAAGCGAAAGACACCGGTATTTTGAGGAGTTAGGTGGCATGTCCCTTTTCCTTTAACATCCCCAGTTTGAGGTCTGCTGGATTCTTGTGTTTCACACACCTGTCGGGAGTTTCTTTGGCTTCTTCTGTGCTGCAAATGCTGGCTGGATGCCGGCTACAGGTAGTGGGAGACTCTCAGCTGCTCTGTATTAATTCCATCTCAGGGTCCTGGGCTAATCATGAGTAATGCCAAGTGCACTTGATTACATCAAGGCAGGCTATAAAAGCCATAGGTGGAAGGGGCCCGGAGAGCTTCTACCCAGATCAAAGGACCTGATGCTGGGAGACTGATGGTCGGGGTCTTTCTCTTGCTGCTGTACCTGGGAATCTGGGCAGCTGATGGGGAGATTGGGTAGCCCCTGTCAGGTATGTTTTATTTTATGCTTTGCATGCCTGCTGTTTTGGTTCCCCTTCCACCTCCTCATTCCTTTTGTCCTGATATCCTTAGAAAGAACTGCTGTATTTGGCAGCACACAACTAACCTACCATACATTCACTGCTGTGCCCACTTCTACCTCTGGTCCTGCTCACCACCTGCATGTGGCCCTTGGAAGCTTGCCTGGATTGGAATGTGGCCCTCAGCTAGAAAGAGGTTTCCCATCCCTGGTGTACACAATGGATTTTTACTTCATCCATTTCTGGCACCCTTAACAAAACTACACTTCCCAGGATTTGGGGGGAGGAGAGGATGCCATATACTTTAAAACCATGCTGGGCCCCAGACCACTCCTACCACAGCAATCCAACGGAGAAGCAGTACTGAGATGGATTCTCATGAGAAACAGGTCCAGCCACTCTCCGTCTTTGCTCTTTATCCTGAGACGATTCCTCCCTAAATAAAATGCACGTTCAGCAAGGGGCACACACTAAGAGAACTACCTGGATTGAATTTTTGGCATAAATATTTATTGCAGTTTAATCTTTTCCCTCTGAGGATATCACTCACAAAACCAGAGATGAAGAAAAGCCAAAGTGACAGGAGACAGATGAATGCTAACATATTTGAACTTTCAAATAGGAGTAGGCAGTTTTGATATTAACACAGTCCCTGCCTTTGTCATGTTCGGTATATTGAACAGTTATTTTAACTGACTCGACGTGTTACAGTATCATCAGCCACCATCCTTCAGAAAACGTGTAGGGGTGAAATGAAAGAGGGTGTTTTGTTTAAGGTTTTTCTTTTTTTAAAAAAAGTTTTCAGCACAAGCTGATCTTCAGAAGAACGAATTCGTTTTGATTCACATGTTTGGCTAATATTGATCTAGAAATGAAGCAGCCACCCCCTGAGTTTTCAGCTCTATTTTAGCTGTGCCAAGAGGGATGGGGCAAGAGGAATGGAAACCAAGTACTTTTCCTTTCCTCTATCCTCAGTCGCAGAAGATAAAGTCAGACAGCAGTTGCTGAAGAAGAAGAAGAAGAAGAGTAGTTGGATTTCATTTCCCGCTTTATCACTACCCGAAGGAGTCTCAAAGCAGCTAACAATCTCCTTTCCCTTCCTCCCCCACAACAAACACCCTGTGAGGTGAGTGGGGCTGAGAGACTTCAGAGAAGTGTGACTGGCCCAAGGTCACCCAGCAGCTACATGAGGAGGAGCGGAGACGCGAACCCAGTTCACCAGATTATGAGTCCACTGCTCTTAACCGCTACACCACACTGGTTCCCAACCCAAGGTCACCCAGCAGCTGCATGTGGAGGAGCAGGGAAGTGAACCCGGAAGAGAAATGGATGACTCAAATGGTTCCATTTTAAACTGGAGTAATCTAATAAAAAGCCACAATGAAATGGAAAAAGGGTTGCTCCCTGTACCCAACCCAACATGCTGGTTTTGGGTCTCCTACAATCAGCTTCCTTCCTTCCTTAAATAATCAAAGCAGCACTGCATCACCCGAGAATTGGCTATGGGGAGACAGGAGTGTCCTCTACAAGCTCTGAGATTTCAAACTCCACAAATGCTGATGCTGGTAGACCCTTTGCCTAATTATTTATAGATAGTTAAGATAGTTCTCCACATCTCCCGTTTGCAATTAAAAAAAAAAATTCCTCCTGAAATTACATCAGCATGGCTCCTAATGTAATGCAATTTTGCCAAAATCAAACATTTCTGCAAAGCAAATCCCCTTTTCTGCAAAGCAAATTTAGAAAACTGCAAATTTTAAGGGAGCATTTTCTGTTCGCATATTTCAGGAGATGTGAAGTTCACTTTTAGATGTGAACTAAACTGATTTTATCCCACATCTAAACTCCCAGATAAGTGGGGTTAGGACTGAAGGCTTAGTCTAAAATCACAGTTTTGAGTGCATCCCTTCTCCCAAGCTGTCCTACTTCCACAGGATTCCACCCAGAAAAGCCTTGCTGTCACCAAGGACAGCATTTGGACAGACCCTGCTCTCCCAGCAACACCAGGGCATAGTACCTTCTCTGCCATTAGCTTACTGGCTGTGGCTTCATCATATAGGGCTTATCTCGCAACATTGCTCTCATTCACTTTCAGTTACTTTCTGTTTGCTGCCTCTTCAGCCACCCACACATAGGATAAACGTATGGGTAGGGAAGGAGACCACATTCCCCATTGTAGTTATTCATATCAAAGGCTAAACATCCAGAAGGAAGAGCCCATGAGACAAGATGGGGATGGGAGAAGAAGAAAAATGAATGCCAAATAGAGCAGCAAATTATCAGTTCCTGATATTACTGCTAGGTACTTGATTTGTCCTGTCCAGTTGCCTCTGGTCTCTCCAGCAGAGTCGTCCTGCAGCCCTGCAAGAAATGCAGGATAGCTGAAATGTGTGTTCCAGAGAGTTGAAAAAATCCCATTTGGAGTGTTCCCTGACCTCTGCTGTACTCCTTCATAAGTTACCATTAAACAATTGTTTTCCTCACAAAGTTTGCAGCGCATGTGTTCCTTCCTAACAATCAGGGGATCTTGCTTGCTGCTTGAAATAAGTCCAAGCATCTATGATTTCTTGGTTTTCCTCCCAGTGAGCATATCGATTTCACCCTAGAAGCAGATCTTGCGCTCCCCATTTCAACTGCTTTTCTTCCACCCTACGAAATTGCACCTCGTGACAAATTTTCCTTTTGGCATTTCTCCATTTGGAAGGCAGCGGAAAGGAGAATTCCAGCTGAATCTGAGCAAAGGCAGTGTATTGCCATTTGACAGCATCACCTGAAGGCATCAAAGAAAAGCATAGACCACAGGCCTACGCAAGTTGGGGGTGGGGAGTCAACTTTATGAGCTCATACTGTTGCTAAAGAATAAATCAGGTAAGTGAAATAAACTCTTGGAGGGATCACCCCTCCTCCCTGAATACTTCTTACATTCGCTTAATCATTAATATGCAAAGCATATTTTTCTCCTAAATGGCAAAGTGAATGGAATATAATTGTAAGGCAGGAATACATTTGCTACATACTAATTTACTTCAATTACTTTCCTCCAAAGAGCAATAGTTTTTTATTTGCATGAGGGAAATGAAGGAGCTGGTTCTATCAAAAGGGCTCCCCCCAAAAAGGTAGATAATGATTAAGTACTTTTACCTCAAATATAAACAGGAATATTGTATTTTGTAGATTACATTTGCTCTCTATTTATTTCCCATTTTCCTAATTATTAAGAGAATGCTTGGTGGCAACATCAATACTGCAAATAATGGGGCGACTGCATTCGTTTCAGTGAATGATTGCCACTCTTAACTTTCGCATGATTATGGAAACCATTATCATTAGCTTTCATAGTTTCTTTCTCGGAGTATATGTGACTCAGCAGGAAAGATTGAGTTACTAATGCTTTCCCATATAAAAACCCTGTACATTGTGCCAATCAAGAATACTAAAAATGAATTCATAATGGTTGCTAATAATCAGAGCTATAATATTGGGCTGCCATTATTGAGCCTTAAATAAGCTTTCTGGAGGCTTTAAAAACCATCGCCTTTCAGTCATGCAGCTGCTGATGCAGAAGAGCTTCCCTCAATACAAACATTCATGAAAGGCTCAGCTTATAAACACGCTGCAACATTTTGAAAAGTGCTCCCATAGTCTATGGTCTCTGTTGAAATTAATGACACCCCCTGCTCTCACCCACACACTTCTTAATAATTATCCATAGCCATCTCAGAGGTCTTTAAACTCCAATCTGGGGTTTAAACCTGAACCACAAAACTCATACTGGAAAGTTAGTACAGTGGTACCTTGGTTGTCGAACTTAATCCATTCCAGGAGTCCGTTCGACTCCTAGAACCATTCCAAAAACAAGGCACAGCTTCTGATTGGCTGCAGGAGCTTCCTGCACTCAATCGGAAGCCGCGTCATATGTTCAGCTTCCGAAAAACATTCAAAAACCAGAGCATTTATTTCGGGGTCTGCAGCGTTCGGGAGCCAATTTGTTTGGGAGCCCAGCCATTCGACACCCAAGGTACCACTGTACTTGGTTTTCCACACCTGTTAATAACAACAAGATTCATCACCGCCAGAATCTAAATTTTCTCAGCAGCTTTGAACCTGCCTCCAAGGAAAGATGAGGATGATCTCCCCGTCACCACAAATAATAAGACATGAAGGTCAACTTCAACTGGGGCAACGACAAGCACAGGGTCAAGATCACTCCAAAGACTTTATCCTCTATCAGATTATAATAGTGACGCTACTGCAATACCATTCTACCATTCTACCAGTGGTTATTAAGCCATGGCAGAGGGAGTATTCCTCTAATAACCAGATGCTGTGGACAAACGCAACAGGGAATGGCTGTCCCCTCACTTCCAGAAAGGTCTTTCAAATGTTCTTGTGTTTAACAGATGAATCAGCATAAGAGCATTTGAGAAGGCTTTTCTTTCCATGATTATCAGGTTTGGAAACAGAAGATCCTGACTTTCTTAAGAAGGTTGGATTAGACTACTACCCTACTTTGACTCGAGCTTCACAACTATGATTACTTTTTAATAAACAACAACCCCCCTCCCAAAGGAGCCTTTGAGTTTCAATCAAGGATACAGAAGAACAGAGGCATTAAATTACCAGCATCTGAAAACTGCAGCCATAGATTTTTCTATTTGCTGTTTAAGAATGAGGGTGATGATGAGCGATGATTAAAACAAAAACTGAAAACTTCAGTAACACCAAACTTTAAACCTCACATTTAAACCAAAGGGGTTTTTTTATTTTAAGGATTCTAAATGAAACCTAATACAGTGATTGGCTTTAGTAAGCAAAGCAAAGTACAGTTGGTAAACTGAGTATTCCCGCACTCCTCCCGCGGGATGATAAATGCTAGATTTCAAACACAAAGCTGGCATTTTTTGCAAGTCAATGAGACACGTTACGTGCAGTAGAATCGGGACAGCACAATTGGAATGTTAATGCTTTATGCTAAACGTATCAACCCTGCTTCCTGATCCATGGCTAACAGAAAGGGAGCTGCACAGATCAACAGGGCTTGAATTGAACATCGTCATTTATTGTGGGACGCTTGCAGCCCTATGAAGTTTTACTAGTGCCCCGTCGGTGTCGCTGCTATTAAATTGTGTGTGTGGCAATCACACAGCAACACTAGTGTAGAATCACAGCTGGGCAGTGGTGATGGTGAAGGTGTGCCAAAGGTCTGACCATTTAAAAACAAAACAAACATAAAAATAATTAAATAGGATGGTTGTGCAAGGATTAGAAAAATAGGGGGGGAAATACAGACTATCAAAATATTGACTGGCAGTGGCTCTCCAGGTTTCCCAGGCTTGCCCAGAAGGGAATGCATCATTCCAGATAAGAAGGCTCCCCAACACTGCTCTAGACCCACACTTCTGCTTGTCTCATGCCTAGAGGGCATGGGTCTGAGCAGTTTCCCACCTGTCCTGTGTTTTCTAGCATGGGTCTGAGCTGCTTTCCATTTCCCTGCCGCTTTCCCCAAGAGTGCTGAATGAGAGCAAACACTGAACCCAATTCTCTGGTGTTATTTTCGTAACCAAAATTAGCAGCCAGGAAGCAGCTGCAGGCCCCCACTCTGGGGTGGGGATGTGCAGGTACCTGTCTGTTGCTGCCATTTTCCTGCTAATGGAATAACAACATGCAATCCAGATCAATGGGATGCGGGTGGCGCTTTGGGTTAAACCACGAAGCCTAGGACTTGCCAATCAGAAGGTCGGCAGTTCGAATCCCCGCGATGGGGTGAGCTCCCGTTGCTCGGTCCCTGCTCCTGCCAACCTAGCAGTTCGAAAGCACATCAGAGTGCAAGTAGATAAATAGGTACCACTCCGGCGGGAAGGTAACCGGCATTTCCGTGCGCTGCTCTGGTTCGCCAGAAGCGGCTTTGTCATGCTGACCACATGACCCGGAAGCTGTACGCCGGCTCCCTCGGCCAATAAAGTGAGATGAGTTTCGCAACCCAAGTCGGCCACGACTGGACCTAATGGTCAGGGGTCCCTTTACCTTTACTCCAGATCAAGGGCACCATCTGGAACAAAGGGTTAAATGTCCATCCCACCCCCTTGTGCCTGTTTTGATCACAGGGCCCTGTGACTACTGTGAAGTAAAACACCTCCAAAACACTGGGTCACCAATAACAGATCCCACACATCTGTTTTGGTGTTGAGTCCTGACTGGATTGGTTGTTTGCAGGTGCTGTGAGCAAAGGACTATGATCCATCTCTGAGCAACTGCGTAGATAAAATCTAGAGTTTACCTGTCCTATAGCTCCCTCTGCTGCCATTTCATGAGAAAGCTGCTATAGAATAAGCAAGGGAATGACAAGCACAGGTAATGCTTCTTGTATAGAACAGACCTCTCTTCTGTTACCTTTCTTTTGACGCTTGACCCAAACAAACGAATGATTATCTACTACATAATTTGAAAGGAGGCTTCACTGCAGCTTGGAAGTTTAAGTATTTTTATCCCCATCCCAAGAAAGACCATAAGGTTGCTTTTTGCACAGCAGAAAGGTGTTCCATGGGCCTGAACAAAAATCTACTAAAATCCACAGGGGAGTTTCCATTAACTTGAATTGGATTCTGAAATTAAAATTTCTGTCCTGTGCTCAGACCTAATATGTGGAACAATGAGTGATATGCATAAACTGAAAGAAACCCCCTGGCAAATGTTACTGCTTGTTTTACAGGATATAGTCCATGGGTAGGCAACCTAAGGCCTGGGGGCCGGATCCGGCCCAATCACCTTCTAAACCTAGCCTGTGGACGATCCAGGAATCAGCATGTTTTTACATGAGTAGAATGTGTCCTTTTATTTAAAATGCATCTCTGGGTTATTTGTGGGGCATAGGAATTCGTTCATTATCCCCCCCCCCACAAAAAAATTAGTCTGCCCCCACCCCAAGGTCTGAGGGACAGTGGACCGGCCCCCTGCTGAAAAAGTGTGCTGACCCCTGAATAATCCTACAAGCATTAGAATGCTCCTATAAAAGGGTTAATACAAAATGGGTGTTACTAGGAGATCAGGAATTATTCATGTGGGCTTGACCTTATGGTGAAGGTCAGGAAAGAATTCAAATTAACAACTCTGATTTTTCAAAAGACCCTCTTCATAATCCAAATAGGCAGTATGACTCCCAAAATAAATCATGGGATAGAATCATAGAAGGGTAAAGTTGCAAGGGATCCCAGCGTCATCCATCCAACTGCTTGCAATGCAGGAACCCTGATCAGAGCTGACCCTGGGTGAACTTGAACCACCAAGCTTCTGATTAATAGCCAGGTGTCTCACTGCGCCACCTTCAGTCAGGACCCAGGAATGCCACATTGCAACCTACTTAATAGGTATACAGTGGTGCCTCGCAAGACAAAATTAATCCGTTCCGTGAGTCTCTTCGTCTAGCGGTTTTTTCGTCTTGCGAAGCAACCCTATTAGCGGCTTGGCGGATTAGCACTATTAGCGGTTTAGCGGCTATTAAAGGCTTAGCGGCTATTAAAGGCTTAGCAGATTAGCAGATTAGCGGCTAAAAGGCTATTAGCGGCTTAGCGGCTTAGAAAAAGGGGGGAGCAAAAAAAAATCGGAACACTTGCAAGACGTTTTCGTCTTGCAAAGCAAGCCCATAGGGAAAATCGTCTTGCGAAGCAGCTCAAAAACGGAAAACCCTTTCATCTAGCGGGTTTTCCGTCTTGCGAGGCATTTGTCTTGCGGGGCACCACTGTAGTGGTACCTCAGGTTACAGATGCTTCAGGTTACAGACTCCACTAACCCAGAAATAGAATCTCAGGTTAAGAACTTTACCTCAGGATGAGAACAGAAATCGCACGGTTAAGAATGGACCTCCAGAACGAATTAAGTTCTTAACCTGAGGTACCACTGTATGTCTCAGTCTGTTGTATTAGCAATATACTGTTGAATTGCTCCCCACCTCAAAAAACACTCCCAAATCTTTGTTTAGGTTCCTTTGCTTGTTGCTCAAATCCTTATGCAAGAAAGAAAATGCAATTTGCTCACCTGTAAGCCTCTTATAACAGCTTTGTGCTCTGTAAATCTTTACCTAATGCTCCATTTCTGTTTCTGTCACAAAATAATAAGTAAGCCCTCAGCTGGAAAGGATTTTCATAAACAAACCTTCCTTTGAAAAGGAAAGTTGAATATTTTGCTTTGCATTCTACGTTCAGCTTATTCATAAAATAATTATCCCGAAATTGGAGTCCAGATTGCAAAGCACATTTGGGGAGGTTGGGTGGACTGAAAGTCAGGGCTGTCATCCAAACCACCCATTCGAAGGAAGCAGACACATTAGTCAGTGGGCTTCATTTCTGAGTAGGGTTAGAGGCAGAACTTAATGAGAAACTACCTAATCCACACTTCCGGCCAATATGCAAAGCGAAACACAGCTATTCTTCAAAATTCACATTTTGCTGGATTTTGCAATGCATTCCTCCAACTGAACATGCACAAAAGTGCATGTTAGTAGAGGAAATAACATACAAATCTGCATTATATTAGGGACAATGGCTTGCCAAAAAAGAAGAGGTGTATATTAGCCAAAACTGTGTGCTAAAATGTATTAGGAGAAATTTTCATTAAAATGGTGGATCAGGTGATTTTTGTTGTTGTTGTTTTTTTAATGCAAATGGCTGTGGAATGGTGTAGAACTGGATTTAAGATTGGGAAAATGAGAAGAAACTGAGACATCAAAAATTAGCAGATTTTTCAGCCCCTATTGGTCAGTAGGTATACATAGGCCTGTACTGTAAAATACCCATTTCGTTCTCTAATACTTAAGGGGGAAGGGGGAATCCTTCTTCATGCCCTACTTTTTCACTGCTTATTACTTCCTCTCTTAATAGAGGTCTCTTCAAGAGTGGTAAGTTATTCCTTGATGTTTGGGGTCATTAGCTCTGAATTTGATATTTACAAAATGGAACAAGGATCAAGGGGAAAGATCAATAGTAAGGGGAATCGTTTTCTTGTAAACAGTTTGCTATCTAGCTTTCTTTCCCTTATTCAGAAATTCTGCTAAGGAGAAAGAGACCACTTATTTTGTTCAGGACTCCTGCTTTGCATATATATATATATATATATATATATATATATATATATATATTTGTGCAATAGTTGTATGATTCATTTGCATTATAAAGGATGTAATGAAATAATTGCTTTCCCTGTTTCCCTGCAAAGCATGCTTGGTAGCACTTATGATTCATAAGCTGGCAACATAGGAAACCTTTATTAAATTCATTATTCGTGCAGCTTTGCTAATCTACACCTCTTTCTATTCTCCCCCCGGTCTGCTTCAGTCGTTTAGTTCTGGAAATTCCCCAAACTGTTAAGGCTCAACAGGTATTTCAATCTGACTTGCTAATGCTGTAATGATCGGGGTGACACACCTGCAATTTGCAGAGCCTCTTCAGCGTCACAGAGCAACACTTGTGTGCAGTCTCAGCATTTTTGCTTCTCCACGGAGCGTCTCTTGCTTCTCTGCTGAAATGCAGAGCAGGTTTCCAGGGATAAGCTTGCAGCGCCAAGGAACAGATAGGTGTATTCGCATAGGATTTTGCTTTTCAGATTTCGATGCTCCCGGGACTACGATGCATGTGAAGGGACCCACCTGGTCTCGCAGTGATAACAATGTTATTAACCGCTGAGACCAAATGCTGCTGGAACAACAGCAAACAAAATCAAACACACATTGCTGCGCGTGGACCTGATTTCTGCCCGCTCCTTCGATCCATTAAACCGCAATCCAGGGCAGCAAGTAACCACCATTAGCCATTGAGAGATCAAGACGAAATGGACTGGTTCCTTTTAAGATGCCGAATAAATTTACATCTCATATAGGGTAATTGGAACCCAGAAGGATCCTCTGCATAAAGAATTCGATTCCCAAGTCTATAAAATCAATTGGTTCGTCTCCACTCTCAGACAGAAGCAGGCGGCTGTTGAGTTTCAAACAGTGGAATATTTCTTAACCTTCCTAAGCCCAAAGGCCTCGTTTCCTTCGGGACAAACATCTGGGAGCCTCATGTGCTCAGGGCCAGAGTAGGAAAAGCAACTAATGTGAATTTTCCTAGCTTGTTCACACACTCCTCTCTCTCGACGATCTGAGCACCTAAGAGGCATTATCAGAGTTCAAGGAACAGAGTCATAGCCACGCAGCAGCAGCAACAACAATTCAGGAGGGTACAGAGTAGAGCTGGTGACCTGCAGGCCAGATAGAGAAGTCTGAAGGTCTGGATTCAATCTGAGGTTCCCCATCGCACCCCTCCAATGTTAATGATTCCCTCCCCCCAATATTGCAAACTGCTACAACTGCACTGAGGGCTGGATCCAGAGCTCCCATGAGTTCTGCCCACAGAATGTTCCCAATGTAATACTAAATCTTTATTAATTAGCCAAGGGCCACCAATTGTACAAAAATCACTGAAAGCATGATGATAAGAACAGAACAACGCCTTTAAGTCTTCCATATTTCAACAGTATTAATGGACAAAAGCACATTACGAAAAGGACATCTATTGCTACATATATTTTAATTTGACTTGGTATTTTTAACTCAAACTTGGTCACCAGCCCTTTCCCCACTTTGTTCCAGATCGCATTGGCGGTCAGCCAAACAGGATCCAGCCCATTCCTTTTTAATAGACAGGACTGCAGCTAGCAGGCAGGCAGGCATTCCAGCAGGTACAGGTGTCTCACCTGTTGCCACTGGAAGAAGCAGGGAGGGTGATTTCGTCTATTCCTCTTCCCACTTGCAAAGCTGTTCCAAATAGTTCAGGGACCTTACAGAATGGGGGGAAGGGGGGTAACATGGAACGTTTGCAGGAGGAATTAGTTGAAATTTCCTACTACCATTCCTCCAGAGAAAGCTTTTCTGCTTCATCTCAGTTCCTTCCACATTTTCCACTACTGTGGCGGACAAAGAATTTAGCTGTACAATCAGGGAAAGGACACGAAATTTAAACACTTTTAAGAACAGGGGATTATTAGCATTTAAGGCAATTACAGTTTTTGATGGTTCCCAGTCCTTTAAAATGCAGCAAAGTTTGTGCTAATGCATTCATAATTTCAACATCTCGTACGGCTTTAAAGGAGGCATTCTCTTTAGACATAATTAAGTTGCATGTCCCTAATATTATCTCTAAGTTGGACAGTTTCCCATCTGCCTCCATTAGCCTTCAAACCATTTGCTCACATTTATTTTTCCCCCTGGCAGTAATTCTTTCGTACAGGGAGTCCAGTTGTTAGGTTGTAATATCTCTCATAACTTCTGGAAATGTAAATCATTTCAAAGTCTGCAAATGAGATGTCGCCCGAAGATAAAAGAACACTCTCAGGAAGATGTGCAGCTAACAGAAATGCTTCCTAGATTCATCCCCCCACCCTTGTAAGCTATGTCAGAATCTTTGAGAATAGTCACACAAAAACGTACGTTACAATTTGGAAAAGAACCCACTTGATATATGTGCCTGCCACCTCCCTGTCCCAGTTGCAAGCGGAACTGTTGTCTGCCACACCCCATTAAGTAGTTTGCCTTTTTTCAACTTGCTTTCTTACTATTTAAAAAATGCATTTGATGTGATTCTATTTGGCAATGCATATGAAATGATACTATTGACTTTGAAATAGGGCACCCTTAAGTAACAAGGAAAGGGACGCAGGTGGCGCTGTGGTCTAAACCACTGAGCCTCTTGGGCTTGCTGATCAGAAGGTCGGCGGTTCGAATCCCCGCGACAGGGTGAGCTCCCGTTGCTCAGTCCCAGCTCCTGCCAACCTAGCAGTTCAAAAGCACATCAGTGCAAGTAGATAGATAGGTACTGCTCCGGGGGGAAGGTAAACGGCGCTTCCGTGTGCTGCTCTGGTTTCTGTGTTCCATTGTGCCAGAAGCGGCTTTGTCATGCTGGCCACATGACCTGGAAAAACTGTCTGCGGACAAACGCCGGCTCCCTTAGCCTGTAAAGCGAGATGAGTGCCGCAACCCCCGAGTCGTCTGCGACTGGACTTAACTGTCAAGGGTCCTTTACCTTTACCTTTTAAATAACAAGGAGGAGTTATCAAAATAGATGGGGATTCCCATTCCACTTGATTGTGATGCGAGGTCATAATTAATAGCGACAGCTAAACAAGAAACTGCAGTTCTTCTAAATAAACTGGGGCTAGATGTTTCACCAGTTACAACCATTAGACACTGTAGAAGAGGGTTTAGGTGACGAGGGTCAGGGAGGGGGTTTGCTGTGGTCTATAGAAATTCCATCTCTGTCTCCAGTCTCCCTGTCCAGTTGAGTGGGGATCTAGAGTGTTTGTTCATGGCATTAGGGTCTTCGCTGGTTTAGTGCCCGCCTCACTGCCCAGCAGTCTCCCTGCCTGATCTAACAGCGCTGGTCTCAGAGGTGGTCTTGAGGACTCCAAGGCTGCTAATTTTGGGCAAGCCTTTTTTTCAGCCAGAACTTGCCAGCACTCAGTTCGGGCACCTCTCAAGTAGGTGCCATTGCTATTATTAGAGAACAAGGGAGGTGTTCATGGTGAGTTCCAGCACCTCTCTTTCTAGAAAAGTAGCACTGGTTTGGGGGGGTGTCAATGCCCATGCTGAGGCGATTAGCTCAGGACTTCATGGCTGCCATGACAACCATGGGGCTCTCCCAACATATCACCAGCCCAACACATGTGGCAGGCCACGCTTTGGACCATGTTTTTCTCAACTAGGCAGGAAGAGGGTGGTCTGAAAGTGGGGGATATTGACATCTATCCTTTGTCATGGTCAGATCACTTCTGGTTGAGATTTAGGCTTTTCCTCTCTGTAGAGGCTTTTTCTGTCTGTTGACATTTTTAGAGTTTTATATTTTATTAGCTTATTCTCTGCCGTCTTCCACCCTCCATTTTACTCCTATTTGCTTAACAGTCAGTTCTGCAGTGTTTTTATATTTGATTAAGGGTGAAAACTGCCTTGAGTGTTTCTTTTGAGATTGAAAATGTAGGGTCTAATTTCATCCAAACAAAATATTGTGCATTTTCCTCTTGTGCTTTACGAAGGGCTGTGGGAGCCAAGAAGACTACCATAGCTTTTCATCTCTTTAAACTTTGGACTTAACGAGAGGTAGGATTTTAAACACCACTGAGAAAACTAGTGTGAAATACCATACTGGTTAGACTAAGACTGAGGTGACTCAGCTTCACATTTACATATAGACACTTGGAAAACAGCTGACTGGGTCACCAACTCTCTGTCTAATCTTCCTCAGAAGGTTATTCTGAAAATAAAAATGGGCGAAAAAACCATGTACACCAACTAGAGCTCCTGGGTAGAAGGGTGGAATATAGATATAATATAAAAATTAAGTGGTCATGCAAATAGCACCAAACTTGAGTTCTTTCACTGCTGTTAGTCCAATGTGGGAGGAAACTACTTGTAAAGCCAAATGCCAAATCTAGAAATGCAAGATATAAATTATACAGCAAAAGTCCACAACATGTCCATTAATTATTCTTCTTTTTTTAGTTAACAAGAGCACATTGGTTTCACCTTTAAACCATTAAAAAGTCGACCTGATGCTCACTTGCTGTTTTTCACTTCTGCACTGTGGGCTGGAGGTAGCTTGTCATCCGAGGTGTATTAACTGGCGTGAACGCGACAAGGGGAATATTTTGACACATGTCAAATCAGAATAATAGCTGTATCTTCCTCAGACAGCAGGAGGAGATGCTTATAAAATTCCTGGGTGCTCTTCATTTCCTGTCACCACCTGGGACAGGTGCAATTATATTACAGGAGATGTCAGCTTTTCCTTATTAACATTTTATTGAATTATTTCCCCTCCCCTTTATACAATATAAATGGACACAACAGCTAATTTGAATCCCCATTCCTTCCATTTTCTATCTTTATTCTTTAACGTGGATGCATAATTCAATTTACATCCAGTTGTCCTCCCTCTACTTTTAATTTCCCCCACTGTAAAAAAAAAAGTTGGTGTGAGCTGCTACAGAGGTTTGGCCTTCCAATTGTATTCAAAACCTAGTGCACACAGACTCTTTTATTTATTCCTTCTGTGCCTACCCATGTCTATGGCCCTTCAATATTCCCTGGCACTATCATCTGACCACTTCACAAATTTAGTGGCTGGCTGGAATGCCAGCTGGCGATGTAATCCCGCAACTAGGAAGCTGACAGAAAATAAAAAGGCTGAATTTTGATGTAAAACGGTGAAACACAAAGTTTCAGAAGTTAAGGAGAATGCTTCCTAGACCTGTACCAAGTTGCTAAGGAACTATTTCAAGGTCAGAACGATTATCAGATGTCTACGAGAAAGAGCAGGCTTGTCGTTCTAAAATGGCTATGTTTCCTTTGAAATCATCCAGAAGATTTGATAAGGGAAGTGAGCCTCTCTGACTGCTAAGCAGTTTGTGAAACATTTTCAGCAACGTATAACACAGCTTACAGAGTGTTTGATAAGAAAAGTTTGGAAGGAAAGATTGCAGCATCAACCCCCACAGTAGAGGAAGCAGCTAAAACTGCTAACTCAGCAGTGGAAGTTAAACACGAAGAACAAATTTAAAAACTTGGATATGCTCAGGAAACTATGTACCTTATATAGTTAACTATGTATCTATATTTCTGTCTGTTTGTGTAAGTTGTTTTGGGTTGCCATGGGCAAGATAAAGAAACTGACAAATTCACTAAATAAAAGCACCATAATCATCTCTTCATCTTAAACTAGAATACCAGGACAACATATCACAAAGAGTTAACCTGAGAGTGAAGGGCATGGAAGAGGCAGTAGAAGATAAGGATTTGAAAGTGTTCATTATTAATTGGATCCCTTCCCTTCTTCCTGATTTTGAGCTCTCTAAAACTGACCTAAAGCAAGCCCACTGGGAAATAGGTCTCAGGACAGAGATATTGTAATTTTTTTTCACTGTTATGCCCAGAAAGAATTGATATGACAACTACAGGGAGTTAAAGGCAAACAAATACAGTGGTACCTTGGTAGTCAAACGGCTTGGCTCCTGAACAAATCGGCTCCCAAATGCCGCAAACCCGGAAGTGAGTGTTCTGGTTTGCAAGTGTTTTTCAGAAGCTGAACGTCCAACACAGCTTCCATGGCTTCCAATTGAGTGCAGGAAGCTCCTGCAGTCAATCAGAAGCCGCACCTTGGTTTTCGAACAGTTTTAGGAGTCGAACAAACTCCTGGAATGGATTAAATTCGAGAACAAAGGTACCACTGTACAAATTTTGCAAGATGTCTCCCTGGGCACACTTCAGCGCTGTAGGGAATTAAAACCAGTGGAGGTGTCTAATATAATTTCTAAAAGATGGGGTACAGTAATTATGTATTCACAACTAACAAATTGCATTATTTTCCTTATCATTTACTTTCAACCTCCTCTGCGCCTCAAAAAAGCAATGATAAGACAACACTGGATGTCTAAACGACACAACAATACAAAAGCACTTATCTGAACTTTAAAAGAAAGAAAAGGCAATCATTTGAAATCTTAAATTCTTAATCTTCCATCTCAAAGGTTAATGAAATTGTAACCAAAATATTTAATGGTACATGCGTATATCCTTCCTTTTCTCCATTGTGTTCTCCATTATTTTGGGTTCTAAACTTCCTAGAAAGAGGGACCAAAAATCATGTTAATCAGGCCAAAAATAACATCTACAATTGTCCTTTTCCCCCTAGAATGGCCTCCTGTATACATGAAGCTTTTTTGATCCCATTAGTGCCATCTAGCAAAATAACAATAGTCTGTCCACTTTTAAGCTCTCCAGAGTGATCGCAACATGATAAAAGTTCTCCTTTGCTATGCAAGCCTTACATTTTTATTTTTCCAGGAAGGTGTTCAATTCTCAGTTAACATTTAGAGGGACTTAAAAGAGATTTTAAGGGATGCGGGTGGCGCTGTGAGTTAAACCACAGAACCTAGGACTTGCCGATCAGAAGGTCGGTGGTTCGAATCCCTGCGACAGGGTGAGCTCCCGTTGCTTGGTCCCTGCTCCTGCCAACCTAGCAGTTCGAAAGCAAGTCAAAGTGCAAGTAGATAAATAGGTACTGCTCCGGCGGTAAGGTAAACGGCGTTTCCGTGTGCTGCTCTGGTTCGCCAGAAGCGGCTTAGTCATACTGGCCACATGACCCGGAAGCTGTACGCCGGCTCCCTTGGCCAATAAAGCAAGATGAACGCTGCAACCCAAGTCGGTCACGACTGGACCTAATGGTCAGGGGTCCCTTTACCTTTACCTAAAAGAGATTTTAAGTAGCCCTATTACTATACAAACACCCTAAGTAATAACAAAACAACAATAAACTTGTTTGGGGAAGTTTTTAATGTTTGAAGTTTTGTTCTGTTTTTCATGTTCTGTTGGGAGCCACCCAGAGTGGCTGGGGAAGCCCAGCCAGTTGGGTGGGGTATAAATATTATTATTATTATTATTATTATTATTATTATTATTATTATTATTAAAGCTGCAGTGCTAAGTGTCCTTCGATGAAAACCCAACAGCTGTGAATTTGCTTGACTTTATTATTTCAACTCTAGATTAAAAAAACCTACATAAAACATATTTACCGTATATATTTATATACATAAATATGTACATAAATATTTAATATATAAATATATAATATATAAATATTTAATATATAAATATATAATATATAAATATTTAATATATAAATATAAATATATAAATATTTATATATAAAAATATGTCGCTAAAAGTGGGGGGCGGGGGTCTGACCAAGAAAGAAAAAACTTCTAAACAGTGCAGCGACCGGACCAGCGCGGCTCCTTCCAGCTCACTAAGTCCCCAACCCACACGCGTATGTGTCATGTATGATCTAGCTGAAAGTCCTACATTGCATGAGGTTTGGACTACATGACCCACGAAATCTCCTTCCACTCTAGCAATGCTACGGCTTCCAAATTCCCCGCCCCCTCCCCCAAAAAAGAGCATCGCGAGAGAGCTGCGAAGATCCCGCCCATTGAAGGGGAGGGGAACAAGGAAACAATTTTTTCCTCCTGTCCACGCCTCCAAGCGGATTCTCGTGAGGACAAGAGGGAGTTTCTCTCCTCCCCCGCAAACTTGTTCCAAATGGAACTTTAATGCACATCCTTCCGGATTCTTATTGGACGCAGTTCTAATTTCTGCGCAGCGCGCGCCACGGGAGCGTTTGCTGCACGCCAGAGGGAGAAGGGAAGAGAAGGCGTCTCCATCCTCCCAACATTTACGCACCGTTACGCATCGCGCATGGCGGAATTGGAGCTGAATCCGGAAGGGTGCCGTGTCGCCTGACTTCAAGCGGAGAGGCGGGCGGGTGTTTTCCGCCCTTCCTTCCTCCCTGCTCCTCTCCCGGACCATGGAGCTTCCGAGGCACGTTGGAGTCTCCAGGATCCTGACGGTAATTCCTCTAGCCGTGCCAGAGACGCCCGCGCCCTCTGTGTGCGTCTTTTTCATTTCTTTTTCCCCTCCCCATTTTGGTCGGGGTGGTGGCATGGCGTTATTGCACCCTGGGGAAGAAGGGAGAGGCATCGCGCGCAGTTTTAACTATTGCTCAGAGCAGGAGAAGCAGGCCGGGGCCTCTTCTCCTTTGCTTTCTCTTTCTCTTGCCGCGTCTGTTTTCTGGCGGAACAAGCTGCTTGCAATGGAAAAGGCGCGTCCGTCTTTGCAGCAAGATATTTCTCCGCCTTCCAACCCGCTGGCGTACTTGGGGATACTGTATATTGTGCGCCTCCCGCAGCTCCAACTTAGCCTCCGTTGGAGAAAAATGATCCGTGTAACTTTTCCAAAAGCATGCTTGTGTTTAGAATAGGAGTTGCAACTACAAAAGCAGTAGTGGTTGTTTCTCTGGGTTATTTACTAAATGAAATAATGTTCAGTGTTACTCAAACTTGCGTCTCCCAGCTGTTGTTCGACTGCAGCTCCCATCATGCCTAGCCACAGGCCCTACTAGCTAAGGATGATGGGAATTGTAGTCCAACAATAGCTGTCATTTGAGCTGCTGCTCCAAACCAAATACAGTCATAACTCATGTTATGTTTGCTTCATGTTATGTTTTTTCGGGTTGCGTCCCGCGGCGACCCGGAAGTACCAGAAAGGGTTACTTCCGGGTTTCGCTGCTCACACATGTGCACAAGCACCAAATCGTGCAGATACGGCACTTCAGGTTGCGGGCTTTTCATGTTGCGAATGGGCCTCTAGAACGGATCCCGTTCGCAACCAGAGGTACCACTGTAACATTTCTTGCAGATTGGTTTGAGTCCCCTTCTCATTTACAGGCGTACACGGTTTCTTGTTGAATATATTCTCAAAAGAGATTGTTGCACCTTTGCTGAAGTTCATCAGTTTATGAGGGGCAATGTAGGTTTTCCATCCCCCTGAAAGGGTGATTGATCTGTTGTCTGCATTTGATGACAGAATTCTAATAGATTTTTTTTTCCCTGATTTGCTCATAGGACACAGATTGGACTGAACCATGGCTCCTAGGTCTTGTATTTTTCCACATAGCTTACGTCTTCCTCACTTACCTCTCATTTCAGCACTACCGCCTGCAAATAGGGCACTTCCTTTCAATCAGTGAGTATTGAATGAAGTATTTTTTATTATATTGTTGCTCTGAAGTTAACATCTGGGTATGTTTTAAAGGAATTGATGCAGTCATTTTCATTCTCTGCCTATCTCTGTAATCTTACTAAACTGTATAGTATGCATTTCTGCACAATGTATGTTAGTGTTGATCACTTTCAAATTGGGATATGACATATTCAGGTATCTATTCCAATGTGCACAAAGTATTAGCGAAACTTTCTAAAAGCATATTTTTCATTAGCATTAGGTCCCTTCTTCTCATACCCTTTACTATTAGCATGTTGAGAAAATGACCCCGCTTTAGTGTAAGATGCTAGAATTTTAAAGTTTATATTCATAGCTTGGCATCCCTGTATTTTTGTTGAATCTTCATTTTGTTATAATTGAAAGTTTATGGTTGTAAGCGCTTACTTTTTGCTGTGGCCATAGATATAAATGCCTATATAAATAGAAAATTTAGATATTGAAATTTACCCTAGCTTGAATCAGCATGGCCCATGGTCAGGTGTGACAGGATTTGAAGTCTAGCAATGCCTGGAATGCCACAGGTTCCTCATCCATCCCTTACCTGGGTACGCCAGTTGAATTTGGAATTGACTATGGAAACATTCTATGAGTAGAATATGTGTTTTTATTTAAATTGCATCTCTGTGTTATTTGTGGGGCATAGGAATTCGTTCACCCCCCCCCCAAATAAATACATAGTCCGGCCCACCACATGGTCTGACGGACGGTGGACCAGCCCATGGCTGAAAAAGGTTGCTGACCCCTGCTATAGACTCTTCACAGTCTTGCAGATTACATTTAGGAAAGATGTTCTCTTCGTGGTTTCTCATATTGAATGAATACATTCCCACACTCAGATTCTTGAAAGCTTCAGAATTCTAATTTGTCTTCTTGGTTGTAGTGACCCTGGTATTCTGTGCAGAATATATCAATGAAATTGCTGCTGCAAACTGGAGGTAATTACATGAACTTTCTGCACCTACGTTTATTTTAAATACCTTCTTTCATTCCAAAATTTTTGTCATCTTCCGTTTCCCACAGGTTAATCAAGAAGTTTTTTTATGTCTGATGTTTTTCTATGTTTTATATATGCTGTAAGCCACCCAGAGTGGCTGGGGAAACCTAGCCAGATGGGCAGGATATAAATGATAAAATTATTATTATTATTACTACTACTGCTATTACTAAGGGACGCGGGTGGTGCTGTGGGTTAAAACACAGAGCCTAGGACTTGCTGATCAGAAGGTCAGCGGTTCGAATCCCCGCGATGGGGTGAGCTCCCGTTGCTCGGTCCCTGCTCCTGCCCACCTAGCAGTTCGAAAGCACGTCAAAGTGCAAGTAGATAAATAGGTACCGCTCCTCCGGGAAGGTAAACGGCATTTCCCTGCACTTCTCTGGTTTGCCATAAGTGGATTAGTCATTCTGGCCACATGGACGCCGGCTCCCTTGGCCAATAAAGCGAGGTGAGCGCCGCAACCCCAGAGTCGGTCACGACTGGACCTATTGTTCAGGGGTCCCTTTACCTTTACTACTACTACTACTGTTGAGATATTTTGAATTTGCCCTCCAAATGTGTTGGACTACATCTCTGACCAGGCCCAGCCAACTGAGGCAGGTGGGAGCTGTAGTTGGAGGGCACTAGATTGACAAAGGCGCCCCCCCCCCAAGATTAAATTCTTAGCAGCCTTCTTCCAAGAATATATTCATAGGATTGCTGGCTAAGAATCCCATTGATGACAGTGGGAGAGTCTGAGACATGCCTAGCTCACTGCCATGCAAATCAGTGGGACGTCTGAGTGCTTATGCCCTTTACATTTAGCACCCTATACATTTTCTTACCCCAAACAGAAGTCATCCAGATTATGTTACAAAATGTTAACAGTTTACACATATAGCCTCCCCCCTTTTTAAAGCAAGTTTTGTGGCATAGGCAGAAGCAATAGAAAAAAAGATAAACTAGACACATCCAATTATTATGTGCATTGCAGTGGTTTACATAACTGCACCTCCTGATAGAAAATGCCAACACTGGACAGCAGGAGTGTCGCAAATATGCTTCCAGATATACATTAACTATCATGGCTGAGTCGAGTCAAACTCTGGGGCAGCAACATGCGAATGGCAAGAATCTGGTGTCCTTTATTTACTTGGGAAATAAAGATTTCACACCTTGGGTATCTAAAATGAAGCTCTAGAAGCAGTTGGGTCTCCAGCTGTTTTTGGACTACAATTCCCATCATCCTTGACCACTGGTCTTGCTAGCTAGGGATGATGGGAGTTGTAGACCAAAAAGTAGCTGGATACCCAAGTTTGAGAAACACTGAGTGTTCAAGGTGAATGTCTTAAAAGGGGAGGGGAGGAGGTTTGTTGACAAAATGGCTCCTGAAGGTTCTCTTCAACACTGCAGGAACTCACATTTCACCTTTGCTTACTGAGAAGTTGTGGGCAGTGAACCAGGCTGGGAGACGACTTAAGTGTAGATGGAGGCTAGTTGAACGTTTGCTGCCTACCAAGTGCTGGTGAAAGACAAAGGAGCAGAATTTCTTGCCCCCGTTGTGTCCTCAGCGAGCCATTGGAAGAGCAAATGTACCATGTTTTTGTTTCTCGGTAACCGTTAATTTGTATTTGTAGCGACTATACTAGATCATCCGTATGAAATAACCACGCGTGTAGAATTGTGTCGGTTTTTACTAACATCTGTTTTGTTTTCCTTTGCAGATTGTTCTCGAAGCACCAATACTTTGATTCAAGAGGAATGTTCATTTCCATAGTGTTCTCAGCACCGTTGCTGCTGAATGCTATCGTTATTGTGGTAAGAGTTGCTGCTTTTTCTTTCTTTCTTTTGCCTTACAAATGTGTGTGCTCAGATGTACAAGTGGGGCCTGCAACAGAATGCTGCTGTGTGGAATACCTGGGTCCAGGGAGCCAGCTATGCCCTTTTCCAGGACAGACCATTATCTCTCTCCCTCCCCAGCCCCACCTCAGTCGAAGCATTCCATGCCCACGGAGCATGTTCAGTCCTCACAGGGCTGTTTTGTGTGCTCTCACTTCCACTTAAGGGGTTTTTTTCTTAATTTTTTTTAAACAACAACAACTGGAACCTTCTGGGGTTCCCTAAACATCTCAGTTGCTTATGGATGGTGCTGTAAGAATCCACAGTCAGCCCTGAACTTTGCAGTATGTCCCTGTTGTGACCGGTAGGTCGCTCTGGCTCCCACAAGTTCCAACGTTTTCGGAAGCCCACTGCACAAGACCTCGGAGCAGGGCCTTCAGTGTGGGTGCCCCTGTTCTGTGGAATAGCATTTATGTCAATATATGACAGGCATCCACTACCTGCACCTTTTGGAAACAACTGAAGGCATTTTTGTTCCAAAAAAAGCCTTTCCAGTTGGATGAATGGGCCTCTGCCATGGTTGTCTGTTTTGTATTGTTTTTGATATATATATATATATATATATATATATATATATATATGAGGGGTGTTAACTGTTTGCTATTTTTATTGTACATCACCAGATTCCCTTTATAGCAGACAGTCAGCATTCCCTTTATAGCAGACAGTCAGCATTCATTGCCCATTGAACATGTTCAGTCCCCATTGGGGTGCTTGGATTTTTGCCACCCCTTAGACCTTTTCTTCTGAAGGCTTTGGGGGGGATTTTTTTTTACAGATTTCAGGTGTCCCCCCCCCCCAAGTGACATCATACCTCCCTCTTGTACCTGAGTGGTGCCGTTTTGTCTACAGAAGGACCAGCCCTTGAAGAATAGTTGCTTGTTCGTATACAAAAGGACTTCACTCGCCTACATAATTATTTGTTTTGCTTTTCAGATCGCTTGGGTTTATAAAACAGTGAATGTAATGACAGAACTGAAGACGGCGCAGCTAAAAAGGAAAGCAAGAAGAGAAAATAAGAAAAGTCAATAAATAATGGTTTCTCCTGTAAATGTATGTGGGATGCCATCATTCTTAACAATGTAAGGTTGAAAGATTTGAGCTTTGATGCAATTTTCTTTCACAAGTTTTACAGGGTTGGGATTTTTTTATTTTTATTTTTTGTCTTTCTCTTAAATGATTCTTTTAACTTAAATTGTTGTCCGCTGTGAATTATATCCCAATACTGTGTGAGTGGAGCAGGACTTCACCTTCCTTCCTTTTCTCTTGCAGCCCTCTGTGTTAGCCCCAAATCTGCTCTGAAGGTTCCCCAACCTTCAGGTGTGTGGATGTGGCTGTGACACAGCTGTGGAGAGGAAGGAAGTCAGTTCTGTGGATGAATGGGCACAATTGGATGCTGCCCTAGGCCAGGCATGTCCAGCTCTCTAGAGACTGTGATCTACCCATTACCATTGCCAAGAGTTGTTGAGCTTTTTTTGGGGGGGGGGTGCCCTGAGTTGTCCGGCTATTTTGGGGGGAGAATTATATAAAAAGGCTCACGCAGTATGCCATCAGCCCTCCATAAAACACTCAGCCAACGACGCAGTGAATACAGTGGTACCTCGGGTTACATACGCTTCAGGTTACAGACTCCGCTAACCCAGAAATAGTGCTTCAGGTTAAGAACTTTGATGCAGGATGAGAAGAGAAATCGGGCTCTGGCGGCGCGGCAGCAGCAGGAGGCCCCATTAGCTAAAGTGGCCTTCAGGTTAAGAACAGTTTCAGATTAAGAACAGACCTCTGGAACAAATTAAGTACTTAACCTGAGGTACCACTGTACAAGCTTTCGCGACAGCGGCCGCAATGAAACATAGTGCAGGGGGCAGAGCGATCTATCAGGAGCACACTGATTTTAATTCCACAATTGACCTGGAGCACCCCAAAGATCTACCTGTCGATCGCGGTCGACCAGTTGAACATGTCTGTCCTAGGCAAACGACCTTGTTATGAGCCTGTAGTATTTTAAAATATTTGTACATCTGAGTTGTAAATTAATACTGTATATTGCTGTATATGCCATGAAATGTAAGTTTACTGTTTTTACATTAAACTTTTTATTTTATTTTAGGTGTTCATTGAGTTGTTTATTTGTTATAAAAAGGAGCTATTAAGACACTTGTAAATACATCTAGGCTGCAATTCTGTATGCTCTTACATGAGAGTACACCCTGCTGGTTTCTGTTACCTGTGAGTAGACATGTAGAGGAATGCAGTGTAAAGTTGAAATCCTATGCAATTTACCAAGGGATGGGTTTCACTGAACCCAAGTTGCTGAAATCCAACAATGTCTGACCAGTAGTAGACAGATTTCACCCTCCTCCTGCAGCTCCCCGCATGCCCCCCACACCAGTTTTGGGAAATTGTTGGACTTTCCAGAGCAGAAAGGGGTGGCTGCAGAAGAAGGAAAAGTTTCATTGTGTGGTGATGATGATGATATATTGATTTATATCCCACCATTTTCCCTGAGGGGACTCAAGACAAATCGCTAAAAACATAGGGGGGGGAATTGTTTAAAACATTAAAAGAATTAAAATTATATACATTTATAAGAACTGTTAAATACATATAAATCATTACATTAAAAGCAGCACCGGGCTGGCCCTTTCATTAAAAGCGGTCAATAGAAAGTCTGTGCAACACTGGATGTTGCCCAATGAGACTTACCGTATTTTTCGCCCCATAGGACACACTTTTCCCCCTCCAAAAATGAAGGGGAAATGTGTGTGCATCCTATGGTGCGAATGCAGGCTTTCGCTGAAGCCTGGAGAGTGAGAGGCATCGGTGCGCACCGACCCCTCTCGCTCTCCAGGCTTCAGGAAGCTATCCGCAAGCCTTGCAAGCCCAGCGGGAGTTCCCGCGGGCTCACAAGGCTTGCGGGCAGCAGCCTGCAGCCCCCGCGAGTGTCCGCAAGCCTTGCGTGCCCGGCAGGAGGTCCCGCCGGGTGCGCGAGGCTTGGGGCGGCACCCTGTCGCCCAAAGCACAGGGAGCCCTCCAGAGGGTGCCCCATGCTTCGGGCAGGTGAGTGCAAGGCTTGGGGCGGCAGCCAGGGCTGGGGGGGAAATAATTTTTTAAAATTCATTTCCCCCCCACAAAACGAGGTGCGTCCTATGGGCCGGTGCGCCCTATAGGACAAAAAATACGGTAACTTCATTTATTTAAAATATTTTAATACCACTTTTCATTTAAAAAGCGCAATGTGAAAATTGCAATAAGCTTAACACCTTCAGTATAATCAGAAAAAATAGTAAATCTGAGGCAAATAGATGAAGAACATTGGTATTTATTGCCAGCAAAGGTTTGGGGTAAATAAAGCAGTGTTCAGGTGCGCAAAATGCCATTTATGCACCATCAGTTTGGGCGCATCTGCCACAATTTCGGCAGTAAATTGAAGGGGAAAGGCCATTGGATGCAGTCAAAGGCAGTCATCCAATCATTTGGTCACCTGTGCATGGATGGTACTGGCAAGGCTGTTCAGGAATGGTCGTCGTTTGCGAATCAGGTAAAGCAGGCAAAAATATTGCTTCCAAGAGAAACATGCATAGGATTGTTCTGTTTGTCAACCTACCCACCCAATTCCATGCAAATGAAGTGGTACAGGCAGAGATGGGCAGTGACCCTTTTGACCAAAGCCAACAACCACCCCTTGGAATCGGGTGCAAAAGGGAATTTTTTCAATTAGCAGCTCCAGCTCTTAAAAAGGTAAATGACACTCACTGTTAATACTTTGCATGTGTAATACCAAAAGCATCTTGAAGGCAGTTTTACCTGGTGGGATCATTTCCTCGTGACATTAAAACTGAGGGAACCTGAGAAATATTTAGAAACCTAAATAGTGCCAGCTCGTGGAGCGGATTAAAAAAAATACCTTCGTTCAGAGCATGTAATGTTTAATATATCAAGCTGTGCTTTAAGCCATGTAAGAAATTAAACTGCTGTCATATCAATATAGCTTATGATATAGTTAACATCATAGCAATTGAAATGTTCCTTTGTGATAGTAGAGGTTTCTTTAGCAGTTTGCTATAAGTGAGCCAAATATTACGGAAAATGTTTAAAAACTGATAGTAAAATAGCTTTGACCTGCTCTTTCCTCCCTCCCTCTCTCCCATATACATACATAAACACAATTCATGTACTGCTTTAAAAACAAGAAGTAGGACAATTTATTTTCATGGTGTGTTTTTTTCTAAAGGTGTGATTCCTTTCAGGGATTACTGTCAAGGTACGCTATTATGCTCATAACAGGACTAGATTTATGAAGTGGTGGAATGATTTATGAAGTGATAAGACCAACAAAACTATGCTGACAAACCTAGATTGATTGCACCATAAACTTGGGGAAAAATACCTGGTTTGTTGTTAAAATAACTTTCCCTGCAGGAAGGGGGGGCGGGGGAAGTAAGCTTTGTGCATACTTAAGCGTCCTTTCTCCTAACAGTTTTTACTGCTGTTTGGGACGAAAGTGTTCCCTCCTTAATTCTGCAGTGTACCTGAGGAAAAAAAGGGTGAATTTAGGCCATTCCTCTATCTGATAATTTTGAACAAAATGGCCTGAAACCAGAACTACCGTGCTGCAAACAGAACAGCCCCGTCCTGTTCCTATTTGTAGAACCTAAGATAAAAGGCAAAATGTACAGGCACTTTTGCGAATGAGACAAACTAGCCTGCGTCCCTCCTTTGGTGTTTTATTTTTAGCCCACTACCTGTTGTGGGAAAGTTCCTGGGGACACCCATGAACTCTACACAGTATTTGTGTGTAGATGGAACGCCTTCATGCAAAGGGGCCTCCTAACAGCTGAGATCCCACTGCATGTAGAGGATGCAGATGGCATTGTGGTCTAAACCACTGAGCCTCTTGAGCTTGCCGATCAGAAGGTCAGCGGTTCGAATCCCGGAGACTGGGTGAGCTCCCGTTGCTCAGTCCCAGCTCCTGCCAACCTAGCAGTTCAAAAGCATACCAGTGCAAGTAGATAAATAGGTACTAGTGTGGCAGGAAGGTAAATGGCATTTCCGTGCGCTATGGTTTCCATCATGGTGTTCCGTTGTGCCAGAAACGGTTTAGTCATGCTGGCCACATGATCCGGAAAGCTGTCTGTGGACAAACACTGGCTCCCTCGGCCTGAAGCGAGATAAGCACTGCACCGCATAATCGCCTTTGACTGGAATTAACCTTCCAGTGGTCCTTTACCTTACCTGTATGTAGAGGACCTCTATGCATGTACATTGGTGAGAACAAGGGATTTGCATTGGTTAGTTTAGGGATTTAAGTCTCTAACCTATGTCACAGGGTTGAGAGGGAAAAGGAAGACCCAAAGGGCTATACGCTCTGTGCACTGCTGAATACTACAGAAAACATCCCACTTTACTTTTCTTTTACATCTGTCACCATGTGTTCTGAGACCAAGTGCAGCAGAACGGCTTGAAAGCCCAAGTGAAGAGTAAACACAAATTACCGTATACAAATGTTTCCATTTCTTGCTGGTTACCACTCATTTAGGCCTGAGTCATAAAGAGAAATGAGCATTTGTGAGCAAGATTAGAATCATCGTTGTAGTATAATTTGCCAAACGAACCACTAGGTGCTGCTGTGTCACAAACTTTCTCAAAAAACGGGCTTTCCCGTTTTTCCCTCTTACCTCCTTTACCAGAAGATTTCCGTGTTTAAATACTTAAATGCAATCACATGGAAATATAAATTAATGTATCTTTTGTTTTTTTTAAAAAAAGATTTTTATTAAAGTTTTCAAAGTATTACAAAAAGATAGAAAAAAGAAAAATACAAAATAAAAATAGTTAAAAACAATTCAATCTTTCAATAACTTATATTTCATTTGCTTATTTCCCGGACCTCCTCACGCCTCCCTTTTCTGTATTCCAGTTCAGTTTGTTAGTTCAGCAAATCCCTCCCCTCTTTGTTTATCCTAATCTTCAATCTATAAATTAATGTATCTTTTGAGTATTTAGATTATTAACCTCCTTTCTAAGATAGGAGGAGGTGTCTGAGGGAACAAAAGTAGAAGTTTCATCAGGTTATCATTAATTGTTGGGTCTGATTATTGTCCTTCCACATACTCCGTAATGAGATAAACAATAATTAATTAATTGTTTTCTCAGTCCTACTCCACCATCTAGTGACTGAACGTCTAAGACCATCTGCGCACGTCAGGAGCATGGCCGAAAGCACTGGAGACAATCTAGGCATCATCTGTACTATATATTTAGAGTAGTACCATAGCACTTTAAGCAGCCATAGTTCCTCCCAAAGAATCCTGGGAATTGTAGTTTGTTAAGGGGCTGAGAGTTGTGAGGAGATCGCTGTTCTCTTCAGAGAGCTACACTTCCCCGAGTTCCCTCTGAGAGTACCGCTCAGAGTTGTCGTATTTGGGGGATGGGGTAGGAGTATGCAGTATTGGTAGGGGAAATAATACTGACTTACTTTGTTGTAATGCACATCTGGGCAACCCATGGGCCACAAGTAGACACCTGGGTCCCCCTTTCCCCCTGACACCAAATATTTAGAGAATAAATATCAGTCGACTTTCCTGCTCTTGCCTCCATAAGTCCACTCCACCTTTATCACACTAAACCTAAACTGGCTGCATGTACTTCCCATTATAATCAATGGGTATTAAGTCATGGCAAACTTTTCACATTTATTTCAATGGGACGCAAGTTCAACCAACTTAGTCTAAATCAGGCATAGGCAAACTTGGCCCTCCAAATGTTTTTGAGACTACAACTCCCATCATCCCTGACCACTGGTCCCGTTAGCTAGGGATGATGGGAGTTGTAGTCCCAAAACATCTGGAGGGCCAAGTTTGCCTATGCCTGGTCTAAATCAAACCCAGTGCCCCTTTTGGATAGAATGAGGAGTTAGCCATTCCCAGCAGCCCAGATGCAGACCTCCATGACTCCCCATTTTATTTGTCACTTACCCTGATGAAATGTTCTGGACAACTTGCAACATCACACACTGTCTTGTTGTGCTATTTTGGTTGGCCTAATAAAGTTATTGCCCTAATACAGATTTCTGGAATTCATGCGAGAGTTAGAGTGACAATCAGAAGCAGCTTCCTCAAGCTGTTATGGGAAATGAACACTTAAAAAAACCAAAACCCAAAAAACTACAATGTGTGAATAAAACCCAACAAGGAAATAGCCTATGAAGGCAACAGAAAGGCAAGCATGCCACCTCGTGGCCACAGCTGCAGTTGTAATATGGCATAAATAAGGTATACTATTCTTAGTATCAAATTGTAAATTTCAACAGAAGTAACTCATAAAATTCAACAAACTAACAAAGCAGAAGACCCAGTGGATCAGATCATTCTATAGTCAGTTCATGCATAAGGTCCATCCGTGTAATGGTGTCTATTCTACCTGTCTGTTCATAAAGTCCAAACCATCGTTGTTCGTTTGTTGAATTTTATGAGTTACTTCAGTTGAAATTTACAATTTGATACTATGAATAGTATACCTTCTTTAAGAACACAGCCGGTTACATTTCATGTGTTTATTGAGTATGCTTTACGTGACCATATGTTTGTTTGTTGTTATTTTGTTGTAATATAGCAGGCAGAAATTTGAATATGAGGAAAACAAGAAAAAAATTTAATGAGTTGGAGCTCTGCCCTTCAACAAGACACAGTAGCCCACTTAAACAGAAAAGCAAAAAGCAAAGCTACAGATGAATTAAGATGTAGTATAGTAACTGGTAACTGATGAACAAGTTTAATGCTGTAAAGAAGATGCAGATATGGGAAGAGAACTAACCACCTTCCCCTTCACAAGGCACAGTTTTAGAAGGCAAATACAATCATTTATTATCACATGGGCAGCAATGATAACTAATAAGTCATACATATATATGTCTCTCTTTGTGGCATTTATATCTGAACAACATTGTAGTGGGCTCCACAAAATCACAAATCTTTAGTGTTTTCTAACTTCTCTTGTGCCACAGGACAAGGCTTAGAGCTACTTTTGACGTCTGCTCTTTGACCTTAGAAACGTGCTTATCATAGGGGAGAACTGAGGACAGCCTATCCATCTCTCCTCCCTCCTACAAACACACTAACCATGTTTATAATCCTCTTGCATGATCTTCCTCTCTTTGGTCCTTCCTCCTTCAGTGATCCACCCTCGTAGGAAGGCATCCCTTTCCATTCTGACTTGCCTTTGTTTCCGTTCTGCTGCAGTTCAGCTTCTGACAAAAACACACACAACCCTACGTTATTTGTCTTGCTCTCTGCGATGATGAAATTTTACCTAATTAAGTACACAGTTGCTAACAATACTAGGGAACAACTTAGGATGTGCTCTTATTTTACAATATGGCACTGGCTAGTCCTGTGTGAGGTTTTCCCAGTAGTGATGTATGGAAGTGAGAGCTGGACCATAAAGAAGGCTGATCACCGAAGAATTGATGCTTTTGAATTATGGTGCTGGAGGAGACTCTTGAGAGTCCCATGGACTGCAAGAAGATCAAACCTATCCATTCTGAAGGAAATCAGCCCTGAGTGCTCACTGGAAGGACAGATCCTGAAGCTGAGGCTCCATTACTTTGGCCACCTCATGAGAAGAGAAGACTCCCTGGAAAAGACCCTGATGTTGGGAAAGATGGACAAGGAGAAGGGGACAACAGAGGACAAGATGGTTGGACAGTGTTCTCGAAGCTACCAGCATGAGTTTGACCAAACTGCAGGAGGCAGTGGAAGACAGGAGTGCCTGGCGTGCTCTGGTGCATGGGGTCATGAAGAGTCAGACACGACTAAACGACTAAACAACAACAAGTCCTGTGTGAATTGACAATGTGCCTTTTACCACACCTAACTCTCCCTGTGACTCGTTAACAATGGGCAAGCTGCCTTTGCAGGAAGCAATTACGAAACTCCTCCTTGAGCCATGGGCCAGAGGACCTTCCAGAGTTCTCTGGGATACCATTTTATAATGGATCTAAGCACACACATATTTGGCATACCACAGGCTTCCTCCTCAGCCCTCCAGATGTTTTGAGACTACAGTTCCCATCATCCCTGACCACTGGTCCTGCTAGCTAGGGATCATGGGAGTTGTAGGAGGGCCGAGGTTGAGGAAGCACCATCACATTGTAAGTTGACTTTCCTCTATTGCTACAGAGCTCAGAGCAGAGTATGGGCTGGGGAGGAGAGAAATGATGAAGATGTGACTTTGAGTACCACCTACACATTACAAATCTTTGTGAGGAACAAATCGTAGAACCCAGCTCTGAGACTGCGGGTGCACTGTGGGGACTCCATTATGCTTCAGGCTCACTTCTTCCAAGGCTGTATTCAATAAATACGTAAGGAAGTTATTATCTGAATTGCAAAAAATAGTGGAATGTCAAAGTGGACATGGATGCTCGCATGAGAGTAATCTCAAAATCGCCATGCTTAAGGTCAATTGCATTTGTACATTTAGAAAGAAGAGCTCAGATCTGTATAATACTGAGCCTTTTAATCACTTACACATGTTAAAGTGGAGCTGTTAATAATCCATTTGTCATGCTTTTATTGTTCTTTCACTTATTGACAGCTTTATTTTCCTGGGGAACCACAGTGAAACTGTTGGTGGCTTAGAGTTTTTGTGTGCCCTCCTCCCCCGCCACAAATATTGTTCCCACACTCTAATAGGACACACTTATAATAAAGTCTGTGAAAGGTATTTGATATTTATTTTGCATCTGGGGTTGATTAGCTGAGCCCACCTTTCAAGGAATGTGCTAGCTACACGTACAACACGCTGAATGCCAACATATCTCCATCTCTTTTGCAAAGAATTTTAGCTAATATCCATTTTCTCTGCGATGTCGTCTACAAATGCTTTTCAATACAGTTCTCATTTTCTGTTGGCGCAATCCCATTGTTTATCGTTCTTCATTGTTTATCACTGCAAGAGGTACAGAAAGGAAGAGGGGAGACGTGTCAGATGTCAGTCATGATAAACAAGAAGGATAGTGAATGAGAACCATGGGTAAAAATGTAAGTCTTCAGTAATGTCTTTAAAAAAAGGTAGCGGAGAAACAAGTTGGACCATGGATTCGAGCCCCACATTGGGTAAGAGATTCCTGCATTGCAGGCAGATAGACAAAATGACCCTCATGGTCTCTTCCAACTCTGCAATTCCATGATACTATGAATGATCAGGAGTGCACAAGATATGAGGTTTAAAAAGACCTGAAGATTGAAGAGGAGGAATGTGAGTTTCAGGAAGCGTCATAGCTCAATGATAGGGAACGTGTTCTGCATGCAGGTCCAATTCTTGGGAATCTTCAGGTATGTCAGGAAAAGGTTCCTACCTGAAACTGTGGAAGACTGCTGCCAGTCTCCATGCAAACAATACTGAGCAACGTGGTCTGAACTGGCAGCTTCCTATTAGGAGAAAGTGGAGATGACATACAGAAAGACGAGGAAGATGTCTTAAAACGAATAAAAGAGCTGAAATGTCATTCAGCAGGAGAACCACTGAAAATAAGTATTTAAGGGAGAAATAGTACTGTTTATTGAACTCCCAATAATCAGCAAAACTGGGGGGGGGGGTGTCTTGGGAGAATAATTCCATAGGACAATTTGAGTTGGATTTGGAAGAATGTCTCCCAAGCCACACTAGGTATGCATTTCAAGGGAACAGTGCATAATACTATTTAGATGGCATTGGACATGATAGACACCAAGCAAAATTTATGCAGAGATAATCTCTAATTTATGGAGACATCGGAACCCTACGGCATATTTTGGGGGGAATAGCAATCTTTTTGGAAATTAATAATGGAACATAAAACAGAAGTAACCACCTACAGTATGTCATATGATCCACTGGCAGCTCCCTTTTCCTATTTAAGATCCACAGTGCTGCTTGAGCATTCAGAAATGATTTTATCCTCAACAGCAACAAAGACAGCAATAATACTGAATACAGTGGTAGCTCGGGTTAAGTACTTAATTCGTTCCGGAGGTCTGTTCTTAACCTGAAACTGTTCTTAACATGAAGACCACTTTAGCTAATGGGACCTCCTGCTGCTGCCGCACCACCGGAGCACGATTTCTGTTCTCATCCTGAAGCAAAGTTCTTAACCCAAGGTACTATTTCTGAGTTAGCAGAGTCTGTAACCTGAAGCGTATGTAACCTGAGGTACCACTGTAGTTACTAAAAACTGGGAGAACAGTAATATTATCAGAGTTAGGGAGAGTGAACAGGTGGAAAATCATTTCCATGAAAAATGGAGTGGTTTTTTTATCAAATACTAAAATGAGAATGTGCAAGAAAACAAATAGTTTCACATATGTCACTAGGAGCTACAGAACATGGGGTGGATCTACACACGGGGGGGATAAACCGCTATAAATAAGTCAGAATTTTCCTGCCCTCTGGCGCCATCTGGTGTTGCATGTTTATGACACATTCAAATCGTTGTTTCTTTGCTAATGTAGCTGAGTCCATCATGTTGCTATTGCCTTTGGGTGCAATCCTAACCCCAGCTGCTATTCAGCTGGTTGAAGAAGCAGGGAGACTGTGGCATGTATAGCTCTGCCAGGGATGTCAGCTGAGCAAAAAGTGGGGAGGGGGTAGACAAATCACTGTTCCAACCTGGCACACTGATTGGGCCTGAATTGGGCCCAATGCTGTCATGTGATGGCAGTGGAGCGGACTTCAGACCTAATGGATCCTGGGCCAGGTTGAGGCCTTCCATTGGCTGCTGGTGCCAGCATAACTCTGCAACTGAAGGCTTCCAAAGTTGGCCAGATGGTCACCTCCACCTAATTCAACCTCAGCCTAGTGCAAAGAGGATTTGGGTTGCTCTGCCAGATAGTCATGATGTTTATATTCATTTGACTCGCTGTTCTTTTTTCCCTTTGTTTGCTGATTTGTAAAAAGAGAGAGCGAAATAAACAAAACTGCAATTAACAGCAACTCAGGAGGTAGTCAGCATACCACTCACCAATAATCCTGCTGTTGCGCTCAACAGGAAGCAATAAAACAGGCAGAATCTGGAAGCAGGCAGTCTTTATTTAAAGGCAGAGGGACCCTGCAAATTCTCAGTAGGACTTTGCCATTCCATGATGGAGACGATAGAAATGCAGTTGCATTTTAACTTTTTTAAAAAATACGAATAAAAAACCACAAAGCATATCTGAAAAATTGTGGGAGGTCATCAGAGACAGCACTAGAATACAAATGGCAATGACATCAATTGGAGTCTCCATAAATGAAAGTGATCAAATGATGAAAATACTGGACTAAATACAGTGGTACCTTGGTTCTCGAACAGAAGAAGAAGAAGAAGAAGAAGAAGAAGAAGAAGAAGAAGAAGAAGAAGAAGAAGAAGAAGAATTTATTTATATCCTGCCCTCCCCAGCCGAAGCCGGGCTTAGGGCGGCTAACAACAATAAAATAAGACAACATTTTAAAATCATTTCATTAAAAATAAAAAATAAAATATTTCAAATAAAATTGAAGGCAACTATTGGGTAGAGTTCTGAGAAAATTGCCAAAGGAGAGGGTCAGTCTGTCCCCTGGCCAAAGGCTTGGCGGAACAGCTCTGTCTTGCAGGCCCTGCGGAAAGATGTCAAATCCTACAGGGCCCTAATCTCTTGTGGCAGAGCGTTCCACTAGATCGGAGCCACTGCCGAAAAAGCCCTAGCTCTGGTTGTGGCCACCCTAACCTCTCTGTGGCCTGGGACCTCCAAGATGTTTTTGTTTGAATCCGTTCCAGAAGTCCATTTAACTTCTGAAAAAGTTCAAAAACCAAGGCGCAGCTTCCAATTGGCTGCAGGAGCTTCCTGTACTCAGTCAAAAGCCGTGGAAGTCCCATTGGATATTCGGGTTCCAAAGAACGTTTGCAAACCGGAACACTCACGTCTGGGTTTGCGGCGTTCAGGAGCCAAAACGTTCGAGTTGCAAGATGTTCGACAACCAAGGTACAACTGTAGTTAGTATGGAAGCAGTCTATGCACCTCATGGTGAAGGACAGGTAATAATTAAACAAACATTTCACAAACTACTTTTATAGGCAAAGGAAAGTAGAGGGACTTAATCAAAGACTCCATTATGCTTTTCACCAAAAGAAAATCAGATTCCTTGTCCACGACTCATACTGTGTTATCAGCTGTTTGAAGAATTAACACTTTTGGTATTCCACCTAACACCCTGAGGGCAATTTGGCCAGTGGTTTGTGTTTCCAGCTGTAAGCATTTGTCATTATGGGATCCAGTCTCAGCTTTTTTGGGAGCACAAAATAATTAGCATCACAGAGTTCATAAAAGTTATGCAGTGCTTTCCTGTGAGATCTCCCGCTGCTGTCCAAATCCTAGGTAGTAATTAAAATGCGCACACGGGTTTTTCTTCTGATCTTTTCAAAATTCTCTTTGCTTCTCTTAAAACACATTTACTCTCTTCCTTGCTTCAGAGTTCGGCCTCCAAATTTTGTTTTAGGGAAAACTTGGTGACAAGCTGGGTGCCAGCACCACCACCCTTATAGCCTGGTCTTGCCAAAATTACTTTGATGCATCACTTGCAGGAACCCCTAAATTGTACTTAAAATTTTATTTTTAAGTGACAATTCAGTCGCATCCCTGACAGAGGATGTTAAGCATCTGAGAAATCATTATTATCTCTTCCAGTGATTCCTTCACATAAGATAGGTTAGAGCGTCACATGATATATTTAGCATTGTAGACTATGTGGAAATAGCCATTCCTCATGCAAACTCCAAGATGGCAGAAGTCCTTCAAAACAGATGCAAATTAAACATGATTTGTATCATCTGGTATTAATTACCATACAACGACTCTACGCTTACTCTTTTTATTGCCAGGGGTCATTTAAATAACCCTAAGCCTCAAGTACAGAATGCTTGATTTATAAAAACCTGTTTTTAAAATCATTTTAATAGTCCTGTCCTGGATTCCACATAATATTATTCCAGTATATGGTCTTTGTTTCTTTTCCCAGTTCTGACATACCAAACATGGACTAGATTTATGTTATATATTATACTACTTAGCCTGGATCAGCGTACAAAAAACTGGGGGTGGGAGGAGCTGGAGGCAAATTTTAGAGGACAAAGTCAAAAATAGGGCTGTTTCCAGAATAAATACTAAAACCACCTGTTTCTGCATAAATAATCAAATGCAGGGTTCTAATCCAGTATAGCCTCGTACAAATTCATATCATTTCTATTTTAACAAAACTCTGCCTCTGACATTTGTGGGGGAGCATTACAGTGTATATGACATTTCTGTATGGGTTGGATCATCATCTCTATAGGGTGCATGATCACATCTGTGTTCTCACGCATACATACTTAAAAAATATTTATATATGTGCCCACTGTGGGAGTGGATTTCGACACTAGGATATGATATATTATTTAGTTGTTGTCCTTCCTTGTTCACATTAGTGAGATCAGCAGAGTATCACCCTTTGCAACTTAAACTTAGAAGCTAAGAAAAGATTGGTCTGAAATTCTAGAAACAATAATCCATAATGCTTTGAAGCAGACTGGATTTTCCTGGTATTACTCCTCACAGAGTTCTCTCTAGCAATTTTTTCAGTAAATCTCTGTGAGCCTCAGCCCCTTCATGTGCCTATCTGGCAAAACATGAATTGTTGATTTGACTGCAGTAATGTCCCATGCCCACAGCAAAGTGATGACCCTCCAAATGTTACTGGACATCTATCATTCCTGACTACTGACCATGTTTGCTGGGGTTGATAGGAGTTAAAGTCTAACCACATCTGCACAGCAACATCAAGTTTCTCAGAGCTGCATTAAGGAGTCCATATTTGTACACTATTTGGGTGATTTGTTCTACTGAGTAGGAATTGAGCTGGTGATAACTGTGTCCCATTAAAGATGTTTATTCCGTTAGCATCTCTGTGGAATTTGAGCCGTCTGATGTTGACGATGTGGGCTCAAAGGTACTCTTTCTGTTTGCCTGTTATGCACAGCTTAATTCTTTTCAGACCCAATCATTTTGTATTTCCAACTTTTTAATGAAGCTATTGCAGTAACTGTAACTGGCGTGTTATTAATTGTCATGTATCCAGTAGCTTAATGGCATATGTCACAAAAGTTGCTTGGAGTTGCAGCTGTTTACAGTCTTGTAAGGAGGCAAAAATTTCTCCCCAAGCTCATGCAGAAGAGCTGGAACAACTTTCGTTATTACAAAAAAGGAGTACTATAAAAGATTTGGAATGCTTATTGGAGCTATCCATTGCATCATTCTCTCTGCTTATGAAGTTTGTGCTGTGAGTGTGATTGCTTATGTCACTGAAACAGCACCACCCACACAAAAGAGGGAATAGTAGTAATACTACAGTGGTACCTCAGTTCTTGGATGAAATCCGTTCTGGAAGCCCGAACAGCTTCCAAAACTTTCGAAAACTGAGGTGCGGCTTCCCATTGGTTGCAAGAGCTTCTTGCACTCAGCAGAAGCCATGTCGCACGTTCTGAAAAACGTTTGAAAACAGAAGCATTTACTCCTGGGTTTCTAGCTTTTGGGAACCGAAAAGTATGACAACAGAGTTGTTCAGGAACTGAGGTTCCACCGTAGTAGTAGTATACCACCCTTCATCCATAGATCTCAGACCCTCCAAGTCTCCCTATTTTCCAGAGACATTCCTGATTTAGAGAAGCCATCCCGGTTTCTGATTTGATCCCAGAATGTCCCATTTTTCCTTAGGATGTCCCTATTTTCATTGGGAAAATGTTGGACCCCCCAAACTGCCTGAAGGCAATCCTTTATAGGGAAGGGCTTTTAAAATGTTTTATTATGTTTTTATATATGTTGGAAGCTTCCCAGAGTGGCTGGGGCAACCCAGTAAGATGTGTGGGCCATAAATAGTCAAATTATCATTATGGAGTGGGACGCCCCTATTTTCATCAGAGAAATGTTGGAGGGTTATGAGATCTCAGGGTAGTTCACAACACATTCCGGCTTGGCAGAACCTCAAGGTTTGTGAAAATACCTTCAGGGGGATAGATTCAAAATAGCTCAGTGAGGATGGAGCCACAGAATGCTGACAGATTGTTGGAAGGACAAAGGAAAACCAGGCTAGCAATACTTCTGCTGGGAACTCCTCACTCAGGCCTAGTTGTTTAGTAGCCGCTGTCAAAATTGTAGTTGCAAACTGATAGCACATTGGAGTTTGATAACAGCAGCATCCCAATCCCACTTCCGCACTGAGTGGATGTGAATACCCAGGAAAGCAATCTTAAAGTCATAGTTAGAAGCTTGTTGAAAGTTGGGAACTGTGCCACAGTGTGTGTGTGTGTGTGTGTGTGTGTGTGTGCGCGCGCGCACACACACACACACACACACACACAAAGAAGAGCCGATTCAGTGTTATTGGGAAGGGAATTGAAAACCAGGCAGCAAGTATTATAACAACATGATATTAATTTTGGTGTAGCTACTGTTAGACTGTGTATGGTTCTGCTTGCCTTATTTCAAAAAGAGGATGTTCTAGACTAGAGCATGGGAAAGCAGAGAAAATGGCAACAGGAATATTCAAAGGGTTGGTGAATATTCCATTTGAGGAAAGACTAAAGATGAGCATGATTTTGCATGTGGTGTATATAAAATCATGAATGGCATGGAAAGAAAGAGGCCAGGACTTTCTGGAGGTTGCCTAAACGACTGAAATATGAAATGACACCTTTAATTTGCAGAACAGTTGGAGATCACGGTAGTCATTGCTGCTTTTCACCCAATAGGAATCAGATAGCTATGAGTCTATGCCACGAGAAGGGGCGGGAGAGAGGGCAAAATCTGAGATTTCTTAACAAGCTGAGATCAGGATAGATTTGCAAACTCTTTTTGATGGCTCCCTTGTACTGTTAGCTTGTGCCGTAACATTCTAATTGTGGGCCTGTTGCCCTTGACGTGTTGTTTTCTGGGGAAGACTTTTTGAAAAGAAAGAAAGATTAAAACCATCCTGTCCCTTAGTCATATAGCATGACTCATTGCTATCCATTGCGGTGACTTGTACATTTCATATTGTTCTTTCCTCAAACTAATATTCCCTCTTGTCTTTTGCAGCAAAGTGTATGCAAAGGAGACCAAACCAAAGATGACACACTGAACGGCTAAAATGAAACAGAAAACCTAGGAGGATAAAATACATTGTCAATCAGAGCACGAAAGATCTTGGCTTAAAGGACCAGAATTGATACTTTTGTGAAATCAATAATCCACCAAGTGTAAACCGTGCACTTTTGCCTTCCTCTGCCGTGGAGTTAATATCCAAATCGATGGTATCCAAAGGCAATTCAAAACCCAATAATAAAAAACCATGGGCATCTCGTCGGGGGGAGATTATCTCACATGTACGAGAAAGTTAATTTCCTTGCCATGCAAAAAGCAGGAGAGCTGGTGGGAATCAAATCGAGAAGAGCTTGCTCATTATTGCCTTTTCAAAAGCTTTCCCCTCTCTAATAGGAAAGTTTGTAACAGAGCTATAAAACAATGGCACCTGTGGAAGTTTTCAGGGCAAATCACAAACCCATAAGAAGGAAGACTACAACCTGTGTCCACATTATGTCAGTTGTAGCTGAGAATTAGTGCCTGCCTGGTAAATTCTCATTTGGATCTAGTGAGGTTTTTCAATGTAATCTTAAGGAAAGGCCTAAAGAGAAGAAAAAAAAAACAAGTACCATATAGAAATCAAAAGATCTAATACAGTCATACCTTTTTTCTCAAACGCCTTGATACTCAGACGTTTTGGCTCCCGAATGCCAAAAACTCTGAAGTAAGTGTTCCGGATTCCGAACGAATGTCTGATGTGGCTTCCAATTGAGTGCAGGAAGCTCTAGCAGCCAATCAGAAGCCTTGGTTTTCGATTGGTTTCATGAGTCGAACAGGATCCTGGAACGGGTTAAGTTTGAGAACCAAGGTTGCACTGTATAATGTACAATACTGAAAAGTGCTGACTGCACAAGTGTTGCAGCTTGAAAAAGAGCTTTTCTGAGTGGGGAGAAAGAATTGAGCAACTTTTGAATTATTATTTTTTAATCTTTCTGTCAAAAAAAAATCATCCAATTTGCAAAATGAATATATTTTCCAAACAGATGCAGATGAGACTGTTTGCATGTTATTCAAACTGATAAACTGGTTTCTTTTCTGCTTTGTGGGATATCATATACAGTCGTGCCCCGCAAGACGAATGCCTCGCAAGATGAAAAACTCGCTAGACGAAAGGGTTTTCCATTTTTGCGTTGCTTCGCTAGACGAATTTTGCTATGGGCTTGCTTCGCAAGACGAAAACGTCTTGCGCTTTTTTTTTAAAGCCGCTTGAAGAGGCGCAGTTGCGATGGACCGTGCTTCGAAAGACGAAAAACATCGCAAGACGAAAAGACTCGCGGAACGAATTCTTTTCATCTTGCGAGGCACCACTGTACCTGTAGCCATGCCATTGTGCAATGCTAACTATTTTATCTGAGCAACCTGTTTCAGGTATGAATCCAGATGTGAATCACCTGAGATATGCAGATGAACCTGAATGCAACCATGGTAAGAGTTTGGTAGTTCCCGCCTCCCCTCTTTTCCCAAGCTCTTCTATGCTTTTTCCATCCAATGCTATTTGTGTGTGTGTGAAAGAGTGTGTTTTTACAAAAACAATACATTACTAGCATTACCACTATTAAGGCGAAAGAAGCTCTCAAGGCTTACATTCTGCAAACGATCACACCATGAGTGCAAAACACAGCTGGAGTATATATAATGAGAAACTTTATTGTGTACCCAAATAACCATGTTGCCAACATGGGGAAGGAAAAGATAACAACCCCAGAAGACAGGGGATATTTATATCAACTTAATGAGGCCCCACTCAAACCCAGCTGTGAACATGTGATGAATCCACACACCCTCTGGGCACAAAAGGAAAGAGAGTATCCTGCGTTGACTTTAATTTGCACATACACTGACATGAACTACATTGCATTTTCTTATTGTTTTCTATCTAGCGTTGTATTTTCTGAGCTGATTAACACCAAACATAGAGGTCATTACAGGCAACTAAACTCAGTCACGGTAGCTTTGGTCATCTGTATCGTTCTACCAACCATCCAAGGTCAGGTAAAGGTAAAGGATCCCTGGACTGTTAAGTCCAGTCAAAGGCGACTATGGGGTTGTGGCGCTCATCTCACTTTCATGCTGAGAGAGCTGCCATTTGTCCACAGTCAGCTTTCTGGGTCATGTAGCCAGCATGACTAAACCGCTTCTGGCATAATGGAACACCGTGACGGAAACCAGAGCGCATGGAAACACCGTTTACCTTCCTGCCGGAGCGATACCTATTTATCTACTTGCACTGGCATGCTTTTGAACTGCGAGGTTGGCAGGAGCTGGGACAGAGCAACGGGAGCTCACTCCATCATGGGGATTTCAACCGCCGACCTTCTGATCGGCAAGCCCAAGAGGCTCAGTGGTTTAGACCACAGCACCACCCTCACCCAACCATCCAAACCTGTTAGTGGTAACATAGTCAGAAGCAGGAAGGGGAGAGAAATTTGTTTAACAGCTGAACCTATGTAATTCACTCTTTCTAAAACAATACGTGAAATTAAACATAACCATCCTCCGTAATTCACACTTCTCAGATTTTTGCAATGCAGCTCTCCAGCCAAGTATCATGTGCAAAAATGCATTTACTAGGGTAGAATGTGCATGAAATATGCATATACTATAGTGAATGGATGGGAAACAGAAATGCGATGTGTTAGGGAAAATAAGCTTTGCAAAAAAATATGTTTGTTAGGCAAAATGGCATACAAAAATGTGTATTTCAGGAGTCATTCAGTTGAATGTCTCAGGTCTTCAAGTGAGTTCCCTGTCCCTGAGACCTGCTAAGACTGTAAACTGGATAGTTGGTACTGGATAATTGATATTATAGCGTCAGCTAAATAATCTCCGCGGACCATCATAGGAAGATAAGAAGCTGTCTTATGTTGAGTCAGACCATTGTTCTATCTAGCTCAGTGTTGTCTTCACTGATTGGCAAAAGGGATTGCAGAGTTTCAAGCCAATCTCCCCCAGACCTACCCAGAGATGCCAGGGGTTGAACGCAGGAGCTTCAGCATGCAAAGCAGATTCTCTGCCACGGAGTTAAAAGCCTTCCCCAATGGGAAACCATCCCGCTCCATTAGCATTTGAGAAGGGCCACTCTAAGGCCCCCCCACAGCTGTGGAGATCAGAGTGAGTGAGGACAGTTAACATTGCTCTGGGTGTTGGGATTCACAGAATGCTGTGTGAGATAGTAAGTCATAGAATCATAGAGTTGGAAGAGACCACAAGGGCCATCGAGTCCAACCCCCTGCCAAGCAGTCTGGGGCTTGAGGTTGCTAGCTGATGCAACTGGCTGATGCAACCAGCCTGCAATACTTTCTATGGAAGTGCTGGGTCAGAAAGACTCAGCAGTAATGTGCGGTCAGTTGATTGGCTGTCATCAGTTTAAAAGGGAAACCTGTCCAGCAGTAACGGTGTGGTGTAGAGTGTGGTCAGAGAGAGAGAGAGAGAGAGATAGAAAGGTCTTCCTATTTGCCTTAAGGAGCAGCCTGGTACTCTGTTTGACTGTATGAACTGCTCGTGTATTATAGCCTGAAGATATTTGTATATATAAGGTAAAGGGACCCCTGACCATTAGGTTCAGTCATGACCGACTCTGGGGTTGTGGCGCTCATCTCACTTTATTGGCCGAAGGAGCCGGCGTACAGCTTCCAGGTCATGTGGCCAGCATGACTAAGCTGCTTCTGGCGAACTAGAGCAGCGCACAGAAACGCTGTTTACCTTCCCGCTGGAGCGGTACCTATTTATCTATTTGCACTTTGATGTGCTTTTGAACTGCTAGGTTGGCAGGAGCTGGGACCGAGCAACGGGAGCTCACCCCATCATGGGGATTTGAACCCCCGACCTTCTGATCGGCAACTCCTAGGCTCTGTGGTTTAACCCACAGCGCCACCCGTGTCCCTATATTTGTATATATAGCTCACAATAAATATACTGCACTGAAGAACCTGGAACTCTGAGCATTTCTGCTAAAGCGCCATGGAGAATTCACGACACTAGGTAATGTTATTTTAAGCATCTGCCAAATTTCTAGGTGTTTTGGTTGCCATTTCCGTAGAGAAGGCTCCATAGAAGGCTCACTTTGCTTTCTTGTCTCTTGGTAGCTTGGTAGGAGAGCAGTGTATAAGCCCATCCTTGCTAAGCATAAGCCTAGTGAGATGAGTGTTCCACGCTCAAAGTTTGTCATTTGTGCCCCAAAAGTACACTTACTAGTGCTAGAAAATCGCAAAATGCATCAGAGTAGATACGAAGCTAAATGTACCGGAAATGAAGGAAGAGTCGTTCTTCATGGAAGCGCTGTATACAATTGACATCAGACCATCCAAACGCAATTGCCTTAAAATGACTGCTTCAGTCTTCAGGGCATTGAAAGAAACAGGACTATATTACTTCTTTGCTATTTCTGTCTATGAAAAGGGAGCAGATGTATCTACGTAGCTGCGAATGTGTTTCATTAAAAAAAAGGAAGAAGCTAAAAACTGTTGGATCAGCGTTTGATATGCCAAGGTAGCTGTGGAATAAGTCCGACAATATCAGTTTTACCCCCCCCCCCAACGCACACTGTTTTACTGGTAAAGTGGAAGAGAGGGAGAATAAACTGATTCTCACCACTAAGCAGAAGCAAACGGCCTAGGAGGCTGATGGCACTCATCTAACCTTCTGACAATGGAGTCACTGCTGCTTACTGGGCAGAAGAAGGATTAAGAGGTTTGTGAAGTCCATTCAGCAGTCCTGCTGGTGTGTTTGCACCATGCCAACCTCCCTGCTGCCTAGCTCCTCTCCTTCCTAATAAGCAGCAGTGACTCAGCTGTTGGGAGGTCAGATGAGTGCCACCACCCCACCAATCCTCCTGCTACTAAGACCTGGTGGTTTGCCATCTAATTTATGTGTAACTCTTAACTTAAAGAACACAGAACTTTATTGGGTTAGCATCCTCAAGTGCTCTCTCTCTCTCTCTGTGTGTGTGTGTGTGTGTGCAATTCTTGCTCTGAGCAACTGTTCCTGTGAAAAAGTTCATTGTAACTTGAAAGTCTGCTTCCTGTATTTTGAACATTGGCTGGACAAATCTTATTTTATTTGTGCTTTGAGCAGGGGTCAGTGGGGCTGCATCGTGGGATAAAGTAAGAGAGAAATGAGCTTATCAATGCTCTGTGGACTCCTTGTGTGGCCTTTGACCACCCAGCAGACTGGCCCAAGAGAGTGGCAGGAAGGAAAGCTGATCTTGCACCGCAGATGGACTTGTGAGGGGCTGGGGGCTGGGGAAAGGACATATATGTTATGGCCCTATGCAAGCAGTGTTTTGACTTCACAGACAGCCACACAGGGATGGTCACCTTCCCGCTTCCCTCCACCAGCTGCAGATGTCTTCGGCAAATCATTATTTCACAGTCTGAGTTGTGTGTAAAGGTGATAAAAAGAACTTGCCTTACACAGTTATTGTGAATGTCAAGCTGGCTCCACATCATGGTGGCTAAGAACCAAACTCCACATGACATTAGATATCATATTGGCCTGAATATAAGCCTCACCTTTTGCCCAAATTCTGACCGTGAAAAGTTAAAGTGCGGCTTAAATTTGCGACCTTACAAAAAGCTTTTACGATATTGTTGCTGAAACAGACATACAGTAAAGCAGAATGGGTGTGAGTGCCTGAGGAATTTTAAGGGAGCGGCTTATATTTGGGTATTGTCTCTCTCTTTTTCTTCCCTTGAATTTTAAAGGTGCGGCTTATATTCGGGTGCGGCTTATATTCAGGCCAATACGGTACATCATCTGGAGCCACATGAAACTTTGGAAAGTGGTAAATTAAATGAATAATAGGGAGGTGGGATCTACCATCTAGTGGAAAATATCCTGGTTTGGGGCAAGGTGCTTGTGAATGTGCCCATTGTCCAGCTTCAGGTAAGCTTGGAGAAAGCTGATTACTTAAATCCATTACAGTCTGGCCAAGGGACTCCAGAGCCATAATCAGAAAGTAGTTATAGGACGTCACTGTGGAAGCTGTCCAGTGGTGTTCCACAGGGTTCCATCTTCTCCTTCATGATATTTAACATCTGTATGAAACTGCTGGGAGCTGTTGTCAGGGGATTCGGAGTAAGGTGTCACCAATATGCAGATGGCACCCAGTTCTCTCTCTCTGTTCCATCTGAACCAGACTTCAGCTCCCAAGGTCACTGCTGCCATCTCATTGAGTTTCTACCATTTGTTAAACATCCACCAGATAAGAAGGGGTGTCTCCAAAATAGGAGCATGCTAACCCTACTCCTATTCATTGCATAGGAGGAGGAGAAAGACTAGTAATCGGAGGATAAGTATCTTTGAAAGCAAGTTGGGCCCATGGTTATTTTAATGGACTTCCAGAGCTCGCTCCTTCCTTCCTTCCTTCCTTCCTTCCTTCCTTCCTTCCTTCCTTCCTTATTTGTGTATATATGTGTATTAATTGAGGCACATATAATCTTACAAGGCAGTATAATTGCAGAACCACTCTTTCTGCAAAGGAGAAATGCCCAAATAATTGATTCGCAATTAAGTCTCAGCTAGACGTTTTCATATGGGCAAGTTTAAATCAAACAAGCACATTTCAGGATGAAAACGGGTAAATGAAATGCTGTATAAGGAGCATAGCTGTCAACTTTCCCCCTTTTTAAAGGGAAATTCCCTTATTCTGAATAGGATTCCTCGCAAGAAAAGGGAAAAGTTGACAGCTATGATAAGGAGATGTTACATGTTCCACAACAAAACCCCAATGCACTGCAGCCAATGGTTTAAAGAGCAAAGTAAGGGGTCATCTGAAACCCTAGTGTGCTGGTCCCAGGGGGAGGTTACCGTGGGGCGAGGTCCAGGACCTGAGTCGAGGGTCGGCAGACAGTCCTCCACGGGCGAAGCGGGGTCCAGGGCGAGGAGCAGGGCAAGGACAGGAACTCTCGAGGAACAGGACAGGGTGCTGGCCGAAACAGCTCTTCAACGACGTTGCTCCCGCAACCTGGGACCGGGCTGACTGGCCTTTATCTTCTCTGAGGCCAGGGGCGGTCCCGGCCCCCAGGAGACCCACCTCTCCTGGCCTTAAGGCGAGCACTCCTCCTGGGAGAAACAGTTCCCTCCGCCTCTCTGCCCTGAGCCTCTGCAGCTCAGGAGAGGCTAGAGGGTTACTGGACCCAGGGGGAGACTCACCTTCCCCTGACAGGGCTGGGAGAGGCGCACCTGTAGGCACTGTGTCTTCAATCACCTCCGGAGCCAGAGAGGAGTCACCTGGTGCCTGCTCCTGAGGATCCAGCACAGGTGCAGGTGCTTCAGATCCAAGGCCCTGCCCCAGTTCAGCCGGCCCTGGAGGCGGGGACTCCTGTGCAGGCTGGGGTTCCTCCAGTTCAGCCTCTGAATCGGATTCCCAGGCCATCACACCTAGTCTCCAAAGCAAAAAGTGATTCTCAAAGGAATGGCTAGGTCCCTCTGTTGGATAACCACACAAAGTTGAGTAGGATGCCCTGTCCTCCTGGGGAATGCGGTAGAACCAGCAAATAACTTCCAAAGAAAAGCATAATTCCTGCAGGAGCCTTCCCCAACCTGATGCCCTTCAGATTTCTGGACTTCAACTCCCATTATCCCTCACCATGGCTCATGTCGGCTGGGGTGGATGGGAGTTGTAGCCCAAAATGTCAGGAGAGGTTGGGAAAGGCCGTTGTGTATAATCAACTACCCCAGCAAAGGGTCTGTGATTATCTCTTGGCTTTGCAACCTGTGCAATGTCAATTAAAAAAACTTTCCGCTCTGTAATGTCGAGCCAACGAAAGTCCCTGTAGGTGCACAGGACTGAAGAAAGAGATCTTTGTACTGCAAAGATACTGTATAACACACACTTCACATCACCTGGGTGTCAGCAGGAATCACCATTGAAGCATTATTGTTTGCAGGCTTCCCGGAGTAATTCCAGTGTTGTGACTAGCTGACAGAGGCGGCTGGCTCACTTCTTGTGCAGAATAAACAGCAAGCAGCCTCCAGGGCATCTTCCTCTCCCTTCAGCATCTTTCCCCCCTTCAGATACTGTTCATTCGCCTGTGGAACAACAGTAATCACTGCTCCAGCCCCTGGTAAATGTTTGAGTGAAACGACGTTAGGTACATCTGCTGTGCCAAACAGAGCCAAATTAATGTTGTTCAGAAGCGAGACAGGTCACTTGTCCAGCAGGCAGAGCAGAAACACGGAACTATGATAGAGCATTTGCAGTCTGCCTAGGGCTTGCTGATCAGAAGGTCAGTGGTTTGAATCACCGCGACGGGGTGAGCTCCCGTTGCTCGGTCCCTGCTTCTGCCAACCCAGCAGTTTGAAAGCACACCAAAAAGCTCAAGTAGATTAAAAGTTATCGCTCCGGCGGGATGGTAAACAGTGTTTCCATGCGCTGCTCTGGTTTGTCAGAAGCGGCTTAGTCATATTGGCCACATGACCCAGAAGCTGTAGGCCAGTTCCCTCGGCCAGTAAAGTGAGATGAGCGCTGCAACCCCAGAGTCGTCCATGACTGGACCTAACAGTCAGGAGTCCTTTACCTTTACCTTAAGCACTGTTTAGAGAATTCAATGAGGTGTCATCTTTGCTCAGAGACTACGCTGTACGGGCAAAATGAGCATGGGGAGAAGGCAAGAGCTGACACGTGAATATTGGTACATAGGTAGTGTGGGATTTAACACAAGCAGACAAATACAACATTTCCTGTTTGCCTAGAGTGGACACGCAGGGGAATGTTGATCCAGCCAGTTGAACTTCCCGTTACACCTGGTCTGGAGCATCCTTCCTTTCCATGTGACAAGGTAATTGGGCGTGACCCTTCCAGAACACACAAAAGGTCCAGTCATGCAGCTACCTTCTTCTTTTGATACCTTTTCTTCTCTTGGACTACACTGCTGTCTCTCAGCCAGCAGCATGTGAGATGAGTTCCCATATGGGATGAACTCAAACCCTCTTCTGTTAACTCTAACATAAAGCCTGCCTTCAGGGATCCAACTGTGAACTGAATGTGAGTAAACTTCGTATTACTTTTAAAAGAAGACTGCTGTGTCTTTATTCTTTTAGGAGGGAATCAAAGAGGTCTTGCCAGGAATAACAGAACTTAAGCGATTCTAAAGAATCTGCAACTAGCTTCCTGCTGTGTAAAGAGGGGAATGTACTTTGCTGTATGAATAAACTCACTAGCGTGTGTTAGGAAGGATAATATTTTATCAATATATCCTCTCCTGCTACCCACAACATTCCCACAGAGAGAGTCAAAGCCCCTTCTCTAGTGGCATAGGAAGTGCTGCAATGTGGCTGCTTCTACACAGTGTTTTCCAAAGTCTATGGTCACAATGGGAAATGTCAATGTTGCAGCTTCCTCTCACGCCAGCAGCACTCCATTTTTGGGGAAAGACATGGGAAGCAGCCGTACTGCATTTGAAGGAACTTTTATTATGGGGGGGGGGGTGAGAGGTGAGAAGCATCCACAAAATGGTTCAGTATTTTGTACATTTTTTCCATGGCCACTCTTATCCATTGTTTCTTCATTCCACTACAACTTTGGTGTCTTTTTTTTTAAAAAAAAAACTTGGCTAAAATGTTGGACAATCCCAAGCAATCAGGGATCATACAAAGGTCATGATGATGTGCTGGCGACAAGTGCCAGTCAGATATAGCTATTTGATGTCATCGCAGAGAGAAAACCACGCTCTCACATTCCCCTCCCTCTGAATTGCCCTGCCCATTGGCTGATTGGGCTAACGCTTCCTGCCTTGTTGTGTTGTTTACGACCAATGTCATTGCTCTCCAGCAGAGAAATACTTTTGCCCAAATATACTTTCTAAATTTGTGCGTAGTTACAAATTCCTGTTTGGCACAGAATGTAGATGACTAAGTGTATTTGAATGTGGGTCACGTCTATCTACTCTTACTGGATTGCTTCAAATAAAATGCACCTTTGGTCACATATTCCTTTTCATATTCCACCCCAGCTAGTCTGGGAGGAGCGTCTGAATCAGTGTGAGAGAGCATCAAGGCAATGGGGATGCTGTTCCCTTTTCTACCCAACATCTGACCTCTTATGAATAGTTTCTCACCTGTTTCCAAAGAGGTTGCTGAATATCACCGACAGGGAATGGCTGTTTCTCAGGGGATGGAAGTGCAGTGTCCCATTTCAGACCAGCATAGGAGCAGTCAGGGTGGCAATTCTTCCCTGACCTCCTGGCAGGCAAGTCACTGCTGCTTATTGGGAGGAGCAAAATTGGTGCAGGGCAAATGCGCCAGCAGAGCAAATCCAGCCCTTCCGCTGATGTGGTTTAACTATGCCACCCTCCCCGCTGGTAAGCAGTGATGATTCACTTGCCAGGTAAGCATCTCCACCCCACCCACCATCTGCTACTGGCTCAGCACTAATGGGAAAAGGCCACATTGTGGATTTCTTTCACATGACTTCCAACCTAGAGGTCTTGCTAGAAGGGGCATCGGGTGGACATAGGCATTTGGGCTATATAAGTTTACAAACTTCAGAACTTCCAAAAAGAAGCAGATAAGCTGCAGTAGTAGGACTCTGAATGGCATCTTAATAAATTAGCCAAGCTTGGCCCTGAGGAGAACAAATCATTCCTCAATGAACACCACAGGAACATGCAAATGCATTTTTCTTTGCTAACTTGTCATTTTTGGTTTGAAACCCAGGGATTATTAAAAATAACACATATCCACATTTTAATTGAAAAAGAGAGAGAAAAATATCACTTTAAGGGGGCTGTATTATTCAAGGTCTTATTTGTTTGCAATTGCAGATTGTTACTCTGGGACCTAGCATCTAATCTGCGTAGCTGTAGGTGGACCGGTGGGTGAATCACAGGAATGGGTGTTAATAAATCAAATTCTGTTGTCGCTTGGTTGCTGTCTACATGTTTTCATTCCTCCCCCCCCCTCCTCTCGCGCTTCACTACATCAGCTTTATGCTTTGGGAAACTAATGTGAAACAATCATGATAAAACTCAGCTCTCACAACAGGGTTTGCATAACACCGATGGAAATTAATGGAAGGTGGAGGTGGAATCTGGAATAAGTTAGAACTTTTGTCATTTCCCTCTGTGTAAAAACCTATTAACCTGGCTTAATAGTGAATGTCATTCTGTAGGATTCTTTTGCATGTGAAAAGGAAGACTGGTGCTCTTCACTGACAGTTTCTTTCCCTATTTGTTCAAAAAAAGTGGGGACACCAGTGGAAGCTGGTCCATTAGGATGAGTTGGGCACTGCCTGACCAACCTCAGCCTGCCACCAATCCATTCCTACCTGCTAGCCTTCTTTCTTACAACCAGTTCAAGGGGCGGCACTGGCTGTCAGCTTTCTCCTCCCTAGTGCCCTTATTACCATCGGAGGAAGGAGGAGAATGGAGAAAAAGATAGAATGAGTTAGCTCTGCCTGCTAACTGGTTGGACTGCTAATTGGTTCTGGCCCCACCTACAGTGGGTCTCCCTTCCACCTTACCAAGCACCACTGAAGGGTTCTTTAATAACTGTGCACACACCAATTTCTACTTCAGCAGTTTTTTGATAGTCATTGTTGTTTTAATTCCGTGGAGAAAGGTCTGGTATAATGCTGGGAGGTGGCAGCTGTCCTCCCATCATTCCTCTTGGGTCCCCTAAGCTACTCTGCTCCGCCCTAAGGCATTGTATTATCTCATCACCATGGCTGAAGTAAGATTAGCTGCTGGATTTTGTAAGTCGAATGAGGAGGGCAATATTTTGGCTTTAGTAGCAAAATGTTTTGGGCCAATCCTGTGGGTGGAACGGAAACAGGATACAGGAGCGGTGATAACTGCAGGTAGAAAATTGCAAGCTGTGACAGAGCTTTTCAACCGCACCATTTTCTTTTTTAACCTTCGCATACATGGATTCCTGCGCTACTCAGCCTGAACAAATTAAAACTGCTGAGGTCCACAGGAGACCAAACTTAACGAGACATTATGCTCCTCGCATCATGAGGCACCAACACATTCATCACTCAGAGGACATATGCTGGTCCTGAAGAGTACAATATGGCTAGGAATTAAGATGCTTTCATGAACATGGTGAGCTCCCAAAGGGTAAACCAAATTCCAGTTTGCATTCTTAAAATAAAGCATCAACATGGAATTTTTGCATTGATTGTGTAAATTAAGAAGCTGCCATCCCCACCACCACATTTACTAGAAAAGATCATTTTTTAAAATATGGTCTGATGCAAATGGAAGCCATAGAAAACATTAGGTTGACTTGGAAATGGATTAGGCTGCAAAGCTATAACCACTTAGATGGAAATAAGGAGTTCAAGGGATTTCCTTTTCAGTACATACGCTTAGGATTGCTGAGCTTTGTTACAGTTTAATCCTATGATACAGTGTACTTGGAAACACCTAGAATTGTGTGTGTAAAAGTTCATGCAGTAGCAGACAGTGAGGGGTGGTGGGAGGGCTCATGTGACCTCCCAACAGCTGAGCCACTCCTGCTTATCTGGAGGGGGAGTGTCAAGGTGGTGGAGAGGCTGGTATGGTGCAAACACACCAATGGATCCTAACTGGCGCTCCTACCAATCTGTCTGTACTGCACCTCCCTCCCTGCTGTCCTACTTTCTTTTCCAATAAGCAGCAGTGATTGAGGTGTTGGGAGGTCAACAGACCACAGCCACCCAGTCTGCTACAGGGTTCATTCACCACCACCACCACTCCACCTTGTGTGGTCGTGGTAGGGCGGATTGCCAGAACAAAAGCTCATCCCTAGGTCAAGAAGAAACCAGTAATTTCAAGTGATGACTGGGGCCATAATGGAGCCGTGATCCAAAGAAGAACTGTGGTTTGTGGCTAAGCAACTCATATTTGGAGTAGACCCATTGAACTCAATGGGCATGACTAATGTTAAACCAATTTATTGCAACAGGTCTCCTTCTTCTTTGGTGATCACCCGTAGCCGAGTAAGATTGTCTTCCATAAACACGGTTTTAACAGTGAGTCTGTAAGTGATTGTGGAGGCCAGTTCTGGATCCACACGTCCTTCCACAGTGGGAACATAGGTTTCTGGGTAGGAGTTGATGACGGTGAGGGTTTGCCAAACTTGCCTTCCTCTTAGCATGTTTCTCCCTTTCGTCCTGAGTTTGAGTGTCTTCAAAGTCCATGACACCTTTGGTAAAGGCTGCTCTCCAATTGGAGCGCTCGCAGGCCAGTGTTTCCCAGCTGTCGGTGTTTATACTACATTTTTTAAAAGATTGCCTCGAGAGTGTCTTTAAACCTCTGTTGTTGACCACCAGCATTACGTTTTCCATTTTTAAGTTCAGAATAGAGTAGTTGCTTTGGAAGACGATAATCAGGCATCTGAACGACATGACCACACTACTTGGAGTTTGTCTGAGCTGGATACAACCCTGTGCATCCATCTTCCCAGGGGGCTTTGGCAAACCATGGTTTCTCTCCCATGCTGCATGGCAAAAGAATGATGGAACAAAGAGGAGTTATTTGTGACATTGCCATTGCAGGGGAAGAATATACTCTTCAAACGAAAAATGTTGAAACTTGCTGGCATGTGCAAGTGCTCCAGAGTAGTGCTTTGAATCCCACCTGACATCTTTCAATTATGCATCTTGGATTATCTGTTTCCTCCTGGTACAACACAGCCACCATTTTGTTCCAAACTGCACGATTCTCTTCTACTTGTAATTCTTCTCTGCTCCGTTTGAAGATTGATTTTGAATTCCTTGGTGGGTGAAAGTACTTGTTAAATGCAAATCTGTTCACTCCTCCTACTACTGATTGTTACTAATGCTATTAAACAAACTCATGGGGTGTCAGTCGGTCTTTCCCAGGCAACTCATATCCTATCTGGCATATATTTTTGTATAACTTTGTATAAGTTTGACTTTGTTGCAATAGCTGGCTATGCATTGGCTATCCCCCCAGCAGTTTTCCATGTGAATACAGCTTTTAATTTTCAACTGCTGCTAACTTAGATCCATAAATTTAAATGGGTCTACTCTGAGCAGGGCTTACTTGAATACAGTGGTACCTCAGGTTACAGACACTTCAGGTTACAGACTCTGCTAACCCAGAAATAGTACTTCGGGTTAAGAACTTTGCTTCAGGATGAGAACAGAAATCGCACAGCGGCAGCAGGAGGCCCCATTAGCTAAAGTGGTACCTCAGGTTAAGAACAGTTTCAGGTTGAGAACGGACCTCCGGAATGAATTAAGTTCTTAACCCGAGGTACCACTGTACAACCCGTAGCACTTAAGAAAAAAGCAGAAGCTGACGAAACACAATTTGTAAATCTTAGCATAAATTTATGCATGCCTTAAAATAACCTTGTTAATTCACTCAAGCTGAATTTGAAAAGGTACTTACATTATGTGGGGTGTATAAATGTTATATACAGTACTTTACTGCAGGCATCAAATATTCAGAATGACTGTATGAGACAATTTCATTTATCCCTAAACAAAACATTTTTTAAAAAATGAATGAGGCACTTATTTTTAAATTGAAATGCCTTTCCTTTCCTGACCACACTGAATCTTACGGAACTGGGAGTGTGTATTTTTCATTTGGGGCACTGATGTCAGACCACATGAATAAATTATCTTATTTCATGGTGAATAATTCATAGTGTTTGCCACTAATACTTGCGTTGGAAACTCTTACCAGAACTTTTGGGGTGCCTTCCAGTAAAAAGACCTGGATCCAAAGAAACAAGTTATGACTTGTGGTACCTTCCCAAAAGAGCTTTCTCAGTGAGCTTCTCAAATAGCATCCCTGCCCACTTTCTACATGAAAGAGAAAGACTGTAGCTCAGTGGAAGAGCATCTGCTTTGCATGCAGAAGACCTCAAGTTCAGCCCCTAGCATCTCCAGGTAAGGCTGGAAGAGATTCCTGCCTGGAACCCTAGAGAGCTGTTGCCCACCATTGTAGACAAACCTGAGATACATGGGCCAAGGGGAGCACTGAGATAAATATTGTTATGTACTGAGTTGAATAGGATCCAAAATGCAGCAGTCTGATTGGTCCTAGAACAATAGGATCCAAAATGCAGCAGTCTGATTGGTCCTGGAACAATAGGATTCAGAATGCAGCAGTCTGATTGGTCCTAGAACAATGCAGCAGTATGACTGGTCTGCAGGAGCCACCCAATCCAGCTCCAGATGGAAGTGAATCCACAACCTGATTGGCCTACAGGAGAATCCCGGAATTAGCCAATCACGTGCAGCCCATTGTGTAAATAATGTATATAAAGCAGATACTTTGGGGGGACTTTCTTCCTCCTCACCACTATGAGCTAAATAAAGAGCATGAAATCCACTCTCGACTCTGAGTATATTTCAGATATACTCAGTTTTAGCCTGCTTTCTGATTTCTTATGGCTGCTCTTCTTCTTCTTCTTCTTCTTCTTCTTCTTCTTCTTCTTCTTCTTCTTCTTCTTCTTCTTCTCTTACTCGGCTACGAGTGATTGCCGAAGAAGAATTTTACTCACAGCGTTTCCAGAAGTTACAGCAAGCAAGTCTCCATCTGCTGGCAGCAAAATGAAGATGGAAAATGTTCCAAATGACTTAAAAGGAAAAGAACTTGGTTTCCTTACAAAAAGAACCATACCATCTTTGTATTAGCAAAGATGCGGGCCTTGAAATCTCCTTTTGGAGAGATTCAGATCATCTGCAGGGAGCCATGGCTGCATGGCTTCTTCTTCACTTGTTCCGGGAAGCATGGAGAAACTGAGACTGGGGGAAGCAGTGGCTGCTGAGAGCCCACTAAGCCACATCCACTTGCAACCTGAGCTCAGGTTAACCCCTTCATGCAAGTCTGTCTCAGTAACTGAATATTATAATACATGAGGATTGTGATCTGATTGCCTATCATTCTCCAGGAAGAAGAAGAAGAAGAAGAAGAAGAAGAAGAAGAAGAAGAAGAAGAAGAAGAAGAAGAAGAACAACAACAACAACAACAACAACAACAACAACAACAACAACAATTTATTTATACCCCGCCCATCTGGCTCAGTTTTCCCAGCCACTCTGGGCGGCTTTCAACAGAATATTAAAATAGAGTAATCTATTAAACATTAAAAGCTTCCCTAATGCCTTTAGCCTTTCTTCAATTTGGTCTGCAAACCACGTTTCGTTTTAAAAATAGCCTTGTACAGAATCTACACCAATATTCTTCAACCTTGGGTCCCCAGATGTTTCCGTACTACAACTCCCATTACCCATGACTAAGCCAGCAGGGGGTGATGTGAGCTGTAGTCCAGAAACATCTGGGAACCCGAGGTTGAAGAATACTGATCTATATATATATATAAGACATATAATTACAATGATAAATAATTATGCTGAGGTCACTGCAGCTCAAGCTCTGCACCCCTTTTTGAGGGCTCATTCCCACAGTATTTCTTGGATTTGGCTGGAAGATGAACTTTTCTTATAAGTTTGAAGCCGAGTCCTAATGTTGTACGACAAGAGTTAGATTAAAAAGAGAGAGAATCATTCCTTTAGAAGCTACTATCTTTCCCCTCCAAGCCAGCCACCTGCTTTAAATGTAGCCTTGTGACAGATGTGGCCTGTAATTTTCATTGAATTAAAAAAAATGCTTGTGGGAAAGAATGCTAAACACCAGGGCAAAATCTGGCCTTTATACACAGCCTGAACACTTTTGTGAGCATGACATTGGAGTCGCCTACCAAAGGACTGGTGGGAAAAGGTTTATGTGTTACTTATTCTCCAGGGCCTAATTCAATCGCGACCCTGCGAAATGTCACTGCCCCACCTCATTAATTACTGAAGACAGGTGTGTGGGTATTATGGTGGAGCTGTTACTTTTCCTGAAAATCGACATTAAAAATATGTATTCTTTATTGATATGATAATCAGGCAGGCATTAAGAGTTTTAAGTAAGCCTCGAGCCTTTCTAACTAATCAGAAACATACTCTTACTGCACATCCACACCTGTGTTTTACCAATAATTAAGAAAATAGACACCTGAAGCAGTTAAAGAGCTCACACCAGGCATATTGAGAATGTGTAGTTAGGATGCCATAATTGTCTACACACAAAGTTTTCATTCCAGATGTTGATGCTGATAGATAATTATCTCAAGTCAGAACACTATTTTTGAAGTTACTGTTCCCTTAACCAAGGGATGCCTAAATAGCAGTCCTCCAGAAGTTGTTGGAATACAACTTCCATCATCCCTGAACGTAGACCATGCTAGTCAGGGATGATAGGAGCTGGAGTCCATCCCTGTCTTCAACCTTGGATGTGTTGGAATCTGCACAGATATAATTGTTTTGCATTACAACTGTACTTTTGAAAATATATAGAATGTACATTTTAAAAGATCATGTAGAAGTTGTCTTTCTGATCACTTTATTCTCTTTTCATCTGTGATGCCATAGTTATATTTAAGTCAGTTCTCTCTCTCTCTCTCTCTCTCTCTCTCTGTGTGTGTGTGTGTGTGTGTGTGTGTCTGAATAGGTTATCATTTGAGAAAGAAGTTAGTAATAATAACTACAGTTAACAACAACACAATCTTTCTTTGAGCCTACTGTCAGTGATAAACTCCAGCCCTTATTGGGCGTTGTTGGAAATCTCAGAATTACATAATACAGTGGTGCCCCGCAAGACGAAATTAATTCGTTCCGCAATTTTTGTCGTCTAGCGAATTTTTCGTCTTGCGAATCACGAAATCCCATAGGAATGCATTGAAAATCAATTAATGCGTTCCTATGGTCAAAAAAAGTCCAAACAAAGTCAAATTTGGTACAACAACAGTTTATTAACTGCTCTTTAAAGTCACACATACTGTAAAGAGCAGTTCAAAAATTTAAGGGAAAATAAATTAACTTTATAAACAAAACATGTCTTTGTTTTTAGACAAAGGAAAAAAAGTCGCGAGACGTTTTCGTCTTGCGAAGCAAGCCCATAGGGAAATTCGTCTTGCGAGGCAAATCGAAAACGGAAAAACCTTTCGTCTAGCGAGTTTTTTGTCTTGCGAGGCATTCGTCTTGCGAGGTACCACTGTATTTCCAGAACATTTTCCCCCAACATAGTTTTTATGCCACCTAGTGGTAATGTTGGGTGACTTTTTCCTTTTCTTTTCAAATTCCTTCCAACCATGGACATGAACTATTGAAGGTTCCTAGAGGGCTGAAAATAGGGTTTATTGCAGTGCTTTTTTCTGGGGGTACGAGGGGGTACACATACCACTAAACATTTTGTGAATCTAAGTTTGGCCTATTGAGGGGCAGTATTTCAATATGAGTAGGAAAATGAGAGTACCCTTAAACAAATTTTTAGCAAAAAAAGCACTGGTTTATTGTATTTCCTTCTTTCCCTATTCCAAAGACTCAGGATGGATTACAATCCAGTCTCCTTTTGTCTTTGCTAATTGTAAGGTAGATAAGGCTCGGAGCAATTTTCTCAACCCTACCCAATTAATTTTCTTACATTTGCATCTAGTTTTTTCTTCCATCATGGAGCCCAAAGTGGCAATGAACCTAATGAGATCCATAACTGATCAAGGTTTTGACACTGGGTCTCTCTCACAAGCAACTGAACATGCTAGCTGCAGCACCACACACAAGCCAAACAATAAAGTGTTAGATGAGCCTCCATAATTTTCATATTCTAACCTTCCAAAAAACATAAAGGTAAAGGGACCACTGACCATTAGGTCCAGTAGTGACCGACTCTGGGGTTGCGGTGCTCATCTTGCTTTATTGGCCGAGGGAGCCGGCGTACAGCTTCCAGGTCATGTGGCCAGCATGACTAAGCCACTTCTGGCAAACCAGAGCAGCACACAGAAACGCCGTTTACCTTCCCACTGGAGCGGTACCTATTTATCTACTTGCACTGTGACGTGCTTTCGAACTGCTAGGTTGGCAGGAGCAGGGACCGAGCAATGGGAGCTCACCCCGTCGCGGGGATTTGAACCGCCAACCTTCTGATCGGCAAGTCCTAGGTTCTGTAGTTTAACCCACAGCGCCACCCGCATCCTTCCAAAAACCATAGTAGTTGGCTTTCTTGCTCCAGGAATGTAGCCTGACACTATCATCCCATTATTAATAGTAATAGTAGCAGCAACCACAGTAGCAGCAACACTTCATATTTATACAGTACTATTTCTAAGTGCTCCTTCCCAGCACATTCCCAGTATGTTCACAGTCCTGTCTCAGCCACGTCTCTGCTGGCTTGGTCATGCCCACAGAATGGAAGATGGCAGGATCCTCAAAGATGTGCTCTATGGGGAGCTGGCTTCAGGCACCAGGCTCATTGGCAGACCAACAAAGATGTCTGCAAACGCGACATGAAGGCTGGCAACCTCAGCCCTGCCAATGTGAGAATCCCTTGCAGACTACCTCAGTGCCTGAAGACAGGCAGTCAAGTCATGTATCCATTAGCAGCGACCAGAGGAGAAATGAAGAAGAAGAAGAGGAGGAGGTGTTTGGATTTGATATCCGCTTTATCACTACCCGAAGGAGTCTCAAAGCGGCTAACATTCTCCTTTCCCTTCCTCCCCCACAACAAACACCCTGTGAGGTGAGTGAGGCTGAGAGACTTCAGAGAAGTGTGACTAGCCCAAGGTCACCCAGCAGCTGCATGTGGAGGAGCGGGGAAGCGAACCCGGTTCACTAGATTACGAGTCTACCACTCTTAACCACTACACCACACTGGCTCAATGACCACTGGGAGGAGAGCAGAGAGAAGAAATGCCAAGGTACATCTGCAGCAGCACAACTGGATGCCTCCATCTGCCCCAGCTTCAACAAAACATGTCTCTCCCGCATCTGTCTCTGCAGACACAGTAGGCGCTGCAACCTTCCAATAGCTTAACCTCAAATGGATGCCAGCCAGCCTTACAGTAGCTCTGAATAGTAGGCCAGGATGATGATGATGATAAATAATTTGTTATATGTACCCCACCCATCTGACTGGGTTACCCCAGCCACTCTGGGCTGCTTCCAACAAATATAAAAAGCATAATAAAATATCAAACATTAAATACTTTCCTGTACAGGGCTGTCTTCAGGTGTCTTCTGAAAGTTATATAGTTATTTATCTCCTTGATATCTGATGGGAGAGTGTTCCACGGGAAGGGTGCCACTACCAAGAAGGCCCTCTCCCTGTTTCCCTGCAACTTCACTTCTCTCAGTGAGGGAACCACCAGAAGGCCCTCAGTGGATCTCAGTGTCCAGGTGAAGACACGCCTTCAATGTTGGAAATGGAAGATACCCAATGCTCCCTAAGGTCATCATCCTGCATAGAAGGAAATGGACAGAGACAACAGTCCTTGATTAACATCTGCAGCTTACGCGCTGAAACATTCATTATAATCTTTCAGCTGCACAATTGTGAGTGGGCTGCTGATGCTTGAACAGTGCCTGCCAATAAACATTAATCTACGTGTTATCCTGCAGAAATCCACACATTTAAATTAGTGTCTTCATTAGAAAAGGTCAAAGATCTAGTAGTTTTTCTGTTTAATATTAAACAAGGTATTGGGTAAAATAGTCTCCATGCTTCCATATTACACAAAGAAAGTTTACGACTTAACTAAAAGTACTGTGGTATCAGGTGCCTATTCTATTGCAGCAGAAGCTTTCTCTCTCTCTCTTTTTTTTTTTTTGTGGCTTCATATCAGATTATTTCTTGACTATAAGCCATGTCATCCAACTGATGTTTGTCACTGAATTACAGCCTCCCCACCTTTTCCTGTCCCCCAGTGCTGGGGACTAGATGAGTCATTCGGATGAATCACAGCTCATTATTTGGACACCATCCCATGGTATAAACCAAACTAAATTAATATAAGCAGGGAAAGTTCTCATCAATATGTCCCTAAAGGAACTGTTTTGCACACAGTGCTTTGCAACCACTAATGCTACCTTTGCAGACACATTCCTGGCACCACTTACAGGCTCGTCTCTTTATGTAAACCCTTGAAACCAACATGTCTGAACCACAATGACCGCTCCCCGCTTAAAACGGGGGGCGCCCTTTGCATGGACGCGCGCAGCCCTGGATCTGGAGCGGCCCCATCAGCATAGGCTTGGCTTTGCCTTCCCTCAGGTGGGATACCTGGAGGTCCCCGCCTACCTCAGTCAGTTGTCCAATCCCACCTGGGGGAAGTGTTGCCAAGGAGACCAGGCCAGGTAGGGGAGGGATTACCTGCCCACACAATAGAGGGAGGATCTTACCTGGGAATCCTCACTTGGCTCCAGAGCTTCTCCCACCCTACCCACCCTCAGTTAATGTCTTATTTTGCAGGTTAACTTTTCTTCACAGGTATGCGGGCGCTGCTACGATAAGGTTGCTGTTAAAGGGCCGGAAAGGAATTTCCCTGCATTGGCAGGTTTCGCCTTTCCCGTAGCAAAACGTCACAACTTTGGCAGTATCAGGCCTTGGGTGGAATCCTTTAGTCCATCTTCCACTTTGCAGCGGTGATACCAGGGTTCCCTGTTAAAGGGGTTTCTGAAGGGAGGCTTTGACCGTACGCCGAAAGGTCGTCATTGCTCTCTCCTGTGGCGGCGTCGTAACGGGGGCGGCTATCTCTGCTTGAACATATGTTCTCCAGAGCTGGCCCATCCCCCCCCCCACTCACACTGGATAACCCTGATGCTCCCTAGGTCCCCGGCTGGGGACTGGGGAGGGAGAACGCCCAATGCCTGAGCCAAGGTCTACCCACATTTGAAATTTAATAAAGTTGTGGCCAATTTAATCCCATAGCACGTTGTCTTGAGTCGTTATTACACATGACGGGGGGGGGGACCGCACGGGATCTGGGGACTCTGCCTGTCCACACAAATACTCATAGCACAACAAGTGGCCCACATGCCATACATTTGTGAAAAGCACCAGTAACTGGCAAGATCACTAACTCAGATCTGAACCTACTGTGACTAGTTCTTATGACTGAAGTGACAAACAAGAATAAAAAAGGTAAAGGAACCCTGACAGTTAAGACCAGTTGCGGACAACTCTAGGATTGCAGCGCTCATCTTGCTTTATAGGCTGAGGGAGCTGGCATTTGTCTGCAGACAGTTTTTCCGGGTCATGTGGCCAGCATGACTAAGCCACTTCTGGTGCAACGGAACACCAAAACCAGAGCAGTGCATGGAAACGCCACTTACCTTCCCGCCGGAGTGGTACCTATTTATCTACTTGCACTTTTTTGGCATGCTTTCGAACTGCTACTTCCAAATAAACTGTCGGTTTGCATTTCTTAGGGCGGAAAGTATTGATTTGATGTGTAGAGATCTTTCCTATTCTAATTAATTCAAGAGGGTTCTGGAAGCTTCTCTGTGTGAAAGAAACACAGATGTTTGGGTTATACCTCCAGAGAAGCTGAGTACAGCTGGTTTAAACTGGTTCTGTTATCTCTTCTGTCAAAGTCATGCTGACTATAAAAGTAGGGCCAGAAGGAGCCTGGGTTTCACTTTCTCTTTCTATCTGTCTTCCTTCTAGTGTGGTGTTCTGTATACACTGTTAAGGTTTGGTCTTATTATAAGTTATTGTAAGTTAAGTCTGCTGCAACTGGATTTCTTATGGACAGTGCCAATCCTGAATGTATTGGATTTGTGACCATTATGCTCTCTTGCCTTCAGTAGCAGTAAAGCTCTGCTGGATGAAATATTAATTAATCTATTTTTTGGGAATCCTGCAATGTGTTTAAGTTTTTAATCTGCTAACTAGACATTGGAATCTGCTCTGGATATTGAGTAGAATTCCATGACATAAACATGCATTGATCTGGTTCTAAATGGGTTTACAACCATGGCCTGAAGGAACGTTGGCATGTTGCGAGGATGGGAAACTTTCTCAAGTGCTGAAAATGTTTGTCCTAACATATTCATATTTACTGCTTTCAAATATGAGGACTACAAACACATAGATGGTAAGATGACAATTGAGATGTCCACCTGCTGAGCGTACTCTGGAAATACTTCTGTTGCAACTGGAAGCTGTGCTTCTACCTTAAATTTTGGTTGGACAAAACTCTGTCCCATTGCTGCTTATACACTGGCATTGCAGCCTGATCTGCTGTCACCACCTCGTTCATTCAGAGAAGAGACTCCCTGCGGAAGAAGAGCTGGATCATGGGACTCTTAATAAGGAACTTATTAAGGCAGCCAAAGTGAAGATATTTTTAAAACCAAGTCTTCTAAATTATAGACATGCAGCTGTGGTGCCTATTTTTGCATAATAGAGACCTTGAGATAGCAATCAAAGAAGAATTTGCAAAGGCTATTTATAAAAAGTTGCTTTCCCCTCGTGCCAAACACAGTGTTTTGCTTTCAAAAGATGATTTGAGAATGTTGTGATCTGCTTTTTGGTAATATGCTCCCAAATATCAAATAATAACCAATTTTGATGTTAAAGCATTCCATGGAATTTCTTACATGGGAGAACAAGTTACTTACCATAAAATGTGTTACTTACCATAAATTACCGGTAAGTGCTGCAGAGATAATCAAGTGCTGCAAGAATATATATTATTCTCAGATTCTGTTGGAACCCCCAATACTTTGCAGAAGAGTGAAAATATTTTGTACATAATGCACAATGCTTTGTACCAGTCTACTGATCCAATGTGATGCTCTATGAAGTCATTGTTATGAGCATCATAGATCCAAAAAAATCTATAATAAAGGTTGCAAGCTTATTGATTCAGATATATCTGAGGTTCCAGTTAGGTCATTTTGTGCAGGAACATGGTTTAGATCATTGGGAGTCTACCCAGACTGTCTCCTGTTGCAGAAAAAACTCATAGAGATCAAAGCTATCAGTGTGGAACTTTTCAGCCACAATGAAATGTGAAGTGGTATAGCCAACCTGCTATTATCTCTTATCTGAAGGGAGGAGGCACAACAGCATGGCTTTCGCTGTCCTACTCTGGAGTTTCTAGATTGGTGATTAGATGTTGTCTTCACATTTGCCTAGGAAATCATATCTAGGGGAGATACTTCATTTTCACAAAATGCAAGAACTAGCCATACGCTTCACAAGCCATAGACCAAAATGAACAGAGCTTACACAAGGACCTCATGGGGGGGGGAGACCCCTGACCTGACCATTACGGTAGGTCCAGTTGTGACCGACTCTGGGGTTGCGGCGCTCATCTCGCTTTATTGGCCGAGGGAGCTGGCGTACAGCTTCCGGGTCATGTGGCCAGCATGACTAAGCCCCTTCTGGTGAACCAGAGCAGTGCACAGAAACGCCGTTTACGTTCCCACCGGAGCGGTACCTATTTATCTACTTGCACTTCGACGTGCTTTCGAACTGCTAGGTTGGCAGGAGCAGGGACCGGGCAACGGGAACTCCCCCCGCCGCAGGGATCCGAACCGCCAACCTTCTGATCGGCAAGTCCTAGGCTCTGTGATTTAACCCACAGCGCCACAGATACATGACTGCAAACCCTTGGATGAACATAGGCTCCCCACTCTTGGACGTGTGGAACATATTAAGCTTATTTATTTGGGACTCAGTCATGACCAGTGCTTTGGGTTTCAGAGAAGAGTTTGTCACTGGAAATATCATGTGGAAATTCCTTTAAAAAAGAGAAGAGAAAAGTAATTTCTTTCACTTGACAACAGGTTTAGTGAATAAGTGGAACATGCGCTATATGCAATATATCTTAATTTCAGTGTGGTACCATATGTTGTTTCGATCAGAAATATGAATCCTGTGAAATGAGTTTGATTTAATAGCTATTGGCAAGCTTCATCTCAAAAGAGTAATTAGTTAATGCATGTGTCAATGGAGAATTAATTTGTGGTTGTCAGAAGTGCGTGCAGGAGCCAAGTCTTGTGACTTCGCAGGACTGGGGCTTTCCTAAGTTTGTTCTGAAGAGGCAAGGCATGCCTACACAGGTGAGGCCGATTGGTAACTCACAGCACTTGGTGGCAAGAGCCGGGAAGGGATATAAGGTCAGCATTTCCCTTTGGGTCTTTGTCACAGCAACACACTTCCTGCCTTGCTATGTTTGGCTTCTTGACTCATTGCTTCCTGATCCTCGGACCCTTGACACCTGGTTTCCTGACCCTCAAACCCTTAGCTTCCTGGCTCCTGGCTTCCAGACTCCTGTTTCTGCTCCCACCCCGCCGTCTTGCCCCTGGTCCCGCTGTCCTCCGCCAGGACTTCGACCGCCCATAAACCGGACCATGACAGTTTGCTGTGGCCAACCTATATCCCACCCAGGGTGCAAGATGGATGGAGCCCAGCCTATAGATATCACCATGGTGCTGCAGAATCTCCATACGCAGGTAACCATGCTCCAGGGGGAGATTCAAGCACTTTGAGCGGCCCCTGCTGTGACCCCAGCCCGATGTACTCCCCCCGTCTCATCGCCGGAGAGGTTCAGGGGGGAGCGTGGGGCCCTTCAAGGCTTTGTAAGCCAGTGTCAGCTGATGTTCGCCACCTGTGCAGCAGACTTTCCCACCCCACAGAGTGTACTTTATGGTCAGCCTGCTCACGGGCCTGGCACTTTCTCAGGCCACTCCGTACCTTGAGGCCGATGACCCTCTGCTGGGGAGTTTGGATGACTTCATTGCTGCCCTGGAGGGCATGTTCGGGGAACCGAATTGTGCCCAGATGGCTGAGATGCCCTGCAGAACCTTCGGCAGGGGGCTCACCAAGTTACAGAGTAAGCTGCAGAGTTCCATCGGTGGGCTGCGGACACCCTGTTGAATGAAGCTGCTTGTTGGTTCCATTTCTGTCAAGGACTTCATCCCCGCCTTAAGGATGAACTGACAGCCCTGACTTCTTGACTCCTTTTTTGGCTTCTTGACTCCTTGCTTCCTGATCCTCAGACCCTCGGCTTCCTGACTCCCAGCTCTCGGACCCTCGGCTTCCAGACTCCCGTTCCTGCTCCCACCCCGCCGTCTTGCCCCAGTCCCAACGTCCTCCACCAGGACTTCGACCGCCTGTAAACTGGACCGTGACAGTGGTGTCCCAAGAGAGGCTTGACCCAATACCACTTAACATATTTATTAATCTGGAGAAGTGAACATAAGAAAAGTCCCGCTGAATGAGACCGTAAACTTCTCCGGTCCAGCATTGTGCGACCAGTCAGCTACCTTTTCACAAGCAGGGCACAAGTGCAGTAGTCCTTTTCCCATTGTTGCTTTCTAGTGACTAGTATTCAGATGCATGGTGGAACATATGTCTATCCGATCTACCCAGAAGCTCAATAGGGAGGATTAAAATCCTAGATGAATGGATGATTTAGATAGTCTCAATACCTAGGTGAAGCAATAAAGTAAATATGGGAAGCATTATACACTGGAGAAATATATCAAATTCTTGTTGCAAGGTAAAGGTAAAGGACCCCTGGACGGGTTAAGTCCAGTCAAAGGTGACTATGTGGTTGCGGCGCTTATCTCACTTTCAGACCAAGGGAGCCAGTGTTTGTCCACAGACAGCTTTCCAGGTCATGTGGCCAAATGTTGCGATTTAGATGTGACTAAATCGCATCTGGCTCAATGGAACACCGTGATGGAAACCAGAGCGCATGGGAACATCGTTTACCTTCCTGCCACTGCGGTACCTATCTATCTACTTGCACTGGTGTGCTTTTGAACTGCTAGGTTGGCAGGAGCTGGGACAGAGCAATGGGAGCTCACCCCACTGGGGGGGATTCGAACCGCCAACCTTCTGATTGGCAAACCCAAGAGGCTCGGTAGTTTAGACCACAGCGTGCTAAGTAACCTGGTCTCAACTGGCCCAGCCTGACCACTGGAAAGGACTGATTAGGCATACACACACAGGGTATCAAAGGCACTTTTGGATACAAGCCATAGAGTTGGTTCCAGAGCTAAGATGCCTGATAGTATGTCCAGCTCATCCTTAGAGTTACTGAGTGTCCTTGGGCACAACACTGTCTCACATCCAAAGGACACCTACCTGAGAGACCAACTACACAAAATGTAATAATCTACTAACCTGTTTTATTCAAAAAAGCCTTTCTCAACCTGTGGGTCCCCAGATGTTGTTGAACTACAACTCCCATCACCCCTAGCTAGCAAGGCCAGAGCTCAGGGATGAAGGGAGTTGTAGTCCAACAACATCTGGGGACCCACAGGTTGAGAACTGCTGTTCCAAAAGGAAGTTGGGGATGTTGTCCGGAACAATGACATAGTTAAGAGTGAGCTTAATCCTTTCCTGCACAGGCCACTTATTTTATTAATCAAAATTGCCTCAAAGCTTTTCTTCCCAGGAGGGAAACTGTACATATCTTTCCCCCTGCAGTTGATGGAGAAAAACATCAATTGCAGAATGTTAAGGTTGGAGAATAATATTAAATTCAACGAAGTCAAATGCGGAAAACATTATACAGTAGAAACAGAGGTAAGATGTATTATTTTAGGAAGTGGTGGCACCTGAAGCATCCTGGCCCAAGCAGCCCAGCCTGGCAAACCTCCCCTCTCTGGGAACACATAGAGTGTTGGAGAGTCGGTTCTCTGAGATGTGGCTCTTGTTCCAGTTCTGTAATTTTGGGTCAAATGGGAAGGGAAGGGGAATTAATGGAATAGAATTTGAATGTTGAGCAGATTTAGCTCCTCTTCTCAGACTTGGACATTGCCACTGTCAATCACAGCTCAGAGAAATTTTATACACACACACACACACGAGGAACTGTATGCAAAGCAAATCTATTGATAAGGATAGCCTATTTATCTTCCTGAAATGCACCATTACTTTAAGTTTTAAAATCCGGAATATCTCTCTTGTTATCAGTTTTTCTAGTTATATCTGTCTGTCTGCCAACCTATCTTACCTATTAATCAATCTATTGCTATCTATCTCTCTTTGGTTATCTATCTCTTGCTTTATTTGCTAGCTATGAGACAGGTTTTTTAAAAGAAAAGAAAAAAGAAAAGAAAATCAAAGTCATATTTGTATTCCTGTATCCCTTCCTGTCTGTAATTTATCCAGTTATGTATGCAACTACTGCCAGAAAGGAGTGTGGGAAAGCTACAAGTCTTTTCAGTTGTTTGTGAAGGAAGCCAAGGGTTCAGGTATCATTTGTGTGCTGATGAGACTGTATCCATAAATATAAGATAATCGTTATAGCATGTGTAATAACCTTCTTGGTCTCTGAGTCCTGTGTTTTTCATAGTGGCAAAGCGCTGTGTGATTTCAGCTGCTAAACGCTGTAGCTCCCAAAATCAAATAGCAATTGGCAATGCCAATTATTTATTTGTGTCCTGCTCTCCCCAAGGACACAGGTTAAAGAGTTTTGTGTGTGCTCCCTCTAAATGTGAGTCATTGTCTCCATGCTGGCAGACAGAATGAGAGGCTCTTCCCACTGCCATATATCAATGCCACTAAGGAAATTTTATTATTGTATTGACTTCAGTGCTTCAAGGTTTGCCGGCAAAGGTTTTGCTGCCTCACGATCCAACAAATTTCACAAGATCTGCATGTGAACTCAGGAGATTAATCCTGGCTCTGACACGAGCTTGCTTTGGTTATCCGCTGAGGGCAAAAAGCAAGAATGTTTTCATGGTTGCTAAGATAGACCAAGAGCAGTGAGGAAATGTTGAAAGACAGAGCAATGTGTGCCACATGATTTGACCTGTACCTCATCACTTAGCATCAACAAAAAATAGGGCAAAATAGATTTGCATAACATTTTCATATAAATGCATAGGTGTGAATACTGAAAGAATTTCTATGATTTCAATAGGACTACAACCCATCAAAACATTGAGGTATAGTCTATGACCAGCTGCCCTGTTTGACTCTTCAGCCTGCTAATAGCTAATGTCAAGGCCACTGTCCTCCCACCAAACACCCAGTGTTCTTCTGCCTCTTTGTCTTTTTACCAGACTTGAACCTGACAGCCCTTCTAATAGAGGACTGTCCTCTAAAACACAGGACACATGGCCTCCCCAGGCTACCTGCTGCCCTCTGGTGTGCTGGTGAACACTGTCACATCGCCAGTGTATTGAAGGAAGAGTCTGCTTCTGCTCGAGTCACCTTCTGTATGAGGAATGGAGAGAGGCGCCATCTTGGTTTTTTGCCTCAGGCAGCAGAACGGCTCAGGGGCCAGTGCTGGATGAATGATGAATTCTGGCTTGGATTATTTATTTACCTCCCTTCCATTTACAGCCCACCGTTTACCCACAGGGTGGGTTACGATGTAACACAACGTACACAAGAACTTGGGATCATAGAAACACCCTCTACAACTTAAAAAAATACTGGACCAGCATTTCTTACATGGGTCCAATGGTACAGCAGGCAGAAGCCTGTTAGCAACCCCTCTCATGACCTGGGTAGACCGCCTAGGTTGGGGGATGAAATTAAATTCTGCAAAGCCAAACATGGAAAGTCAGACATACATCAGAAAGGGCTTGGTGGTAGAGCATCTGTGGAAGGTCCCTCATCCAATCCTCAGGATTTTTAGGCAGGGTTGGGAAGTTCTCCTATCTGAAACCCTGGAGAGTCTGCCAGTCAGTGTAGACAAGACTGAACTACATGGACCAATGATCTGACTCAGTATCAGGCAGTTTTCTATATTTAGAGGGACAAATGTAGGAGCAGAGATGTGCTAGGTGTGGAGCCTGATGTGACTGCATCTCCTGCAGTGATCCAAGCTTGTGTGTTCCTTACCTGATAGAGTGGTACCTCGGGTTACAGACGCTTCAGGTTACAGACTCCCCTAACCCAGAAGTACTACCTCAGGTTAAGAACTTTGCTTCAGGATGAGAACAGAAATCGTGCAGCAGTGGGAGGCCCCATTAGCTAAAGTGGTACCTCAGGTTAAGAACAGTTTCAGGTTAAGAACAGACCTCCGGAACGAATTAAGTTCTTAACCTGAGGTACCACTGTAATTGGAAATACAGAGAGAGATAGAGATGCTAATTGCAGGTGTTTTAGTCCTTGGGATAAGTGTTGTTGCCCAAAACTGATAATATTTCATCACAATAACGTATTTATTTATTTTTTGCCCTGCACTTCCTTTTAGTTGTAAAGACTACGACTGCACTTTCTAAGTTCCCTGTGGATTCACTGATTAACAACCAAGCAGGAATCAGGGGAGAGGAGGAGAGAGGCTTGGAATCTTTAATTTATTATATTGGCAAAAGGTCAACGAAAGGATGAAAAGATATTCTAAAATGGCGCCAGAATTTTGCCTGTGTCTGTAGTGCCATGTTTGGGATTTTTAGGATTGCTAGCAGATACGGAATGGTTAGTCATGCAAGCTTTTTCTTTCTTTCTTTATTATACACAGGTAGTGATGTGAATCTGAATCGAGTGCTTTTTCACTTGGTAGGCTATGTCAAATATCCAGAAATGAACTGACATGTTGAAAAAAATACCCTTTCCTAACACATAGGGGTATTTTAGGGCAGGGCAACTGGTTCTGCTACACTGGGCACTGAGCCTAGGGGGCGCTGCAGGGCATTTCAACTATGATACGATGAACAGAGAGAACAGAAAGTGAGAGGCAGGGGGTGTCGAATTTTTGGCCTCGCACAGGGTGCCGCTGAAAACTGAAAGACTGAAGTCCACCCCTGCCTAAGAGTTGTCTATATACAAATAATGTTGGAATTGTTTGCCATCTTGTCTCCAATGCACAACCTTTATTCTAGCCCCGTTTCAGAGAAAACCAGTTGCACTCCAGTTGTAAATTAAATTAATTAAAACCAGTTGTAATTAACAGGGCAAACGACAAATCAGTCACAGTTAACTTAATTTAAGTGGGAGAAGCATGGTTTACTTTCTTTGGATTTGGGCTAGAATATGTCTGTGCGTTTAAGGGTCTTTCCAAACAATCATTTTTCAAAAGTCCTTGCTGTGTGGTTTCCTAAGGCTGCACTTACCTGGGAGTAAGTCCCAGGGACCTCAGCGGGGCTTTCTTCAGAATCAGACATGTATAGGAGTATGTCGTAAAACTGATACGGACTTTGTAATCCTCCCCGGAACCACCTTAGCCAGGGCTATGCTTGCTTTGAAATCATGCATACAGAGGGAGACACACACACAAAATGGCTTATGTTAGGAAAAGTTGTTTGAGGGAGAGAAAAAATAAAATAAAAACATGATTATTTTAAATCATCTCCTCCAATTATTGCTTTTCACATATCCTGGATGGGTAGGTGGAGTTATTTAAGAGTGCTTGTAAGTTGTACATTTATAAAATGAAAAAATGCTTTGAGTCCTTCCATCCTAAAGTGTTACATTACTGTCGTGACTTTATTGGAAGCTGCATGAAGCCTTGAGGAGATTCTGGTCAAGGGCAATGTCTTTCTCACACTAGAGGCCCTTTGGAGACTTCAGGGCCTATGCTGGGAATTTTGGGAACTCCACAAGCACAGGGTGGGGTGGAATTAAAAGCAATAAAGCACTCCAGAAAAAGGTGGATGAGATACATTCTCTCCCCCCCCCTTTTTTTGTGTGTGTGCTGGAGCTACATTACAAACAATTATCCCATTATTCACCTTTCCATTACTCAGAAGAGATTTAATGAAGCCCTAGAGACCTGTGTTTTTGAAAAGCAAACTAGGAAGAAAATATTAGTTCTTTCGATTCCTGTAATCTTTCTCCTACTGAGAGCAGAGTTCTCTGCTGTGGCCAGACGGGGATGAACACCTCAACAGCAGGTTGGGAAGTCACACCATCAGCTTGTGGAGAGACTTTCCAATGGCATGAGGGAATCCCATAGGGCAGACCTTCTTCACCCTTCCAGGGCTAAAAACCTTTGCACTCTGGAGAAACCAAAAGACAAGCGCTGAGCAGGGACCCCAGCTGAGGAAGCCCCTCCCCTATCTTCCTAAGAGGAAGCCATGGGAAAAAAGAAGCTCAGAGTATTCATCTGATTTGATTTGACCTGATATGAGTATTCTGCTTTTCCAACAACAAATACAGTGGTACCTCGGGTTAAGCACTTAATTCGTTCCAGAGGTCTGTTCTTAACCTGAAACTGTTCTTAACCTGAAGCACCACTTTAGCTAATGAGGCCTCCTGCTGCTGCCGTGCCACTGGAGCACGATTTCTGTTCTCATCCTGAAGCAAAGTTCTTAACCCGAGGTACTATTTCTGGGTTAGCAGAGTCTGTAACCCGAAGCGTATGTACCACTGTACTGAGTAAAGAGTGGCTCACAACCGTCACAAAAGCATTAAAAACAACAACAAACATTGCAATCACTATACTATTAAACATAACAGCAAATAACAACAAATGCATCAAGATGTTCAATACAATTCAACAAAGCCATCGCATCTCATTGCATACTGCTTTTCTTGAACTGTTTTATTACAGCTGCTGGTTGTTATTTGGACCATACAATGAGGAAGGGGTACGCTTTTCTCTTGACTCCTCATCCATGAATGGGGTGAAAACCAATCTCCCTGTGTGGTGAGGAAGCTTAGAGGAAAAGGTTCCATTGGCACCAAGGAGAACTTTTGTCTTAGGGTGTTAGCAGAGTGCCACACTTTTGCTGGTGGGATTCAATGCATACCATCAAATTTAGGTTGTGCAGTACAAATGGATTTGATACTGTTACTAAACAAACTTGCTTCCCCCCACACCAACCCCAAAATGGACTTTTTTGTTGCAAAGAAGGTGATAGGGAAATGCATTAGAAAAGGTGGCAAAACAACTGCTTGACGCAATGTCATAAAACTTTGTGGAAACATATCAGAAAGAATGCTCAGTAAATAGCCAGCATAGCCTACACTTCCTGCAAACTTTGTGCAAACAAACCGGGATGAATCCTGAATAAAGCAAACCATCTGGAAATGACCTAAGCTTCCTAGTCACAACGGGGAGGCCAATTTTCATCGTGATCATAGCTTGGAAGCAGGGATGAAGGGACAAGCTTTTCCTCCCCACATACCATGGTTCCAAAAATATTTGGGCCCTCCTGCATCTGTATTTAAAACAAACAAACAAATAAACAAATCCTGTGTATTCACCATAATGCAGTTTGACTCTAAGTGCATACCACCAACTTCAGAAAAAACCACCAATTCTGCTGTTTTATTGTATTAATCTTTCATAGCTTTTTAAAAAGTAAGTTTTTGTATTTTAAATTGCAATTCTCCTTTAAATTGTAATCGGCCAAGAATGCCCCAACAGAATAAATAAATGTGACAAGCAAGCAAACAAATAAAAACGAATAAACCCGTTCAAAAGGAGTTGGGCATTATAACTCACATTTAAATGTCCTTTAATGGAAAAAGTTTTCCTTGTGACATGGTACTTCAGAGGGGTTCATCCGTTATCTGATGAGTGGTACACTCCTTCGCAGACTTTTTATTCATGGAGAATGAGCAATGCTTGTATAGGGGGGAGAAGGTGGACATCAGCACTGTGGCAAAAAGACTCTACTCCCAACACAAGCTCTTTATGTGGCAGCAGGAGTGGGAGAAAGACTAATGGCGCCTCAAAAAAATCTTTTTTATTGTGCACATTTGGTATCTAGTAGTCATGATGATTTCGCGGTGGTCCTAGGCGATTCCGCTTTCAATACTATTTGGCCCTGCGAATGGTTCTACTGCTTCACTTCTATTCAGTGCACATCCTGTCTCTTCCTGATGAAATCACATCCCTTCTAACACCACAATTGCTCCAGGGAGAGGGATGGGGTGTTGCCCCACTTCTGTTGTACTATAATCACTCTGGATAACAACAATGTGGGGCTACCTTTGAAGGTGACCTGAAAACTACAACTAATCCAGAATGCGGCAGCTAGACTGGTGACTGGGGGCGGCCGCCAAGACCACATAACACCGGTCTTGAAAGACCTACATTGGCTCCCAGTTCGTTTCCGAGCACAATTCAAAGTGCTGGTGTTGACCTTTAAAGCCCTAAAAGGCCTTGGTCCAGTATATCTGAAGGAGCGTCTCCACCCCCATCGTTCTGCCTGGGCGCTGAAGTCCAGCACCGAGGGCCTTCTAGCGGTTCCCTTATTGTGAGAAGCAAAGCTACAGGGAACCAGGCAGAGGGCCTTCTTGGTAGTGGCGCCCGCCCTGTGGAACGCCCTCCCATCAGATGTCGAAGAGATAAACAACTACCTGACATTCAGAAGACATCTTAAGGCAGCCCTGTTCAGGGAAGTTTTTAATGTGTGACATTTTAGTGTTTTTTTGGTCTCTGTAGAAGCCGCCCAGAGTGGCTGGGGAAACCCAGCCAGATGGGCGGGGTACAAATAATAAATTATTATATATTATTATTGTAATGTAACAGCATTGGGAAAGCATCACAGGACGAATAACAAAGCAGAATAAATCCACCACTGTATCAAGAATACACTGGCACTGAAACACCAGGCTGGAGGAGTTCTAAACCTCAATGATGTTGGTTGGTTGCTGGTTGGTTGGTTGGTTCCTTCCTTCTTCCTCCTTTTTGTTCAAATTGTGGCAGCTACATGCACAACCTCTTGCTTGCAGACATTTGCTCAAGCTAGTAGTGTCTCAATGGGAACACAGCTGGATCGTGATTCCAGCAGCAAACCCTCACATTCCCGGAGGCCGTTGCATGGCAGGTCACTGGCTGCTATAAACCAGCGCAACAGAAAATTACCCAGGGAGAGATGAATCCCAAAAGCTGATCTAAGAATAAGTAAATGTGGCCATCTTAAAATAAGTTTTAATAACTGTGTGAGAGTGAAGTTGACCTTCACGGTTTCAAAAACATTTATTGTTTTGAGGGAAAGAGAAATGTGTCATTTAAAAAACATTTAGACAAAGCTGAGGAGAGAAGGAAGGGGGTGATGTTCTCAGCCCAGCCTCCCAGTCCCAAGTGCCATGACCAAGCAACGGCTTTAGCCTTTCCAGTAGAGTGCAGTAAGGAGGTGATAGCTGGAAGGGAGCCACATTTCCCCACTGAATTCCACTGTGAATACTTTTATGGGAAGGTGAGAAGGATTTGGTCATAAAAGAAAACACCCTGTGGGGCATTCGTTTTATTGCCAATTTTTATTAAAAGAAATACATTGCATGTAATATTCTTTCCGTTCCCAAACATTGAATAAAGGGTGTTATCCAAACCCATAGCTTTTGTTTTGTTTTGTTCTGTAACGTATTTTTATTTTATTTTTGGAGTTGGTTTATCAACCTTGCCGCACAGGAACTGCAACTGGGTATCTGGATGTTTGCTTAACTCTAAAAATGCTGGATGCCGTGCTTCAGATGTTCAGAGGCACTAGTGGAAGGGAGTGGCTTTCCCTCCCCTTCCTCTCCTTGGCTGCATGAACATCCTCAAAAGCATCTATTGACGGTCAGAGGAAACTCCTTTAAAAGGTGGCATGGGCAAAAGGGGAAGGAGGGAATTGCTGGAAATTGAGAGGAGTGGCTTCTTCTATGCATGGGTGCCTCCTTCCAAATTCTGGTGACCCCATCTTCCTCCTCAGCCCTCTTTGTCACAGCCCACTCCATTCAGAAGGATCTCCTAACCCTCAGGGCATAGGTTTTGGGTGCAGAACAGTCACATTCTGCCAACCCCCTCCCACTGAAACGTCTCAGGATCCAAAGCACTGTCCAAAGCTTCTTCAGCCTGTGTTCTTGGGGTTCAAATGTTTGACCAGGAATGTGCCAGCTGGGTTCAGAGCTGGTTAAGAAAATAAATATACCACTAGGACAACATTGGGTTTCACAAACTCTTGTTTCCCAGTGTGAAGGGGAGCAATGGGTTGGGCAATGGCAGGTAAGTACTCTTGTTCAGCCCTCCAGTTCCCCCTTCAAACCCTGTACCCAAGCTATTCTTCACTCGTAGCTGAGTAAGATTGTCTTCCATTAACACGGTTTTAAAAGTGAGTCCGTAGGTGACCGTGGAGGCCAATTCTGGATCCACACATCCTTCCACAGTGGGGACATAGGTTTCCAGGCAGGATGTGATCATGGTGAGAGTTTGCCAAGGGTGCCTTCCTTGCCTTCCTCTTAGCACATTTCTCCCTTTCGTCCTGAGTTTGAACATCTTCAAAACCCACGACACCTTTGGTAAAGGCTGTTCTCCAATTGGAGTGCTCACAGGCCAGTGTTTCTCAGTTGTCGGTGCTTATATTACTTTTTTAAAAAAGATTTGCCTTGAGAGAGTCTTTGAATTGCTTTTGTTGACCACCAGCATTACGCTTTCGGAATAGAGTAGTTGCTTTGGCAGACAATAATCAGGCATTTGAACAACATGACCAGTCCAACAAACATCAAAAACAACAATATCAACTCCAATCAACCCAAGCTATATACTGACCCTAACCATGCACTTGGTTGGCCACTAGCCAGAGAACAGTATGCTGGACTAGGTGGGCCACTAGCCTGATTCAACAGGCTGTCCTGTTCATGTTCATGCTTTCTCTCTCCCTGCCCCTTTCTAGATAGGCTTCATGACACAGGCACTCAGGAGGCTGCCTCATACACAAGTCAGAGCCCTTCCAGGTCCACCTGGGGAGTGAAACTGGCATCTTTTTGCATGCAAAGCAGAGGCCCTGGCAGGAACAACGGTGGCTGGTGGGGTTGGTTGCAGGGAAGAATCAGTGGGCAGAAGAAGGAAGCACTCATTCTTGTCTACTAATTCTCCACTGCAAAGGACTCCTTGCACCCCAGATTCATGCTAGTTTGTTGATTTCAGCTCTGGGAACCCATGTTTGTTGAGAGTGTTGTATAAACCCACCCTAAGGCTCCACTGTAGTCAGGAAGCCATGGTCCTTTGGATGGTGTTAAGGGCCATCTTTATCTGGGAGTGCAAGGGGTGCAAGGCACCCGGGTGCTGAATTCTGGGGGGCGGCAGGCACCCTCCACTGAAGTTGCCTAAGCTCTTAACTATCTACCTGTTATGAAATAATAATTTATTTTGATCAAGCTAGAAAAACGAAATACATATATACCTAGGTATTACTAAAATGTATAATTACTGTTTCACCAAAGAACTTTTGACTTTGTACGCTCATTTATGAAAGACATGCTGTGTCAGCGATGGCGCTTGTCATTCACAACGGCGGCGCTTGTCAGACTTGGGGGCTCTGGGCAGATCTTTGCACCCCAGCAGCACATATGCTAAAGACTCCCCTGATGGTGTTGGAGAACACCTCCCATCATCCCTGACCATTGGCCACGCTTGCTGAGGCTGATGGGATTTGGAAGACCAGCTGGAAAGCCACAGGTTCCCCATCCCTGCAGTTTTAGAAGAACAGGGATCTCCACATGAACCACCCGTGTGTTCACTAAACACGCAGTGGGGGAGGGAAGGGGTTGTGCATGTAGGTCCCACTGCAATGCAATGTCTGAAAGGCAATCCAATTGGCACACAGCTGTACGCATGTCAACTCTCTCTACACAACATAATCAAGTGTTGCGAATCGCATGGAGAGCTTTGTGCATACAGCTGCACATAGTTAGGAGTCTCTTTCCAGATTTTCCATTGAACAGACAAGGATGAAGGGGTGAAGCTGGCAAGCATGCTGAGCTTGAGTGCTAGAACAGTGGATGCAGTGCCATTTACCTTGATTCAGAAGAATCAGGAACATAGTCAAGTAAATTGACCTTGGGCATTCTGACTAACTCACGAGCTCATCATGGCGCAGGAGACATAGGAAAACAACTTAACCAGTTTAATAACGTGAGGGTGCTCTGTGAAATGTTAAAGGCTAACGAGTGAGGCAAGTTTCAGTTTTATTGCATAAATAGAACTTCCTTTTTTTAAAAGAAGGAAGAAGATTGTTTTCAATCTCTGAGTGTACCATGTTGAACTGTTCGGATTCTGTTGCCCATGCCAAAATGATTAAAGTAGGCTGTTTTCTTTCTTTCCGGAGAAACATACTCTGAGATTTCTGATCTGAAATCACAGAAGGGATTCTGTGAATCTCCATAAGAATTTGGTGGATCTGTAGGCAGATCTGTTATTGTGAAACATTGCATCATCGTGGGTTTTCGTCGTGTTCACAATCTGCATATATGCGAATTACAGTATTTTTTTCCCTTTAGCCCCAAAGGGTTATGATACACCATGAGGATGTAGGTGGTTTGATAAAGCTATATGGGCTGCCTTCCAGGCCCCTGCAAAGAAGCAGGTCCTCTTTCGAATATTGCAAGAGGATTTGCCAGCCAAACATGGAAATGACTATGTGGCCTGTGTGCTTTGGAACTTTTTACTCCCCTGTCTAATATATAATAGAGGATCGTTCTTTTTGCAATAAATGTAAAGACTGCTTGCTGCAATAGGCTTTTAAAGCACAGCCCCAATGTGTTTGTTTGTGGTGTCTGCAGCTTTTTCACTTCACAATATGAGGAACTAATGATATGATGTATTCTAGTTCATTGCTGGTTACAGCTGGAACGTTCAGGCATTTGGATTCCCGCCCCCCCCCCCAACACACACAACCAGGAATGTTGTGAAACTGACACAGCTGCATGTGATAATTTGCTAAGCACACAGAGGATTAAAAGCACTCTGAATGTTGGCTGTCGTTATTCCGCTATAGATCTCATCGTTTTCATTTCCTATGGTGCAAATTCTGAAGTGTAAACTAGGAGAATCATACACCTTCGTTTTCTAAAGTTTGGAATTAAGCCTTTATGTTTTAACTCAGTGTTTCCCAAAGTGGGAGATACCACCCTCTGGGGAATGCTGGACCAATCTGGGGGGCAGTAGTAGCCTCGGGTACAATTGGGAGGGTGTTGAATGAAAATATGGGGGTGTGGAAGAAAAAAGAGATGGAAATTTTGAAAAACCATTCATGCATGTTTCATCTGTTGTGTAATGACACTTCCCACCAGGTCAGGCGCTGTTGAGGGATGGCAACAACCCCCTCCCCCCAGATCCATGGGTGAGCTGGAGATGGGTCTTCCCAGGCTTGGGTGAACCTTTTTGGCTTCACTCAGGCCTCTGAAGTGGATCGCAGCTTGCCTACCTATTTGGCCATTGGCAGGCAGGCTGCAGTGCCAGCCCCAGATCGGACTGATTCCACAAGGGTGCTGAGTATTTTTTTTTTCTCCTGAAAAGGGCAAATAAGTTTGGGAGCCCCTGTTTTAACTAAATCTTGCTTTCATAAATTGGCATATAAAATGAGCTGGGTTGTAAACCAAAGACAGGCAGTGTGGTGGCCCTCCAGAAGTGTCTGGGCTACAAGACCCACCATCCCTGATTCTTGACCAAGGGGCTGATGGAATTGAAGTCCAGAATATTTAGAGGGCACCGGGTTGCTTACACATCTGCTATAGACAGACAGCAGGGCCACATGGATATCACTGTTTGCAAGTCTGCCATACTCCAGAGGTGCCAATGGATTACCTTTTCATCTGAAACCAGCTAGTGTCCTATTCAAGGCTGGTCAATAGCATAGGAGCAGAAGAACGATTTACATAGGAGCAGAAGAACGATTTGCCATCGATTTATTCAGACGCTCAGAACTGAAGGCTTTTGATGAGATCTTGCCAATGTTATCACTTTCTATGTCTTGGCATATACACGTCTACCAAAACAAGCCAAAATGAGTGTGGTCATTGGCACCACAGCTTTACATTGCTGTTTCATAGCCTTCAGCTCCCTATTTCTTTTCTTTACCTGGCCCAGGCATAAACTGAGTGCAAAGAAAAGTATGAAGAGACCCAGATTTACAATATCTGCAGAGTTTAAAGACTGTTTGGTGCAAAGAGCAATAAAGTCCGTGGCTCAGAATGTGATTGTAATAAAAGTATGGAAGAGCAGCTGCCCGGCCGTGATAGGAAGGAGTATTTGTGTATCAGATAAAGGGAGGCAAACAATATTTAAACTGTCTGTTCTTTGGAAGATGAAACAAAAAGGGCTGAAAGACTTAAAGGTATAAATGCAGAAATACAGAAGAAAGAAGGAAAAGGAGAAGAAGCTGAAATTAAAATTCTCTTTTTGGCTATAGACATCTTAAGCTTTTGGGAGAATGAGAGCCTGTCTTTGGCAGTGCGTTGGGGGGTAGCAAGGTCATCTTCCTCTATCCGTCTTCATGACTCCTGCGAGCCCTTATGGATCTTGCAAAATCTTGTGGTTGCAAAGAGACTTGACACTCATGCACACTTCCCATTGCCAAGTCACTTTCTCCTGGGAAAACCTGCTGTTTGCCACTGAACTGGAGCAAAAGTCAACCTGGTTTTCTCCAAATTGACATTAGCTTCAGTTTAGTACTAAAGAGCGGGTTTTCTGAAGAAAAGTGTCAGGACAAAGGCAAAACCACTCAGGCCCATGCCTAGATAGCACAGGGCGAGTGGAAGTGTGAATAAACACCTGTCATCCGTTACTCAATGGTCTGGAGAACTTACTGCCTTTCTACATTTGAAGGTATATCTTATAATCATCAGGCTCATTCGGATATCTCTTTGGCCATATGGACTGCTCATATTAATATATATGATCAAATTAGAATTAATGGATTATTTTTAGTGTCAGTGTGAGCTTACATCCCCTCCTCCGTTATATTTGCTATCTCTGCACACCTCTAAAGACATGGACAACAGTCAGACAGACAAGACACTTTACAAAATATATAGTAGATTCAGAACTTCTGTTGTCCATGGGTTTGGACATCTCTTGTAACAGCCTGTCCCAGATAAGGAAGGCACACACCTGATAGTTCCCCTTTCCTGGGTCACTCTCCCTGGTCCCCTGCTTCTGCCACCAACTCTTCAGAGCCCTACCAGTCCCTGACACCTCTTGAGATATCACCACCCAATTTGTTATGAGGGTTCCTGAGATGAAGGAGATGTCGCCTCTGTTTGTAAGCTATCAAATGCCATTTTGAATCAAGATGGTGGATCGAAACATTGCAAACATGAGCCAATTTGGATGCCTCTAGAAATATCAGCAGCCAATTTGTCATGGAGGTTCCTGAGACTGAGGAATGGATTTGGGCCTACTTTTGAGTACCATTGGATCCTGCCTCAAGTCCAGATGGTGAACTAAACCATTCCAAACTGTTCCCGTTTGTACACCTCTACAGGTATTGTTGCCCAATTAGCATTGTTGGTTCACGAGAGCAAGGAGCAGATTTTGGTCTGTGTTTGGATACAGTTGGGTGCCATTTTGAATCCAGATGGTGGATCAAATCATTCCACACTGTGCTGATTAGGATGCCTCTGAATATATTATTACCCAACTTGGTGTGGTGGTTTTCAAGAGTGAGGAGTGAGTTTTAGTTTATGTTTTTGATATTGTTGGGTGCTCTTTGGAATCCTGTATGCAGCCTGAAATGGAACAGAAGGTCCCCCCCCCCCCCCGAACACACAAGGACGATACTGAACATTGCATGCCAAGTATTAGAAGACAGGGAGGAAATATTGTCTTATCAAAATCTTAGCAACACTCAAACTTGGAATCATTCCCAGTGACTCATCTGGAGCCATTCAACACAAAATTCACTGGAAACATTAAATAGTATATTTGACTGGTGTGGGAATAGTAGATTCCCCCCACCTTGCCCTCTGGCTTACAGAAAACACATAACATGCTACAGAAGGATGTGGTATTTAAGTACCTTTAATTCCTCCATTCCCAGATTGGATAAGATTTCCATTTATTATGGTTATTATTGTTAATACTATTATTTTGTCATAATCATGTCTAGACCACACATCCACGGAAGATTGCAGGGTGAAGTACAATTATGTATAAAACTGTATATTACGCAAAAATATGAAAAATAAAAGTACATACACTCTTAAAGCTTTGTTTCTAAGCAGTCAAAGACTGAAGGCAGGCAGTTAGCTTGAAGGTAGGGCACAAATTCAGTCTTGATATTGGGAACCAGTATAAACAAGAAGCTTCTGAGACCTGCACCTATTTAGTAGACCCCTGTCGTCTCCGTTCCTCCTATTTGTCGCTGCCTTCCCTCTCTGAACAAGAAGCCACTGGCATGATGGGGCATTGACAATTGTCCATAGAGGCGCAGGTCAATTCTGTGTCTAGGGCAGCTGTCTACCAGCTCCATCTGGTATGCAGTCTGAGACCCTACTTGCCTGCAGACGATCTCACCAGAGTGGTGCATGCTCTAGTTATCTCCTGCTTGGACTACTGCAATGCACTCTACGTAGGGCTACCTTTGAAGGTGACCTGGAAATTACAGCTAATCCAGAATGTGGCAGCTAGACTGGTGACAGAGTGGTTGCTGAGTCCATATAACACTGAAAGACCTACATTGGCTCCCAGTACGTATCCGAGCACAATCCCAAGTTTTGGTGCTGACCTTTAAAGCCCTAAACGGCCTCGACCCAGTATACCTGAAGGAGCATCTCCACCCCCATTGTTCAGCCCAGACACTGAGGTCCAGCTCTGACAGCCTTCTGGTGGCACCCCCACTGTGAGGTTACAGGGAACCAGGCAGAGGGCCTTCTCAGTGGTGGCACCTGCCCTGTGGAACTCCCTCCCATCAGATGTCAAGGAAATAAACAACTGACTTTTAGAAGACATCTGAAGGCAAGTCCTGTTTAGGGAAGTTTTTAATGTTTGATGTTTTATCGTGTTTTTAATATTCTGTTGGGAGCTGCCCAGAGGGGTTGGGGAAACCCAGCCAGATGGGTGGGGTATAAATAATAAATTATTCTTATTCTTCTGCTGCCCTCCCAACAGTGATGTCCCTGTCACTTACCAGGATGGCTCAGGGGTGGGTGGAGGTAGCAGCCCTGTCGAGCTTGTGCATGCACACCAGTAGTAGAAATGTTGGATTGGCTCTGCCTGTGTGCCTGCAGGGACCCAAGCTCACTGCGCATTGTCCTAGCAAGCAGCAATGATGCCACTGTTGGGAGGGAACTATCACTGCACTGCTGCACTCCACACCCTGAGTGTTTCTGCTCTGAGCATGCAAACAAGGAGGTGATGAAGCAGCTTCCTTCTCGTCCATTGGCAGTGGTGCAGATTGGGCCCAGGGAGAGGGCAAGGGAATGGATGGCAGCAAACCTGCTGAAGAAGAAGTAGGCCTAGATGGGTAAAACTCACACTTTTCTGAAGTCTGATACTCTCATCTCTTTCGGCAGAAGTCAGACAGGTGTGTGGGTGTTTCATTACTTGCACTTCACTTCTGGAGCAGCTAGAATCAGCTCTGACTTTGCTTTTGTTTGAGAGCTGCTGTGTTGTGACACCCGCCAGCCCTCAGCGATACAGAGAAGTAACAGAAACTGAACTTGATGTAAACACAGCAATTTAAAAGCCTTAGGCGCTTTCCAGCATTTATCCGAGCTGGTTGCAATCGAGAAATCTTGGTGCCACTGTGGCATCACATTTATTGGGTTTTATTTTGAGAGTACAATCATATAAGACACAATTCATAAAGATGCCAGCGCACAAAGATGCCGAAGGAATGGCGTTGGTTCTAATGACATCAGATATAATGACATCAGTCTGGTTGTGACTACCGTGCTGCAAGAAAAACAAACAAGTAACTGGTCCTAATGCAACTGTTACCAGTGCTTTTTACTAAACTTCTATTACTAACTAACAACTACAAAGTAATCAACAGTCAATTTTGGAGATGGACCTGAATTTTTTAAACAAAACAAAACTGTTAAAAGCTGTAAAAACAGAAGAAGGTAAGGAATTCCGCATTCCCCACAGAGTACAGTGGTACCTTGGGTTACATACGCTTCAGGTTACAGACTCCGCTAACCCAGAAATAGTACCTCAGGTTAAGAACTTTGCTTCAGGATGAGAAAGGAAATCATGCTCCGGTGGCGTGGTGGCAGCAGGAGGCCCCATTAGCTAAAGTTGATGCTTCAGATTAAGAACAGTTTCAGGTTAAGAACGGACCTCCAGAACGAATTAAGTACTTAACCCGAGGTACCACTGTAGTTGTTTTTCTCTTTGACATCTGGTGGGAGGTTTCTTGAAAGGTTTCTCTTTTATTTGAACACATTAATTAATTTTCAATAATTTGATTACTTTATTTTTATTTATTTGCAGTTGGCATGGCCAGTGGTCAGTGATGATGGACGCTATAGTCTAACACCATTTGGAGGACTTCAGGTTCCCCATCCTGTCTATATAGAAATCATAGATCTTGTTTTGTGTTTCCTCCAAGGAAGCTCACTGACTGAAATGGACATCTCTGCTACTGATGTGAAGTCAGCCACTCTTGGATTGGCAGGGGGGAATGGAGACTAATAGTTTCTCAGATTGAATTACATGGATGGTTTGGGAAGAAAATACAGATGCTATTTTTGAGCAAGGGCCTATTTTGCTTTGCGGAACTGTTCCAAATCGCATTTATTTACAGCGCCTTTTCTCCCCTTTCCCCTTCTCATGTACTGTTACAGCTTTGGTGCTTACCTGCTGATCCATCTGTCTACTGTGACTTTACAGCTGTTTGCTTTTCCAATCAACTTCCCTGAGTGAAAGCCAATTCACACAAGCCATGTTTTCAGCATTATTGACCCAACCTTACAGCTGAAGTGATTGTGAAATCCTGGCATCAGTTTCAAATGCATGGAAAAGGCATCAGCCATGGCCTGGCGAGCGGGAACTGATCTGAGGGTTCCACTCTGATGATTTGGGCAAGATTGCTACAATATTCACTATTGCAGAGCACAGTGTGGCCTAAATGGCAGTGACTATTGGATGCTATTGTAGTAAGCGCAGCACGTGGGTGGTGGCAATAAGCAAAGCAAATTGCACTGGACCTGAGCGCACAGCTTCAATAGCACAATTAAATGTGTAATTAGATTTCCTATTGTGTGGACAGGCGGAGTCCCCCCAACCCAGGCGACCCCTGAGCGGAATAATGACTCAAAACAACGTGCTATGGGATTAAAATTGGCCACAACTTTATTAAGTTTCAGATGTAGGGAGACCTTGGCTCAGGCATTGGGTGTCTATCCTTCCCAGTCCCCAGCCAGGGATCTGGGAGACATCAGGGTTATCTAGAATGTGTGGGGATTGGGCAGGCTCTGGAGAATATATGTTCAAGCACAGAGCCCACCCCCCATTTCACTGCCATTGGAGGGGAGAGCAATGACAACCTCTTGGCGTATGACCAATGCCTCCCCTCAAGACCCCTTTAACAGGGAACCCTGGGGTCACCGCCGCAAGGGGGGCGTGAATCACCGCTTCATGCCCCCTCTCCATTTAGGAAGATAGACTAAAGGATTCCGCCCAAGGCCTAATACCGCCAAAGTTGTGACGTTTTGCTACAGGAAAGGCAAGGCCTGCCAATCCAGGAAAATTCCTTTCCTGCCCTTCAACAGCGACCATGACGTAGCAGTACCCGCGTACCTGTGGAGAAGAGGTTAACCTGTAAAAGAAGATTTAATTGAGGGAGGGCAGGGTGGGAGAAGCTCTGGAGCCAACTGACGCTTTGCAGGTAAGATTCACCTTCTGTTGTGTGGGCAGGGTGGTCCCTCCCCTTACCTGGCCAATCCCCTGGCAACGCCTCCCCAGGTGGAATTGGGTGATTGGCTGAGGTAGGCGGAGATCTCCAGGTATCGAGCCTGGGGAAGGTGAAGCCAGCCCGAACTACCAGGAGCCGCACTGGGATCTAGGGGGCTGCTCACGACCATGCATAAGGCACCCCCCATTTGATGTGGGGAGCGGTCATTAATAGTGCATCCTAGTAGAGAGTCTGTTCTGGGTAGCGGCCACACTGTTGTCACTCTTCTGACATCATCCCCCCCATACAATGTTTACAAGTCAAGACCAGGTAACCGGATTCTACACAGGGAGATTAATTTTTCTTGTTGCCACCAACAATTTCCCCCTGTTCTTTACAACCATGTGAGGGGACCCAGAAATAGTCCTGTGGATCCAGAAATTATTAGGCATTTGGTCGATGGTGATCATTGTGGCTGGCAACTCCTTTGCTCAGAGCAAGGGTTAATCAGAAGACTATTAAGCAAAAGTAAGACTTGTTTAGTATAATATAACAAGATCATGCATTGCAAAAGGAGCATAGAATGTAGTTATTATAACTAATATAATGTTCTGATTTACTGTTGACCAAAGCAGTTTTTACAGCTAGAAAGAATATACAAATGTTTCAACAATTCTGAAAAGAGCAATCAGTGGCCCCACCAGACTGAGTTTTTTTGCAACAAAAATGCATATGTGGTGGTCAATCCTCACATTATTCCACTTTATTGGTAATTCTGTGATGCTTCCCCAATGTTACTACATTGCTGCCATTTGGAGGGCCCTCTTGGGGCTCAGCTAGATTGGTAAAGAAAAAGCGTTGTATATGTGTTGTATATGCAATATAACACTGTGGCACCAGATGGCGCTGTGGGGTCCCGTCTTTCCCTACCGGATTTCCCTCTATGAGTTTACAACACGTTTAACCGAATCGCTTATTTGACGTGTCTAGATTCAACCTTGCACTATATAGCACAACAAAAGTGAGATGACCTTCTCTGTAAAACATTTGTGGTGCAAAAAATAAATAAATAAAAATCACAAGATTTCAGCACAAAGTTGTGCATCAGTGGTCAAAGACTGTTTGACAGAGTACGCCAGGTGAATGAGAAGAAGATAAAAGACCTTGTGGCCTGATTCAGATAGGTCACTTTCTTTAACACCCTGTGGTCTTCAAATGAAGGGTGGTTTATAAATGTAATTGTCAGGTGATGTTGCGGTTGCTCGAGAGTAAGCAGGCAGGACTCCGCCCTGTGTTTTACAGGCTTTATTTCGGTACAGACTATTTACAGTGAAGAGCCCCAAGATTCATGTCTGGCTCAATCGCTAGCAGAATCCGGAAGCGGTCTTTTTTTGTACTTCCCCCAACATAAAAGTTTTGTTACCCCCAATCGTTTCCGCCCCTCCCTGCACCTCAGACTACTGCGCATGATGGGCGATGGCAAGGGCGTGCTCCCCCCCCCCTCCGGCTTGCTCTGGAGCGGCGTTTAGGCTCTCACTAGCATCCTCTGGTCCTTGCACCTCTTCCCCACTGGAGGTGGGGCTTTCCTCCTCCCCAGAAGAGGAACTGCTTCGCAAGATTTTCGGAGGCTCCCTGTAACACACCTGCCCTTCTATTTCTCGCCTCTGAGCCAATGGCAGTTCCCTGACAGTAATAAATAATAATAGCAGAATCTCACTAAAAAATAAAGTGATGGAGTGCAAATGCACTTGCAGAGCCAATCTGGCGCTCCTGCTGCCATGTTTGCACCACATTGGCCTTGACGCTCCTCTCTGTCCCAATGCACAGTAGTGACACATCTGGAGGGAGGACAGGTAAGCAGTACAGCTGCACTACACCTATGCTATTGCCCCAGTGGCTACAGGATGAGGGGGTTAAAGGGAGAGTGTATGGGGGACTGAATGCGTAACGAGAGACGGTACCCCAGCAGCATGCAAATAGGTCTAGACTGATACAGAGTTTCTCAGAGGGAACTGATTGATTTTCCCATTTAGAGCAGAAATAACTTGGCTTAAACTGACAAACCCAGGAGAGGGGCAGGGAGCTGCCTATCACCAGCTAGAACAGCCAATATCTAGTAGAGCCAATTCCCCTTTCATTTCACTTTCCTTCCTTCTTTGTGCATTTTTATAATTCACTGGGCTGACCTGAAGAGTTGAATTAACTCCTGGGTTAATCTTCTCCTTTGCATAAGGGTTAAGATCTATTCATACAAACCTAGTGAAACATGGAGCTAAAATAAATAAACACCGGGAGGCTTTCTTAAGAAGGAACATTCCATTGGCAGGAATATAGGAAGGAATAAATATTTCCCATGATGGCAGTTAAATGCAGAGGTATTAAGAACAAGCCATTTTGCCAGCAGCATGGGAATAATTCATTGTAGGAGGCATAGTAGCTTCGCAACGAATTTCTCAGCTCTGTAGAACAGCAGATGTGAAAGCAGGGAAAGAGCCATCATTCTGTCACTAATTCTCTGGTACATCTGTCTCAATGCATGTCGTTAAAGGGGTTTAGGTTCTTTAAACTTCAGAATCTGTAGAAAGAGAATGTATAACAAATGGAAATCTGCCTAGTGAACAAAAATGAATGGTGACTATTGCCAGTGAGGACATATATGTTATCATTGACTTCAATTGGGGGATAGAAAGACAGCTCACTGATCTTAACTGAAAGTTTTGCTACATTCCTGAGTGTATCCCACCCCACCCCCCTCTACCCTGGATATATGTACCATGCTCATTCTACAAATTTTCTGAAAGTACTGATAGCTCTTTGCAGCAGGAAGTTGAAATGAGATGTCCTTTTGGACCTTAACAACACTGATTCTACAGAACTGGGCACAATATGAAATGTGGTGGCTATGTGGCCCAGCACACTTCTATATCACTAAGCAGATTGGTTCATAGGTGCCTATCCATGGTCTGAGAGTCTATAATATCATTTCATTTATTTACACCTTTTTTATTATAGAGATGTGGGTGGTGCTGTGGGTTAAACCACAGAGCCTAGGGCTTGCTGATCAGAAGGTGAGCTCCCACTGCTCAGTTCCTGCTCCTGCCAACCTAGCAGTTTGAAAGCACGTCAAAGGACAAATAGGTACCGCTCTGGCGGGAAGGTAAACAGCGTTTCCATGCGCTGCTCTGGTTCGCCAGAAGTGGCTTAGTCATGCTGGCCACATGACCCGGAAGCTGTACGCCGGCTCCCTTGGCCAATAAAGCGAGATGAGCACCGCAACCCCAGAGTCGGCCACGACTGGACCTAATGGTCAGGGGTCCCCTTACCTTTATTATATTTATAGCCTGCATTTCTTACATCATGGAACCCAAGGTGGCTCCTAGACAAATAGTTTAAAAATAAATAAATAAGAACATGGGTACATAAGAACTTGTTGGATCAGGCTTATGTTCTTTTTTTAAAAAAACAATTTTTATTAGCCAACCAATCAAATCAAATCAAATCAAATCACATCACATAAATTCCGAATTACAAAGCCGAATTTTAAATTTTTGTTGAGGGGACCCATATTTCAAGTTCCGAAGGGGGATTCCGATCATCTTCTTGCTACTGCGTTAATATCCAAATCAGTCCAAATAATGTTCATAATTCTGTCCAGTCTTATCTTGCTGTTTCCACATCTCATCTTGTTCATATATTTTTTCTTTTTTTCTTTATGATCTCTTCTGATAATCTCCTTAAGCAGATAAACACCAATTATAATCCTGTGTGAATTTTCCGTTTGTCCAATCCTCATATCAAGATGGTTTCCATATATCATCGCTTTCATAAATAACATCGCTCTTTCCATCATTAATCTCTAAAATCTGTCGCTCTTAAGTCCCCCTGAGGAGTCTCACCCACAATATAAAAACAGCTCTGTTCCTCCTCCCAGACTTAAGTCCTCTGACAGAACTTGCCAACATGGCGACGGTATTTTTAACTGCGTCATTCCAAAGCTCTTATACTTTCCATGATCTTCTTGAAACATGCTTTGGTTAGAAAATAATCTCCACACAGTCATAAATCCACAGCTTAAGTCATTAAAATGGCATTTCTGACTTGTGGGGGGGGGTGTGTTCTTGGTTAATCACATAGAGGAAAGAAAGGAAAGTTTTTCCCCCCTCCCCCATCCAGTCCCTTTGCCATACCGAGCCTTGGTGATCTTCTCCAACCCGTCTTGTTTATCAGAGATCTCTTCAGTTAGCAGTCTTTACTCCCCCTCCTTCCTTGAAATATGTGCATTTGCTTCCTCCTAATTGTTTCTTTTGAAGTTATTGCAGCTAGAGGCGCGGATCAGAGACAGCGTCCAGGAGCGCCGAGATCCACAGGAGGGCTTTCTGCCTAGTGCCCCCATCCCCACAAATTCGGGTGTGGTGTAGGGCACAGCAGGCAAGGGTAGCCCCCCCCCCACAACCTGGGGGGGGGGTAGGGAGGCTATTTACTCCCATCACAGCCTCCTAATTACCTCGTGTGGGTCGGAGAGATGTTATTGTCAGCCATCTTCCGATGCGCCCCTAGTGGGGTTTATTTAAATAATGTTAAAAAAGAAACGGTGCCTTGTTACACTAAATAACTTGATAGCTGCGTAGTACCAGGAAAACGATGAATTTGCAGTTTGAAACTCTGTGCATGACAGTTCATTCCTGAAAGCTTGAATGCATTGCTTCCAGTCATTTGGAGTATAGTATAAGTTCCAAGATCAAGCAGAAATATTGTGGCCTCATCCTCACCATGAGAGTTCTGCACTGAAATTCTATACAGCAGTAGATTAAATCACTGGCCCAAGGTGGTTTAGGTGCTGCACTTTCTGCAGACATCAGTTCCTAGAAATCTCTGAAACTAATAGATCCATAGTCCCTAGACTCTTATCAGGTAAAGCTAAGCCAGTAGAATATGGGGGCCAGATGTTAATTGATGGTATTACATTTAAGGGGATTTGGTTTTGCTCCAGAAATTCGGTTCACTTAGAAATTGGTTTCCAAAATAAACAGGAAATGAAAGAACTGGCTGCCAGCTGAGCCGAAAGCTCATATTGTGAACCAGATCATGCTGAGGTATGCAGGGGGATTCCAACAAACTACCTGTCTAATTGCTCTGTCGGAAGCCATTTTTGTCCCAGTCACTGTCCTAAGTTTGCGACTCCAACACCAACTGTATCTTCAGGCACTGTGTTGGCCATGCAACATGTATTTAATGCTACTTCCTGCTTTTCATTTGCTCTTTACCCCAACCCCTGCTGCCACTTCCTTTTTGTACTATACAGAAAGCCCCATGGCAGGAAATATGGCAAGAGAACATTGGTCAATATAGTTCCCATGTACAGAGGTGGAATATTGTTCTTCCTACAACATCCAACAATGGTGTCTCTGTCCTATTCTTAGATCTGTCAGCATCACTCTGGACCAGAGGAAGCTTTTTCAATGAAGTTGAAGCCAAGGGCTTCCATAACATCCAACTTAGTGAGAGAAGGTATGTTGGCCATAAGACAACGACACAGTACCTACTTTGAATTGAGGCTGAGCTTGGCCTTTTGTGTACCTTATTGAGGCTGAGCTTGGCCTTTTGTGTACCATGACTCCTAACCAAATAAGAAGACCCTGCTTTACTAAATCATTTCTAGGGAAAGAGTTTATCACTATGATATCTGATATTTCCTTTTATATTTACATGTTCACATTCTGCCTCATATTTTCAAACATACTTGCTAAATACCCCTGATATCTTCTGTGACAGCAACTATGACTAAAAATCGAATCTCACCTCATTCTTGCTAGATAATCTCATCAAACAATGACAAAAGTGTGTTTTAGTGGGTGGGTTTTTGCACAGTTAGAGCAGAGGGAGCCAAGAGAGAACCTTCCAGATGTTGCCAGAATGCAGCTCCCATCAGCCCTGACCATTAGCTAGGCTGGTAGGAACTGATGGGAGTTCTGCAAAATCTGGAGGGCTGAAAGGTTGTTCAGAGGTAGAGCTCAATATCCTGATTTCTACAGTATTTTACCATAATCATTAACCCCCAAGTTCTACGGTCTTCCAATATTGTTGTTGTTGTTGTTGTTGTTGTTGTTGTTGTTGTTGTTATATCCCACGCCCATCTGGCTGAGTTTCCCCAGCCACTCTGGGAGGCTTCAATCACATATCAAAACATAATAAGATGTCAAACATTAAAAATTTCCCTATACAGGGCTGCTTTCAGATGCCTTATAAAAGTTGAGTAGTTCTTTATTTCTTTGATATCTGATGGGAGGGCTCCACTGCTGAGAAGGCCCTCTGCCTGGTTCCCTGTAAGTTCACTTCTTGCAGTGACAGAACTGCAAGAAGGCCCTCAGAGCTGGACCTCAGTGTCTGGGCTGAACAATGTTTAGGGCGGACATAATAATAGGGTTAATGCCGGCATAAATGAACTCCATTCTAATCTACTCAACCAGCAACACTGTCAAGGTCAGGACAAAGAACGATGTAAACTCTCTGAGGGGCACTTATATCCATTTCATACATACCACCTCAAAATTACAATTAGATCAAATGAAAGATATAAATATAAATGCTATAAATAAATTCAAGTACAGATTACTATTCCTTTTTTAAACTTGAGATAATATTACAGAGATAGTTTATGTGCAAGCTTGGCAGCAATACACAGCCAGTACAAGGACCACGTTACAAATGCCAAATTACTTAAGTATAATTACTCTTAATGTCAACACTGTTTCAACTAATAAAATAATGGATGTTTGCTGGATGGCAAAAGCTAGCAATGGTTCATGCTTCTGTTCCAAACTTTATCCCTAAAAGCCAAGCCTTTTATATACAAACTCATATAAACAATGACACCGATTTATCCATACAGTGTGCGCCTTTGTTTGTTTTTTCACAAAACTGCCTTCAACCCATGTGTGTTCACAAAAAATGTACATCTTCATTGCCAAACCCTGACAAATTTGTACGAGTGGAAAGCTGATGAATCATTTAGAAAGTCGTTCCAACTTTGTGTAATGTACACAGCGGATGAGTCATATGCATTCCCCTGAATACACAAAACTGTCATATCCTGAGTCAAAGCACCTCGTCCCTGTGCTGCCTGCTTTGACTGGCAGAAGCTCTGAAAGGTCTCATGCCCTACCACCCGAGGTTGTTTAACAGCACAAGAAGAGCCTTCTGGATCAGACTAATGGCCTATCTAGTCCAGCATCCTGTTCTCACAGCAGCCACCCAGATGCCTTGGAAAACCCACAAGCAGGAGCCAAGCGCAACAGCACTCTCCTTTCCTTTGGTTTCCAGCAACTGGCATCCAGAAGCACAACTGGCCTCCAGCTGTGGAAGCAGAGCAGAGCCATCAGGGCAAGTAGCCATGGGTAGCCTTATCCTCCATGGTATGAGAGGAGATTCCAGGCACCGGCACTCGCGTTGGGCAAGGAGAGCTTGCAGGATAATGAAGCAAGGGAGGAACAGACCCTCCAAGTGTCCCTGTTTTCCAGGGACAGTCCTGGATTTACAGAAGCCGTCCTGGTTTCTGATTGGATCCTGGAATGTCCCACTTTGCCTTAAGACAAAGTCTTAAGACAAAGTCCATTGGAAAAATGATGGAGGGTATGGTAGGATTTTCATCAGAGAAATGTTGGCGGGTATGCAGTTATGAGACCCCCTGAGCCAAGGAGATAACCTTTAGAAGACATCTTCTAAAGGCAGCCCCGTAGAGGGAAGTTTTTAATGTTTAATGTTTTATTATGTTTCTATATATGTTGGAAGCCATCCAGAATGACTGAGTCAAACCAGTCAGATGTGCAGGGAAGAAGAAGAAGAAGACGACGACTAGGGTGTCCCTATTTTCATCTGAGAAATGTTGGAGGGTATGAATTAATGCACAGGTCCCAATTCCTCTAATGGCCAGTTATGCTTATACAGTGGTACCTCGGGTTAAGAACTAAATTCATTCTGGAGGTCTGTTCTTAACCTGAAACTGTTCTTAACCTGAAGCACCACTTTAGTTAATGGGGCCTTCTGCTGCCACTGTGCTGCCGCCGCACAATTTCTGTTCTCATCCAGAAGCAAAGTTCTTAACCCGAGGTACTATTTCTGGGTTAGCAGAGTCTGTAACCTGAAGCATATGTAACCTGAAGCGTATGTAACCCAAGGTACCACTGTATGTGTATGTTGGCAGAGGAGCAAGTAAAAGCATCCTATGGAAATCCTTCATAGGATCAAATAGTTGTTTCAAATATATAAGAGCAAGATAGATAGATGATAGATAGATAGATAGATAGATAGATAGATAGATAGATAGATAGATGATAGATAGATAGATGATAGATAGATAGATAGATAGATAGATAGATAGATAGATAGATAGATAGATATAGATAGATAGATGAGAGATAGATAGATGAGAGAGAGAGATGATGATAGATAGATGATGATGATGATAGATAGATAGATAGATAGATAGATGATAGATAGATAGATAGATAGATAGATAGATAGATAGATAGATGATAGATAGATAGATAGATGAGAGAGAGAGAGAGATGATGATAGATAGATGATAGATGATAGATAGATAGATAGATGATAGATAGATAGATTGATAGATAGATGATAGATAGATGATAGATAGATGATCAATGATAGATACGCATTCATTTTTTAAAAGAATACCCACAATGATTCCAACCCTGCAACTGAAGACTGATGAAATAAAGACATGAGCAGATCTAGCAAATCACAGTGGTACATGAAGTTGCTTTGTACCGAATCAGACCACTAGTCAATCTAGCTTAGTGCTGTTGACACTGACTAGTGCTCTGCTGGGTTTCAGACAGGAGTTATTTTCCCAGCTCTATTTGGAGATGCTGGGAACTGAGCCTGGGACCTTTTGCATGCAAAACATGTTCTAAGTCCAAGCCACCTCCTTACAATCTCTGCCAGAAGAATGATAACAGTTGGAGGACACCATTAAGGGTTCACATAGTGACTAGTTCTGCCTTACATTGTGGTGGCATTCTAAGAAGGAACCTGCACAAGCTTACCCAGATATCTAGCCCTCTATGCACCAGCTGTTCTCTTATGCCTATTTTACTGCTTCATATAATAATCCCTCACATATCCAGATGTGATTGTGACAGGATCTGTTTCCTTTCACTCATTCTCCTTTGGTTTCTGACCGTAATGTATAACCAGTACTTTACCAATGTGGTAGACATCGACAGGAATCTATAACAACGAGTTATGTTGCTGTTGTTTAAACAAAGATTAGGCCTTCTGCTTAAGGAATCCAAATAAAATTTTAGGCTTCAGGAAGGAGGCTTATTTCTTCATTCCCTTGTCTTAATCTTGGGGAGAGGTCAATGACAGAGAGAATTGTTAACTGACAGTAATTAATTATTAATTATTAATTAAGTAATTAGTGTTTGGTAGCAGGGCACACAAAACTTCTCCTGAGGGCTTCCTACCCAAGACCGTTTCTACTTTCACTGTCCTTGCCTCTGAATACCTGTTGCTTGGATTCATAAGAATACTACTGTTGTGCTCACATGCTGCTTGGGGCCTTGGTTACGAGTCAATAGCACTCAGGAGCAAATGAACAGGACAATCATGGAATCTTAGAGTTTGAAGGGACCCAGGGGTCCAACCCCCTATGCAGCGCTCTGTGATGCCACTAGGGGCCAGGTAATTCGGCACCCAAATCAGCACCCATTATATTTGACAATGGAGCGTTAAAATTCCCTTTTTAAAAAGGGACAGCAACAGGAGATACTTGAATTGGGAATTTAGGAGTTCTGGACAGAATCTTTGACAGAGTGAACTGCACAGATAAGAAGAAAAAGGAAAACATCTAGTAAAAGTGAACTATTGGGCTTCATACATGCAAAAGGAAAGAAAGGAATTTATTTTAAATTCAAATTCAAATTGTGGATTTGAGCATTTGTGGAGTAACATCACTTGTAGATATGGCAAATGTTAAAATATTGTACATAGCAATAAGTTTAATGGACTGTGTTGCACAAACAGCTAGGAAAATAAAGCAGCAACAAAAGGAAACTTTGGATGCATCAAGAAAGAACTGCAGGAAGCCAATTTTTTTGGGGGGGGGGAATTGTATGTAATACATTTGTTTTAATTTGTGGCTGATTTGGTTAAATTTGGGAAATCAATAAAAACGATTTCACGATGGAGCTTTCTACAGACCCAACATGGTGCACTTTTCACCAGTGGGTCCTGAAGACTGGCTGTTCGGCTTGTGTAATGGCATCAAGGACTGGGTGCCGATGCGACTGGTTCAGCAGTGAATTTGTGGGGAAGGGCCGACTTGAGCAGTGGGTAAGGCATTGGGAGTGGATCCTTAGTCTAGTTGGATGGCGGGGTCAGAACCCCCTTGGGTCCAAGGATTCAGGGTATCCCATTTAAGGGATCTGGTGGAGCTGCCTCTGTCCAGATGCCCAGATGGGCCATAGCTCCATCACGGTGATCTTGGGCAGGGTCACACTGACTTGGTGTATGTCACAGGGCAACCACCCGCTGCCTTGGCTAACCCTGTGGAAAGAACCCACCAGAAAATGGGTTGGTTGGTTAAGGACACACACCCAGAGTCTGCGCCAAAACCCACTGATGTATGATGCAGAAGAAGAAGAAGAAGAAGAAGAAGAAGAAGAAGAAGAAGAAGAAGAAGAAGAATTTGGATTTGATATTCTGCTTTATCACTACCTGAAGGAGTCTCTAAGCGCCTAACATTCTCCTTTCCCTTCCTCCCCCACAACAAACACTCTGTGAGGTGAGTGGGGCTGAGAGACTTCAAAGAAGTGTGACTAGCCCAAGGTCACCCAGCAGCTGCACGTGGAGGAGTGGGGAAGCGAACCCGGTTCACCAGATTACGAGTCTACCAATCTTAACCACTACACCACATTGGCTCTCCACACTGTAATCAATTGTGTCCTGTTTATATCCCCACTGGTTGTCCTGTGTTTATTCCAACTTGCCATACCTAGACCCCCCGCTGTCTAGGCTTCACTGTGTCTGGGTCCTGCAACAGGATACTGAACTAGATAGACTTTTGTCCTGACCCATAAAAGGCTTTTCTTATGTGCTCAATGTCACTTAATATGTGACTCCACCTGCCACCACCCGCACCCATTAGACACCCTTCATGGAGTTTTGTTTTGTTTTGTTTTTTAAAAAAACCCATACCCATATGCACCTTCGTATGTAAAATAAAAAACCATGCATCTATTTTGCTATGGTTTGCACCCGTTTGCAAAGTGTTATGCAATGCGGCTTTCAAATAAGTGGAATGATGAATACGTTGACTCATGATTCCCGCTCATCACTGTGAATTGTGAAGTGGCCCTACAAGTGCCAGTTCATGCTGTTTAGGATGATAAACACTGACAATGGAAGAAATTCTGTGAGTGTCCCTGAGATGATGATGATGATTTTAAGGTAACAAAGAGCTACCTAAATTATGTCCGGAGAAAACAAAATATTGGGATGGTATCTCTGTACTGTGTATCCAGCCTTGAAAGCAAAGAGCGAGATTTCTTCCCTTGAACTGGGGGGCTTTGGTGAACATCTGAACAATTATTTCTGTTTTATGAGTAATTTCCTGTGTTCCTGTTTGCCACATGGTAAAAGGCTCGCAAATAAGGACGCTGAATTACTATCAGATAAGCCAATCTGAATCAGGTGGGGAAAAATCCAGCTGTTTCTCTTCAATGCCTCCAAACTGTAGTTAAAGATCTCAGCGAAGAGATTTTTAATAGAGAAGTAAAAATCCTTTCAAAACCAGGTACTGCCCAGGGCCGGATTTAGATGAAGAGAGGCCCTAGGCTACTCCACTTGTGAGACCCCGCCCCTTCCCCCACCCTCACAACTAGAAGAAAATGGAAGAGTATTATAAACAAAATTAAGTGATCCCAAGGATGATGACAGGTATTTAAAATTCTACAATTCACAATTTCTCCTCTAAAGGACATATTATTGTTAAATACCATGGTGATTTTAAAAAATGTATAAAATAAACACTGAAATTAACTTGGGCGGGCCGCGTCATCATCTTATATACCTGCTGGGATTGACAAGGCATCTGACCCTCACCTCAGTCTCATAGCTCTCCTGTAGCTGCCTCTGATTAGTTATCATTTAACTCTTGGGGAAAATAATTAGCATCACATGTCATGTGTATGGAAGTTGCCAAACCAATTAACCAACTAGAAGGATTATTGTTAATAGCACCAGTTTTCCTATAACTTGATATTACTGGATAGTTTTGATGAACTGTAAAAGCATTTTTAGTTTGCTTTCTGTTGCCACCCGGGAACTTTTCTTTATTAGTGCCACTTTGTTTTGTACGATTCCTTGCAAATGAAGGAAAACAACTTTTCTGCTTGAATATGTTGATAATATAATTTTGGTCACTGAGGACAAACAAAATTGTACAAAAACAAGATTGGGTGCAGGCCTGGCCAGGACATAGGCGTCCTGACTGTGAGAAAGGTGACCTGTGTGTGTGTGTGTGTGTGTGTGTGTGCTTGCTTGCTTGCTTGCTTAATAGCTGTTGGGAACTTCAAGGTCCCTGCTCTCCCTTCTTATGGTCTTTGTACTGGACCTGGAGACTCCAATGGAGTTACAGGAGTTACATGCAGGAGTTACACAGAGCAGGGCCTTTTCACTGGTGGTACCCATTGTATGCCTCACTCTTCCCAGACATGCTCTCTTTTGTCTTGTATTTTGGAGCTTTATAATTTAGGAAGAGAACTGGTTGACAAGTCTTATCAGTTACTGACGTATGAGTGGATTTTATTTGCTGCTATTCTGTGCTTCTGGTGCACCAGGGTTTATATCAGCGTAATAGAGTTGGCCAGGATCCCAGAAAGGATACAGTTTATGAGCTTTCTCCATTATCTGCACAGCAGGGGGTGTTCAGTCAGCAGTGCAAAGGCTCAGCTGAAGCATTCTCTGCTGGTTACCTGCTTTCAGCAATAGGGGTCGCTGTTTGGTAGCACCCAATTGATTAGCTGTCAGATTCTAGAGCTCCCTATTGGTGGCTCTTAGGTAATTCACAAAATACAGAGTCCATTCATAAAACACAGTGTTTAGATGACTTCTGGGGTGGCGCCTCCGGTGATGGCGGACTCCCTCTGAACTGGAGGGACAAGCTCCGCATGAAACGGGTCTTTTCCGCTGCGGCGTAGTGGGGACCCTTCTGAAAATCACAGGCAGATGAAGCCTGTGACCATGGGACTCGGCGGGCACCTTTAGCGCCCCCCCAACCCACTAAGGAACCCAGAAACGGGCTCCGAAGTGAAGAGGGGGAAGTGGTGCGGTGCTGTGAGTCGATTGCTTTTTCTGCGGAGTGAAGCCGCACAGCCATTGCCGGAGAGCGCTGCCTTTTTCCTGGGACAATTTGGCATTGAAAATAACTAACCGTGAGTACTGGAACATTAAATACCTGGATTTTAAACAAGAATTGGCGAAATAAAAGGAACTTGGACTCTAAAATTTACCCTAATTTGGTACTGAAACGGAAAGGGCTAAACAGGAAGTCACCCTTCCGTTTTCTTGTAGTTACAACAAAGCATAAAACACAGTGTTTATTCATAAAGCAGTAACATAAATCTCCATTGCTATATATTGGGTGTATATTTCAGTGGTTGAACGTACAAGTTTATGGCCATGCTGTAGTGTAGTACTTATGCGACTGTGAATAAAAGGTGGCTGGGCTCATTGTCTTGGGGTTTGGGGGGTGAAGAGGTGACAAAACTGATTTCCAATAAATGCCGCCCCCTCTTATTTCCATAACAAGTCCTTGAGTCTGTACTCTGAATGGTGACACCAGGGACAACTTCTGTTGTCTGTGCTCTGATAACCTCTAGGTCAGATTACAGCATGCAGCTTGAAAACTTCAGCTAGTGCAGAATTCAGTGGCCAGGTTGCTCATCAAGGGCAAGAAGGATTGAGCTATATAATGCCAATCCTGGCCCTATTGCACTGGCTGCCAATTAGTTCCTGGTCTAAATTCGGAGTGCTAGTTTTGACCTATAAAGCCTTAAATGGATCAGGACCGCAGTACTACAAGGACTGCCTCTCCCCTTATGAGCCAACCCAGACCCTGTAGTCATATCTGAGACCCTTCTTCATGTGCCTCCTCTGTTAGAGGTCTGGAGGGTGGCAAGACAGGAACAGGCCTCTCCCCAGGGAGGCTGGCTTGGCACCTTCATTACGTATCTTTAGGCACCAAGCAAAAATAATTCCTGTTCTGCCTTTGGCTAATTAAACTATGGTCTTTTAAACTGTGGGGTGTTGTTTTTCTTATTGTGGTATGTATTTTTGTGTTTTAATATTGTAAACTTCCCTGTGATCTTCAGCTGAAGGGCAGTGTAGAACTTTTATAAATAATAGTAGTAGTTGTTTGTTGTTAGTTCATTTGTTCGTTAGTTACTGGAAAGTGCACACATAGTGCTGCTAATTGGATTGGAGTAATCAAAATTGCCTTTCCTTCCTTCCAGCAAATATGGGGCTTCAGTACCCAATACCCTATGAGTTAAACCTGGATGGCCAAAAGATTCCAGACATTAATTGACAGTCATATAGGATGTTTATTTAGGCACTGCAAGGCTGGTGCGACGCAACTTCAACCAGCAAGCTGTTGAGGGGTAACACACCAAATATGAGAACAAGCATTTATACACTTACAAGCAAAGGTAAGCAAAGGGGCAGTTACATCCATACACAGCAGAACTTCCTTCTACTAGCTTCTACTTGTTTAATCGTGAGGCATAGCAACTTTCATATCTTTCCCTGCTTCCTTTTCCTCAAAATGTTGTTCCATCCTTCTCTCACAGTTCGCTTGCAAACACAACCTTCACATTCCAACCTTCACTTGCTAAGCCCTTCTCATACCCATTTCAACTTTTAATTTTATTATTTCTGTTATTTCTATGACACCTCCTCCTCCTAGTTCTCTCTCTCTCTCTCTCTCTCTCTCTCTCTCTCTCTCTCTCTCTCTCTCTCACACACACACACACACACACACTTTTCTCAGTCAGGTCCAAGGATGTCCACCATTATTGTTGTTGTTGTTTAGTTGTGTCCAACTCTTTGGGACCCCATGGACCAGAGCACGCCTGGCACTCCTGTCTTCCACTGCCCCCCCCCCACAGTTTGGTCAAACTCATGCTGGTAGCTTCAAGAACACTGTCCAACCATCTCGTCCTCTGTCGTCACCTTCTCCTTGTGCCCTCCATCTTTCCCAACATCAGGGTCTTTTCCAGGGAGTCTTCTCTTCTCATGAGGTGGCCAAAGTATTGGATCCTTAGCTTCACGATCTGTCCTTCCAGTGAGCACTCAGGGCTGATTTCCTTCAGAATGGAGAGGTTTGATCTTCTTGCAGTCCATGGGACTCTCAATAGTCTCCTCCAGCACCATAATTCAAAAGCATCAATTCTTCAGCGATCAGCCTTCTTTATGGTCCAGCTCTCACTTCCATACATCACTACTGGGAAAACCATAGCTTTAACTATACGGATCTTTATTGGCAAGGTGATGTCTCTGCTTTTTAAGATGCTATCTAGGTTTGTCCAACATAGGCTGTCAAGTAAAAGCCCTCTGGATTGGTCAAACCAGGACTAAACATCCACCATAGCACTTTCCCCTTGTCTGATCAACAAGCAACACTGCCTATCATTTCTTAACCAGCTGCCATTGTTCATTTGCACTTGGTTTTTTTTGCTCCTGGTATCCATGGCAGTGGCCCTGAGACTGGACCACTGTTGGACATAGCTTATTCTGGAATGGATTAAATATAAGGCTTCCCATATCACTATCCTGGCTTTGACAGAAGCTCTCTTCACGTCTTCATTAGTCTGTTTATTTGGATGCTGCTTTCCCACAAAGTCCTTCCCAAGTGGCTCCCAACATGTCAGATGAACAATACAACAATTCAGAAACCCATATTAAGAACAATTACAAGCAATCATAATGTCGAGAAATACACACGCACACACACACACACCGTACAACATTGTATAAAACAATGCAAATAAACTAAACTTATTTAACAGCTTAAAACTAAACAGGAGTGGGAATCATGCCAACAGAAATAAACTGGGACTAGCACTGCACAGACTCTCAAGGAAAAGTGACTTTAGAATGCAGGGAATTTAGATCACATATCCCTTAAAATAGGTGGCACTGTGAGTTAAACCACAGAGCCTAGGGCTTGCCGATCAGAAGGTCAGCAGTTCGAATCCCCACAACGGGGTGAGCTCCCGTTGTTTGGTCCCTAGCAATTTGAAAGCACGTCAAAGTGCAAGTAGTTAAATAGGTACCACTCCAGCAGGAAGGTAAACAGCGTTTCCGTGCGCTTCTCTGGTTCGCCAGAAGCAGCTTAGTCATGCTGGCCACATGACCTGGAAGCTGTACGCCGGCTCCCTCGGCCAGTAAAGCGAGATGAGTGCCGCAACCCCAGAGTCGTCCGTGACTGGACCTAATGGTCAGGGGTCTCTTTATCTTTACCTTTTTTATCCCTTAAAATGCCCAATATCTTCCATTACTACAGGCTGCTTGAAATAAAAGAAACTAACTGTTTTTAATATGCATTTTATATAGCGGTAAATGAGCAGATGAATATTATTTTAACAGCTATCACAGGCATTTGTATTTTATGAAAATATTCATTTCTGTAACAAAGTGAATCTTCCGTAACAGATAGATATAAGTAGATATATAGAACGCAAGGAGGATTGCGACAAAAAGCTGTATTAACTGCCATCAGTACTCTGTAATATCTGTAAACATTTTATTGGATAAATAGCTGTGATCGGAGACAGAAGAAGCAGAGAGACAGTGCCTGCTTTCTTTACCCAATATAATATTTACACCATCTATAAAATATATACAGTAGGTCTAGTTAGAGAGCCATACAGCAGTTGGTGGGGGGAGGGAATGTTGTTGTTCAATCCTAGTAATCTGTTCCAGTTGGCCTGCATTCCCAATATCAGTTTTATTGGACTTTGAAGAGATTCAGAGTGATTTTTGCAGCAGCTGTGCAAATATTTTAGAATATTATCATCTGGACTAGGGGCAGAAGCTGGGATGATGTGACACATGCAGCCTTGCAAAATCAAAAAACAAGAGTTTTTGTTCAAATTTCGCTTCACCTCTAAATTCACTTTGTGGCCTTTGGTCAAAAATGTTGATTGTATGACTAAACCCAGAGTTCCAATGCCAGTGCCTAAGGTCCTAGAGCAGGCAGACTCACTTTGATATGAACATTTCTGGGGTTCTCCCAATTTTTTCAGTTTGTGGAGGGACTGAGACAACCTTTAGGATATTTGCAGTTACTTGCGAGGGGAGAACAGGCCTGAGATGCTGGCTTCTGGTAACAACTGAGAGCAATAGCCAAGCTTTAGGATATTTTCCCATCTCTGTTCTGAATCACTGTCAGCTGGACTAGTTTTCTATTGCACAGAATCATCAATCTCCCTCTAATATTACAATACAGTATTTTCTTTATGTTCCTTCATCAGTGGGCACCTTTATAAAGGGTCACAAAGGGTACTGAACTTGAAGGGACATGGTGATTTTGTTCTATGCTCAGTTAATGTATACGCTTAACAATGGACCTCTCTCTCAATGGCATACATGCAAACCTCCCCATTCACTTTAGTGAGAGGTAAAACATAGCCTTTAACTGGAATCTGCCAGTGGGATTCCATCACTAAGAAGACCACCGTAGAAGGAAAGAGAAGGTCTGGCCATCCTTAGGATAACTCCCAGGTCCTTCATAAACAGTCATTTAAAAAATCCTCACAACATGTCAAGGTCAGTGTGAAGAGATATTTAAAGCTAGAGTTTCAAAAAAAGGGGGGGAATGATAAGTTACATCAGTTTTCAATAGGCCTTAACATTTCTGAATTCCTTGGGAGTGTTGCCAAGTTTCAGTAGCTCCAATGCAAGCATATTTCTAGCTTAGAAATATTGGGGTTTAGGGGCAATTGTCTTTTTTAATATGTAATTGGCTCCACAGTTGGAGCCACCTTCAACCTTTAGGTGTGTGAAAAGGCTGGCATCTGTAGGTGTTCTTCTCATATGATGGATAAGGAACAGAAGGTAGAACCCAATAGTACTTTCAGGGTCTCATGGAACAAGGCAGTATTCGTCCTTCATGAGATATCCACGTGATTTTAAAATATGAGAGAACCAGAAGATCCAACACTGTCACGAGAGGTAAAAGATTGGAAGGGATAAAGTTGGTAATGGACGTGTTTAAAACACTCTTCTGATGGGGTTCTCATACAACAGGGGTAACCAAAATAGTGCCCTCAAGATGTTGTTGGGTTACAATTCCCATCAGCCCCAGTCAGCATGGCCATGATCAAGGATTATGAGAGCTGCAGTCCAGCAATATATGAAAGATGTAAGTTATTCCTGTCCTACAAACATCTTGTAGCTGATGTGTGATTCCTGTGATTTGACTGTATACACATTATACCTTTGAAGATCATTCAAAGCACATTTCCCTCCTCAGAGAATACTGGGCACTGTAGTTTGTTAAGGGTTGCTGGGAATTCGAACTCTATGAAGAATAAATTACAGTGCCCAGAAATTTTTAGGAGAGAGAATGTGAATTAAAGTTATGATATATACGCAGTCTATGCTCCCCAAACTGCTATCCCAACTGAGCACTGGTATTTTTGAGAAGACCAAATCAAAGCCCAACTGCACTACATTTGTTCAAACATTTGGATGCAAGACTGGTGGTTAAAATGAAATTTTAAATATGGTAATAATGCTAGAAATCAAATGCAAAACCCAGCTTCCATGTATAGGCCTATTTTTCAGGTTCTGTAACATGAAGCGAGGGCCTTCTACTCTTCTCCCACAGCCCCCCTCTTTCATTCATGCAGCAGTGACCCATAAATTATGCCCTCCTGAAGATTAATTGGGCACTGCGTCAAGTAATGAAGTGCCTTGCGGGCCGTGTCATCTGACAGGATGGACTTATTCCGGCCTGATGGTGTACACTTTTCACCTGCCGGAAATGAATGTTGGTTGAAGGACCTAAAGGGGGGCATTGTAGATAGGTTGCAGTTGTAGGTCAGTTGTCAGCGAGTTGGCAATTTTGGCATCTTGGGTGGTGGATAAGGCATTGGGTAGAATCCTTGGATGGAAAACATGAGGAGGGGGGAAGTGGTGCATCACTCCCAGCCCAGAACTGTGTGATAACAGGGTATTAGAGGGTTATAGCAGGAAATCTCTGTCCAAAAACCAAGGTGGGTAGCAGATGGGCCATAGAGCTTCCTTCAGCCAGTGTGGTGTAGTGGTTAAGAGCGGTAGACTCGTAATCTGGTGAACCGGGTTCGTGTCTCCACTCCTCCACATGCAGCTGCTGGGTGACCTTGGGCTAGTCACACTTCTTTGAAGTCTCTCAGCCCCACTCACCTCAGAGTGTTTGTTGTGGGGGAGGAAGCCGTTTTGAGACTCCTTCGGGTAGTGATAAAGTGGGATATCAAATCCAAACTCCTCCTCCTCTTCTTCAGAGGCTTGGGAGGGTCATACATATAGACCTGCAGCTTACAGATAACCCATCAATCCTGGACTTGACCCTGTCATGTGACAGCCCTCTGCCAGGGGGGCTGTGAAGGATACACACCCAATGCCTCAGCCAAATCCAACCTATATCTGGAATCAATAAAGTTGTGGCCAATTTTTAAATCCCAGAATGCCGTCCTGTTTCCCTACTTGGCTCACACATTGCTCCCTGTGGGGTGGGTCACTGCAAGTAGGTCCACAATGAGCTAGCTGGACCAATGGTCTGACTCAGCATAAGTCAACTTCCTGTGTTCCTATTCTTGCCAATAACAAGGGTGATATTAAAACCGTGGAACTTGTGCTGGTCCCGGGGGGTTACCGTGTGGCGAGGTCCAAGTCCAGTCTGAGGTCAAGGGTGTGGTATGGAGGCTGTGCTGTCCACCAAGGCTGAAGTGGGGTCCAAGGCAGGGAGTCGGGTGAGGTCAGGATCTCTGGCAGAAGAGCAGGACAGGGTGCAGGCAGGAACAGGCTACAAACAACATTGCTCCTGCATCCTGGGACTGAGGCTGGCTGGCTTTTCTCTGCCCCAAGGCATAGGGCGGCCCCGGTCCACAGGTGACTTGCCTCTCCTGGCCTGGAGGCGAGCACTCCTCCTGCAAGAACTTAGTTCCCTCCGCCTCTCTGCCCTGACCCTCTGCAGCTCAGGAGAGGCTGGAGGGTTACTGGACCCAAAGGCAACCTCCTCTTCCCCTGACGGGGCTGAAAGTGGAGCACCTGCAGGCAACGGGTCCTCCATCACCTCAGGAGCCAGAGCAGACTCAGCTGGTGCCTGTACCTGAGGATCCAGCACAGGTGAGGACCCTTCAGGCTCATGCCCCAGCCCCGGCTCAGCTGATTCTGGAGGCGGGGACTCCTGTGCAGGCTGGGATTCCTCAGGTTCAGTCTCTGAATCGGATTCCCAGGCCATCACAGAACTGTAATGGAAAACGGACAGGTGACCTCTGAGTGGCAGGTTGCTACTGGCAAATGATGCTCTGGATGGAGGCAATGCAGGTTTCATGCTGCCCTGTCTTCTTGGTTATCAGGTTGGTTATCAGGTTAGTGTAAAAATGGCCCACTCTGGTACCGTGAAACACATTTTCCTGGACAGAGAATTCTTAATGTGAAATAATTTAATGCAGACAAATTTCTTCCTTCCTTTTTCCATTTCTTATCCACGGCACCAAAGTCCTAACATTAAGATATTCCCTTCAGAGTCGTAGGGCAGAATCTGGCTTACTAACTTCCTGGCTAATGGATTTTTCAACACAAATTGGACTTATATGGCTCTATTTTCCTCTTGGGGGGATTACTGCTGGGTTGTGATCATTCCGCTGGTGTCCTTTATCTATTATTTACATTTCAAAAATGTGCTCTTTCCTTCCCCACCCCTCCCAAAATTGTACAGTTATTCCTGGCATCAATAAGAAGGTTTAAGTCGGTATAATAAACAGCCAATTACTGTATGTTTTCTAAGCCAGTATGTTGCAGAAACACATGTTGGGTGTGTGGTGTGTTGTCATTGAGAGTTAGCCTCTCCTGGCACAAGCAAAACAGAGTGATTAATGGTGTTCATAGGGGTCTAAGAAGTACACTAATATGAGCCACGGTGCAGAGTGTCCAGGAAATCAGGATAAAGTAAATGCATTGTTGGAGCATCTAAATACTCATCAAGGGAAATACTATATGACATAGCCTAGTTCAGACAAGCTCCAAACTAGAAGTCTTATACAGTGGTACCTCTGGTTAAGAACTTAATTCATTCCGGAGGTCTGTTCTTAACCTGAAACTGTTCTTAACCTGAAGCACCACTTTAGCCTATGGGGCCTCCCACTGCCGCTGCGCTGCCGCCGCACGATTTCTGTTCTCATCCTGAAGCAAAGTTCTTAACCTGAGCTACTATTTCTGGGTTAGCGGAGTCTGTAACCTGAAGCGTCTGTAACCTGAAGTGTCTGTAACCTGAAGCATCTGTAACCCGAGGTACCACTGTACAGAGATATCTGGCATCCTCCTAACAGTATATGTGATTTAATACATCATGCAGTGAACATATGCATGTATCTCCTTGGGGGGTTATGTTCATAACTCAGCAGTACAGTACAATCCTTTTGTGCAGAAGTTCAGCCCCCATCATCTCCATATACAGCTGACCGCTATCTGAAACCCTGGAGAGTCACTGCCTGTCCGTGCAGATAGCTTCTTATGTACTTACTTTGCCAAACCTTTGTTAGGCATTACAAGCATAGGCCACCATAAAACATCCATATATATATATATATATATATATATATATATATATATATATATGCAGGTTTTGGTGTCTTCGGGTGTCTTCCCGTGTAAGAGTTGGGGTGTCTAGGCGACGTTTCGACGAGGTCTCACTCGTCATCTTCAGGCTGGTGCTTTCGGCTTCTTGTTACTGGAACAGAGCAGGATCTCAGTGTTTGAGTTCCTATAAATACTGTTGAGGAGGTGTGGTGTATAGCCTCCAACGTTCTGGGCAGAGAGGAAGTTCCCAGGTTAGTGTGCCTTTTCTTCTTTTGTTCCTTAATTACTTGAGGGATATCTTGAGTGATTTCTTGAGTGATATTCTGAGTACCACTTAGGTGGGTCATTAAGTGTGGATTAGTTGCTAAAGCTTTCGTGTCTTGACCTCTTGAGCTTGTGAAGAGTTTTTCTGAGAAGATATATATATACAAATAAACACCCATGTAAAATATGTAATAACAAGGATTTTCATTGAAATTTCTTCCCACTAAATAGTGCCACACACCACTCTAAGGGGATGAATGGGTGGATGTTCCACAGGGCGGGCGCCACCACCGAGAAGGCCCTCTGCCTGGTTCCCTACAACCTCACATCTCGCAGTGAGGAAACCATCAGAAGCCCCTCAGAGCTGGACCTCAGTGTCCAGGCTGAACAATGGGGGTGGAGATGCTCCTTCAGGTATACTGGGCCAAGGCCATTTAGGGCTTTAAAGGTCAGCACCAACACTTTGAATTGTGCTCAGAAATATACTTAAAATTGCTCTGCTTCTTGTTTTGAAAAGAACTAAATAATAGCTACCACCAGGCTTACCTGGCTTTACTCTAAAATGTTCATTTGGTTCCATATTTGTGTGCTTGTTATTTTATACTATTTGGTGAAACCAGACATTTGTTAGTTAACAGAAAACATGTATTCGTGGTTGACTTACTAGAAGCCGCAAATTATCTTGCTTTGACAAAACACTGCTAAATATGCAGACTCCCTTGATCTGTTCCTAATCCTGACATACTTTCACATGCAATGGGATAAGAGAGAGATGCTATACTGATATTGAATCTATCCTTTCCCATAAGGAAATATAAATTCCTGTAATAAGCTGAGCCGGTCATTAAACATTTATATAGTCAATGGTATTTGACACAGTTGATACCACCGTTATGTGTTTAGAATTCACCCCCAAAAAGAGGAAGCAGCCCAGCTGCTTTCTTTCTAGCAACGCTCATGCTGTTTATGCACATATTAATAGATCACACTTTTACTGGGTTCTGCAGCCCAAATACTGAAAATATATTGATCAGCTGTTCTTCACATTCAAGCCTGTAAAATTCGAGATCATAAAAATCTGTTATTGGACCACTTCTTACATCAACAGTGAACTTACAGAACAACCATATGCATGGTCTATTCATAAATAAGTCCCATGATGTTCAGTTGGTCTTACTCCTAGGTAAGCGTGTTGGGATTGCAGCGTTTGCTGACTGTCAGTTGACACCCAGCAGGCACCCTTGCTGTACTCTTTTCAGCAGGGGGACGTGGGTGGTGCTGTGGTCTAAACCACTGAGCCTCTTGGGCTTGCTGATCAGAAGGTCGGCGGTTTGAATCCCCACAAAGGGATGAGCTCCCATTGCTCTGTCCCAGCTCCTGACAACCTAGCAGTTCAAAAGCACGTCAAAGTGCAAGTAGATAAAAAGGTACCACTCCAGCAGAAAGGTAAACGGCGTTTCTGTGCGCTTTGGTTTCCGTCACGGTGTCCCATTGCACCAGAAGTGGTTTAGTCATGCTGGCCACATGACCCGGATAGCTGTCTGTGGACAAACGCCGGTCTGAAAGCGAGATGAACATCACAACCCCATAGTCACCTTTGACTGGACTTAAACATCCAGGGTTCCTTTACCTTTTTTTTACCTTACTCTTTTCATCACCTGCTTAAAACGCTTTTCTTTAGGCAGGCTTATCTGGACACAAAGATTTTGGTGCCCCTTGATCTCCTTACTTTTAAATATTTTTCATTCTTTTTAAGTGTATTTCCTGATTAATATTTCTTGTAAACCACTTACAACCACTTGCTAAAAATCAAGAAGTGTATAACTTTAGCTAAATAAAAATAAATGAAATTAAATTTGAGAGTGACACATCACCTAGTACTACACCTAGACCAAAGCAGTGTAGAACTTAAAAGATAGCTGGATAACTGAAACATTGCTGGGTGCACTCCAGACATGTGCAGTGTGCCATTGTCTCTGCCTCTCGAAGAAGAAAAATATATATTAAAAAATCAATTATTTTCTGCACAGCTATGGACAGGCGAAGAGCTTCCATGTAAAGGGGCCCAAATATGTTTTTCGGACAAGATTGACCTCTTATTTAGAAATTAAGCGGTACCACATGACACAAGTTGAATTCATGGGTTGTTTACATCTACACATCTGTTGCCAAAAAAACTAAACACACATAAACTTTTAAAATGAGAGGAGAACTTGATTCGAGTTGAATGCTTCTCTACACCCAATCCATTTAACCATTTATTATCCAAAACCCTTTTGGGGCACGTGTAGGTAAAGGTAAAGGGACCCCTGACCATTAGGTCCAGTCGTGGCCGACTCTGGGGTTGCGGTGCTCATCTTGCTTTACTGGCCAAGGGAGCCAGCGTTAAGCTTCCGGATCATGTGGCCAGCATGACTAAGCCGCTTCTGGCAAACCAGAGCAGCACACGGAAATGCTGTTTACTTTCCCGCTGGAGCGGTACCTATTTATCTACTTGCACTTTTGACATGCTTTCAAACTGCTAGGTTGGCAGGAGCAGGGACCAAGCAACGGGAGCTCACCCCATCGTGGGGAGCACATCAAATCATATTTGCAATGCATAGCTCAGTCCTGAAAAGTGTAGTACTGTAATGATCTCTGCTCATGTTCAGAGTTCATCACACCAGACGAATCCTAATCAACCTGTGTCATGTATGAGATTTGGGACAATATCTTCTAGGTTTGGGAAAGGATGTGGAGTCATGTGCAGAGAGTAGATCCTCCAAGTTTCCCTATTTTCCAGGGACAGTCCCAGATTTACAGAAGTCATTCCAGTTTCTGATTTGATTCCAGAATGTTCCACTTTTCCTTAGGATGTCTCTATTTTCATTGGAGAAAGGGTATGGAGTTATGCAATACCCAAGCCAAGGAGATAAAACCTTTAGAAGACATCTGAAGGCAGCTCAATATAAGGAAGCTGTTTTTTTGATGTTTAATTTTTTTTGTGCTTTTATATATGTTGGAAGTCGCCCAGAGTGGCTGGGGCAACCCAGTCAGATGAGTGGGGTAATAGTAGTAGTAGTAGTAGTAGTAGTAGTAGTAGTAGTAAATAGGACATCCCTATTTTCACTGGAGAAATGTTGGAGGGTATGAGGTAGGCATAAAGCCCAAACTTTTCATTTTGGAAATTCCTCACTCAGATGCAGATCTTTATCCCCCTAGCAAAACTGGACCCCTTAATCTAATGACTGCATCTATTGGAACTTATTTACTTGGGAGTAATTCCCCACTGAATTCACTGAGACTTACTTCTGTGTAGACATGTACAAGATTGCACTCTCAGTCTGCGGTTCTCAACTACTGAATCTTGACAAATGTAACAAATTTTGGCAGAGCTGCTTCAGAGTGGAGGGCTCTGCCATGAGTTTGATTCAGTGTTTATTTCTGATGTCAGAAACAGAACATGAAAAATGACCAAACATATTTAATTTCTGGCTATCTTTAGGTCCCAACTGTAATATAATATCCTTGTCCTGGAGCCCTAATATCTCAGTCTTAGAATCTGCATAGAAGGACATAACCTGGACATTTGAAATTAATTAGGCCTTGCCATATATTTGGATGTGTACCAAGTTAAGTTTTAAAGACAGTTTAAATGAATTAATAAATGTGAATCCATTAATGCTTTGGTAATACACTCACTGACAAGAAACAGTAACTGAGATATTACCCACTTCCCACAATACTTGAAAAACAAGCAAGCCCCGTGCTATTTTTCTAGAAAAAGTGGTGCCAGAACTCACCATGAACACCTCCCTTGTTCTCTTTTAATGGCAATGGTATCCACTTGAGAGGTGCCGGAACTGAGTTCTGGGGAGTTCTGGCTGAATAGAAGCCCATTTGTGGCCACAACTGACAAAATGCTGAGGTAAAAGCCCTCTTCTCTAAATATTTTGGATAGCAAATGAGCCTTTCCTGAATAGTCTTAAAGAAATCTCAAATAATACTTAAAATGATATAATCACAAAATCAAATCAGGAAATGGCCTGTGGAACAGAACAAACTGAAAGTGGTGTTGGTGTCGTGATTCTGAGCAGAAAAGCTATTGGCTTCCTAAACCCTGAAGGCTTGCCCCACCCAGGGCAGAAAGTGAGGGGGGTTGGTGACTGACCAGGAATGTGACCTTGCAAATCATAATGGACAGTTCAGTGAAAACGTTTAACCCAGTGTGTGGGAGCTTTGAAAAAGGCATGTTCCATGCTATGGATTATCGGGGGGGGGGGACTAAAAATAAAACAGCTGCTATCATAATACCGTTATACAAATATATGGCTTGACTGCATTTGGAATAATGTCTACAGGTCTGGTTGCCTCACCTAAAATTTATATTATTGAATCAGAAAAGGTTCTGATAAGGGCAAGCAAAATGATCAAGTGGACACCCCTATGAGGGAATTATGTGTGGCATCACGAAAGTGAGAGGAGGAAATCTTTTCTTTATCCACTTTCTCCACATAGGCTTGCCATGCGTCCTCTTTTTCCAGGACACATCCTCTTTTTCAGGGGTAGAATTTCTGTTCAGGTGATTTTTTAAAAATTTGCCAAAAAGTCTCTGGCTACACTTTCCGGATAAGACATAGACATAACTGGTGGTTGAAGACTTGCTTTCCTCTTCTCTTCTCCTGCTCCCCTCAGCAATATATCACAGCTTCTACAGCCTACGTATAGTAGGGGTATTTAAAATGAGAGTCATCATAGCATCCTCTTTTTTGCTCTTCAAAATATGGCAACCCTTTTCTCTAAAATAAAAAGTCTCGAAAGTCTTGTTTATTATTTTATCATTATTCTATTTATTGTTTTTGTATTCTGTCTTTTTCATCCAAGATCTCAAGGCAGCGTAAATTGTTCTCACTTTTATCCTCAAGAGGTAAAAGGTAAAGGACCCCTGGACAGATAAGTCCAGTCAAGGGTGACTCTGGGGTTGTGGTGCTCATCTCACTTTCAGGGAGCTGGCGTTTGTCTGCAGACAGCTTTCCGGGTCATGTGACCAGCATAACTAAACTGCTTCTGGCTCAACAGAACACTGTGACAGAAACCAGAGTGCATGGAAACGCCGTTTATCTTCCTGCTGCAGTGGTACCTATTTATCTACTTACACTTTGACATGCTTTTGAACTGCTAGGTTGGCAGGAGCTGAGAGAGAGCAACGGGGGCTCACCCTGTTGTGGGGATTCAAACTGCCGACCTTCTGATCAGCAAACCCAAGAGGCTCAGTGGTTTAGACCACAGCACTAGGTTAGGCTGTGACAGGTCCAAGATCATCTAATGAGCTTCATCCCTAAACCTGGATTTCCCTGGTCTGACTCTCTAGCCACTACACTAGTGCTTCCTGAAAATGTTTAGCTTTGACACTGGGGGAGTCTCCAGCTTTAATGCACACTATCTGTCAAAGCAACCATGTGCTACAGGGCTTGGTCTGGCTTACATCTCTTGAAATTTGATCAATATCTAGTTAGACATGTCACAGCGGTAAGAAATTCCAGCCAAAAATCTGATTCCTTTACAAGCCGGCACATCCAAATGAATGCATGAATGGAAGAAATAGCAAGGTCCAGTTTCTGAATTTGAAATATTGGATTATGGTGAAACTATTTTGCATTTAAAGTATTTGACCATGCAATTGGGACTCCACTCGGGTAATGCATCAGAAGGTGCAAACAGCCAGAGTCATTTCCCTATCCATCTGAATTATTATGTACACAATGGTTGCAATTAGAGGTAAAACAGCCTAGAAAAGCATATAGCCTGAATGCCCTAATCTTTGAATGGATTTAAATAATTTAGTAAAGCTGGAGTTAAACTAACATGGTTGTTAAAAAGCCCAGGCAGCTAGAAGTTTCTTCAATTATTTAATCTGGCAACCCAGGATGTACAGTAGACATAAGTGAAAAAGACCTTGTCCAAACACTCATCAAGATTATATTTGTTTTCATTTAAAGCATTTTGCCAGCATACACTATGAAACATGGTTTATTAAAGAGAAGTACTTGTATCTTGGCAATCTTATTTCGTTGCTTGAATATTTATCAGGAAACTGTTTCCCAACAGATTGGGTTGTGGGGTGTGTAGCACAACATTTCCTAAAAATGGAAGAAAGCCACCTCTACCCTTTCTTTACATCTTTATGCAGAATAACCCAACATTAGATTCTGCCAAACCTTGAGACCTTGTTCTAGGAGAAAGATCATTCAATAACCTAAAAAGCTATCACAGGTAGACAAGCTGGGTGTTGAAATGGATCAAACAAAAAATGAAGTACAATAAAATAAAGTAGAACCCATTGCTGATCTGTAAAACTCATGGATTCGGATACTGATGACATTTATAGTGATTTATACTTCTCATATTTTTGTTTCAATCCCCTATTTTTACTGCAGCCTCAGTAACACCTCCCATGCAGTTCTGAAGCATACCCAAACTTAAGGAGCAGGTTTTAGCAGGTGCAGAGAACTTCAGAGGGAACAGCAATCTGGTTGTGCCCCACTGAAGATTGGCAAGGGCCAATCCATCTATTAGCCAAGGCTCTGTAGTGAAATTTTAAGCAGCATTTGCCACCACAGTGTTGTAAGCACTCTCCAAGGTCGGCTTTCCCACAATGCCGCATTCTGAGGAAGGACCCTCCATTCTCCAGAGAAAGACCTGGGCAAAATGGTCCCAGGGGTCTTTCAGGAGAAAAAAGAAGGTGCTGTCAGCAGTGGAAGCAGAGGAGTTTGGTTCACAGGGAGATGGTGTTCTGTCCCAGCTGGATGACAGGGTTCTAGCTCAGATGGGAGCTTGTCCTAAGTACAGGGTCTAGGGACGCCAGGTCACATACCACTAGCACCACTTCCAGATTTAAGAAACAAAGTTCTGGTGATGCAAGGTCAAGTAATGTAGAGCACAAGACCAGATGAGGAAGGTCAGGTGAAGCAGAGATCAAAGTACGAAAGGCAAACATGGAAAGTGGGTAGACTCTGGACAGCTCCAAGTGGAACCCATGCTGGAGCTTCAGATAAGACTCCAGCCTCCTTTGACCAGCCCTGATGAATGATATCTCTACACTTAAAAAGACACAGCCTTCTTTAGGAGCCATGGACTCCTGTGGTGTAGAGGAGGCTATGGCTTGGTCATGACCTCTGAGCTAGAGTCCTTAGACTCTAAAAACAGTAATGCAAAATCTTCAGACTGGAGAGTGCTGGCACCGCAAGTTCTTCTAGTGCTGGTACTTCAGCCGAGGCATGGACGTCACAGGTTGGCTCATACAGAGCATCATCCTCCCAGTTAGATGTACCTTCTGAATCTTTGACCTCTTCCTCTGATAGTGGGGAGCCAGGGCCCTCTGACTCTGCCTCGCCTCACGTGGCCCTGGACTGGCACACACTGAGAACAGATAATTGAATTAGGATGGTTATATGTACTAGTTCTTAATCTATTATATATACAGTGGTACCTTGGGTTAAGTACTTAATTCGTTCCAGAGGTCTGTTCTTAACCTGAAACTGTTCTTAACCTGAAGCACTACTTTAGCTAATGGGGCCTCCCACTGCTGCCGCGCTGCCAGAGCAAGATTTCTGTTCTTATCCTGAAGCAAAGTTCTTAACCTGAAGCACTATTTCTCAGTTAGCGGAGTCTGTAACCTGAAGCGTATGTAACCCGAGGTACCACTGTAAGGAAGTATTAGGTTTAGGTTTATTAAATTTTCACATCACTTTCCACTTTTAAAAAAGCCCTGAAGCAATTTACAAAGTTTAACAAAAAATCACATAAGCATTATGATTAATCAAATTTAATAACATATTTGGCAATGCCCAAATGCCCAGGAAAAAAAATGTCTTTAATTTAGTGCTGAAAGAATGACAAGTTTGGGGCCAGGCAAGTCTCCCTGGGGAAAACATGTCATACAAATCTAGGCAACAAAGTTCAGTGTTCAATGCAAAAGCGAATTTCACTAGGGAAAATGACCATTGACAAAGGTCATGTGTTTGCTGTCTGCTTGGGACGGTAAAAATAGAGCATTGGCCATACACCTGCAAGGCCATAATATAAGGCTACCATTTCCACTTGCTGCTTTGCAAGCTGTATATCTTTCTTCATATACTTCATGGGACCATATTTCCTTCCCCACCAACCCACAACTTCTGTACCAATGTTGCTGTTTAGTCGTTTAGTCGTGTCCGACTCTTCATGACCCCATGGACCAGAGCACGCCAGGCACTCCTGTCTTCCACTCTGTACCAATACTTTAATATTAATGTTGTTTCAAATACTGAGAGGTTTCAAAAGTAATAAGCTGTCTTCTTGCCCTCGTCTTCCTGTTTGAACCATTATCAGAATACCACTTTCCTTACTGATCTTAGAAGAAAGCATAAATCATAAGATGTGGCTAATATAAGAAAGCTGGAATGAAGCTTCCGTTCAAATTCAGTGTAATGGATTTAGGGGTTGCTCGTGTGTAAGTTGCCGCCACTGCTGGCGAGGTTACCTGGTTTAACCCTTTCTGACTGAACAGCCTCCAGCATCGTGACTGTCTCAGTCGCTGGCAGAATCTGTCAGTGGGCGTTTCTTGAACTTCTTCCAGCACAAAAGTTCTTTGACGCCAAGTCTCCTCCTACTCTCCCTGCGCGGAAGTCTTCTGCGCAGGGAGGGTGTGGGCAGCGGAGTACCCGTACTCTCTCCGCTGGTCTCCGGCGAGGAGTCTTGGAGCCTCCTCTCCGATTCCCCCATCTGCCCCCCTTCTCTACTGGTGTTACGCTGATTTCCTTCCCCAGCGGACGGGCTGCCTCTTTCCCTACTGGGACCCTCTCCGCCATCCCTCTGGAGCCTTCCCTCCACCTCTAGCTCCGATGGCAGTTCCCTGACATTCAGCAACTGTAGTAGGAAAGTAAAAGCTGCCCTTTGCATCATAATTAAAAGAGCATCAGTCTTTGAGTGGAAAGAAAGGAAATTCAAAGTTAATAATAATTATTATTTTTAGAGAAGTCAGAATAATAAGCTGATAATGAGCCCATGTGGTTTTGAGGAACTGTCCCAGTACTCTGGTTTATTAGAAGTCAGTTGATTCCTTTCTGGTAATTTACATGGAAAGTTGTGGACAGCAGCTATTATTACAGCCTTCTCTACAATAGAGGATGTTTTTAATTTTTCTCTGCCACTTCCTAGCAGGACAGCTTTTCTATAGTTTAATTAGCAAGAGGAGAAAAAGGAGGGGAAACAGGTTAAGCGATGCTCGCGTCTGAAAGCTTACTGGAATTCTCAACAGCAAATGAACTGTGGAGGATGCTTTACAGTTAATGATGCCACAGGATGAGGGAGTGACATGATATCTTTGTGAAAAATTTCAAGGGGAAAATGATTAGTATCTGTGAAAGAATTTCAGAATCAAACAGACAAACAAGGGTAACAACTATCTACCTGCCTGTGAATTTATCTATCTGCCTATCTCATCTTCGTTACCACAATTTGCCTTCCTGACAGGTTATGAATCATTTTAATGATACAACAATACACCTTAGGAAGCAATCCTGTGGTCTCTGAAAGGGCCACCCAGGCGCAAATCTTCCTTGACCTCACTTGCAGAGAGGGAGATCTGTGGGTGTTCTGTGTCCAACTGGTTTAGGCCTGGTTTTAGATCAGAAAGTGCTTTGGATATATATATATATATATGAGATGAACTCTGTCGTGAGAGAAACAGGGGGAGTGTGTCCCTCTTAATTATTCTTGATCTCCAAGTGGTTTTTAAAAAAATAAATATGACCAGTGCTATTTTTCTAGAAAAAGAGGAGCCAAAACTCAGCACGAACACCTCTCTTGTTCTCTTAGAATGGCAATGGCGCCCACTTGAGAGGTGCCAGAACTGAGTTCCGGTGAGTTCTGGCTTTTTTTAAAAAGGGCCTGCCTTTGACCATGGTATCCTTCTGGAGCAGCTATCAGAGCTGGGACTGGATAGCATCACTTTGAAGTGGCTGCAGTCCTAATTGAAGCCTTCCATGTGGGGCTCCTCAGCGTTGCATTCTATGGTGGTTTTAAAATACTTGTTGTTGTTGTAAGTCTCTTTGGGTTGCAATGGCAAAGAAAAGTGACAAACCAATTTAATAAATCATTATCAACAGTGCTTTTTCTTTCTTTCTAGAAAAATAGGTGCTGGTACTCACCATGAAGTTGTTACAGTAAATGCCACACTTTTAAACAACAACAACAACAACAAAAAGGGGGGTGGTACTGCATACCAGAAGAAGAAGAAGAAGAAGAAGAAGAAGAAGAAGAAGAAGAAGAAGAAGAAGAAGAAGAAGAAGAAGAAAGCACCGATTATCCCCATTATCACTCTCAGAGGGATCCTTGTGGCAGCTTCATAAACCTTTGCCCTTGGTGTTCCAGTGAGCTCAGAATGGGGGAAAGAGGCTTTGTGGGTGCACATCCGGGGAAGCTTGGGATCTGCTGGATTCAAAGTCCTCTGATTCCCTTGACGCACCCCGGAACAGGAAATGGGAGTGGGGAAGGGCATTATGCCAACCCTGGGTCATCGAACCATAGAGTTGGAAGGGTCCCAACAATATGGAAATACTGGCATATAATTTTTATAAGATTACACTGTCTTGGCATTTATCAATCCCAAAATATAAGGGACATAGCCCATTTCCCCCATAAATCTCTTTGGTTGATTTATTTGTGTTCTCTTAAGACAAGTTTATTTTATCATTGTTACAATGAACCAGATTTCCTCAATCTAATCTGATATAAGGATGGTGCGTTATTCTTTTTCCAATGGGGTAAGAAGAAAGGATTTGATGCTTTTATTTAGGGAGTGCCCTATCATTCAATTTATTTATTTTTAATAAGGCCCTAATACCAGCATGTAAGTGGCAGGTTATTTTACACCTCATGACTTCAAGAGAGTATGTTTAGGGATTTGGGTATAGATGGATAGATGATAAATAGATAGATGATAGATAGATAGATAGATAGATAGATAGATAGATAGATAGATAGATAGATGATAGATAGATGATAGACAGATAGAGAAAATGATTTGGAGGTGGCAGTCAATTTATCAACAGCTGATTGTAGGGAGAGGAAAGGTTTTCCAAAGGCCATCACACATCTACCCTGCCAACACGAACCCAGCAAAATTTGGCTGTTCCTCTGCTTTGGTTCTCTTACTGCTTCATTTTTGAATCTTTCTGCCCCAAAACAATAGCTCAAAACAATATAAACTAAACACCAAACCAGTTTAGAACAGGAGTTGCGTCTGCACTTGACTGTGTATGTTTCCAGCAAATGTTTTGATTATGAATTCTATTCATGGCTTTCTAACTAGAAGGATATATTTATATCTATATATTTATATGAATGATATGCAATATAATCCAGCTGAAATGTGCTAGTTTGTTCTTTGCAACCATATGCAGCTCTCTCAGATATATCATGGCTGTGCCTCACTTAGGATTTTTACTATATGACTCCTATATTTCTGCAAGGGACTTGGGGGAAAATGTATGCATTCCCTAACACTGGAAATTAATTTCCTAGGCATAAGAATAACATAGCATTTATTCCTGTGCATTATAATAAAGGATTTTGGTGCTCCATTGAAAATGTAGCAATTTCCTCTCTAGCTAACAATAATTGGCTAATTGTGGCATAAACAGGGTTTTCTTTCCCCTTCTCATAAAAAAAAACAATAGGAAGGAAATTGCAGGGTAGAAATTCTGTGAATGAGAGTTACTGCATCCCCAAATACGAAATGAACCACTTATGAAATGCGATGGAGAATTATTAGTTTATCTTCCTACGCAAAAAGGGTCAGAAGATTAGCCAGGAGCAGAGTCGCCTTTGAATTGTCCCCTTTTTGAAAGCAATTGAATTGCACAATCTGGAGGTGGCATCTCTTTTCCCGGCACCCCAGCAGAGAACAGAGGATTTCAGTGTGGCAGGGTGCTGTTTGAGTGGAGAGGGCAGGGCGTCAGGAAGGGAGAAGAGCCAGGCAGCCTTGGGCTCCTACCTTCTCCTGGTCAGCCTTTTTATTATTGGTATCACTATCCATTTACATTTTTGTTGCGTCTTGTAATTAAGTAAATTACCTTGACATGTTGCTATATTTAAGTCATGTTGTTGTTGCTTAGTCATTTAGTCGTGCCCAACTCTTCGTGACCCCATGGACTAGAGCACGCCAGGCACTCCTGTCTTGCACTGCCTCCCGCAGTCTGGTCAAACTCATGCTGGCAGCTTCGAGAACACTGTCCAACCATCTTGTCCTCTGTCGTCCCCTTCTCCTTGTGCCCTCCATCTTTCCCAGCATCAGGGTCTTTTCCAGGGAGTCTTCTCTTCTCATGAGGTGGCCAAAGTATTGGATCCTTAGCTTCACGATCTGTCCTTCCAGTGAGCACTCAGGGCTGATTTCCTTAAGAATGGAGAGGTTTGATCTTCTTGCAGTCCATGGGACTCTCAAGAGTCTCCTCCAGCACCATAATTCAAAAGCATCAATTCTTTGGCGATCTGCCTTCTTTATGGTCCAGCTCTCACTTCCATACATCACTACTGGGAAAACCATAGCTTTAACTATAAGGACCTTTGTTGGCAAGGTGATGTCTCTGCTTTTTAAGATGCTGTCAAGGTTTGTCATTGCTTTTCTCCCAAGAAGCAGGCGTCTTTTAATTTTGTGGCTGCTGTCACCACCTGCAGTGATCATGGAGTTCAAGAAAGTAAAATCTCACTGCCTCCATTTCTTCCCCTTCTATTTGCCAGGAGGTGATGGGACCAGTGGCCATGATCTTGGGTTTTTTGATGTTTAGCTTCAGACCATATTTTGCGCTCTCCTCTTTCACCCTCATTAAAAGGTTCTTTAATTCCTCCTCACTTTCTGCCATCAAGGTTGTGTCATCTGCATATCTGAGGTTGTTGATATTTCTTCCGGCGATCTTAATTCCAGCTTGGGATTCATCCAGCCCAGCCTTTTGCATGATGAAGTCATTTAAGTCATATACTTTATTAATAATATTCATTATGTGCTGTTGTTGGGAACCGCTTTGCTTGCTTTCTTTTTATGAATAAGCATAAAATTCATTCCTGCACAAGGATTCCACTGAACAACTCTAACACCAGCCTTGCAGACCTCAGAGACTTCAAAATAAAGCAAGAGCCCTTCAAACAGTCAGCCAGCTCCTCCAGGGTGTTTTTCAGCCTGCATATGACTCTCAGTGGCTCTAGCTACCTGCAGAGTCAACATCTTCTACATTACAGCCACCTTCTTGAGAGAGAATAGTTCAGCCAGCAGGGGCCCCTTGGAGCTGTCCAAGGTTTTGTTTTTATATGCTCTCCTCTTGGACTTGGCACTGCTGGATTCCCCTGTGAGCCCAGAGCTCCCATGAAACTGGACAGTGACAGTGCTCTAGGGGAAAGCCCTTTGTTCTTGTCGGGGCTACTGAATGGCAAAATAGAAAAGCATACTTTGCTGAGGTCATGTGCAAAAAGAATCAGGTGCAGGGTACGATATTTTCACACATCCAGACTCCTCATATCTCCAGGTAGAAACTGAGGGCAAGCCCATCTTATGTTGAAGAGGTCAGCTGGTGCACACCATTTTTCACTCCTCTTGTTCTCAGAAAAGTTGCCAGAAAAGCTCATGGTGTGTGTGTGTGTGTGTGTGTGTGTGTCCCTAGCTAGAATATGTCCGTGTATGGTGGTAGAGAGAAAGAAGGGAGGATGGAACACATGTCTTGCTGGAATGTGTTCTTCACCAATCACAACCTTCCTAATCACAGAGATGAAGTTGAACCTCTGAGCTGGGGAGAGGGGTGCTGGGTGTTGAAGTGCAAGAAAAGTCTATTGTCTATCTCTGGCTGAAATGTGTCCCTGAACTGTGGTAACTGTGTGTGTGTGTGTCCTTTGAGAGGGAGGAGGACAGAAAAACTACAGAAAGAAAACCTGTTGTCTGTCCATGGATAAAAAAATGTGTGCGTCTGTGTGTGCGAAAGGAAGGAAGGAAGGAAGGAAGGAAGAAAGGAAGGAAGGAAGGAAGGAAGGAAGGAAGGAAGGAAGGAAGGAAGGAAGGGGGAGGGGGAGAGAATGGGGTGTGCATTTGTGCATATGTGGTATAATATGTTTTGGTCCCACCTTCTGCTTGTATGTGGTCCCTCTGACATTTTCCCTAAGGGGATGGAAGGGGAGGGGAGGCTTTTTAAAATTAATAATAATAATTTTTATTTGTGTTTTTTTACATACAGTTCCAAAAGAGTAAGTAAAAGTTAATGGGGGGTGGGAATGAAAACAAAACCACAACCTAACAGGAACACAAGACAAGACAGCTAAGGACTTCCCTCCCTCTCCTTCTCTGGTGTCCTTTATTTTCCTTCTCTTCTGTGTATTCTAAGTTACCAAGTTCTACTCTTCTTATTAATTTTCTCTTATTGCCCTTTATACTGCTGAATTTATTCAAGTCCTGCTAATCTGTCCACTTGTTCATTCTGATTTTTAAAATCCTCTACAAACATTTTCCAATCCTTTTTATATTCTTGATTGTCTTGTTCTCTTATCTGACTAGTCAGACCTGCTAGTTCCACATATTCCAATAACTTAAAGTGCCATTCCTCTTTGGTGGGTATTCTTCTGTTCTCCATTTTTGTGCAAGCAAAGTTCTGGCTGCCATAGTGGCATACATAAATTATTTTCTTTTTTATATTCGGGGACTTCTGTTGTTACTGTTTCCAGAAGGAAAGCTTCTGGCTTCTTGGGAAATGTTCTCTTAAGTATTTTTTTTTTTTTTTAGTTTGTTATAGATCATTTCCCAGAATCCCTTAATTACTTTACATGACATACCACATGTGGTAGAATGATCCTTCTACCTCTTTACACTTCCAGCATTTGCCTGCCTCAGCTTTAAATATTTTCACTACTCTAAGGTAAAGGTAAAGGACCCCTGACAGTTAAGTCCAGTTGCAGATTACTCTGGGGTTGCGGCGCTCATCTCGCTTTACAGGCCGAAGGAGCCGGTGTTTGTCCACTGACAGTTTTTCCGGGTCATGTGGCCAGCATGACTAAGCTGCTTCTGGTGAAACCAGAGCAGCACACGGAAACGCCATTTACCTTCCCGCCAGAGCGGTACTTATTTACCTCCTTGCACTTTTTTGGCGTGCTTTTGAACTGCTAGGTTGGCAGGAGCGGGGACCAAGCAATGGGACCTCACCCTGTCGTGGGGATTCGAACCGCCGACCTTCTGATTGGCACCATCTGTGGATCATTTTCATGTGGTTTTCCTTCAATAAATAACACACAGTATATTTGAGGTCCGTTGGGGAGGGTAGGCTTTTCACCTCTGTGCTAGGAGGTAAAAAAAATTGCATCATGGTAGAGCACCTCAATAAGAGCATGGTGTTGTGATATGGGCCATGATGTGACTATGTCAGTTTTCCTGGACCATCTGCCTGAGACCTGGTAAGTTCATGGCCCTAACTTATTCCTGGTTAGATTGAGTAGAGGCTCACCAGAGTCCCTGAAGGCAGCAGGGCTTTAAGAACATTGAGTCATTGTTAAGAAGGCAAATTGGATCACCACAGTAGGTACAGCATGAGACACTTAATCTCAGGATCATGAGTTTGAGCCTCATGTTGGGCAAACGTTTCCTACATTGTAGGGGATTGGACTTCTTGACCATCATGGTCCCTTCAAACTCTATGATTCTACGTCTGTATGCTGTGGTGAAAAACAATCCCATACATTCCCCCCCTCCAAAAAAAAGAAAAAGAAAAAGAAAGGTTGTGGAGTGATTTTTTTAAAAGCAAGGTCTTGCATTCCTTCCATGTTTCATTTTTAAAAGCATTATACAACAATTACAGCTATGCCCATTAACTACCATGTAGCTGGATTGGATTGGACAGGGCCTCTTCGTGTAGCTGAAGAAAGAATGTGACAGGACTCTAGTCATCTGCTAAAACAATGTAAACACAATAAACATGTTATTGTTTATTGTGGGGGGGCGGGTGAAAGCATCCCAACAGGATCGACAAAGTAGAATCCTGAGGAAAATTAACTTCAGAAAAGGCTGGCAACAACGAGCAAGGCCAAAGCCAAATTTATAGTCTTTTCTTTCTGGGTAAAATCTCAACTACTGGAAATGAGATTAGGCCCTTGTTTCGACTCCAGTCACAAAGAAAGTCTTGTGAAACCATGGCAAAAACCAGCAGCAAATCTGCAGGTGGTAGGTTGAAAGAACAGTAATGGGTATATATTTTACCTGAGGCCTAGTCATATTCTTTGCAGGAGCACAAGTGGAAAGGTGCAAAGAAGGTATCTAGAACATTTATGAAGCAAGCTGGGCAGAAACAAATTCCAAACTAAGTGGACAAAAGGTTGAAGACAGATCCCAAACCAGAAATCTCAAATCAAGAAAGAACAGAGGAGTATCACTTAATGGTACTACACGTTACATATAACAGAGGAGTCCCTTACATGCTAACAATGGACAGTTCAGTCTATGTCCAGTTGCCGTGAGGTTTTCCACAAGTCCATCTCTTCATTAATCTCTAATAACAATAATAGTAATGATGATGATGATTATGATGATGATGATGAACCTGTCTGACAACTGGCACGGTTTTGAATGCATTTCCCCCTCAGGATGCACATTTTCCAACATAATATACAGTGGTACCTCGGGTTAAGTACTTAATTCATTCCGGGGGTCCATTCTTAACCTGAAACTGTTCTTAACCTGAAGCACTGCTTTAGCTAATGGGGCCTCCTGCTGCCGCCGCACCGCCGGAGCACAATTTCTGTTCTTATCCTGAAGCAAAGTTCTTAACCTGAAGCACTATTTCTGGGTTAGCGGAGTCTGTAACCTGAAGCGTCTGTAACCTGAAGCGTATGTAACCCGAGGCACCACTGTATCCTAAAAGTGCTCACTTTTGTATGCATTTTGAGTGCGCACACACAAAATGCACTTCTGGTATATTCTTTTGAGCAGAGAATTGTAGTGCAAAATTTGGTTGGTCACATGAGGTTCTCCTCAGTACCGTATCACCATGAACATAGGAAGTGGGAAAGCCTGCATGCATGAGCTTCTTCCCTGGGTCCTTGGAGCTGAGCATAGGCTCTCCCACCTCAGGTGGTCATCCTAATGCATAGATGGCAAGGCTGAGGAAACCTGTGGAGCATCAGAGGTACTGCCAAAGGTGCAGTCACCCAATGGGCCTTCCAGAAGAGTGTTGTGTAAAGAGAAAAGGACTTTCGTTCTCCTCCTCTATGCCACAATGTAAGGAATCATTTTTGTGACATCATATTATGCACACACATCTATGCACACACACACACCGCCAACTGCATCCAATAATGTGAAGCAAGAAACAGATAGGAGGTTCACCTGAGTCTCCTCATGTGTTGAACAAATGCATGAGGCAGTTGTGGGGGCCACACCACATAGCACATGAGCCGACCCCATGCAAGAGGGGATTCTGATTAATCCAGATTTCCCCCCTCGCACTGAAGAGCTCTACAGGCACACATGCAAAAAAAACTCATTCGTATGGATGTTAATGCAATGCCAGCAGTCAGGCTGTGGGATAGGGAGGGCAAGCATGTTGATGACGCTACGACATTACACAGGAATTCCATTTTCAGTGACAGCACTGTGGTGTGCATAATGCATACTTCCATTCTCTATGTACTAGCAAACTGCGCATGATACAGTCTGATTTTACACTCCATATGGGTAGCTTTGGCTTCCTTGCCTCATGCATCCAAGCTGATGTTCTTTATGGATTTTGCATACATTGCTGGTACTAGACAGACAACAAGTCTGACTTTGTACTCCATTATTCATTATTTTATGAAATTTCATTCCATTATTTCATTTCATTTTTATGAAACAAAATGAAAGCCTAAGGCCAAAACTAGTTTGATGTGTGTGTGTGTGTGTTTAGTGGATTTTTTCCCCATTTCTAAAAGGGTTTTTTTACAATAAAAATATACTTGCACCTTCATTATGGCAATTGCAATTATTTTAGCTTAGTTTAAAAGGTTAAAACCAGACTTTTTTGGTTTCTTATTTCAAAAATGGTTTGGGACATCACAAGGCAAGACAAAATGAGTAAGCACACCACAAATACTCCAAGTCATTTCTCAGTTATGTACTGGATACGTACAATTTATAGGAGCATCACATTTACAACCTTTCTAGCGTTTTGTAGCACCGTCGAGGTCTCAGTAATAGTGCCTGTCAAAAATTCAAAATGCTGCATCTCTATGCTTCTCTTTCTTTCCTCTTTCTGACAGCTGTAAAGTCGCTATACCATGTCTTGGGCAGTGGCGTAGGAAGGGGGTGTGGTGGGTGTGGGTTGCCCCGGGTGTCACCAATGAGGGGCGGGTGACAAAATGGCAAAAATCTGAGGGTTGTGGTTTTTTGAAGAAGAAGAAGAGGAGGAGGAGGAGGAGGAGTTTGGATTTGATATCCCGCTTTATCACTACCCTAAGGAGTCTCAAAGCGGCTAACATTCTCCTTTCCCCTCCTCCCCCACAACAAACACTCTGTGAGGTGAGTGGGGCTGAGAGACTTCAAAGAAGTGTGACTGGCCCAAGGTCACCCAGCAGCTGCATGTGGAGGAGCGGAGACGCAAACCCGGTTCACCAGATTACAAGTCTACCGCTCCTAACCACTACACCACACTGGGTCTCACGAAACGTTTTAGTTCAGTCAACAAAAGCAATGAAATGCGGCTGGCACTGGGTGACACCACGCAGGGGCTGGCACTTACCCTGGGGCCTGCAGCGTTCCAGAGCCACACATCTCTCCTGGGAGTGACGTGGTGGCTTGGGCACCTGCAGGCTCCACGCTGCCTGAAACGGCAACGTGGGGCTTGCGTCTGCCCACCACCACTCCCTCAGCCTCCCTACAGCTGAGGGGGAGGTGGCAAAGAGGCTTTGCAGCTAGCTACGCCTTTGGTTGCAGGTACCAGGAGCCCTGAGGAAACTACAAGTTGCAGGAGCCCCCAGATCTGTAACATGAAGTAGCCTCATTACAGGTACCCCTCTCTCCCAGGAAAGAAGCATGGGAAAGGACAGACAAAACTGGCCCCATCTATTGGTCAGAGAAGGATCAGCTGGCAGGAGTTTGCTTTTAAAAACTCAGAACTAATAATGTTCAAGTTTTCCTTTTATCTCCAACCTCCCAATCCCTTTTGTTTTGTCTCTTTTAGATTGTTAGCTTGAGGAAAGAGGCCGTCTTATTACTGATCTTTACAAGTCACTCTGGAAGGCTTTTTTGGCTGAAGAGCAGACATGGGGGGGGGGGAGAATCCAACTTCAAATAAATAACCTGGCTCCAATTAAAATGAAAGGTGACCCTAATGTGTTGCAATGGTTTGTACTCTGAGCCAAGGAATTGTGAACTTTGGTCACATTGTTAGTAACTGCATGTGCAAGTGAGATTTTTCCTTTGTTGGCTTTTGTTGGCTTTGGAGTCCTACGGAGCTCCAATACATTCTGGTGTGGGGTTCTGAATCACAGCTCCTCATCTTTATTTGCTGGACTATATAGAGAGCAATGACAAGATGCAGAAAAGTGCAGAATAGGAAGCTTCTACTGGTGATGCATCTCTACTGATATCTATTATGTCTAATTTCATGAACTAAAATACGTACAAAGACTTGTAATCAGTGTTTTTTTCCCTAAAAAAATATGTGTAGGGGTACTCTCATTTTGACTCAAGAAAATAACCATTTTATAGTTCAAATCGGAGAAAATTAATACAGTAAATGGACAAAAGCAGGGATGTCCAACAGGTCAATCGCGATCTCTTCCTCCTCGATCCCTTCGAGGTTTTGGTCGATCGCATTCGATCGCTGACCCCTTCCAGCCCTGACCCCTTGCTCCGCCCTCCATTGATGGAGAATGGAAGACGGAGTTTACAAACTGAAGCTGTTTTTCCCCCAGTGATCCTTCGGTGAGTTGCTGTTTTTCTTTGACCCCAAAATAATGTACAAACATTGCACCCCCCTCCAAAAACAAGCTAAGCAACTTATGCCTCCCACCCCCCCAAAAAAGCTCAAGAACTTCAACCTGCACCCCAATAAAATGGGGGCAGTTTTTAATTCACTGCCAGTTTTTAATTCTGCAAGTAGATCGCAGTCTCTTGGAAGTTGGCCACCCCTGGAAAAAAGTACAAAGAATATGCATTACTTCATATTACACAGCTGATGGCTCACAGTAACTTCCACATTGGCATAAGGTTGCATGCACAAACATCTTCCCGATTCCTCTGCTTGCTGTTGGTGAAATCCACACAGCTTCACACATTATACGCTTGCTTCCGTCTGAGACTCAGGAAACATTGGGAAAGTAAATGAAGCCACCATTGGAGGTGGTAACAACAAAACTGACCAATCACCATGCTAGATTCCAAATCCTACTTCACACATTATACGCTTGCTTCCATCTGAGGCTCGGGAAACACCAGGAAAGGAAATGAGGCTGCCATCGGGGGTAGCAACGGAACTGACGATTCACCGAGTTAGAGATGAAACTAAAAAAAAAATAGAAGTTTAGTTTCTTCTCCTAGAATCATAGAATCATAGAAGTCTGTAACCTGAAGCGTATGTAACCTGAAGCATATGTAACCCAAGGTACCACTGTATGGGTATGTTGAGTCTATGTGCATCACTGAGTGTGTATCTGTGCACTGAATGTTTATAGCTATTCATACTTCCAGGTTCTGCCACTCCACCAATGACATACAGACCCTAGGCAATCACCCAATGTTGCATGTAGCCCTTGGTGACAAAAAAAAAAAATGTTGCCCACCCCTGCTGTAGGGGAACTACAATACACACTTGATTGCTTAAACATACAAGCAATGGGTTTTGAGGGGGGAAGCAATGGGTTTTGAGGGGGGAAGGTAGAATCATAGAATCATGGAGTTGGAAGAGACCACAAGGGCCATCGAGTCCAACCCCCTGCCAAGCAGGAAACACCATCAGAGCACTCCTGACATATGGTTGTCAAGCCTCTGCTTAAAGACCTCCAAAGTAGGAGACTCCACCACACTCCTTGGCAGCAAATTCCACTGTCAAACAGCTCTTACTGTCAGGAAGTTCTTCCTAATGTTTAGGTGGAATCTTCTTTCTTGTAGTTTGGATCCATTGCTCCGTGTCCGCTTCTCTGGAGCAGCAGAAAACAACCTTTCTCCCTCCTCTATGTGACATCCTTTTATATATTTGAACATGGCTATCATATCACCCCTTAACCTCCTCTTCTCCAGGCTAAACATGCCCAGCTCCCTTAGCCGTTCCTCATAAGGCATCGTTTCCAGGCCTTTGACCATTTTGGTTGCCCTCCTCTGGACACGTTCCAGTTTGTCAGTGTCCTTCTTGAACTGTGGTGCCCAGAACTGGACACAGTACTCCAGGTGAGGTCTGACCAGAGCAGAATACAGTGGCACTATTACTTCCCTTGATCTAGATGCTATACTCCTATTGATGCAGCCCAAAATTGCATTGGCTTTTTTAGCTGCCGCGTCACACTGTTGGCTCATGTCAAGTTTGTGGTCAACCAAGACTCCTAGATCCTTTTCACATGTACTGCTCTCAAGCCAGGTGTCACCCATCTTGTATTTGTGCCTCTCGGTTTTTTTGCCCAAGTGCAATACTTTACATTTCTCCCTGTTAAAATTCATCTTGTTTGTTTTTGCCCAGTTCTCTAATCTGTCAAGGTCGTTTTGAAGTGTGATCCTGTCCTCTGGGGTGTTAGCCACCCCTCCCAGTTTGGTGTCATCTGCAAATTTGATCAGGATGCCCTTGAGTCCATCATCCAAGTCGTTGATAAAGATGTTGAATAAGACAGAACCCTGTGGCACCCCACTAGTCACTCTTCTCCAGGATGAAGAGGAACCATTGATGAGCACCCTTTGGGTTCGGTCAGACAGCCAGTTACAAATCCACTGAGTGGTAGCATAGTCAAGACCGCATTTTACCAGCTTCTTTACAAGAATATCATGGGGCACCTTGTCAAATGCCTTGCTGAAATCAAGGTAGGCTACATCCACTGCGTTCCCTTCATCTACCAGGCTTGTAATTCTGTCAAAAAACGAGATCAGGTTAGTCTGACATGACTTATTTTTCAGAAATCCATGCTGACTATTGGTGATCACAGCATTCCTTTCTAGGTGCTCACAGACTGTTTGCTTAATGATCTGCTCCAGAATCTTCCCTGGTATTGATGTCAGACTGACTGGGCGGTAATTATTTGGGTCCTCTCTTTTCCCCTTTTTGAAAATAGGGACAACATTTGCCCTCCTCCAGTCTGCTGGGACTCCTGTTAGATTCACAAAATGTTTAGGGGTATGCGTACTCCTGCATCCCCCCTGAAAAGGACCACTGCTTGCAATACTTTATTATCATTATAATCAGTGAGTGGTATCCAACTAAGTAATTCTCATAGTGCACCCAATGAAATAAATGGACATTGATTGCAATTGATCTACTCCAAGGAGCTGGCTTCAGACACCAGGCCTGTTAGCACACCAACTCTGTGCTATAAAGGTGTCATGTGACATGAAGGTTGGCAACATTAACATCACTGTGTGGAAATTCCTTGCAGGTGACCACAGTCCTGGAGACAGACTGCCAAGTCATGTATCCACAGCACTGACCAGAGGAGAAATGACCGCTGGGAGGAGCGCAGAGAAGAAACGCCATGGTGCATCTGCAGCAGCACAACCGGATGTCTTCATCTGCCTCCGCTGCAACAAAACATGTCTCTCCTGTATTGGTCTCTACAGCCACATCAGGCGCTGTAACTCTCCAACGGTGCTCTGATGGTACACTCTTCTATTGTCTCTTGAGAAAGACAGATGCTCCAGGACAGACAGACTCCAAGGATGATCTGCACTGGATATCTCCCCGTCTATAGTCAGCTAAATGTACTCAATAAAAGTACTTAATAAGTTTAACAAGTCAAACTTTAGTTATTAAAATTGTGTTTTGGGATTTTTGCTTGATTACTAGCCTAAGGCTACTGAATGTTATTCTAATCCATATCAAGCATCTGTCTTCCATGCTATATGATGAGTATCTAAAGTATTTTCTGAATATTAGTCATAGAGCCAGCTTACGTAAACCTTCAAGGCAGTCTTTGAATCCAGAGGCATCATAAAACTCCCATTATGTCCCATGCACAGGCAGCAACCCTGATCGATGCCATAGTGGTAGGATACCAGACTATTCTAGGAGACAAGTGTTTTTGGTTAATCATACCCATACAGTAGATAAGTAGCATCTCAACAACTTCTGGTGTTTTACTATGAGTGCCTGTGTTCCCTTGAACACCTGAGGCATTTAGAAATAACTGTTCGACCTTCAAAATGAATCTAGGATTTACTGCATTTAAATTTTTATTTATTTATTATTTCATTTGTGAATTGCTTTCTTTGAAGCATCCCAAAGCAATTCTGCAACACAATAAAAATATAGACAACTCAATTATGTATGTAGACACACAGAGGAAAAATTTGGGGACCTGTGTGTTTTATTTTACTTTCTTTTTTGCTACAGACATGGGTTCCCCTTAGATCCTCTGTGATTCCTCCTACAAAGTGAAAAGGCAGCTTGGGCTAAAAAACAAACAAGCCCAACAACCAGAGGGCAAAGGGTTAAGTAGTTTTTCCCTGATGACTCAACACAGCCAACCACAAGCAGAAAGAAAGAAAGAATAATAGAGACACTTAATATGTCACTGGATGTTGACAGAGTGGACCCAATACTAAGGGCCGCAGTGGGCCTTGGATGGCTTACCTGGTGGTGACAGCACTTTAAATGAGCACCAGGTGACTGAGAGCACCATTAACATTTCCAACAATGCCCCAGACATAGGGGCATTGTGGGAAATTTTAATGGCAGCTTCCAGCTTCCCATAATTCTAGCATAAAAGGTAAAGGACACCTGGACAGTTAAGTCTCCAACAACCATAATGCTATATGCCCCTAAGATCCAAGTTCCAAAAGGTTCCACAGGTCCCAAGGCTTACACTGGGGTTGGTTCCCTTTGAAATAAGGTCACTGGAGATTCTTCAGCATCTTGTTACATATTTACACCAAGGAGTAGCAGCCATTTAAAGTTCGTGGATGCATTTGGATTTTGGAGTGGGTGCCACCATCTCTCTAAAAAAGGGGGGAGGGAAAGGACCCCTGGATGGTTAAGTCCAGTCAAAGGTGATTATGAGGTGTGGCGCACATCTAGTTTTCAGTCCACAGGAGCCGGCGTTTGTCCACAGACAGCTTTCTGGGTCATGTGGCCAGCATCACTAAACTGCATCTGGCACAACAGAACACCGTGACAGCAGCCAGAGTGCACGGAAATTCCATTTACCTTCCCGCCACAGTGGTACCTATTTATCTACTTGCACTGGCATGCTTTCAAACTGCTAGGTTTGCAGGAGTTGGGACAGAGCAATAGGAGCTAACTCCGTCACAGGGATTCAAACCGCCAACCTTCCGACTGGCAAGCCCAAGAGGCTAAATGGTTTAGACCACAGGGCTCCTGCCAACCTAGCAGTTCGAAAGCACGAAGTGCAACTAGATAAATAGGTACCGCTCCAGCGGGAAGGTAAACGGCGTTTCCATGCGCTGCTCTGGTTCGCCAGAAGCGGCTTAGTCATGCTGGCCACATGACCCAGAAGCTGTATGCCGGCTCCCTCGGCCAGTAAAGTGAGATGAGCGCCGCAACCCCAGAGTTGTCTGCAACTGGACCTAATGGTCAGGGGTCCCTTTACCCTTTAAGCCTGGATACAGAATGCCACTGAGTTCATGTTGTTGGGAGAGACACGTCGAAGATGGTTACTGTCTTTGAGATCTGCTTCCCAGAGCCAATTGCTTTGCTATTGTGGAGTAGATGCTGAACTAGACAGACTCTTGATCTCATCCAGCAGAGATGCTGGAATGACACAGTATCCAGAGATCCTAAGATGCAGCCTTAACTGTTCTGAAAAATGCCCTCTCCAAACTCCTCTACTAGGTACCTTCCCCACTGGAGGCACTGGGCAACATCTATTCAAGAAGATGTAAGGTACTCTGGATCTCGAGAAGTTGGTTTCCAGAAATGCGCAGGAGACTAGGCAAAAGTCAGAGCTATGCCCCCTCCTACCCCAGTGATTCATTTCTCCAGTTCCTGTGACGCATACTTTCTTATGAGTGCAGGATGCGAAGCAAGGCTTCTTGCTTTGCCAGTGTAATTAAAATGTTGTTTCTTTCCTGTGCTGTTTACTTCTTTCGAAACCTATCACATGCCCTCAGGATCTCAGAAAGACAATGCAATTGTGTGGAATGAATGACAAAATCTAGAGAGTATGTAATCACTGCTTCTTTGGGTATCTTTAATCTTTTTTTCTCCTTTCCCCAAGATGAGAAGAGAAGATGGTGTTTGGATGCCACCTGAAGAAAATGTGTTCATAAGCTCAATGGTGATACATTACCATAGAAAGAAAGGCAAGTTCTGAAGATACCTTACATAGCTTGCTTCCCACAATGCTCTCCTACATGTACAACACTTCCCTGTAATCTCCTGGTGCTTGAAAAATTCTCTTTGGCTACTTGCTTTATGATGTTCCCCCTTAGTTGTAAATGAAGGGAGAAGGAATGGAAAGCAGTAACTGAAAGCTACAGGGTACCCTGGTTTACAACCATAATCCGCTCTGGAGGTCCGGTTGTAAACCAACACAGGTTGCAACCCAAGGTGCACTTTCGCCAGTGGGGTCTCCCCCCCCCCCAAATTGGTAATAATCCAAAAAAAGGGACATACACTTCCGGGTTTGATGTGGCTGTAATCCAAAACGGTTGTATTCCAAAGCGGTTGCAAACCAAGGTACCACTGTACTACCTATCTTGACACTCAAACAACCATAATGTTATGTGCCCCTAAGATTCAAGTAGCAAAGGGTTCCACAGGTCCCAGGGCTTACCCTGGGGTTCGTTCCCTTTGAAATAAGGTCACTGGAGACTTTTCAGCATCTTGTTACATGTTTACACCAAGGAGTAGCAGCCATTTAAAATTCATGAGCACATTTGGAATTTGGAGTGGGTGCCACCCTCGCTTCTGAGGCATCCATGTGCAACATACATACATACATACATATACATGGAGATCTAAAGAGAGAAGCACATACAGTACATGCCACTTTCCTATGGGATCTGGGTCAAAGCAGTTGAAACTTTGTTGCAACAATAAAGATCAGGCTTACTAGCTGCTTTTTGCTTCTACAGACTCTGCTGTGGTCTCCGGCCGATCCGGAATCCAAAGGACTAGATCCTAGCAAAGTTGGGACACTCCTGTATGTGTATGTCCCCAAGTTTTCTTTATCCATTGGATGTAATGTACTAGCTTGGTCTAAAGGAAGTACAGAGAAGGAACAGTCGCACTGCAAACAAGGCGTAACACTAAATGCATCACTTTGAATTAACAGCAGGCCCATTTCTCCATGGGTAGGAGAGGGCTAACATGTTCCTCCCTTATAATAGTGACAGAGAAATCCCCTGTGGCTCTACTGGTGTCAGAACAGGTATAGGCAAACAGTTGCTGCTACGTGGGTTGCTTTAAATCACACATCTTGTAGGCTGCCTCAGTGTAGTAACCAACCTCCTAGATTCAGGAGAGAAGCACGATAACATCCATGGTCTAAAAGAGACCACGAGTTGTGGGCTGGTATTTGTAGGAAGAAGCAAGCACAGTCTCAGACCCTCCAAGTGTCCCTATTTTCCAGGCATAGTCTTGGATTTACAGAACCCATCTGATTTGATCCTAGAATGTCCCACTTTTCCTTAGGATGTCCCTATTTTCACTGGAGAAAAGTTGGAGGGGGTGTCCCTATTTTCATTGGGGAAATGTTGGAGCGGATGTTATTTCATCAGAGAAACGTTGGAAGGCATGCAATCGTGGACATACCTCAAAATCTTCATGAAGAAAACTGCGTCTTGACATTGGAAACAGAAATGAAAACTTTGCACTCCTATTAGAGAAGAAGATTCATGTAATAATACAAAGCTTCTTAGTCCCTGGAGGACTGCAATGCGCTCGGTTTCTTCACATTACATCAGAGGCCAAGCTTTCAGCATACTGCAATCAATAAAAGCAGGAGGATGATTGAACACACCTCCTTCCAGTTTCAGCTTTCTAAATGTTACTGCCTGACTTCTGGGGCAAGTAAAATTCAGGTGTAAGATCTGGGCCTGAAACATGCTAAGGACCAAGCTGGATGAGAAACAATGCATGTAACTCAAGTAAGTGATTGTCCATTGCGCACATGATTTTTAACTAGCTGGTTAAGAATATGGGACACATAGAAAAGGTCACTGAGCCCAGCCACCTCTCTTCTGACAGCAGTGCTTGATGCCCTGGGAACTAGAACTCAGTTTGGCTTCAAGATTTGGAGCAACACCAAGTTCAGATTTAAAGTCTTGGTTAATCAAGATAGGGTGGCTGATTACTCATTAATCGTGAGTGGCTTGGATCACGAAAAGCCTCCTCCGTGGTTCAAAAGCTTCTAGATAAGATATTTGATAAATGAATATCTCAGGATTATCATTGTCAGACAAAGTTTGGGAATGTCTTCAAGTGTTGAAATAAACTTTTTTTTAAAAAAATGATGAAAATAAGAAGACAACAACAGTATGACTTTATGGTACACTGGAGCATTTGCGAGTCCAGGCACATTGTGAGAGAGAGAGGGGGGGAGAGAGAGGGGGCACACCAGCACCAGCAGAGGACTGTTGAAGTCTGGAAGACTGGATTCTGCAAGTCCGGTTTCTGTCGATTCACTTTGAATCAGGCTCCCGGCCATCTGCAAAATCCATGAGCTCGGCATACCTTATCAGAGGCTCCCTATGAAAATGCAAGACTGAAGCATAGCATCTGGAGTCTGGCTTAGTCTGAAATGGATCTGAATGAGCCTGTCCTGTCGATAATGGACCATGGGCTAGTTCATAATCACTGTGGCTTCAGTCCAAGCACATTGGCAGTGCCTGGGGCCACAGTGGACTTGGAAGAGGCCATGGCTCACACCAAATTGCCGTTTGTGATCAATGGCACAGTAAGGTAATTTTAGACTAGGTGTGGGACAACCTTGGCTCAGGAACCAAGCACAGTCTGATGTCCCTATTTTCCTTGGAGAAATGTTGGACGGTATGGAGTTATGTGACCTCCATGCCAAGGAGATAAGTAACTATACAACCTTTAGAAGACATCTGAAGGCAGCCCTGTAGAGGGAATTTTTTCAGTGACTTATTATGTTATTGTATATGTTGGAAGTTGCCCAGAGTGGCTGGGGCGACCCAGTCAAATGGGCAGGGTATAATCACCATCATCACCATCACCATCAAAAAGGACATCCCTATTTTCATCAGAGAAAAGTTGGAGGGTATGAGTCTTGCATACCTCTCTGTCTGGATCTTGGGATTCTACACAAACCACACTCCCTCAGCCTCTCTCCAGGCCCCACCTCTCACTGGTCTATTTCCCTGCCCTGCCTAGCTAAAATTTGTCTCTCTTGCTTGCCTGGAGGGAGGGAGGATCAGTGTCTGTTAGGTGTGTATGAAAAACCTTTGATTTTTGTGCTTGGCTGGCTAAAACTGAAATCCTGCTCAGGTGTTCTGAGGGGAATGTTGTACACCAGCACCAACGCCCAACATCCCCATTTCCACCACCTTCACCTCTGCCCTTCACAAGTTGAGTGGGAAGGTCTAAAGGAATGGGGGGGGGATTCTTTTCCATGATTCCACTTCCCCTCTGCAGCTTTTTGTGCATCACCTGAAAATCTGCCCGTGAGTGGTGGTGAGAAGTGTCAAAGGAAGCACATGAGGAAATCAGTGAAGATCACTACCTCCTTCCATACTTGGGAGCCTCTGCTGGAATGGTAGGATCCCTTCTGGTTGTGGAAGATATGCTCTGGAACTAAGCCACAGTGTGCAGAGCTTTGCAAACCTTTGCATATAATCCATGGCATGCGATGAGATAAAAGGATGTTTCCTCAGAAAATGGCAATTCCCACGCGTCCCTGGAGCAAAAATTTTAACTTGGAGAAGTGTCCTCCTGTTAAACTAAAACATTCCTGGTGAAAATAGAAACCAGTCTCGGCATTGTTATTAAACATTTGTGAACCCTGAAATGATTTCTTTGTACCATGAAAGAACAATTCTTGAGAAAGTACAAAAATATTCTGAAGGATTCAACAACATGAAGCCTTCGTTGTTTGAAAAACCCAAGCCGTGTTTGTTTGCTTATGCTTAAAACTAAAATTGGGGCTGGGGCAGCTATTTAAAACTTTGAAAAGTTAAACATCATTATTTTCAATGTTTGGGGCACATGTACGTGTGGGAAATTTGGACCTTTCTGGAAAGCATTAGCCTTTTATCTCTGGACATGCTCATTTCTTGAAGAGTAAAGTTCTGCTAGACTCTTTGCATTCCATCCAACACTGTTGTTACACTTGTGCAATAAACTTCTACTTGTGCAGCATAACTTCCCCTTTTTGATCTGCTCCCTTGCAGGCCACTGGGCACCCTCAAAATCTGTTCCAGAGGGTTATGGGACCCTCCAGGGCAGATTTTGGGCTGCATACAGTGAAAAAAAATTAAGGTAATAAGAAAAGCCTATTGCACCATCTAGTACATCATCTTGTGGCCGACCAGATGCCTGTGGGGAAGCTAAAAGCAGCAATGGAATGGAAGAGGAATGGACTAAAATGAAAAGGGAATGGAAGAAGAAGAGAAGAAGAGTTTGGATTTGATATCCCACTTTATCACTCCCCTTCAGGAGTCTCAAAGCGGCTAACAATCTCCTTTCCCTTCCTCCCCCACAACAAACACTCTGTGAGAGGAAGCCCTGTTGCAAGGCACTCTGCGCACAGCACTGAAAACACTCTGTGAAGTTGTTGGTCATAGTCAAAGTAGACCTGTTGAAATTAATGGACGTAGGTCAGCCAATTTCAGTCCATCTATTCTGAGCAGAGCTTAGTTGGCTACACAACCCAATACTTTTCAGAAACTCATCACTTCTTCAAAACTCATTCTGCCTTATGGGAGGACCCTCAACCCAGCAGCAATTACCTCTTCCTCCCTACACAGAAAGGATGTAGGGAGTGGGCTGAAATCAGTCCACTGCTGCATGTGTATGAACTTTTGGAATCCAGCATTCATCCACCACTGCCATTAGAGAGGGGCTATAGGAAGCTGCCATACACCAATTCAGACCATTGGTCCATTTAGCTCAGTATTATCTACACTGACCAGCAGTGGTTTTCCAGGGTTTCACTTAGTCCTATCTGGGGACTGAATATGGGACCTTCTGCATGCAAAGTGGATGCTCTGAGCTATGGTGTTCCCCTCTCCTGTGTCTTAGGTGAGAGACAAACTGCTGTGGCCAAAAGGCCTCACATATCCCTTACCTCTCTGTGACATCCAATCTCTCTGAGCCTCTGCCTGTGTCTGCTGCAGGATCCCTCCTCCCTATGCCCCAAAATACATCAAAACTTGTTTCATTTTAAACAACTTTTTGGCATGAAATGTATTTCCTCCCCAAATTAAACCATTCAGTGGAATCTCATTAGGTCGACATTGTACAGTCACACTTTGATATTAAAATTAACCTCGTACATTTACGATAAAATGAAATGACCTGTATATTATATGCAACCTGGCTGCTTTGCATAGCCTCGAAGAGAAGAAGAAATGCAGGGAAATGTATCTGATTTCCTACCTTTGGGAACACATTGCACATATCTTCCACCTTCAAAGGAACTCATGGACTCAGCCTTTGTGGGACATATATAATACTCACCAATAATGATCCAACATATCCTGCTTTTCCAAACAGAATACGGAGGGCTGCAATATCTATTTCCCATCCTCCTGAGATCAGCTGTTGACAACCTAGCAAGTTGGCGATGAAGGAGGTTTAGCCTTGAATACAGATTACAAGCTGGAAATATTTGTGTTTTCCAGCCAAATGGATTAACCAGACGGTTTCCTGTCATAACAGGTTGAGCTTGTTCACATATATTCTGTTGCATCGTTACTCATCTGATTTATCACACGTGCATGTTGTTATTTCACAAAGGGATAAGATAAGCAAGATTATAAGGCTGTTGTGGCAAGAGAAGCAAATATCCTTAATGCGTTGCCAATGCATGCTGATGACACTTCATGATGTGTACACATGCTCTGATCTCCCATAAATCATGTATGTCGGGAAAAACATCCTAAATTGTTTTTTTAAGAAAATCATATACAGGGTACATGCCAGAATAGATCTTCCATCAGTATCTGACAACACAATCCTATGCGGATCAGAAGTAAATCCCATTGAGCTCAATTGGTTTTTACTCCCAGGGACATGTGTATAGGACTGAAACCTACATATGGCATTTCAGATTCAGTGGCTGGTTTGTGCTAGCGTTCAGAACTGAACTAGTCCATGCCATCTGTTTTATGATGGGCTGAACAGTTATTAGCACATTCTAGTGTTAAATAAATGTTACATAGCAGTTAAAGCCATTGGCTTAGATTAGAATGTCTATGGCAGTGGTAGTTATGCCCACCAGGCCATTTGGCCATTTCATCCAATCAACATCAGACTTTATATATGACGTCAGGTAAAGAGGTGACTGAGCCAAAATGAAGTTTGCAGCCACTGCTGACCAGCTGATCAGCAGCACCTGAAAAACCCTATGCAAACCACAATGAACCTGGCTTTGCTCCAATGAGCAGCTGACTCTACAAGGATGTATTAAATGTATTAAACATTTGTCATGCATAGGTTCTCAAAGCTCTAATATCCTTTATTCTACGTACACATAAATACATGCACACACAAACACACATTTTCAGAAATCACCTATTGAGAACAGCCATTCAGATTTCAATATGGAACCAATGTGTTTCTTTGTTTAGGGTTATTGCTGTTGTCCAATTCTCAAGTCTCAGTTGAACTCGACATTTTATGTAATTTAGTCTGAAATCAACTGGTCTTAAGCCATCTCTAGAACATTGTCCTAACTGGTCTGTGGACTAATGCTCAATTTCAGAATTAGAAAGCTATGTTCTAAGAGCTTTTCAAGAATAACAAAGTCCATCGTATTTCAAATGTGTGTGGGGTGGGGAGAATCAGCCAAGCAAATTCCATTTTGGCACTCCTGGTTTCTAGATGGTTTGGGGGGGTTGGGAAAGTTATTTTGCAAAATGCAGTTAAGATCATCTGACTATATTCTTTTCCTAGTGCTTGGTGCCAAACAAGATAGTAAAATTACTCCACCTGTCATTAATTATCTCTTATTCCTAGCTCAATTGTCTCACTAATCTTGTGAGCTTAATTTAAGCTTATTTGCCCCAAAATGATTCATCTGAACAGTCATATATGTGCCAATAATTGTGCTACATCAACATAAAATAAAGCAAGGTTGGATTCCCATGCTGCCTGGATTCTAGAAATTCTGCATTAAAAAAAGAGCATGTCAGTAAAGGCTCTGTGGTCATTTTCATGTAACATCTACATCCATTTTACTTCATCAGTACTATTCACAGTTGTTTGCTAGTACAGATTGACTTTTTAGAAGGCATCCATAAGTTCCTTCTCCAGTCCTGCAATTTATACCTTATGGGCAAGCAATAAACCCTTGTGCTTTGCATTAATAAACCTGGAATAGACACCATATCTATTTCCATTGATATAATTGTTGATCGAGATTAGACTCGCCATTTCTACCAAGGCTGGCACTGAAAGGGTGGAAAACTTGTTTGACTGAATGACAGGCTGGTTAGAGTGTATAAAACTAAAAAATGTTTTTAAATGGACTGGGTATGTGGTCCTTTGGCAGCCAGAAATCTGTTTATGTTAGTAGACTCTACACGGTTGTGACAGTCCAGTTCATCTGTCATACCCTCAGTTGCAAAAAAACAGTGCCTTAGGCGTAATGAAAACTGCTTTTTAAAGAACACCAGGCCAAAAGAAATAGTCCCTTCAACTTGAAAATTCATTTTTCCCTAAAATAAATAAACTTTCCCACACAAGATTTGTTACCCAAACATGATGCCAGTGCATGAGATCATGAGAATAATACCATGGTTGATGTGAAGCCACTAAACTCACACATAGATTCATTAAGCATTATTATCTACTTGCATTTTATTTGTAATAATCTTTGCTACCATTGTGAAAAATATATGTTAAACTAGCAGCCTCATACTTGGCAATCAAAAAAATAATAATAAGTGAAGTTTTGAAATCAAAACCCAAAAGATCAGTACAATTTTGAATTTCAGTGTTCCATCTTCATTTTTAAAATGGCAAATAGACAAAATGCTGCTCCTTGATCTTATGAAAAATCTGGTTAAAGCCGGTGCAGTTTTGAAAGGTTGAGTCTGTCATCCTGATTCACAGACCCTCCAAATGTCCCTATTATCCAGGGACAGTCCCTGATTTACAGAAGCCACCCCAGTTTCTGAGTTGATCCTGTCCCTCTTTTCCACAGACGTCCTTATTTTAATAAGAGAACTGTTGAAAGGTATGGATTCAGAATGGCATCCAATAATTTCCAGACGTAGATGAAAACCTGCTGCTTCGTCTCAGGAACCAAAATTTTTGGTCAAGAGGTATAATAATAATAATAATAATAATAATAATAATAATAATAATTTATTATTTATACTCCACCCATCTGGCTGGGTTTCCCTAGCTACTCTGGGCAGCTCACAGCACATATCAGAACATACTAAAACATCAAACATTTAAAACTTCCTGATATAGGGCTGCCTTCAGACATCGTCTAAAAGTCAGATAGTTGTTATATTTCCTTGACATCTGAAGGGAGGGTGTTCCATAGGGAGGGCACCACTACCGAGAAGGCCCTCTGCCTTCTGTGTATAAATGCATAGCGAACAAACAATGTTTCATTATACATAGTAGATGAAAACCTGACACCAGTTAGAGCTTTGACTTTGCCATAAACAGAATTTCCCCCTTAGAGTTTGGTCAACTTTTGCCTCAGTGAACCCGTCCCCCTTTGATAATGCTGTGTGAGGGAAAGTGTTGGAATGACCTTTCCAAAGTGGATTGATATCCTAGCTCTGTCATTTTAGTAAGTATAGCACATATTGTAGGAAAAGGGTCCATTGCGAAAATACTGGCCCCTGAGTAAGCTTGATACTCCTGACTTAGTGGGTGTACAAGTGTGGGAAGCCTGCCAAGGCCTCAGAAGCCCCACCAGCTTCCCACTGCTGAACAACTGGGCAGTGAGGGAAATAGGATGACTGAGGTTAAAGCCCCAAGCAGAACAAAGACACTTGGCTGCACCGGGATGGCTACTCCCTGTCAGGATTGCTGCCATGAGAAGGTTAAAGTCTCCCACCTGCAGCGATCCTGATGCAGCCCAAGTCTCTGTCTCCACACTGCTAATGCCCTGCAGGCAGATGGCAATCTTGGCAGCATGGAGATCATTGGGGAATGAGAGAGGGGTAGAGTTAAAGCCTACCTAGTGACCCAGTGCAGCCTAAATGTGTGTGGGTGTGGGTGGGTGTGTTGAGTGAGTGAGTGAGTGAGTGTGTTTTAAAAGAGTGCATACAGTGGTACCTTGGGTTAAGTTCTGGAGGTCCGTTCTTAACTGAAACTGTTCTTAACCTGAAGCACCACTTTAGCTAATGGGGCCTCCTGCTGCCGCTCTGCCGCTGCTGCATGATTTCTGTTCTCATCCTGAAGCAAAGTTCTTAACCCGAGGTACTATTTCTGGGTTAGCTGAGTCTGTAACCTGAAGCGTATGTAACCTGAAGCGTATGTAACCCGAGGTACAACTGTATGTGTATGTTGAGTCTATGTGCATCACTGAGTGTGTATCTGTGCACTGAATGTTTATAGCTATTCATACTTCCAGGTTTTGCCATTCCACCAATGACATACAGACCCTAGGCAATCACCCAATGTTGCATGTAGCCTTTGGTGACAAAAAAAAATGTTGCCCACCCCTGCTGTAGGGGAACTACAATACACACTTGATTGCTTAAACATACAAGCAATGCGTTTTGAGGGGGGAAGGTGGACATCTACGCTGCTATGTGGCTGTTTTCCTTTCTGAACAGACCACAATAGCTGAGTTACTCCTCTCCAGGACTATAAAGCACAGCAGTATTGACCAGATTGGGCAGGAACAGGATGGTCTTCAGCAGGAACTCACAGGAACTCAGTTCCAGCACCTTTCAGGTGGACACGTTTGCCATTCTAAGAGAATGAGGGAGGTGTTCATGGTCAGTTCCGGCACCTCTTTTCCAAGAAAAAACAGCACTGGCAGGAAGAACCCTAAATCTAGAGGATATGAGAAGATCCTAATGAAGGATGGATGTCGTGTATAGCAGTGCGCATCTCACCGTTTCTCAAGGTCCCTGGTCATGAGTGACAAGTCAAATGATAGGTTTCAACAGTGTACCAACCTCTCGTGAAAGAAAGCCAAGACTAGTCAGACCTCAGAGAATGGGATGAACGGTCTGATACTGTTCAGACTTCCAAGCTAAGTGGATCTGACCATGGACGGAACTTTGAAAGAACTTGGATGAAGGTTGGCTGCACTGGTGTCCTGAGCTTCCAATCAGACTGGAGTCCAGTTTCACAGCCTGTAATGCATAGTGAATGACAAGAAGCAAGTTTTGACAGATAGAGTGGGAGGATGTATCCAAGCATGATCATCATAATAATGGAAGAGAAAGAGTGGTTGTAGCAGGCAGAAAAGAGAGACACAAGAGGAGGGAAATGTCTTTAGTTTTCACTGTTGGGTTGTTCCGGCAGCTGATCAGCAGAGGGGCCATTCAGATGATTCCAGAAATCCCACAAGTAGATAATGAAGACAATCAATTCTCCTTCGTTATTTGCCTCCCAGCAATTGGCATTCAGAAGCATAAACTGGCTCTCAATTTGGAGATCCCATTGAGCTCCCACAGCCATTTCCCTTGTGAACAATCACCTTTTAAGGCCATCAGAATCACAACCCATCACCATGGTGGTGAATTTGTGAGTACTTGAAACTTCTGGTAATCCATTTTATTGGTTCCAGTGATGCAGGAGGAGAAAAATACATATACAGTATGTCCATTTTCTCCACACCATACTATAAAACTCAGCCATATTCCTCCCACAAATCAGATTTTCTCCCCTCTGAACTAAAACCTCAAAAGGCATTGACTTTTCCTTGTACAGAAGACTCTCCACCCCACCTGATTGTTCTGCTGTCCTTCTCTCTTCTTTGCTTTTGGCATCTTTTCCAGCCCTACAATATATTTTTTGAGGTCAGCGGATCTGTACACAGAATTCCAAACATTACCACCCCACCATAGATTAGTATAAAGGCATTACGACGCTGGCGGATTTATTTTCAAATGCTTTCCTAATAGTTCCTAAAATGGAAGGAATTTGCCTCTTTCACCATTGCTGCACACTAAAGGGCATCAAATAAAGTAAACTGGAGCAAGCCAAGAGAACTATTAGAAATAAAAGCAAATGCCATATTCGGGACTAGCAAACTCGCCAAAAAGAACTACAAAAGATGGTGTTTTATAATCATTATAAACATAAGCCTTAAGATAAACTGGCTCCAAAACACAGTCCAACATGCAAACTGTGCAATGTGTGAGTGTGACTGTGCTTCATGACGGTAAAAGTTTTGAGCTGAAGGATCATGTTATTGCATCATGGCAGAGTTATGTACAGAGAGACGGCTGTGATCCAGATGTACAATAAACATGTTGTGTCTTTTTATAAATAATGCAAAGTGACATTGCTATTCAGCCTTTACAACTCAACGAAGAGAAAGGAAAGGATTATTTAAGGGCATTGTGAGTAATGGATCAGTCCTTTCAACCACCACATTATGAAACTTGGGTAGCCCGACTTGCACGCATGTTCTGCACAAAACCTAGCACATAGTAGAGTATATGCACATGTATATTCATCTACATATATACATTCATATTCATATACTGGTTCAGGAGGGGAGAATCTTAGGGGGAAATCCGGTTGTGGAAGGCTCCTTGTGCAATGGAAATCCACTTGTGCAACAGGACTTCTGGTCTCTCTGTTCCCCTCCCCTCCTGCCTCCTACGTGCCCCCAAAATCTGCTATAGGACTATAATGGAGAGGAGAGGAAGGAGAACTCCTGTTGCATGAGTGGGTGCCCATGTGATGGCCTGGGATTCAGACTTGGAGGCTGAACCTGAGGAATCCCAGCCTGCACAGGAGTCCCCGCCTCCAGAACCAGCTGAGCCAGGGCTGGGGCTTGAGCCTGAAGGGTCCTCACCTGTGCTGGATCCTTAGGTGCAAGCTCCAGCTGAGTCTGCTCTGGCTCCTGAGGTGACGGAGGACCCATTGCCTGTAGGTGCTCCACTCTCAGCCCCGTCAGGGGAAGCTGAGGTTGCCTCTGGGTCCGGTAACCCTCCAGCCTCTCCTGAGCTGCAGAGGCTCAGGGCAGAGAGGCGGAGAGAACTAAGTTCTCGCAGGAGGAGTGCTCGCCTCCAGGCCAGGAGAGGTGAGTCACCTGTGGACTAGGGCCGCCCTATGCCTCGGGGCAGATAAAAGCCAGCCAGCCCTAGTCCCAGGTTGCGGGAGCAACATTGTTTGTAGCCTGTTCCTGCCTGCACCCTGTCCTGCTCTTCTGCCAGAGTTTCTGACCTCACCCGACTCCCTGCCTTGGACCCAGCTTCAGCTTTGATGGACAGCCCCCATACCACACCCTTGGACTGGACTCGGACCTCACCCACTTGCACTGCACTGGATCTCACCCAACCAGAAATGTTCCCATTCTTTTGGTTAAAACTTTGGGATGGACGACCTATTATGGTTGAAGAGATTAAGAACTCTCCCCTCCCCCTGCTTTGAACCATGAATATCTCCATGTCTTTCAAAAGTTGTATTGGTGTATTGGTAAAGAATGCAAACTGTGAGTACAGAAATTCTCCAAGTGGCCTTTAGACAGCCATCTCAGACTCATATGCCCATATCAAGCACCCCATATGCATATTTAGAAGATGACGGTGATCTACCTTTTTGGGTTGTGGTAAGGATTGCAGAGATAATGTACGAGAAGTGATTCATAACTGCTGTGTAATATTATTACAATGCAGCAGTGCTAGATTACCAAATAGGCAGAGTAGGCATCAGCCTATGAGCCCCACACCTTTTAGGGGGCCCAGGACAACAGATCAAAATAATATTGATTTGATCTTGAAAGAAAATCACATTCAAGCTATCTTAGTTCAACGTTATCCCACTAAAGCTCACACATGAGGACCTCCTGCCCCCATGATTTTGACTGCCTAGGGGCCTCCCTAGGGGTATAATCTGGCACTGCTACACAGTCTTGAATTGAGTCTCAGCATTGACTCCAACCTTCATTACTGGCTTCCTCACTTGCAACTTTTAAGAGCCAATTCACACAAGCACTTCTGGTGAATATTCTCCACCCTCGGCAACTTCATCAATCTGGTTTGCTAAAAGCAATCAATTCGTCAATCCTCTATGTAACTATCCTTGATTTAGCATGCCTCTAACCCACTATTTGTGTGAAGTAAAATGGGGTCTGTGGGCTCAGCGTGGGCTCACAGCTGCTTCACAAATGTCTTTACATAGTCAGCCAGTCAACAGATCCTCTACACCAGCGGTTCTCAACCTGTGGGTCCCCAGATGTTGTTGCACTCCAACTCCCATCATCCCTGAGCTCTGGCCTTGCTAGCTAGGGGTGATGGGAGTTGTAGTTGAACAACGTCTGGGGACCCACAGGTTGAGAAAGGCTGCTCTACACGGTTGTGTGTATGTGCTCTAAGTGAACATAGCATCATTCAACTTTTTAAGTCAGAGTCTTAATTGGATGCAGAGAGATGGCATACCAAGAGGTTCCTTTGCTGACCCTACATCAGTCAGGATCCTTTGACATTCACTGGAGTTAGGAGTACAGTCGTACCTTGGACGTCGAATGGAATCCGTTCCAGAAGTCCATTCGACTTCCAAAATGTTCAGAAACCAAGGTGCGGCTTCCGATTGGCTGCAGGAAGCTGCTGCAGCCAATCTGAAGCTGTGGAAGCCGTGTCGAACGTTCAGGCTCCAAAGAATGTTCACAAACCAGAACACTCAATTGTGGGTTTGCTGCATTCAGGAGCCAAAACGTTCGACTCACAAGGCGTTCATCAACCAAGGTACGACTGTACTTAAAAAAGAAAAAGAAAATCCATTTAATTCAGCTGTCCTGCCACACTGTGAATATAAGGAATGCTTCGCAGTTCTAAGATACAAGTCCCTACAAAGAACCATACTAATCTAGGGGATGGTGAAATGGAATAAATGTCAGATGAAGAAGCACAACCTAAAACACCAGTCCTTGTTAGTATTTACATTTCAAGGTTTTCTTCAAATCAAGCTAGTCCCCCCGCCATTCCATATCCTATTAGGTGGTCACATATTGTTTTTCCCTTTTCAGCAAATGAGTTGGGACCAGTTTTATATTATCCATATGGTTTTAACCGTGGGATTTTCTTCAACACAGGAAATCTCTGTAGCCTGGCAAATTGCCCTGGGAACGGTTGATACGGACTCGGAATTTACAGTACTCATCAGGTGTCCACTTAGGGCATTTCTGTACAATTATATATAAAAAAAGGGTTTCCTAACTGCATTTTATCCTTAGGGTGATCTTGCAAGCTCCAATCGCCTGCCAATAGCACAATATCCTGTCCCCACATAATGGAAAGGAATGTAACTTTCACTCTGTGTGTCTTTAAAACAGCAGACTTTTTCTCCCAGGAGAAGGGAGTTCTACAACTGTAGAACAGCCACATTCATTTGTTCATTTGTTCATTCGTTCATTTGTTGGTTCATTCATTCATTCTTGCTTTACATTGCTAAACTACACAGGACACAGAAATGCAGGACAGTACTGAGATAGGGGAGTGCTGAGAGTATATGTTTTCCACATGCAAAACAAGTGGAAGACACACATGAAAGACAGGAGATTTGTGAGTTAGTCAAATATTCCAAATTTGCAGTTACCTGGCCAGTGATGTAGTGGGCGAGTGAGAATGAAGCAGAATATATCAATAATGTTCTTTGTTGCTTTGGTCCTATATGTTCCTATGTTCTGCCTGAGATGCACAGAAATCTGATTTACAAAGTTTCACTGCAACATTTAACTAACAGAGGTGGTGACACTCTGTGAGGATTCCTCGGGTTTTGGTTCCAATGGTGATTAATGGGATTTTAATCTTCTTGGCATGTGCACCATGTAGGAAAACGGGAGAAAGTGCTCAATATGTTTGGTTACCTTAAGAATTTCTACATCTGTTGGAGTCGTAAATGTTCCCCAGCTGACTTCAGCTCTGGAGGAATTCTCAGTTCTTTGCCCTCGCCAGCAGCTGTTGTTGCAGCAAACGTTAGCTTGGGAGTCAAGTGCTCCGTGAGATGAGCTCGGCATACAAATATTATTTTACACTTATGCAAAATGAATCCTGCTGGGAACATACCATGCAACTTTGCAGTTGTGTAAGGTGGAGTGGCTACACTCATTGGATGTCAAATCTGAGCTACAAAACTGTATTACTGCCCAAAAATGGGAAACGAGCGAAGTCCCAACTAAAGAAGAACGGCAACTTAAATTGACAGAATATGCACAACTCACATACTTAACATGTAGAATAAGAGAGGAAGAAGAACATATGTTTAAATTAGATTGGAAAAGGTTTATTGAATATATGGGAAATAATTGTGTACAGCTGAAAACGCTGGCAGCATTAAGATAAATTCAACAGTGTAAACAAGTTTTAATGGATGAAATAACGGAATACTGAATAGTATAGTTTTTGTAAAATATGCAGGGATTTAGGATATGTAAAATGAACCATGGAAAGGGAAGTCTTTGCTATCTTAAGGATATGAATATTTTAAATTGTAAAACAGAAAACTTAATAAAATTATATACAAAAAAATACAAAACTGTATTACTTGTGTCTAACAATGCAATACATATGAATGAACTGCATTGCATAGACAACAGAAAACAACAGATTTCACCAGTGGAGATATTCTTTAATGGTTAAGTTTTATATTTGACTTGAAATTTGATTTTTATAATGTACCTCTGTCGGTCCTTTAGAATGATAGATGGGGGCACTGATTGGCAAGTCCAGTTGTCCTGTCAGCCAGCTGATATCCATTCAATGAACCAGACAGAATTACCAGCACCTCTTGTCTCAGTCAGTCTGAGAGTTTCACACAGTGCTTCTCATTTGCTTGGAGGAAGTACGCTTTTCTGTTTTGGTCTTAAAAATAAAATCTCCTGTTCCATTCTGATGTTTTAGGAAAAGAAGATTCAAATAAAATATTGTTTGAAGATCTGTGGGTTTTAAAATAAAAAATATTTGATCCAATAATACTTTTTTTAATCATCCACATTCAGGATTGTTGTCAGCAATCTTTTTCCCCAAGCCTAGATGCTGTCTGGATGTTGTTTGCATTGCAGTTACACTTAAACAGTCAACTCTGTTCCACAACTGAAGAAAGTTATAGTACTTCCTTTTATTAAATATAGATGGGAATCCTATGTCTGTTTTAATCAGCCAAAACAAGAGTGCAATTGAAGCACTGAGCCTCTTAGCATGAAAATTTCACCAATCTTCCGTGGGCAGACTCAAATGGAGCATGTTTTGTCATTGTTTTTATATAGGCCAACTAAATCTTCAAGTCAAAACATCATTACCTTTGAAGTGGTACCCACAGAGTGAATCTATGGCTATCAGGACTATGTTTAGGCAGAGAAAGTTTTATAATTTCAAATGATTACTGTCTTTTTGCTATTGATCTTAGGCACGACCTGTCACTGTTAAGCACTTTTATATCCTATTGATTCTTCCAATGTGAGAGCATTTATTCTTGTCTTTAATCAGTGAAACTGAGAAGTCTCCAGTACTGATGAGATCTATCAAGCCCATTGTTGTGTACCTATATTCCAGTCAAGAACAGAAACTAGAAATAGTTTGGAGGAGTGATGTCGAGAGCTTTTGCCCCTAGTTTGGTATCAACTTTGTCTCCTTGTGATGTTCAGCTGTATTACAAATCAAGTACCACTTCCCTGCATGGATGTAACCAAGGGTCCCATCCGTCCCCCCCCCCCATCACATAAAACAACAGAAATACTTAACTGACCAATCACATCAGTTCTGCCCCCACCCAACAAAAGTCCTGCCCCCCAACAAAGTCACTCCTCCCCCCCCAAAAAAAATCCTGGCTATCCCCATGCTCCCTGAGTTTCCTTAGCCCAGTTTTCTCTAGCTTCAAAGCAAAATCTGTCATCATTGAGCAGACCAGCTGCTCCAAACCAGCTGATTTGCAGGTAGTGCAAAAGTACTTTAATGTCTGTCAACCCCCTTCATCAAAACTATTGGTTGCTCTGCAAACTACAAAGGCAGCTGCTTTGGAGGCGCATGAGCAGTAGCTCTTGACAAAACTCTCATTGCTGGCTGTGAATTAACTTAGGTAGCCTTTTGTTTGAGGAGTGACTTCTCTACTGATTATTTATTTTTATTTATTTATTGGCAGGTATGAATGGAATGGCGCCTCTACTTTGGGTCCATGTCAGCTTTGCATGTGTTCCTTCAGAAGTCTGTTCAATCCCATTCCTGCAGTAAGCTGTGGGTTGCTTGTTTGTTTTGCTTCTAAGCTGTACAAAACTAGTATTTGAATATGTAAATTTTAAGCCCGTTTTGGTACATCTTCTGAGCGAAGAATTCTACCGCATCATTTGCTGATGTGGGAAATCTGAAGCTTAACATAGGTATCTTCTCTGTGAGGTATGAATTAGGTGGGCTTGCTTAAAAATGGAGGGCACTTTGTACACGTTACTTAATGGGAGAACTGCATTACAAAATTCAGAGCCGTGCAAATTTTGAAGGGTAGCTGCATTTCTATTTACATATTATTTCAGAAAGTGCAAATTGGCCCTTTTCCCTCCTCGGCATAATAACAACTTCCCTTGCACTAAACCATCTCTGACAGGCGTTTAACCAGCCTTTCCTCAAAAATTTCCAGAAAAGAAAATATCACAACTTAGGATTTATTTATTTCCTAACCTAAAGGTGTGTCCACTATATTGAAATGCTGTTGGTACTGTGCATTAGCACAGTAGGGTCAGAAGCAGCATCTACAACAATGAGGTGCCCTACAAGTAGTATCTGGAGTTCCTCATAAGCACATTTTTCATATTATTCTAGATGTAAAATATCTAGCCCCTACCAGAGGGACAGATGAAGACTATGTTTTTCTGTCTCCAATTTCTGTAAGTCCTTTTTGAAACAAATGAGTTTTGTTCATAAATCAAAGAGTGACCTCTTTCCAACCTACCTATCCTTTTTCCTTTTCTTCTTCAGGTGCATAGATATCTAAAGGACTACATGTTATACTGCAATCCCTCCTGGCTTGCAGTCACTCAAGATGACTGAAATGCTTTGCTGGGCCTCAATCTAGCTTCCATATGCATGTTGGAATCTTCAAAAAGGTCCTCAGTGAATCTTCAATGCATACTGGGAGGAAATGTCCTCTGAGATCATTGGAACCCAGATGGTTTGAGGGTTTAAAGGTCAAAAGTAGCATCTTAAATTAGGTCCTGAAATTACTTGGCAGGCAATACAGTTGTCTTACGATAGCTGATGTATAAGAATATCAGGTTGAGTTGATCAAAACCAGTGTGTCCCAAACCTCCACAAGAACATAGAATACACTTATAGGAATTTTGAATGCTTAGCTATTGTCTTTAGACAGACCTAGGCTTACTTCAGCTTCAGTCCTAGATTATGAAGCAACCTCCAATAGTACATGAAACAACTTTTTAGCCATCTGTCTGTCTTTCCATCTGCCTGAGGATCCACCATTACCACCAACTCCATCATCAACAGACTTGCCAGTAGACGTTTGCCCAGGACTTGAAAAATGTTAAGTCTTCTATAACCATGGTTCAAACTGCCCTTTTACGTGCAGAGAGGCATGCTGGTAAAATCTTTGTGCTTCACTGCAATGATACGTTGTGGACACATTACTTGAACATCACTGAGAGAAGTATCAGATTTGTTGAGGAACTTCCCCAACAGCTGGAAAGCTGAAATTTGGCTCACACATAGTCCAAGAAACCCTGATTAAGCAGTTCTGAAAACACGGCATTTTTATGTCTACAAGTTGAAATGCACAACAGTTTTTAGCTCATAATAACAGCTAGCCCTCCAACACGGAGCAAGTCAAGCCATACATGGGGCTGAATGCTGGGCTGCAGGAGTTCCAAAACAGCCTCGGATTGGGAGGAAAGAAATTTGCAGTGGCAGGCAGGAATGCAAGTCTGAAAACGGGACAACCCATACATGTCACTTAATGCAACAGTGTGACACTTCCCCCTTCACTTGCTTTAACAATCTTGGCACTGGGAGAGAAATAATTCCCAGGGAGAGCCAGGAATATATATCAACTTGCAGAACACAAGCTGTGTGCCTCCATCGTACAGACAGATGACACAAAACAGGGAAATACCCACATGTGTTTGTTTGAAATAGACATCTAGTCCTGATTTCATTGTATAGCTCAGAATGAGTTTTTATGTATACTTGGATCTAACAATGTGTACGATCTGTCAATTTGCTAGCTTGGAAAGACCATCGCTAACAGGCTGCAAAGTTCCCCCCCAAAGTGAGCTGGCTCTTGAAAACAATGGCTAAGAGCAGGGGTCAGCAAGGTTTACCTCGCCTGGACCAGTTCACTCCAGTGGAGATCCCTCTGTGGGCTGGATTGCGATTTCTAGCACCTGCGTCTCTGCAGACGTGATTTCCGGCACAGTGGAAGTGAGTTGCCATGCCGTGCTGTGCTGTGCTGTGCTGGTTTAGCACAGTGCGCAAAGGCTCGCCGAACAGGCGGCTCAGTTCGGGGGCAGCTCGGGGGCCAGTTAAACGACCCCCATGGGCCGCTTGTGGCCCATGGGCCTTAGGTTGCCGACCCCTGGCTAAGAGCAACAAATCTCTACTGCTTCTTTAAACTTTTGCACAAGATTAAGCACATGAGTTAGGAATTTAAGCTTAGCAGTGGGTTCAGTGGCTTGCTGTTTCCTAAAGGGAGGCACTGCATACTTCCTTTTCTTTCCTGTTTCCTTTTTTCTTGCTCATCTCAGCCAATGCTGTCAATGCTGGACTTCAGCAGCAGCAGCACTGTGGGTTGCTGCTCTCCTCACCTGGACATGGTGCTTCTAAATATCTTGTCCTTTGCACCTGAAACATTATTTGCATTGGTAAGTACTTGATTATTTACCTAAGTCAACCAGAGTGCATCTTGATTATCTCTACTGCTTCTTCCCCCTCCCTATCCATTTCACGCAGGTTGGGAAAGGGTCACATCGTCTGATCCAACTTTCTATTTACTTTATTAGCAGAAAAGGGAGAGGTTTATATACACACAATTAGAGCAAATAGAGTTGTTCCGCTGGATCCTGTTTCAGTAGCATTTAGTCACATATTATATTGCTTAGGAGGCACCTTCAAGGAAATCTTTTTTTTTCCTGTAGGAAAATTAATGGATTTCATGGAGACAGGGGTTGTTGGTTTTTTTTACAACAAACATACAAACACAACCATTGTTCTTTATTATTAATCATGATAATATGGTTTTGAGCACAAAACACTTTAACATTCCTTTATGTCTGTGGGTGGGTGTGTGGAATACCTGCTAGTCCCATTTTACAAGTGGCAAAATGAGCCTGGAAGCAAATGAAATAATTAGGAGAATCCTGTGAGTCCCCATTGAGGTGGCGCTGCTTATTTCATTTCATTGAAGAACTGTAATCCTGTGTGAATGTTTAACTGTACAGGTGAATGGACCATTCATGTAAGCAGTTTTCTTTTTAAAAAAGCTTGCCACTGTCTAATAGTTCCAAGTGACTGTAAGCTAGTTCTGAGCAAGTCACCTGTTCAGATTCAAACCTAGTACTTGATTTGACATCCACTTCACACCTTGAGTGTACACCTCACATTTAAAGGACCCATGCATGTCTGTACACACACACAGAGCAATGACTGTGGTTGCCCAATACAGACTACAGCTGATATGAAATAGGACTAGGCTTGGGAAGAGCTCACTGGGTGACCTTAAGCCGTTCAGCCTCTCTCACTTTAACTTATTTTGTAGGGTTCTTCTGAAGGTAAAAAAAAAAGGGGGGGAGTTACATATTCCATACCCTTCAGCCATCTTAATTCACTTGTAATCAAGTCAATAAACAAGGCCAGCCTTTTTATACTGTTTCATTCTGTTTACGTTTGTGTTTTATGGTCCGCTGTGCAAACGGTTGCTTTTTAAAACTGTCTTAAAATTTTGTGGTGTTTTGAATTTCAACTTTTAAAACTGGGTTTTCTATTGGTATCCTATGCCATGACTTCTGCTTTGCGAGATTCTCCTAAAAAGTAGAGTATAAATAAATGCTTGTGAGAGAAGTGAAGATTTTCATATACCGTAGTTTAGTCAGCATGTGTCCCAAACTATGAGGTGCTAGTTTTCTCAGGTCTTGCACCTGTGGTGCCATCGTGCCAAAGCATTGAGCCTAAACCATTATATATTACTACTACTACTACTATTACTATTCATGGAATTTCTACGCCACCCTTCATCCAAAGATAGTGCTTAATTTTTTAGAAAAGAAAATGCGTGTCGGGTTTCAAAGTCCTCTAACCTCTTCTTTTTACCATTAGGTTGTGTGGACAGGTGTGTGGGTCGAGGACAACACGAAATAATTGGGAGCCTGAGGCAAAAAATAACAATAGCCATCCAAATGGTACCCTGAGGAGGCAGGAGGGCAATACCAATGAAGGAATTGCTATCTTCTAATAGTACCCTATTGTCTGAGACTGGCCTGCTGTGATTTGAAGAGAGATAGGCACTCTGCAAATGCTCTGAAGCACTTTGGTTGATTATTACTTCACTTGTTTCTGGATTATTGTCTTACGTTTCCAACTGATAGCAGCCACTGAACACAACTGCTGGGGTTTGTGTGCCCTGCTTGGGGATTCCCAGAACCAAGCCCAGTCTGGCCTGTCACTTCTAAAGATGGGCTAGCAGGGTCCCTTGGTGGCAGGGGGTGCCAACTTGAATAAAATACTGGGGTGAGGGGGGGCAGGTAAGCCCCACCCCACATAATTGATCCATGAAACTTTGCACAAATGCCATTGAAATGGCAACGCCCATCAACTGGGGGTGGGTGGGCGGTGGCTCCCTCAAATGTTTTTTTGGGGGGGCTGCAGGGACCTCTGCCCCTAGGAGTTGGCTCCTCTGCTTGGGAAAATCCAGTCAGAACATTATAAGTGGCAAAGGCTCTCTCGCGTGGGGTCCTCGTCCCATCCGTCGGCTGTGAGGGACCCCCAACCCCACATCCGCCCGCCTTACAGCTCCTCCACAAGTAGGGGAAGGAAGGAAGGATGGGAAAGGCTCTCTTCTTCTCTCCGACGACTGGGAAGGGCATCGATCTGCCGCTTCTCGCTCCGGAAGATTAGATAATGTAAACCAAACCCCGGCTCCTCGTCTTCGCACCCCGCCCTTTCCCGCCCCACCGAACACTAAGCGCGCCAGGCCGGGGCGAGCGGCCAAGCCCACGAGCCGCTGCTGGTAATCCCCCCCCCCTCAGCTGGCGGGCAGTGATGCCAGAGAGATGCAGCCCGCCGGGCGGGCCGAGACGAGAAGTGCGCGAGGGAGGCTGCGCGCCCCGAGGAAACGGCGGGAAGCGAGCGAGCGGGCCGGGGTGGGGGTGGGTGGTTGGGAAGGGGGGCGAAATGAATATTTCAGGCGGAGTTTCTAATTAAAGAAACTCGGGCTGCTGAGCCCCCCCCCCCTTTTCCTTCCTCCCTCCTCCCCCCCCCCCTTGAGCCGGGACTGCTCGTTTTACGTCTGCGGGGAGGCAGCATAAGAAGGGACCGGGGCGGGGGAGCCGCGAGGGAAGAACTTCAGTGGCTGCGAGGCGACTCGAGGGGCTGCAGAGCGGGACTTGGGGGAGAGCCGGCCGTCCACCCACTTGCAAGTCGATACCGTCTGAGGCGGCGGCGGCGGCGGCGGCCACCTCGCGGATACCCTATATAAGCCTCTATAAAAGCGCGGACATGGAGTAGGTGGCGGGAGAGCGGACGGCGTGCGCGCCGGGGAAAGGAGACAGAGCGCGGCGAGAGAAGCGAGGCTCCGGCCGGCGAGGGAGGGACGCCCCGTCACACACACCGCCTCAAAGGGCGAACGGAGGCAGGTAATGCTCCCGAGCGCTCAAGGAGCAGGAGACGACAGGGCGGACGCGCCCGGACGGCGGGATCCACCGCGCGCCTCTCGCCAAATTCAGCCGCTCTCTGGCCAGAGAAGGCGGCGGTGGCGTACTTGCGCTCGGGCACCTCCGGAAGGTGTCGCTCGACTGGCTCGACTCGCCGGCACGGCCAGCCGATTCACTTGCTGAGCAGCGAGGGGAGGGAGCCCGAGGCACCAAGCCGCCGCCCGGCAAGGAGGAGGGTCGAGCTGAGAGGGCTGTGGCACGGGCGCCCCGCTCGCCCCGTTTGCCTCCCGAGTCTTTCTCGCTGGTGGGGAAGGGAGGAGGAAGAGGAGAAGCCGAGAGCAGTTAAAGCCAAAGTTAAAGCGCTTCGTTGAAATCGCCTTGATTTCGACGGGTGGAATCTCGGCTCTTCTCTTCGCGAAATCGACGAGGCTGAGAAGTGCAGAGACAGCTCTGGCTGGACCGAGCCGCCTTTTTCGAATGAATGGGTCGCTCTCAGCCAGCCAGATGTTCATACCTCTCTCTCGCTCTCTTCACGCCGGACTTGCTCAGCCTGGTGCCTCCCAGATGCGCTGGCTGCGGAGAGTCGCAGACCTCAGACATCTGGGAGGCACCAAGCTAGCGAAGGCTGCTCTTCCTCGAGCATCCGCAAGCCACGTGGAGGAGGAGGAGGAAGGCGCGCTGGACATGGGAGGGCCGAAGGGCTTCCCAGACCCGCCGATGTGCCTGCGTAGGGTTTGGCGTCGGTGGAGAGAGGGGGTTTAGACTGGGGGACCTGCGGCCCTCCGGATGTTGCACTCCAGCTCCTATTAGCCCCAGCCCACCGGTCAGGGATGATAGGTCGAGGGTTCAGCAACATCTGGAGGACCACAAGTTCCCACTCCGCTGGACCAGAGCATCTGAGCCTGCGCGCGTCACTTTGGATTCTCTGTGTATGCCCTCGGATGTAAGCATGTAACCACTTGATAAATTACCTGCCGAGCGAAGAGGGGAAACCCCGCCACATTTCCTCATCAGATTACAAATTAGGGGGAGCAAAAAAGCGGCCAAGTTCTTCTCGGATCAAGGCATCCTGCTGGCTAGCCAAGCGCTTAGGGAGCGAGTAGACTTGAAAGACAGCGTCACTTGCGCGCCCCCCCACCCCCTTGCAGAATGCCGTGAAAGCTTGCCAAACTTTTCCAGGCAAGATTCTATTTACCTGCCTGGCATTTTGCACTAGCTTCTTGCGTTCCCCCTCCCTCGGCCTGCCTCTCCTTACGCAAAAACAGGTCTCCAGGTTTCCAAAAGGAAAAAGAGGAGGGGGAAAGGGGGGCGCGGAATCCCTCAGGTCCTTTGCTTCCCCTAGAGTTTGCTTTTCATATAAAGCCATGCTGATCTCCCATAGGAAGGGGGGGGGACAAGCAAGGCTGTGGGACAGGCTGCTGAGTTGGGAGAGGCGGGGTGCCTTTGGTGCGAGGCGGGCGGGAGGAACCCGTGCGGTCCCAGTTGCTGGACTTCATCTCCCATCACCCCCTGACCATTGGACATGCTGTCTGTGACTGATGGGAGTTGGAATCCGACAGCATCTCGAGGGTCCACGCTGGACCTCATCTCCGGAGTAAAGTGGCGTCTCAAGGCGCCCTTTCACCACTCGGTGGCACTGCCTCTGGCTGAGAAGCATTGATTCCCACTCTTGGGGCTTCCCAGTTAAGCGAGAGGGGTGAGTAAGCCCTTCCCTTCGTGCAAGGCTCCCTCGCGTGCCAAACAAGCAAGGAGGAGTTTCATCGCTGGCGCTCAGGCCCTGCTTTGGAAGCCGTGCGCTCAGAAGGGTGTCTTCTGCCAAGCTGATCTGAATACTCCAGAAAGCAGCTCCTCTGCAAATAAATATCTCCTAGCCCTCTGCTGCTTGTGGACTCAATGAGGGATAGGGTTATGCTTCTTCCTTGTTTTCGAAGTGAAAAGTTTATTGATTGATTGATCTCCAGGTCCCACCCACTGCTTTTTAAAACCAAAACAAAACCCAAACACCATGTGTTAAAAGTATTCGATATCCATCTTCCTGTCCTAAGCAAGCGTTCTTTAACTCCGTGGCACCAAGAGCAAAAGCAGTGAGTTCAGGACCAAGCGAGTGAGACGCGAATGCCGCTGGGGAATTCAATTGCCTTCTTCTTGCTGCTAGATCCTACTTGGCTAAAGAGCAGAGAGAGCTGCCAGCTGATTGTCTAGGTCCTCCCCCTCTTTTAAGTAAGAGAGAGAGGGAGAGAAGGCAGAGGTTGGAAAATCTGGGCACTCTCACCTTGAAGGGAGAATAATTGCTTTAACTTGCCACTCACTGTTCGCGTTGATGTGACACCCGGCAGTGACACTTATCTCTCCTCCACAGCTGGTTTCAGGGAGTGGACTCGGAAAGTGGCTCCATCTATCCCTCGTTTGACCTCGGAAGCGCCATGGGCCGATTCCTGAGATCTCCTGCGTTGGTGGGGCTGGTGCTGGCGATGCTTTCAGCGGGACATTGCGAAGAGAGACCCGAATCTAGCGCAGGGCTGAAGGAAAGGCAGAACCTCTTAAACCTGATCATGGAGATCATTCAGGAACTGAAAAAATACCACCTGGAGGAGGACGAGGAGAACGGGGTTCAGTACAAACAAGACTATCTTTTGGACCGGAGAAGGGAAGTAGTACCCGATTATGGATCTTACTCAGAAGAACAGAGAGTTGGTAAGTCAAATAATACTACATTGTGTTAGAGGAGACACTGCAACCTGTTACGTTCATTTTTCTTTTTGCGTTAAACTTTACAAAACGGGGAGCTCGGTCATCAAGCTGCCAGTTTGCATCTGAGAAATCTCGGGGGTGGGGGGAGGCTTGCAAATTGCTCCAGTCCTTAATTGTGCAGCGGATTCCTCAATAACCGCTCTGAAGGCAAACGCCAGACTAGCAAAGCTCCCCTCGCGTTGAACGAGGAATAACCATGCTACGCCCTCCTTCAGCGATCGATGGCGCTGAAGAGCAAATTAATAGGTTGAAATCCGAGAAGCATCATCTAAAGGAGATCACTTTGCGATGTATGTGCTCCGAGGCTCGCTAACAGTTCCTTGTCTGATACTCTAGTCTAGTCAATTGCAAATCTGAAACTCTGTTTCTTTTTAAAAGTTTTCCATAGTTCGAGGGTTCCCGTCCCAATAGACTGGTTTGCATCAGTATAAGGCAACTTCGTGTGCAAATCTACATTTGATTACTGCTAGTCACTCGGATATCTCCCACAGGTTTTCTGCTTCTTTAAAGTTTCTTTTTTTCTAGATTTTATCTTGAAGGTTAAGCAAATTTAAATTGCACTGATTTTAATAGATGAGTGAAGTAGTTATACAGTTCTGTATAAGGGGCCTGAAAAGCCCAGGGCTGTGACAATATACTGATGAGGAGAAATTTAGAACAAAGCAGGAAAAATATAATTACAAGTGCAAAGTATTGTATTGAAGAATGTTCTAAGCAGTTGGCTGCAGGCGAGTTTTTGGTTGACACCTGGAAACCTCCCTTAGCAACTAAATTGCATTGGTTGAATGAATATTTTTCAGTTTCTCATATGGAATGTGTTTTTTAAAAAAGTTATCTGAAGAAGATCTTTGAAGCAGGTCTGCTATCAGCTGTTTAGAGCAGTCTTCAGTACAACAATGTTTGAGCTATGCTATTGTTTGCAAGCTTCACGGAAATGAACACTTTGGAACTGGAATGATATTCTGTCATTTTCTGTAAACTTATTAAGGCTACTTGTAGTCATACCTTGAAAGAGTAGCATGGCAGGTTTTTCAGCTGCAATGCAAGCTTTACTCCACTCCTCACACTTTATCAACCAGAAAACAACCTCCAGCTTGCAAGAGGTTGAGACAGCCAACATTTTTTTTTAGTCCCCTCTAGGTATCCAACTTGTTCATTTGCTGTGGTTGTACATTGTTTAACTTTGAAATCTGCTCAGATAGGGGAGATAGCTTTGTGACTGGCACAAGGGCAAACCAATCAGCATTGCACATAGTCCAGCCCTTAAGAGGGAGGTGCTTCATGACTGATACAAGGGCCAGCCCATCAGTGCTGTCCAAAACTGATTTCAGCCCCCAACCAGAGCAGCAGCTATCCCGCCCCAATTCTCCAAACAAGGCTGTGTATATCCATAAGGTATGCAGAAAATGTGGCAGCATACTCATTGCTGAAATGTAAGCAGTTCTCTCTCTTTCCTGCTACTCTTCAGAAATCAATAATAGTGCTTGTACTGGCTGGGTTTGTCTCTGTTATGTATTGAGAAATGCTATAATTATATTTCTATGCCTGTGTTTTTGACACCATAAACATGTTTCTGGAAAGAAGTCTTACCAATGGCAAATTTTCAGTTTAAGAACTGTCTGTTTCCTGGACCAGAAATCAGAACTAGTTGCAGACTAAAAAAATAGCCAATTTTAGTCGTGCTTATATCACTGGAACTTTAATTCTTTAAAATCATACTATTTGGCTTAACTGGCCATTAGTTACTCTGAAACAGCATTTCTTTGTTGGGGCTTAATTCTGCTGTAAATTATTTCAGAAATTTGGCTTTAGACAATTAGACTACAATTCTGTGTGTACTTTCCTGGGGGTAAGCGCCATTGAATTCACAGGATTGCACTGTCAAATCTTACGTATAATAATAAAAGATTTGCAGACTACACTTGCAAGTCCCTTGAAAATGGGAATTTAGGCTTATCATAAATACTTGTCAATTAGAGCAAATATAGTTGATCTGCTGGGTCCTGTTTGAGTAGTACTTAATCATATATTATATTGCTTAGGAGGCACCTTAGAGGAATGGGGAAGATTTAGACCACACCCCATGGGTGGCACTGAATTGCTCCCCCTCTGCAAGTAAATGGCAATAAAGCACAACAGGAAAAGAAAAGGGGAGATTCCAAAAGGCTGAAAAAAGTTATATACTGAAAAACACCCAAAATTCTGATGCATCTAGAACTTGGGAGGTTTTCCTTGAAAGAGTAATTGTTGTTGACAAAGTGAGAGTTCCTACAGAGAGTTCTCAATAAACACAGTACTCAAGTATACCATTGCTATTGAGCAACAATAACCAGGCAGTGGGTGCTAAAATTTTCAGAGAGTGAAATTTCACTTGCAAGGGTTCCACATGCCTTTGTAGATTCACTCTATCTGTAGTTATTCTAATACAACAACAACAATCTTTATTACAGTCCAGAGACCCAACAGTTATTCTAATAAGATGAAGATCCTCCCTCCCGCTCCTGTCAGCCACTATAATATGCTAATATCAGCTAATGTTTAATAAGATTTGCATCCAGATCTAAACAAGCTCATTTCAAAGTAAATTCTCAAAGTAATAAGGTTGCTTGGGATTGCAGCTTTGGGTTGTATACAATACTGTGCATTCTCTGACTTAAAATGCTGAATTACTTTATAAATTTCCACAATTTTCCACAATATATGTGCAATATACACAATTCAGCTAGTCACAGGGAAAGCAAGAAACTTTGCAAGACCCTGAAATCTAGGTCAGGTACCAGGCTTGGGTGACCCATTGGTGATGTTGATGGACAGCCATGGTGCTGATGCAGATTCCCTGTCTTGTGCTCGGATTGGGTCCTTCTGGCACCGGTGAATGGCAGAGGTGCTGCCAATTGGCCCACCCCTGTGGGCTTACCCAACAGCACCAACACTCTTACTTGGGGAGCAAAAGTGGCTACTAGTTTGAATTTGTGCCTGGTGGTCACCATTTAAAATTCCCTACACTGCAATGCTCCAGAGCACCTGGCAAATTCTGCACCATTGCGTTATGAGAAATATAAAATGGCAGCTGTCCAGTACTGATCAGAATCAAACAAATGCCCACCTCTTCTAGGAAACCCACCATCACCAATACAATCGCTTAAGTGGCATTGGCACTAATCGGTGACATGTATAGCAGGAGGTCCAGGCAAGGTAAACATCAGCACCACTGGTCTCTTCCAGAGTGTATAACCCCCAGTCTCTGCCCAAGTGTGCTGGATGTTGACTTGTTAATTGAATTTGTTAGTTGAATCCGGCCTATTATGTAGAAGAAGCCTGTAAAATTATAGAATTTGTTGTTTATTGTGCTGGATATAGGTCAGAGTGTTGGTCTCTCTGCTACATGGAAAACACCCCTTCACACAGTAAACTGGCACATTAAGAACAATCATCTAAATTTCTCCCTGTACAAGATTTTATTTTTTGTTTGTCAGGCAGGCGGATGAATGGTTTTAAATATATATATAAAGAGAGGAGCACTCAAAAATATGACTCCAGCTGCAGTTTGAAATCATAGAATCCACCACAGTCTGCATCAGCCTTCCCTAACATGGTGTTATTCATGTTTTGGGCAACTTTCGTGAGGAATGTGTTAGAAACAGATTTCACACTGAAAACCTGCTTAACTAACGGCTTGAGCTTGATGTAGAACCACTGTGCAGCACTTAACTGGAGCACAACAGCTGAAGTAGAACCTGTTCTAATCAAAATAAAACTGTGCTGAAGCAACTTGCCAACTTCTGAAAGGCTTTTCCCCAGCAGTCTCGCTATCATTGCAAGGAACTACTAGCCAGAACTCTACCTATCAATCATCTAAAGCCTGACGGTCCCCGGAGGGACTTTTGAAAGAAACGTCTAAGCATTTAAGGTGGCGCATGACACAATTAGGTCAAATATTATAAGGTCAATTCAACTGAGCTTGACTATGCTTAGAAGTACTGTAAATAAATGGTGAATTTCGAGAATGTCTAAAACTTACCAGTGAATCAGATCTGGTTGGAAGTAGTTCTGACTTTAAATGCAATAAAGAGGTCCCAGGAGAATTCAAAGGCCACTTAGGCATTCATTTATGGTAAAAAAAAGACAAGTGTAGCATTTCATGTGCAATCAACACGGATGTCTTAATGTAAGTAACAAAAAGCAATAAAATGTGACAGTAAATCAAGGAGACAGCCACAAGGAGCTAAAGAGGATTTCAACGAACTAGTTGCATTCCCCTCCATTTAACACAGGATGTGGGAAAGCAAACCACATGAGTAAGAAGCAAGTAAATTATGTTGTTCTCCCTTACAATACTGTGGTTACATTTCCTGAAAATATGCTCCTATTCAGTCAGTTTCTCAGACCGTGCTTGATGAACATTTGTCCTGGATAACAAAATGCAATTATTTGAGAGGAATTGAGCTTAGGAACTAAATAGGACACTGCAGATTCTGTTATGCCAAACTCCAGGTTCTTCATTATGGGTGTCTATACCTTTGTATCAGTAAGTGTACAGTCATACCTCGGGTTACAGATGCTTCAGGTTGCGTGTTTTCGGGTTGTGCACTGCGCCGAACCCGGAAGTACTAGAATGGGTTACTTCCAGGTTTCGGTGCTCGCACATGCGCAGAAGCCCCAAATTGCGATCTGCGCATGCGCAGACTGTGGGTCTGTGGGTTGTTCGCTGTGGGTTGCGAACACGCCTCCCGCACAGATCACGTTCGCAACCCTGTATGTGTAAAACCACATGATACAAATTTCTTTGTTAACATGAACATGGAGCAACAGCTGGTCTCTGACATGTCAGCAGATTTGCATGTTTTACTGACACTCCCATTAATCATCACATACCCAAGCAGTGGCACCTGTGTTTCAACAGCTCAACTCAGATGCACAAACATGGTGCAGTCTGAATGTCTAGAAAGGTGACTCGGAAACTACTAGTCCAGAATGCGGCATCTAGACTGATGACAGGGAGTGGCCGCCAGGACCATATCACACAGGTCCTAAAGGATCTTCATTGGCTCCCAGTATGTTTCCGAGCACAATTCCAAGTGTTGGTGCAGACCTTTAAAGCCCTACATGGTCTCAGCCCTGTACACCTGAGGGAGCGTCTCCACTCCCACTGTCTAGCTCCAAGGACCTTATGGCGGTTCCCTCACTGCAAGAATGAAGTTACAGGGAACCAGGCGGAAGGCCTTCTCAGTAGTGGCACTCGCCCTGTGGAACTCCCTCCTGTCAGATGTCAAACAGATAAACAACTATATGATTTTTTAGAACACATCTGAAGGCAGCCCGGTATAGGGAAGTTTTAAATATTTGGTGTTTTATTGTGTTTTTATATTCTGCTGCCCAGATTGGCTGGGGCAACCCAGTCAGCTGGGTGGAAGAATCATAATGATAATATTAGGTGTTATGCAAACTAACAAAAGATGTTCATGGACTTGGAATTCCAAAATGTAGGGCACATTCATATTGTTCAGTTAAGGTGTCCTGTTTCCTCCCCCAATTACATCAGAAGAGCTAAGCCAGGAGCAGCTAGAAGAGCCATGGCATTCTTACTTGTGAAGAAAGAGATGGGCAGCCAGAGTGGAATCCAATGTACCACTAAATCTCTTAAAACTTGTACATACAAGAGCTGCCTAGAAGCAAGAAACATTTACATTTGGAGTAGGACAGAAGCTGACTGCTTTTGCTCAAAAGCCATCCCACTTGATTTCAATGGCACTTGCTCCCCAGAATTGTGAACAAAATTAAATTCAATCCCAGCTGTCTTTAACTCAAAATATTACTGATTTTAGTAGGTGTTAAATGCTATTAACACTTGGCTAGGTGTATCTAGGTGGGGTTTTTTTTTAGAAAATGAGAATTTTACAAAGGGCAAATAATGAGCCTACAATTGGTTTTTAAGATCCATGAAAATGCCACTGCCTTTTTCAACCAGTTTAACATCTTAAAATGAAAAACCTCTGGAAGCTAAATGTAATTATTATTATTATTATTATTATTATTATTATTATTATTACCCCTGTATATAAATGTACAGAACATGAATGACGATTCTGTTACAATGTCCTTCATTCCTTTTAACAGAAATAGTTCCTAGAGATCTGAGAATGAAAGACAAGTTTTTAAACCATTTAACAGGTAAGCAGAATTTAACATTCTATCATGGTACTTTTGTCTGTAATTATCCTCATATGGTACTAATTCAACTGATCCGCTAATTCTTTTCTCCCCCAGGTCATCTTTATTTTGGTCCAAAATGCACTAAACACTTTCATAGACTTTACCATCATACAAGAGACTGCACCATTCCTGCATGTAAGTGCTATCACCCAAGAATCCATTGCCAGACATTTAATTTAGTTGCATTTAATAAAGAGCTGTCTTTCAATGCAATTATTATTCGGTTTATTTAAGGAGTTTGTGGAATTACAGTAATTAAAGAGACTGCTGTATAGTGAGACTCAAATGTCAATATTCAGGGATGTATTCAACTCGCTTTTACACAAGAGTATATGCAGTGAAGCAATGGACATAAGCTAGTCATGGTTATTAATTTCAGTGGGTTAGTTGAAGACAACCAGCAGTACCTATAAGTGTGAACTATGAGTTTCATCTTAAATTTCTTAAGCATAGGGCAACATCCAGCATCATGTGAGCAGACGTCTCCCTACAGATCTGCTTCATAGGGTCTTCCAACCACCCAGGGCAGATGTTGGGAGTTTGCAAGTGGGAGAACCCATTCTGTCAACAGCAGTCATTCTGCTGGTAGACAGACACTGTTGGATTTCACCCACAGAGTTGCAACCCACGGGACAATATTTTAAGTGCTATTGCTGTGACTCCTGCAAGAGGTCTCATGGCTTTAACTATCAACTTAAAACGTACTTTCCGCAGGCAGCTCAAATTTGTATGCCAATTATCTGTCAACTCCTTTGCCTTTGGTTTGCAATATAGTAACTTGGAACTTAATAGTACATCAGATAACAGACATTAAAGAATAAAATCTGGGTTTGCAACACTGGGATATATATATATAGAGAGAGAGAGAGAGAGAGATGCACAAGCAGTTAAGAAGTTGTTTAACTGGCAGAAGTCACAGCTAACAGCAATGCCACACTTATTAAAATGATGCATTTCCTTACATTCCGGGGATTGCCCAAAGCCAAAATCGCATATAGTCAAAACACACTGGGTTCAATGGTGGGTGGGATTGCCAAAGTCATTTCTCCAAGAGCCCTGGCCCCTTTTTATTTTTCGTCATGCATGTAAAGCTGAATGTGCACAAGTTAAATGCCTGTAAATTGCGGGCTTACTGTACACCCATAATCCAAGAGCCTAGGAATGATAACTATGACTCTTAAGTATTGCGTTTGGGTTCTTCTCCCCCCCAACCTATGCACACCATTTTGGGGGAAAATATATTATATAGTTATGAGGTAGCACTAATTGAACAGTTCCCATCCAGCTGGTTTTACCCTGTTGCACATCACTGCTTGGGCTGCTGATTAGTTTCTCAACAGATAGCTGATAGATTATATGAGTGTGATCTAGGGAGGAGTACTTAATGGTGCATCTTTAATGTCTGTTCCCCCAGTAGCCTTAGCCTGACTTGGCAGCCATTTAAATACCTTGACTCACATTTTGATTGTTTATTCTTGGCAACTGTGCATAAAAAAAACTACTTGCATGTGCAAGTCAGACACATGTCATTTGCTGTATTAGAGAAAATTACTAATTCTACTGCCAATCACAGAAGAATTAATTCCCTTACTAGATTAACTGTGTTTTTGTAGTATCCAAAAACCGTAACAGCGGGGCTTTTACACACACATTAATGTTTTGGCCTTCAAAGTAGGTTGCAGAACGATTTAAATCAAATGTGAAGGCTCCCAAAATAGTTTCTTTTCAGGCTGTAGCTCACATAAAATTGATTACCTGAATGAATTTTGCAGGTATGCATCTTTCATAAGCTTAGTAGTTTGATAAGCAGCCTAAAAGTTTGATCCTTGCCATTAGATTTTATGAAGTCTAGAGGTTTCACAAATTGCTCACCTTCAGACAGTAATATGAACAAGCCCTTTCTCTGCACATGCAGTCTGTATGCAAGGCTCTAATTAAGCAGTTTTCCATTTCATACTATGCTCACCAACTTTGGAACAAGTCATGATATTAAGCCATGGTTTGAAGCTGAGATACTATCCTAGCTCAGAAGAAATGAGAAACTGCAGTTAACTGAAGACTTTCTGATTGGCTTGCTCACATCAGAAATGGAGGAGCAAAGGGCCTGTATGCATAGATCAAATCCTTGCTCATATCTTGATTTATTAACCTAGAGATATGATTATCTTACTGTGAACATTTCATTGTCCCATATTCAAGCTTTCCACCAAGTGTACATGTTATATGAGCTGGGACCAATCCTGACTGATGTATATACAGTAGCAGATACAAGTTGGCAATATTCACATTATTACATTTTTGTACACACAACTAAAATGTAATCTGTGGCTCAAATAAAGGGCAAGAAATTCAAACTGAAGATGAACAGTGCTCTAGTTTTTATCCCCTTTGAGTTTTCGGTTTCAGATTATTATCAGTCTTTGCTAGTTCATTGTAGTAGAAAATGAGAATTTTCATTTTATGGAACGAACACCACAATTTTATTTGCTATCCTGCATACCTAAGCTGTCCAGGCATGCACTGCAGCTATTTCTCCTGTGCATGTTCATAGCCATGGGAGCGAACTGTTTACATGTGCACGTCTGTTTCTTCTTGAGAGGTGCTTTCTTCCAGGCCAGTCTGCATAGCATTATACACGCAAAAGCATATAAAATCCCTTTAAAAACTAAAAAAAAAATCTCATTTATACAGCCAGATTTCTAAGCAAAGAATTCAAACTTATAACTTAAAAATAAATGGTTTCAAAATGAATTGCAACAGGCTTGCAGTTCCTTGTATAACCTTACAATAAGGAACTTAAAAAAAAAAAAATCAAACCCTCAAGTTATACCGGGTTGTTTGTTAACTTCTATTTATGATCTTTTCACTAGACTATAAAAGATGTGCCAGGCTTCTTACTCGGTTGGCAGTAAGTCCAATGTGCACGGAAGGATAAGGTAAGCTTTTTGAAAGGACCAATTGCACACTGCCTGTATATGCATAGCAACATCACCATTGTGGATTTGATACAATTAATGAGCATTGCGCAATAGCTCTTTGGAGAAGGTATTCCCCTTTCAGAGAGAATGACACAACACCCTTCACTCGGCAAAATACCAGCCATAAATAAAAGGATACCCCCTACCGGAAAGCAGCATAAAGACTCTCAGACATCAAGGGTGAATTCATAGCTGTATGCAGTTAGCAGATAGTGAAACAAAGCACATCCAGGCACAGCTAATTTTCAGGGGCTGAGTCAGCATCCGTTTCTATGTATTGACACTGGGTCTCTATTTAAAGTTACAGGTTGATTATGCCATATTTGAATGCAGCTTAAAAATATACATGTAGGAGCGATTAATCTATCTATAATACAGTTATAATGTAGTTGAAGCATGAACAAACGTTATGTGCATTCAGCTGAATCTGTCTCCAAAACTGCACATTTATATTTCACTGAAATACCAACTTAACAACAGTAAGCAATATCAAGAATCAAAACCCAATTCATTTCTCTTGGAATCAACACTGAGATTGAGAACCTTTTCAGCCCTTGTGGTCAGGGATGATGGGAATTGTAGTCCCAAAACATATGGAGGGCCGAGTTTGGGGGTGCCTGTCACATAAGAATGATTGTCACAAGTAGGGAAATCAGTGTATTTAAGAAGAAGTAAAAATATAGCGTAGGCCTTGGAGTATCCAAGAGCTGGTCTCATGAACTGTGAAGGCTTTATCTCACTTACCTAAATCCCTATCCCTTGACAGCAAATGGTAACCGACTAAGAGTTTTGCATGCCAGATTGTGCAGCACAAACAAAAGTGAAATATTTTGCTCACTTGAAAACCGAGAAACTAATATTTTGTGGTGGGCGGTGTTGTCTTGTCTTTGCTTCAGATGTTACTACTATCAAGGGAAAAAGCTATTATCAAGAACCAAGAGAAGTGCCTTGGAAACCAACAGGGAAATTGAACTTACCATCTTTGTAACATATTCCATTGTGAACAAGAGATTTATTTTTGCAAGTTGATAGACTACTTCCCATAAAATCTTTAAAACATGTGTTTTCTATTCTGTCACCACTGTTTACAGATACACATTTTTTTCTGGTAGTTTTTCTACCATAACAATTTAAAATGTTTCATACTTTAAGGCCACCCTATATCAGAAGTGTTGCATTGCCAAAAAATTCAGTGAATTATCAACCTCCCAAGTAAGAACATGTTTCATTTAGAGACGTCATGGGACACTTTCAAGGAAGCCTTCCTGTGGAGAAGGTTACCTTTCTTGCTTATGGAATTCAAACTGTTTGGTTACAAATGTTTCATAAATCTGTTATGGTGTACTCTTACTGAGTGCAAACTGCATGCCACGTGGAAGAGACAAACATGTTTTAAGTAAAACTTGGATTCTGCATCCACTAAAATGCCATCTGTTTCCTGTACAATAGAGGTATGAACATTCCAGCTAAATGTGCAATATGTGAATACTGTAAATAACATACATAATAAAGTGTTGGGTTTATAACTTGGCTCTTCATCATTCTTCTTCTTCCTACTTATAGTACTTAAGATGGGAAAGAACTACACTAGACCAAAGACATCAAATTCCTTTTCAAAGTGGGGGTGTTTCGTGTGATGAGAGATGGAACACGCCCCGAGGTGGGCTTCATGTGGGCTAACAGCATCCTTGCAAACAGTTCATTCAGAATGGTAACCCACCCATGACTCTACTTGCCTGTGCAACCACCTTTCCCATCCTGCCAAATCACCATTATCAGGGCTTCTTAAAATAGCCATCTCTATCCAATTCAATACTGTAGCTATAATTAATGGAAGTAAGGTAAATGTTGCTCTTGTCCCTCCCCTCTAAGTGTTGCCTTGGGGCCCAATCAATATGAAACATTCATTTCCATATACCTGCAACACCTGAAGGTTTTTCCCTTAAATGGAAGTTTGAAAGCAACCACAGAAAAGTGTTCCATGTGTATCAGGATCGGAGATTCAGATGTTCACTTGTATTTCATGCAGGTTTAAAAAAACAACAACCAAGGTGTATTCAAAGTGATTAGCTACATTATAAAACTAAAGCAATGAAAACATTACAAGGATCAATGCAGCTAAGCTGATCTTTTTCCTATTTTATTTGCTCTTGTATTTTCAAGTCAATTGGTATGACAGTTAACTTTAGTATGGCTGTAAATTTTACAGGAATAAAACTTAACATTTTTATTAAAACAAAAATATATTCCTAGCAGCACTTGAACATAGCCTATTAAAATAAATTATAGCTATTTGCCTCTGAATTTCCTATGACATTTTAAATCAATAGCTATGGAGTTTTGCATGCAATGAAATTCAGCTCTGGGTGTATTTTAAATCCAGCAGGGTTGTTATTTGGGGGGAATGGGAAAGGTACCCAAAATATGGATCTAATCTCGAAGACCGCTATTTCTGCTTTAAAGAAAAAAAATTAAAAAATTGTCCAGTAGCTACTGGACATTTTATTTATTTATTTCGACTGCATCAGACCAACACGGCTACCTACCTGAATCTAGATGCTTTAAAGAAAGTTTGCCCTCAACATTCAGTAAACGTGTAATATTTTCTAGTAGCACCTCCCTGCCCATGCTAGTCCTTAACCAGGGACATGCCAGTCCAGCAGCATCAACAGGATGTGCCGTCTCCACATGAGGTCCAGAGGGTGGCAACATGAGAACTGGCCTTTTCTGCAGTGGTTCCCTGTTTGTGAAATGTTCTCCCCAGGGAGGTTTGTCTGGCGCCTTCTTTATACAGTGGTGCCTCGCAAGACGAAAAGAATCTGTTCTGTGATTCTCTTCGTCTAGCGGTTTTTTCGTCTTGCGAAGCAAGCCCATTGAAGGATTAGCGGATTAGCGGCTTTTAGAGGCTTTTAGCGGCTTAGCTGCTGATCGGATCAGCTGATAAGTGGCTTAGCGCTATTAGCACTATTAGCGGCTTATCTGCTGATCGGATCAGCTGATAAGCGGCTTAGCGGCTTAGCAAAAGGGGGGGGGGAACCAGCAGGAACTCGCAAGACATTGTCGTCTTGCAAAGCAAGCCCATAGGAGATTCGTTTTGCGAAGCACCTCCAAAACGGAAAATTCTTTCGTCTAGCGAGTTTTCCGTCTTGCGAGGCATTCGTCTTGCGGGGCACCACTGTATATCTTTAAGTGCCAGGCGAAAAACGTTCCTCTTCAATCAGGCCTTTGGCTGTTTAATATTCCACAGCCTTTTAAATGTGTCTGTGGGAGGGGGGTATTGTTTTGTTGTTTCTATTTATTTGCGTTTTAATCTCATGAACAGCCCTGAAATCTTATGATGCCGGGTGGTATATAAATCTAATAAATAATATAAACTACTAAATGTTGCAAATGTGCTTGGGACATGAAGCAGTAGGCAAGAGGGGAAATGTTAGCGTCTTAATGTGTACACACAGTGCAAAATACTCCAATAACAACTGTTTATAGCAACACTCAGCCAAAGGAATTATTATGACAACTTCCTATTTTCTTGTCTGCAGCTTGTATTTATTAATTCTCTAAGTGGGAAGATAAAGATCTTGGCAAACATTTTTTATAATTGGCTGTTTAAAAGATAAGACAGCCTACCATGCATTATTACGCGGCATGGCTTGACACCAAGCAGTAGACCAGGAATAGCTCACACATTCAACTATTTACAAATAGACATTTATTCATGTCAACGCCCTTCAGCATGTGCTTCATGTTATATGTTGAGCTATTTATTGCCCGGAGGAGTTTTGCACTCAGTAGTGTCCTTTACTAGTAGCAGTAAAGCACATTTGTGGCACGCTATGAATTTTGCTGTTTGCTTCTGGGTAGCAGCAGCTTTTCTTTGGCTCAGTTTTGAAGCAGCAATAATGAAATGCTCTTCCAAGAAAGAGAGGTGGGGCAAGAGAGAAGCTAAGCAATGCCAACTCGGGAGTCACATATTGTCATCATGCCCAGACATTTTAAGGAATAGGCTGGGATCAAGGATTTAGTGATTTTTTCAAATCCCATGGTCTATCTAGCTCTTCTAAGCCAAGTTGCAATCAACTCAGGGAAAGGTATGGCACCACATAAAAGGATTCTACCCATGTGCTCTCTGTACTGCTCTGCATCGTGAGGAACTGAACCTCAAAGAGGTGATAAGAAGGTAAAGGTCCCATGGACGGTTAAGTCCAGTCAAAGGCGACTATGGGGTTGTGGCGCTCATCTCGCTTTCAGGCAGAGGGAGCCGGCGTTTGTCCACAGACAGTTTTCCGGGTCAAGTGGCCAGCATGATTAAACTGCTACTGGCGCACAGAGGACTGTGATGAGTGCCAAAGTGCATGGAAACACCATTTACCTTCCCGCTGCAGTGGTACCTATTTATCTACTTGCACTGGCATGCTTTCGAACTGGCACAGTCATGAAAGACAGCTTATTTACAAGAAAGGAGATGGGAGAAGAGTAGTAAAAGCATCCTTTAAACAATTTAGGAAGAGAAGCTCCGAGGAGTATCAGTAACTGGTGAAGCGACTTGAAAGCAAACCAGCAAGGAGGATGTGTTTGATATGATGGGAAAGAAAAAATATGATGGAGGCACAAAGAAGTTGCAGCATGAGGATATTCAGGAAAGGCATCACAGCTATAAGAGACAGGAGGGTGTAGGCACTAAACATATATCACTTTTTAAAAAGTGGCGAATGTGGTTATGATCTACAGAATGTTTACCAGTGGCTGGGGAAACCCAGCCAGATGGGCGGTGTAAAATTATAACATTATAATGATTATGATTACCATGATAATGTTAAATGAAAATGTCAAAAGGAAATCTTGCTTATAGACCTATAAGGGAATGCCCATGAAGCAGAAGAGAGCAGTCCTAGTTCTCAATGAGGCAATTACTGGCCTTTTAACTCTTCTCTTCAGACATTTCTCATCTATAGCCAGGGCTATGTATGTTGTTGTTTAGTCGTGTCCGACTCTTCGTGACCCCATGGACCAGAGCACGCCAGGCACTCCTGTCTTCCACTGCCTCCCGCAGTTTGGTCAAACTCATGTTAGTAGCTTCGAGAACACTGTCCAAGCATCTCGTCCTCTGTCGTCCCCTTCTCCTTGTGCCCTCCATCTTTCCCACCATCAGGGTCTTTTCCAGGGAGTCTTCTCTTCTCATGAGGTGGCCAAAGTATTGGAGCCTCAGCTTCAGGATCTGTCCTTCCAGTAAGCGCTCAGGGCTGATTTCCTTAAGAATGGATAGGTTTGATCTTCTTGCAGTCCATGGGACTCTCAAGAGTCTCCTCTAGACCATAATTCAAAAGCAGGGCTGTGTATACTTATGATTAAAAAGAAGGTAATGCCTAAATTCTGTTGTGTGGAAATTAACACAGTTGTAGTTTGTATATGTTAGGGCAAGTGAAGAATATTTAATTAATTTACTCGGCTTCCGTTAGTACACATGATCTGCAAATAACACTTTGTGCCATGCACACTGCTCCAAGACTTCACAAGGCTGTATTTATCCTCTTTCAAGCATCATCTCAGCAGCTACTGAAGGCTAGATTTTGTTTGAATAATTAGAAAAAAAGAGAGACCAAGACTCTAGGTGACACCACACAATGAACTTATTCTGTGGTTATGCAGACTTGTGAAATTCATACAGCTCAACAACTCCATATGGCTGTAAGTCTCTCTCTCTTTCAAATCACAAATAATGGAAAAAGTAGAGAGAGACTGTTTTGTTAAGTCTTCAGTTCTTAATCATGTGACAAAATATCCAAAAGATACTTCTAAGAAAGATGTTTAAGGTTAGAAAGTACCATACATACAAGTAGCAATAGAAAACAGACATAGGTGTATCATATTTAGAGTATGCATACAGGAATTCTTTTACATATTATGTGGAATATGTATACCAAGAATCACACACATTTATTTTGTCAGAACTGGATGCTTCCCCTCTTATATAGATGCTTGATCAAGGTCAATATTAATTTTATAAGCCTACCATTTCTCAAGTACAAGGTGCAGTGCACATCATGAAATTAAGTATGCTAAAAAAAGGACTTATTTTTAGAATCTTTACAATTTAATATCAATTGAGAATAATTTTACAGAACAGCTAAATATTATTTGCTTTCAGAAACACTTGTCCCATTAATGAGGTTTCTCCAAAAATGCTTTACAGCATCTAAGGCACTGTTGATAAACAGTTTCAAAATCTTCATCAGTCCCCTATAGAAAGAAGCAGAGACAAAAAATAAAATGAACCAATTTAAGTTAAACATATTTCTTTATTGCAACACTGATTGCTACAACACTGGTTTTGAGTTAAAAAGGACTAATAAAATTGAATACTTACATAGTACGGATCTTCAATAATAAGCTGATTTTGTGGATCATAGCTCCCAAGCAGCTCAATCTGAGATTTGCAGTTTTGAACACTATTGCTTTTTCTTTTCAGATCTCTACAAGACAAAAATTTAGGCAACTTTTTGTCATTAAGTGCGGCATGTCTTTCTTTCTTTTTTTCCTTTGACACTAAGATGTCCTTAGAGTTTGCAGTGCATAAAGGAAACAAAAATCACAGTGTATAAAGGAAAAACCCCACACACTTTTAACAGTGTGATGTGATTTAGTATGCAGCATCTAACACACATATCTTTATGTAATGTTGTACCCAAGTATAAGTGTATGTTATGGAATACCAACACTATGGAGCCAAAAATACCAATGAGAGGCTCAGGAAATATATGCAACAGTTTCAGAACATTGACTTGAAATAACACCTGGATCCACCAGAAATATAGATTTCATACAGCAGCCTGTTCTCCTCTTGCAGAGTAATCCTGGCAATCATTTGCTCAAATGCAGAATAGATTACTATAATGCAAAAGGTACAATGCTACTCCAATCCAGAACGGGGAACCTGTGGTCCTCCAGCTGTGTTTGAATTAACCCCCCATCATCTCTATGCATTGACCATGCTGGCCAGAGCTGAGGGTAGTTCAATAACATCTGGAATTTAATCTGTTTCCCTCCCCATGTTTTAGATAAAGGGTGTAGTGGGAATACTCTTTAAGGGCTTTAGTGTCTATTAGGGAATACTCTTCAAGGGCTTTAGTGTCTATTAGAATACTCTTTAAGGGCTTTAGTGTCTATTAGGAGGCACTAAATGTAGCAAACAACTCATTTAGGCTAGAATAATCAGAACTATCATCATCTATAAGCAAAAAGCACATAGTTTTCACAACTTACCGTAAGTTACTTTCATCCATACAAAGCATATAATCAAACGTCAGGAAATCATCTTTTGTAACCTAGAATTTAACAAATATGTTTAAACACTGTTAACAGAGATCCATGTCACAACAATTCTTAATAAAAAAAAATGCAAAATAAGGTTAAGCCAGTGTTGCAGTGATGGCAGTTAGCAATACATATTTAAAATTCTAAAGCCAAACGACATTTATGTATGCTAACTGACAGCTGCAAAGTAAGCAGCTCAGAAATCAATTGTCGAAAAATAAAACTGGAGACAGAACAATTAGTGTTTTAGCATTTGGCCAGGGAACATTTACACAAGTTATTGCTTATATTATCTCTCAAAAATCAAACACTGTTCAAAAATTCTGGGATAGGGCTGTAATGATTACGACGTAAAAGTATTGTTCAACAATGCGCTCTTCCAAAGATGCCATCAGTTCTTCTTTTGAACTGTGATAACATTCAGAGCACATTTTGATGTGTTGAAAACAACAGATGTGAACTATACCATTTAAGCTTTCCTTGTTAAGCTTTTAAATATTGGCGGGGGGGGGGGGGAATCAAGATAAATAGAAGAACAAGTAGAAGGCAGGCAGAACTGTTTGAGTGTTGAGAGGCTCTAATCTATGCTGAGTTCTATGGGTTTTACATTAAGTGGACCAAAGGGAGTTTAAGGTCAAAAAGGGCACCAGTGAAGCTAAAGGAACAATAATAAAAAAGATCTGTAAATGGGGAAGACAACTAAAGCAAGTTCTCACGAAAGGAAAGGAAAAGTCAGAAGGGAATATGTGACACATCCTTTGTCTAACAGAAATGCTGCAGTTATGAATCCATCTAAAGAAGGTCAGGCCTTAAAGGAATTTTGATAAATTATGTGCATTTATTTTAACTGAGAGATTGAAATCAATATCATTTAGCCATCTCTTATATCCTACAATTGTCTACTGGAGCAGAGTTGCTTAAGCTCTGAACCAGGAACAGTTGTCACAATGGAGGGAAGCTAACAGTGAGTCTCTATTGGGATTGGTGTGATTTAACTTGCTTATTAATGAACTGCAGCCAGGGGTGAGAAGTCCAAGCCTGCAATCAACACCAAATTCTTTAGTACAGTGGTACCTCGGGTTAAGAATTTAATTCGATCTGGAGGTCTGTTCTTAACCTGAAACTGTTCTTAACCCGAGGTACCACTTTAGCTAATGGGGCCTCCCACTGCCGCCACGGCACGATTTCTGTTCTCATCCTGAAGCAAAGTTCTTAACCCAAGGTACTAATTTCAGGGTTAGCGGAGTCTGTAACCTGAAGCGTCTGTAACCAGAGATACCACTGTACTATGAAAAGCCAAATGCACTATGACGCAAAAGGATCTCTTTAAACTGGAGGAATGGGCAACAAAATGGCAAACTAGGTTCATGGCAAGTGATTCACCTTGGCTAGCAAAGAAATAAAATAGTAATATTCCTAACCACTGAAATCATTTCAGTCAGGGAACAGTGTTAACAGGCTCTGGAACACGGCTTCATCCAACCACTTTACGCAGATGCTGTTAGAATTTCCACTGCTCTAACCACGACGACACTGAGTAGTTAAACATTTAATACTTTGCCAATCTCCATGCGCAATCCAACCTACAGCAGTTACCAAGACTTTTGCACCACTCATAGTTTCCAGAAAACAACAAACAGACTCTTTCTACCTGTCGTGCTTTATGGCCCGTCTGAATGTCATGATTTCTCAGACAACTTAAAGCCCTCGCATCTGGGGAGCGCCCCACATTCCAGTCAGAAACAGCACCGCTGTCTATCACCCACTGTGAACAACAAGAACATATGCATACAGACAGTGAAAGCAATATGGGTACAGTACCTGCCTGGCAATATGATTCATGGTAACACCATGTTTCCTCATGCAATTCTGGCCTCGATAATCTGGAGGATTTCCTACTTCATACGTAGATGTTGCTGCACTGTCTATCCTCCACTACAGAAAAACAAGTCAAAATATAATAATAATCTTTATTGCAGTCCAAAAATCCATAACACAGATTCAGAATAAAATGCAGATTCATACAGACAACCCCCCGGCAGAGGGAGACTGAGACGATATTTGTTTAGTCTTACGTATGATGATCTTTGATACGTATGACTACCGAAAGAAACTTTGCCACGGCCACTGTGATACCATTATACTTGTCCAGAAGATATTTAGTATACTAGGTTTCAGATTTACCCAGCCGATTTGCCAGTAGGGGTTTAATCAATAGATCCCTAGCTTGCTCATATTGTCCGCAATGCAGTAGCATATGCCTCATACAACTGATGTCCTGAGAGCATACACAGAGCCTATTCTGATAAGGGATGCCCCTCAGTCTGCCATTTAGCACTTCTGATGGAAATACATTTAATCTGGCTTTGGTAAAGAAACGCTGATAAATTGGTACAGACAGATGCAGGTAAGGTCAAAATATTTATATCATGCTAACAGAATGGCGGCTTTGGCGGCTAAAATAAAACTTACCTTGTTTTCAATGTTTCCCTCAGTCACAAGTTTCCTAAAAACAGCTTCGGCTATGGGAGAGCGGCAAATGTTCCCTGTGGAAATAAAGATTTGATCCAGTGACTTTAAAATGTAATCTCTCACACCTGTGTTCTTAAGGTGAAACATTCCAGAACCTGTGGAGGTACATGTGAAGTACTGAAGAAAGCCACAGAGTTCATCTGCTCCCCGTTCTATGCAGTTTCTCATCAGTGTTCACTTCCTGACTTCCACATCTGGCTTGTGAGAAGCCCATTATTGTTCACCAACAGCAACCAACTTTTAGCAGAGGTGGATTGTTGCAAGTCATTACACACCAGTATTCTATGGGCTTTATTGGTTTTCAGTAGCATTGCTGACAATGTATTGTGACAGATTGAATTCTACATCCCCAAAAGACAATTTACAATTTCACCAACACATTCCACTGAAATCAACAGCATTTCCAGATTTTAAGCCTAGTTCCTAAGAAACCTAGTGAAATCACAGCCTATGACCTGCAGACTTTCCCACTGAGTAACAACTACCTGCTTTGACTCAAGCTACAAGTACACTGTAATGCAGTCTTTAACTTCATACTAGTAAAATACAAGCTGGGCCTCAACAAGGAGATACAAGGAATTACATGGGGGAGGTATTAACTCATTTCTGCCCCATCTCCTTTCCCTACAAAATAAATCTTATATCTGAAACCATGGAGTTGTTTACTTAGGAGTAAGTCATATTTTGTTTAATATGATTTGTTCCCCTGAGTAGACACAGATAGAATTGTGCTACAAGACGAACTACAGGCCAACCTTCTCCTTGCACCTCAACATAATGGGTATAAAAGTGGGGTTGCCTGACTCAGTGTTTGCATTGGGAAGGGGGTCATTAATGGATAATCCCTCTTCTGATACTAAAATAGTAAAGGTAGGATTACTATTTGGTTTCAGTCTGTTCATCACTCTGCAGCAATGCAACTTCCAATGACAACATGCACACATTCTCATTTTGGCTGACAATGGTCTACAGTGCAACTTTAACGTAGCTACTAAGCAAATACAGTGGTACCTCGGGTTAAGTACATAATTCGTTCCGGAGGTCCGTGCCTAACCTGAAACTGTTCTTAACCTGAAGCACCACTTTAGCTAATGGGGCCTCCTGCTGCCGCCATGCCGCTGGAGCATGATTTCTGTTCTCATCCTGAAGCAAAGTTCTTAACCCGAAGCACTATTTCTGGGTTAGTGGAGTCTGTAACCTGAAGCGTATGTAACCCGAGATACCACTGTAATAACTATCTACTGGGATCCAAATTAGACCAAGAGTGAGTGTCTATCTATCCAGCATCCTTTTCACACAGCAGCCAATCAAATGTTCCCAGGAAGCACATAAGCAGGACTTGACAGCACCTTCCCTCTCCAGTATTCTGCCTCCTCCTGCTGCTAGTACGGTATTTAGAGATACACTAACAGCTTCGCTCTCCTGTGCTAGAAGAGGAATAGATGAGGCAGAGAAGGGAGAACCCCACCAGCAAAGAGTGTTGGTGGGGTGTTCACAGCCAAATTTCAATACTGATCCTCAAATGGAAGATAGAGGCTACTGCCAGCAGGAACTCACAAAATGTGTGCCAGTGCAGGATTCACTGGCTCTTCAGCTGGCTCTGATGTCATCAGTTGATGGCCATGGGCTCAGCCTAGTATCTGGTGTAGATACTAGGGACTTTTTCATGTTGCCCCAGTGTGAGTGGTGGGGCTGTGGATGCAGTGGTGTACACACTGCTGCATCAACTCTTGCTGTTGCCGGTCAGGAGTTTTAGTTCAGCTCTAGATGCGTCCTCCATGTCCAGTCATGGCTGAAGCTGTTGATGAACCAATCCTTCATGAATATGTCTGATCTCCTTTTAAAGTTATCCCTGTCCAATGGCCAAAACCACACATTGTGGCAGCAAAGTAAGTTAACTATGAGTCGCACAAATAGGTATTGTCTTCTAACTATGTCCAATCTACTGCCAATCAATTTAATTGAGTAACACCCAACTTCCAAGCAGTGTTCGAAACTCCCATAGCTCTAGATGCATTTTGCGACAGGGAATTTCATTAGCGTGAGCAGCTTCTGAGCTCTAGGCGCAGTACTGCACCCATGATTTCAGATTAAAACTGCAGAGTGTAAGGAAAGGAGGACCTTTTTCTGTCTCTCCACTTCCAGCTACTCTCTGAAGACTGGAGAAGAGACCCTCTTAAGAATATTAGGTGGTTGGGCAGGGGAAGGACAAGACCATGTGGAAAATGAGCATAATATTTTAGCTGCAGTTCATTCATTTTCAGTTTTGTCTCCTTGTTATTAAAGAAGTGTGCCTAGACATTCTGTTGTTGCACCCATAACCTGGGTTTAAGGTGCCATTTAGCTCCTAATTTTCATATCTCAGTTTCTAACACTGCTTCTAAGTGTTGAAGGAGAGAGAGAGAGAGAGAGCTCTATCTACAGTCTCCACACCATGCTGCCAGACCGTAGTCTAATCCTAGTTGAACACTGTTTCCAAAAGCAACCAGCCAGGATTAAAAGCAGGATTTCTAAATGTAGACAGAGAAAAACTGTATCACTATCATTTGTTTAGAGATTTTAAGAGACGTCATCCGCTCTCTCAGCTGCAGCACCTCCATCATCACAATTTAATCAAGCAAAAAGGTTTCATAAAGTGATATCTCATCTTCTACTTCACATGTGGGCAAAGGAATGAGATATATCAGGCATAATCCACTGAATGATTGCTGTGCATGCCTCACTGAAACATAGTCCAGACTGCACAACTATGGACAGGGCCCATGTTTAGATGCATCTATTTGATTTTTACCAATTGATACAAGTTTCACAATAGTCATTTCATGTTTCTTTTGCCCCAGAAGCAATGAGGCTGGACAGAGTAACAGCAATTTAATAAGCAGGCTGCAGCTTCCATAAAATTCCTCTCCTGCTTTCACTCTGCAGGGTAGTTTCAGTGCCGGCTATCAGGGAAAGGTTCATCCATTTCTTCCAGAGGATTTTTTGACTGAATACCAGGAGCAGGCAACCTGAGCTGTACTCGGCTCCTATCAACATCTGGTGGCCCCTAAAACCCCAAATGATTTGGCTTCCCTTTTTAAAATTGAAGTATTATTCTTTAAATATTGTTCTCAGCAGGTGACACTTTTGAACCCCAGGACTACACTGGTTAAATGGAGAGGTTTCAACTTGTCCACCAATCTAAGAAACAGGGTGAAGGGCTAATGTCACCTCTTTTTTTACCTTTGTAAAATAATCTCTCTTTCTCTCTCTATCTGGCATGGCACCGTTTCTAGAAAAGCACCAGGGACTTAGGAAACAGGATGTTCTCAAAACTATGCCGCACGAGAGAGAGAGAGAGAGAGAGAGAGAGAGAGTTCTTCTCTCTCTAAGACCTTCTAATGACAGCATGCCTGTGGGAGAATTTTTTGCCAAGATAAAGAGATGCTTTATTTTTGCTTGCCAGGGCAGCACTAGGGAAGATGGAGTCCTTCCTACACCAGTGATGCCCTAGGGACCAACAGGAATATTAAAGCAAAGCTATCCACTTTGGAGTAAGCCCCATAATTCAGTGGTACTTCTGAGCAAATGTAGCAGCATACAGCCTTCATTTCTGTTGTTACCCTTCCCATTTCTTTCTCACATGTACTGTACACCACAAGAGATCCACAGACATGTTACTCTTCAAGTATTAAGTAACTTATAGTCTGCTATGTAAAGAATATCCACTACTCCTATTACAAACCAAAAGCAGAGGCTAAGTGATATTTGACCAGCTTTATATTTTGCAAATCAATGTAAACATAGGACATGTACCGGTGAAATAAAAGCTGAAGACTTAATAACTTCCCATTCCTCAGTGGAACGATACTTTGCAGATAAATTGCAGGCACATACTATGCAGGCACTGGTGTCTCCAGCTTTGTTTGCTCTCTCCCTCCTCTGTCCTAACCAATAAGAAATGAAGATAAGCCCTCACACACTTGGGCCCACTGCTACCACAGGGATGTAGGGTGGCACCCTCTGCTGCCATGAGGAGGCCTGGCAAGGCTCTCTGCTGCTGCGAGGAAATGTGATGCACCCTCCACCACTGAGGGAGGTATGGTGGGACCCTCTGCCCTCGTGGTGGGCAGCAAGGCCCTCCGCCACCGCAGATATATATCGTGATATATCAAGATATCATATTTAGCTGGTGATATATTGTGATGTTGAAAACAAGGTATCACCCAGCCCTAGTATCCAAGTTGTATCTTACCTTCCCAACTCAGCCATTCCTCAGGGGAGGTGATGGTGGTGGGAAACCACTAAACTCACCAATGCCCCTTCCCATTACTAGGATAAACATAGTTCTGCCAGTGCCACAAAGGAAGGTGGAAGATCTGAACCAGGAGATCATCAGAAAGTAGGTTTGCCACCTGTCCTGTATAATACAGGATTGTTCCGCATTTCAGTGTAAAATGCTGAGTCCTGTATTGACAGATTTGTCCTGTATTTCAGGCCTTCTCTCTCTGTCTGCCAAGTTACAGACCCCCTCCAAACGCATGAGTAATAGATTACCACTGTATTATAAAGCCAGGGGGAAGGTGGTGTTATGTAAAACAGTCTCCTTCCATCACCACAGAGAGCACGGCAGCTTCTGTCCTACTCCAAATGTAAATGTTTCTCGCTTCTAGGCAGCTCTTGTATGTACAGGTTTTAAGAGATTTAGTGGTAACACTGGATTCCACTCTGGCTGCCCATCTCTTTCTTCACAAGTAAGAATGCCGTGGCTCTTCTAGCTGCTCCTGGCTTAGCTCTTCTGATATACAGTGGTACCTCGGGTTAAGTACTTAATTTGTTCCGGAGGTCCGTTCTTAACCTGAAACTGTTCTTAACCTGAAGCTTTAGCTAATGGGGCCTCCTGCTGCCGCTGCTGCGCAATTTCTGTTTTCATCCTGAAGCAAAGTTCTTAACCCGAGGTACTATTTCTGGGTTAGCGGAGTCTGTAACCTGAAGCGTATGTAACCCGAGGTACCACTGTAATTGGGGGAGGAAACAGGACAACTTAAAGATAGAGAACTGAATAATATGAATGTGCAGCACATTTTTGTATTCCAAGTCCATGAACATATTTTGTTAGCTTGCATAACACTTCTTCTTCTTCTTCTTCTTCTTATTATTATTATTATTATTATTATTTTCTTCTTGTTCTTATTACTATTACCACTACTACAGCTACCCACTCTGGGCGGTTTCCAACACATAGAAAAGCATAATAATGAAACCCCATGCATTTTTATTTTTACCTCCCCCATTCTCCACCACCACTTTCCACTCACCCAGGCAAACGAATAAAACGGACTTAGCTTCCCCGGCCGCCATGCTCTCTCTCTCTCTCTTTCTTTCTCTCTCTTTCTTTCAGGAACCGCCAACAGGACCGAGCAGCGAAAGAGGCAGTTCGGAGGCCCTCGCAACTGTCGCGAAAAGCCGCCCTTCCCGCTTTACGGCAGCCGACGGTCGTCTTCGTATAATGCCTGAGTGGCGGGGCGGGGGGGCGGCGAAATGTGAAGGATACGAAATAAAGTTGAAATCATTTTTATTTTTTAAATTCCCTTTCAGGAGTTAACGCCCCCGAGCTCTCTTTCGCGGCTTCGATTCCAATGTTAGATAAAGAAAATCAGGCGCGTGGTTTAGACGACTATCGCGCCTCACGCCCGCCCATGCACCTGCTCCAGGTGAGCAGCAGCAGCAGCGGCTGCTGCCTCTTACAAGGCGGGGTCTTGGGAGTGGAACGCAGGGATAGTTTCTGTCGCGAGTGGTTGGCTGCATTGCTGTAGATACTCCCGAGGCTTTCCCAAGCCAGGGGTGGGAGTGGATGGTACCTTCCTGGAAGCAGTAAGTATGCTTGCTTGGTGTGGATATGAGGGAGGTGGGAATTTGGAAGGTGGTGGGGGAGAGAGGAAATTGAGTTTTTGGAAAAAGTCTTGCCCATATTTATTCCCCAAGTTTCCCTAGTTCATCCCTGTCTAGTTTTCTAAGTCCAGTTTTTCCCCCCACATGAGGGGCTTGCAAATCTTTAAAAGAGTGGCTGGGGAAACCTAGCCAGATGCACGGGGTATAAATAATAAATCATTATTTAAAAAGAGTGAAACAAGTCCACTGATAAATTAATAGGACTGCCCTAGTGTAAGTCACTTTTAGAATCACAGACTCGGAGTCCGGTTCTTGTTTTATGTTTGTTTTATGTTTCTTGTTCAGTCAAAATATGATTGTAATGTGTAATGGTATATTTATATGGAATATAGTCCCATACACACACACACACACACACACACACACACACACACACAGACACACACAGGAAGTGGTCCAGAAATCCCAGTCAGGTGGGCAGGGTACTGCATTATTATTATTATCATAATAATAAATAGGTGCAAACTAGCCAAAATTCCCATTTATGTTGTATTAACATGTGTGTTATTATAGTCCTATTTTTATTCCCGGTTAGATGGGTGGGTTACAAATAATGTTGTTGTTGTTGTTGGACTGAATAGGTGCAAGCTAGCCAAAATCCCCATTTATGTTTTATTAATGTGTGTTATTATATTCCTATTTTTATTCTCAGTCAGATGGGTGGGATACAAATATTATTATTATTATTATTATTATTATTATTATTATTATTGGACACCTCTGCAACGGCCTCTTGTTGAATAGGAGGGACTGCTGGTCTCCTCCCACCTTTGTTACCGATGTAGATCTTTATTCTTCTGCTCGTTCCTGATGGGTAGATCTTCACTCACCCCTTATTGCTGTTTTGTGTTTTGTGGCCCACTCAGGTGCCAAAACGTTTTGGGGCAGGCCTGATTTCAGCATCCCATTCTCTCAGTGGCCAGCCCCTAAGACATAAACACAGGACCTCGGTCGCAAAAACCAGCGTGGACACATTATACGAAGAATAATAGGACATTAGATAATGAGACAGTAGCATCTCTCCACTTGCCACACTTCCTTCTATTGACATGGCAGATAGTCTGACAATTAGTGGCTAGCAGAAGCTAATGGAGGGTTAAATCACTGCTACAATAAAGTCATGAATTTCTCCATCTGCTGTGACCAGCTATAGGGGTTTTTTTTGCCAGTGACAAAAGAGTTTGCCATGGTGTCAAAAGTAACCAGGAAATCCAATCCAAAGGAAGTATTCTAAATCACTGTGCCTGCACTCACTTATTTTCCTCTGCATGTACCTTGGGACCTAGAAGGGTGATGGTGAAGAACTGTTGCTTGGTGAATTTTGGTAATTGTTGTTCTTGGCTGTTAGTTTTAAAAAAATAATAAAAATCAATTTATCCTAAGTATCCATCATAAACCTACAAAAGCCAACACGTCTAGCTGTGGTCAATGTTCTCTCCTTTTCTCTGAAATCTGTGGCTTTAATATTGCAATTCAGAATGTTTCAATGTAAGCCTCTCTTGGAGGCTTTTTGGCTGAAGAGCAGGGCACAAATGGAATAAGTGAGTAAGTATTGCAGAGTGGTTTACAAACTTTGTTGAGAAGACAGGCTATGCCCTCAAACTCTCAGTCTAAGAGAGCAGAGGGAATGTAATAATGTTGACTCCATTGATTAAACTGAAATGTGTGTATTCTGAATACAAATAAGGGCTTTTGCATGTGAAATCCTATTGGCAACACTTGCATCAGTTGCCCTCCCAAAGTATGATATGCAGCCTACAAGGTTAAGAGAACTAAAAGCAGTCAGATATGACATTTCTCATGTCCTTGTTTTCTGCAGAGTAGGTCACTTATATCTTCACTACTTGCTAAAATGCCTGTGATCTGTTTTCAGATAAAGCTAACCTTGAGTTGGAGTATCATGCAAATATTTGTTCTGAGGTGCTTGTCTCGTTTTTCCTGACCTCCCATCTTCCTGCAGCACAGGAAACATACTACCTGGGCTTTTTAAATGTTAGTATGCTGTTTTATAATGCTAAAGTTGTATTTCCACATTCATTTCCCCTTAAATAGGGAGGCCATGCAATTTTATTTATTTATTTCATAAAATATATTTATACTGTATCTTGGTTGTAGAAGAAAACCTCAAAGCAGTTAACAAAAAACAGCTGGAACTGCAGTTTTTAAAATAATCGAGCTCAAAACAAGCCTTCTCACCACCATCTACTCTTATCTGACAGAATGCCTGGTTATAATAATTATTGATAATTGTGTAATGTATTTTATTTTGTTTTGTTTTGTGCATTTTGTTTTGTAATGGTTTCAGCTACACCTAATAATATTTGTATCCATACTAGGCAGTCCATGCAACAAGACCCAAAATAGGCTTTGGTATCTTATTTTACTCTACAGAACCAAGATATAACTAATAAGCATCTTATTTTGCATTTGCAGAACTAAATTAGTGATAGCAAACTACAGTGGTACCTCGGGTTAAGTACTTAATTCGTTCTGGAGGTCTGTACTTAACCCGAAACTGTTCTTAACCTGAAGCACCACTTTAGCTAATAGGGCCTCCTGCTGCTGTTGTGCCGTGGTGCTGTCTGTTCTCATCCTGAAGCACTATTTCTGAGTCTGTAACCTGAAGCGTATGTAACCTGAAGTGTATGTAACCTGAGGTATCACTGTATTCGAAATCTCTAAATACAAACCTCTTCAAAGCTTGGATATCACAAGTATGGGACATCATTCTTAGAGACAAATTAACCATATACAAAAGGGGCATTGCATCCAAAACAAAACAAAAACGCCAGACACTTTCTATAAAGCATGGTGTGCCTTTATTGGCTTGGTAAAATCGGTTGATCATTGTTTCCATACGTTATATCACATGCAACACTATGGAGCAACACCTTTAGTTGACTGCCGATGTTGGAACAAAAGTGACTGCAGTCTTTAGCTGGTATATATTTTTCTCACTTACCAAGCTCTGCATTCCGCCTTGATAACTGTTTAGCAAATCGATAAAAAGCAATTTAAGAAGAGAAAGCGTATTTTACCAAGTCAGGCCTTTGGCTTTGTCTAACTCAGTATTGTCTACACTGACTAGCAGCAGTTGTCTACGGTTTCAGGAAAGGTTTTCCCCCCCAGTTTACCTGGAGATACCAGAAGCTAGGACCACAGCTGTCCTCTGTTGCATATGTGGACACCTGACTGCTACAAAAACATTGTCTGAAAGCTTGAATTACATGAAAGTTTCATGCTTCTTAGCATTGCTTTCCTTTTTGGTTTTGCTTCTCCAAAATATTGCAGTCATCTAATATCTCTGTATCTATGCAGCCACTTTAAAAGAGGTAAATTCAAGCAAATATTTTCATTTTCCTCTTCTGCTCAGCTGCTGTCATATTATTTTACCCTTTAGCTTTCATTCAGCAAGATTATCCTGCTTAGGGGGAGGATGGGGAGTTCAGTCTGTGCGTACTTAGAGGCTCATTTCAAGCTGTTTCAAATATGATGGTAATTTGCCGTGAGATTCATAAAATCCTTCTGATAATGTTTTGTCATTTGGGCTGAAATCCTGTACCCACTTACCTAGGAGCAAGCCCCACTGAACTTAACGTGACTTTTTCTGAGTAATTGTAGGTAGGATTGTTAGATTCCCTAAGGACTTGCCTGAAAAGAGATTCAGGGCTGCATTTCATTACTGTTTTGCCTCTGTATATCACTGTGTGTGTCCAATGATAAGGTTGCACCGTTCCCATAGCAAACATAAAACTGAACTTATAACAACTGATTAAAACATGTGCCTTTTGTGTACCTTGTAGGTGATGTTTTAAAAAGGCGGGTATTTACTCAGTACAGTGGTACCTCGGGTCAAGAACTTAATTCGTTCTGGAGTTCTGTTCTTAACCTGAAGCACCACTTTAGCTAATGGGGCCTCCTGCTGCCGCTGTGCCGCTGCTTCATGATTTCTGTTCTCATCCTGAAGCAAAGTTCTTAACCCGATGTAATATTTCTGGGTTAGCAGAGTCTGTAACCTGAAGCGTATGTAACCCGAGGTACCACTGTACTATGATTGTGGCGTTGTACAGTTTGAAAGTATAATTGGAAATGTAATTAAACTCTGATAACCATGTGCAGCCAGATTTCCAACAAACCATCGCGCGCACTCTCTCTATTGCTGATAAGAAAGTTTTGCAAGTCAGGTTTGTTGCGCTGGGGTATAAATTCTTTCCACCTGCTGTGTTCATGTTTTTGTGCAAGACTTCTTGATGACACCCTCCTTCTTCATGAACAAAAGAAGGGAGACCTCAGAGGTACTCGAAGGATAACGTGATTGGCACAGTGCGTTCACAAGACTATCTTCCACCCAATCCTTGCTCCAGATTTAGTTGTACTGAGCAATTTCATTGGAGGGAGTTTTCTCCATTCTTGATATCTCATGCTCTCCTATCTTTCTGGCTCCTTATTTTGGACACAGCTGACCTTGTATCTAATAGCTGTTTGTATATTAATTTTGAGAAATATTTCACCTGAGAAATTATGAGCAGATTAGTTTTGCCTTCTGTTATCTTACCGGGTGGATCTTTGTTAACTCATAATATCTTACACAGTATTTGTTTATGGATTGATTACTCCATTGTATAGGGTTGGCAGTGTTTTGAGTTTCTCATTTGGATCTAAGTCAGAGGAGTTTAAAAAATCCCCAACTATTTCACATTCTGTGACTGCAATCCTATGCTCAACAGGGCTTCTGTTAATACTTGAAAAATCTTTACCAGCTCTCATGTGCACTGCCTGTATTATCCTGCTGCCATCAGTCATTCCTTTTAACTTCTCTTGAGGACTAAAACTAAGACAGATGTTTGCGTTGTATTGATGACAAACTATTCTCTGTGAGGTCACCTCTTTCTCTTCAAATCCCTCCTGCAAAACCTGCCACCTTGGTGAAGTCTTCGTTGCAATCTGCTCTTGCATTAGTGAGACTAAAACTAAGCCTTAAATGCATGCAACTTCATGATAGCACACTCTCCCCCTGTGGCCTCTCTGCTGTGTATCTTGTTAGATTGTAAGCTCCTCAAGAAATACTCCTGTCCTTTCCTATGCTGCAAGCGCAATACACAATGATGGCACTGTGTTAAATGAATAAAGTTTCTGCAACCATTCCTTAGGTGAAAAGTATTTCAAGGCTACGCCAAAAAATCTAATTGTTCTGCCACCTAAGCTATTCACATATTTACTTTTGCTCCTCAGTAACTTTTAACAACTCAGTAATACAGATAAAATGTTTTAACCTTTATAGCTCAGCCTAAGTGCCCATGCTTTTAAGTGGCTTAATGTTTAATAATACTTAGGTCCAGTGTGGATGGATGAATGGAATGTAAACAATTTGGCTACTAACAATAGGTTTTGTGCTCCATAGGCATCATGGTTTACATTTTTATTCTTGTGACGGCAATGAAGGACAGGTATTTATAAAGGATTGCAAGAGGACCCAAAAGAATATGATTTTCCCCCCTTGGGCTAATGGAGATTGCAGTGGAACCTTATTTATTTAAACCATCTTGATATACAGTGAGAGCCTCTACTTTGCAGAGATATTCAACCAACACAGCGGTGTTAGTCAGAATTCTAATTACAGACTTCAAGCTTCTTTTAGAAACCTGCCTGTTTTCCTGTTCTGTCATATGCCTGACTCACGTAGGGTTTGATGTCATCATTCTTGAATCAGCTGTGGCATAATCACTCCAAAGCCATCAGCTAGTAAGTCCCTTTGCTGGAACTTATCTGCATTTTAACGTTGCCTGCTGCAGCTCTGGGTTGCTCATTGGTGGAATGAAATTGGATCAATTTTTTATTTAGCTTGACACATGCTTCAGAGCTACTGGTGAAAGAATGTGTCATTTCTCCATAGGCTCAATACTCAAAAATAGCAAATTGTACTGTGGAATGATTCTCCACCATCATGTCTTTATGCTGATAATGGAGGAGATAGTGGTAGCATTATATGGTGTTACTAAGCAAGACATTTGTACCAGATTGTTAGGGATGCAACAAATGTTACCAGCTCTTGGAACTAACAGATGATTCTTACCCCCTTTTGAAGTATTCATGTTTTGTTTACAATACTCCTTTATATCTCCCCTCCTTTTCAGTGAATAACCCTATACCTTCCAATTTGAAGTCAGAAGCAAAGAAGGCAGCTAAGATTTTAAGAGAATTTACAGAAATCACTTCTAGAAATGGCCCTGACAAGATCATACCTGGTTAGTAAAAGAGAGTTTTTCATCTTGTTGATCACAACTTCAGTTTGTTTGTTCTTTCTAGAGCTAAGTTTCCCCTCTAGTCTTGTCTTTGTGAGTTCACCTGATTAAAGACCTGGGTAACATTTGGTATTTGGTAACATTTGCATTTGGTAACATGAAATGGATTGTGTGCAGATTTGTTCTTTTTTAAAGCCCCTGTTACATTTTGCATTCCCAGCTTTCTATAAACTGTTTCCCGGAAAGAAGCTGGTATCGCAGTCTAGGAAAAAGCAGTGGTCCAAGGCATGTCCTGCAAATTCATTTGCAATGTACAGTCGTACCTTGCACACCCTGAACACCCTGAAACTCAGATCTTTTGGCTCCCGAATGCCGCAAACCCGGAAGTGATTGTTCGGTTTGCGAACGTTCATTTGGAACCTGAACGTCCGACAGGGCTTCCTGCAGCCAATCAGAAACAGCGATTTGGTTTTCGAACATTTTGGTCCCCGTAAAATGCCAGTTAAATGGCAATCTGGTTATTCCTTTCCTGCCTCTCTGCTTTTAGTAATCAGCGTCACACACAGAAGGGCAAGCTTCAAAACTAACTTGCCCATTGGTCCCAGATTTGAAAGTGAAACTAAAGTCTGTCCCTCAGACTTCATTGACTTCCTTGATCAAGAGTATCAAAGCAAAATTTTGCCTCAAAGGGTCAAGTCTCTGCATAATAGCTTAATTAAATGAAAAAAGCTCTCCCCCCCCTAATTCGGAGTGGTGAGGGTTGCCATATGTCCAGGAAATCCTGGACATGTCCTCTTTTTGGTGGCTCAACAACTTTTTCTTTTTTTGCCCAGATTTTTACCTCTGGAAATACAGCAACCCTAGTATTGGTTCTTTGCCTCCATAATATCTAACTGTTTAATTTCATTATTTGCAGCCCATGTAATTGCCAAAGCAAAAGGTCTTGCAGTCTTGTCTGTAATCAAAGCTGGGTTTTTGGTCACAGCTCGAGGAGGCAGTGGGATCGTTCTGGCTCGCCTCCCGAACGGAAGTAAGTTTGCCCTTTCCTCCTTTTAAAGCAGTCCAAATGCTTCTGCATGCAAAAAGAGATGCCGAGAGTTTTTCAAGCTTCAACAGGGCCTGCATGTCCATTGGGATGAAATTGTGAGCTATTGTGAATTGGGCGTATCTGGCAACTACCCTCCCAGCTGAATGTAGAGGATGTTGAGTCTTAGGCCCCCATCACAAATTTCACTACTTTGAAGTATGTGTCTGTTCATCTGATTATCTGGCCGAGTATATTTATGCATTATAAAAATGGAAAGATAGGGGGTAGGCAGAGAAGTTTAGATCATTCTATCAGGGTTTATTCAGTTGTACAAAAAGAAATCAGTCTCATGATGTCCAGGAGCATAATAGTGAAGTTAAAGTACAGAACTGGGTGCTATTCCCTAGACCAGATTTTCCAACCTGGTGCCCTCCAGATATTACTGGAGTCTTAACACACATCTCACTTGCCTCCTTCCAATCAGCACAGTTCGTAGAGCATGTGTCTCTTAATTTCAGGGTCAAGTTCAATGCCCGCATTGGGCAAAATATCCCTGCATTACAGGGGGTTGGACTAGATGACCCTTGTGGTCCCTTCCAGCTCTATGATTCTATCTGTTTAGCCCTCTTGGCCAATTGTCAGGGATAGTGGGAGCTGTAGCCTTAGCAACATAGTACGGGCACCAGGTTGGAAAAGGCTTCTCTGGTCAACAAGCACCTTGACACCCATTCACACAAAGAATCCTCCAGGAAATCAGTTTGTGTGAAGGCTCTCGTTGAAAACAAAATTCCTAAAACTGAGACAGAATTGTCTTGCTGGTGGAGGCATGTTTCAAAGGCACATATCTGTGTCCTTTTGCTGGCAGGCACTGAGCGCTTCCGTAATCTCCGAAGAATAGCTCGCAAACAAATGTTCCCTTTGTCTTGAGTTTATACTTGGCCATAAAAAGCAGCTTGCAGTTTGCTGTTTTGAAAACACTGCAGATTACATAATGGGAGCATTCCTGTACATGAGAGTCCTGTTCGGTTAGTTCCAATGACTAAAAATGAGCAGCTCCATGTTTCTTTTAGAAGAAGTATATTTACCTGTGGCTCTCCAGATGATAGGCTTCGGTTCCCAGGTCACATAAGCTGTGGTGAGAGAGGATAGGAGTTGTAATCTAACAACATCTAGAGGGGCTACAAGTTCCCTCTTCCTGTAATAGATGCCTTGTGACATCCTTGGAACTGTCTTAAGAACATAAGAAGTTCCTACTGGATCAAACCAATGGCTCATCTAGTCCAGGTAGGGCCCATGAGGCAAGGCGAGGCAATCGCCTCAGGTGGCAGGATGCCAAGGGGAGTAGGAATGCATCACCTGTTGCCGCAGTTGCAGCGACATCTGTGGTGCTCTCCTTTGAGGCCAGATCTGCTCTGTCATTGGCAGCCCAAATGCCACCTCTGCAACGGCCTCTTGGTGAATAGGAGAGGCTGCTGGTCTCCTCCCACCCTTGTTCCCAATTTAGATGTTTATTCCTCTCCTTGCTCTTGATGGGTAGATCTTCACTCACCCCTTCTTCCCTGGTGGAGGGTGCTGTTTTGTGGCCCACAGAGCCCAGGACTTGCTGATCAGAAGGTCGCGGTTCGAATCCCCGCTCAGTCCCTGTTCCTGCCAACCTAGCGGTTCGAAAGCACATAAAAGTGCAAGTAGATAAATAGGTACCACTCCGGCGGGAAGGTGCACTGCTTTGGTTCGCCAGAAGCGGCTTAGTCATGCTGGCCACATGACCCGGAAGCTGTACGCCGGCTCCCTCTGCCAATAAAGCGAGATGAGCGACGCAACCCCAGAGTCAGTCACGACTGGACCTAATGGTCAGGGGTCCCTTTACCCTTTACCAGGTGCCAAAATGTCTTGGGGCAGGCCTGAGTCCAGCATCCCATTCTCTCAGTGGCCAGCCCCTAAGACATAAACACAGGACCTCAGTCGCAAAAACCAGCATGGACACATTATACAAAGAATAATAGGACATTAGAGAATGAGACAGTAGCATCTCTCCACTTGCCACACTTCCTTCTATTGACACGGCAGATAGTCTGACAATTAGTGGCTGGCAGAAGCTAATGGAGGGTTTGAAAGGAATTTAGTTCCTGTTAAGATTCCCAAACAATAGTTTGTGGCTTGTTTATTTTTCAGTGGTGTATGTAGCACATGATGTGACTTGCCTTACTCGAGCCTTCTAAATTTTACCAAAACTGTCTGGATTTTGTAGTTTCTACAGCTGTGCATGAGATTCAAAACTGGGAGCAAAATAAAACATTTTGAAGAACAGCTTCCAGCTTTCCTTGGCACACTTTGACATATACATTTGTATCATGCTTTTCAAAACGACCTACGTATTGTATTACATACATATTTTGTTTGAACGTGCAGTCTTTCATTTGCAAGTCAGTATTGGAACAAAAAATTCAGCGTTGTAGAAATGCCTGAACTGTATGAAGCGATTTCCTTCGAAGTTCTTTTTCTTTGTGAATAAAGCGTTGCAGAATGGCATTGGATTATTTGCAAATGAACTTCAAATACGAGAGTCTAATGCAGCGGCATCCTCTTTCCCTGTTGCACCTGCCTATCTCATTCAGTTCTAAAGTAAAATGCTCTGCATGTTCACAATGTGTTTCTGTTTCTCTTCTTCTAGTCTGGTCAGCTCCATCTGCCATCGGGATAGCTGGCCTTGGTGGCGGATTTGAAATCGGAATCGAGGTAAGTTAATGCTGCAATGTTTAGTTAGTTGGTTAGAAAACACGCACACACATTTTGATTGACTCCTAAAACCATGTCTCTAATTAATTGGGCAGAGTTTTTAAATTATGATGATATACGCAGTAAAAATTACAGATGAGGATCCTGTGTGTGGAAAGGGGCAGAATGGTTCTCTTTTACGACAGTGCCTGCTGCAACAGTTGTATTTATCACACAGTAACACAGAGAGCATGTCTTCCTCCTGTAGGACTATTTTTTCCCTCTTGCATGCAAACTTAGGCAGATTTGGAACGTGATTGACTAAAACTCATAAACAGTGGTAACTTTGGTTGAGGACACGATCCGTTCCGGGGTGCAGTTAGCACCCCGAAAAGTCCATAACCAAAGCGGCACTTCTGCGCATGTGCGAAGTGCTATAGAGTGCTTCTGTGCATGCACGAACTGCACAGAATGCTTCTGCGCATGTGCGCAGCGAAACCCGGAAGTAAACACTTCTGGGTTTGCCGTGTTCTTAGCCCGAAAAAACACAACATGAAGTGTTCGCAAGAAGAGGTATGACTGTATGGTTCAATAAGATTTTCTTTATATTGGGCAAGAGTTCTTTTTAAAGCATTCATATTTGCATTCACATTTATGATACAGTTGTACCTTGGTTTTCAAACAGCCTAGTTCTCGAACGTTTTGGCTCCCGAATGCCGCAACCCTGGAAGGGACTGTTCTGATTTGCAAACTATTTTTGGAAACCAAACGTCCTGCAGCCAATCAGAAGCCGCGCTTTGGTTTCTGAACGTTTTAATCAGACTTTTGGAACAGATTCCGTTCGACTTCCAAGGTTTGACTGTACAGTGGTGCCCTGCAAGACGAATGCCTCGCAAGACAAAAAACCCGCTAGACGAAAGGGTTTTCCGTTTTTCGATGCGCTTCGCAAGACAAATTTCCCTATAGGCTTGCTTCGCAAGACGAAAACGTCTTGCAAGTCTTGCGATTTTTTTTGCTCCCCCCCCTTTTTCTAAGCCGCTAAGCCGCTAATAGCCTTTTAGCCACTAAACCGCTAATGGCACTAATCCGCTAAGCCACTAATAGGGTTGCTTCGCAAGACGAAAAAACCACTAGACGAAGAGACTCGCGGAACGGATTATTTTCGTCTTGCGAGGCACCACTGTACTTCTTTATGGTAGCTAGACTGCAAGAGGCTCTTTTGTAGTCAGGAATGGAGATCCCATGCACTTCCAGATGATGCCGTATTTGCAACCCGTATCAGTTTCAGCTAGCATAACCAATGCTTAGGAATGATTGGAGTTGTAGCCTGAATAGCTCCATTGGTTAGAGCATGGTGCTGATAATCCCCAGGTTACAAGTTTGATCGCCATATGGGCGATCAGCTGCTTGTTCCTCCATTGCAGGGGGTTGGACTGGATGATTCTCAGGGTCCCTTCCAACTCTCCAATCTACGATTCTGTGAACATCTACAGCAGTGTTCCCCAAACTTGGGTCTCCAGCTGGGGCTACAGTTCCCACCCACCCCTGGGGGTGATGGGAGTTGTAGTCCAAAAACAGCTCAAGACCTTAGTTGGGAAACACTGAGCTAGAGAGTCAAAGTCCTATGATATGGTAACTTAGCAGGGACATTTGTATCCTATCCTGTGTCTTTCAAGTGTTAGTTAGAACTTGCTTGCCTATCTTGTACATTCATTTGCCAAACTAAAGCACAGCTATAATGCTTTTCCTTGAGAATTACGTCCAGAGAGGAAACTTGAACAGGAAGCATGCCATTTGTTTGCTTTTCTATAAAGTAAGTAAAGCGCTGCCCACTCCTGATGATGGATAACTGGCATGGCTACGGAGCCCTGAGATGCTGCCAGCGAGTGTTGTATAACCTTGATCTCTTCTGTGCATGCTTTGTTGACTGCCAACCAGTTCTTGCCCAAGCAGGTTAAAAAAAAAACTAGAGCAGAGGGTTGTGCAGCTAAATCCTACTTGGAGTAGACCTGGTGAAAATAATGAACCCAAGTCCACTAACTCCAGTGGGTCTACTCTGAATAGTACTAGCGGTGAATACCGCCCGTTGTCGCTAGCCAAAAGAAATCTAAGCAAAACCCTGGTGGAGTGGTTGGTGTAGTAGCTGATCCATTCTTGCAGCTGCCCATTCTGTTGAAAGCTACTTCAACTTGGAAAGAAGTTGGAAGCAGCTGCCATGTGAGGGTGCAACCACAGAAGTCAAACTGGAAAGCCAGCTTCCTTCCTCCCACCTACTTGTCTATGAGTTGGGAGCAATGCAGCTACCTGTGTTGTACAGCAGGCATAACTAGGGCAAAACAATTGTCACTTGGACTTCCAATTACACTTCACCAAGGACTGGCTCAATGATCGTGGTCTGGATTGTCACCCTCCCCGGTAACGTGAAATGATGAAATGTCAAGAAGCTTGTGTGGAGAGTTTTCTCAGCCTAATGTTCTCCCCCTCCCCCAGCAGTGCAGCAAGCCAATTTGGCGCCTGGGGCAGCGCACGTGCCCTGCGCCCAGGGGCGGGGCCAGCTACCTGCAGGGCAGGGCCAGTCGGGGTATGATGCTTTGCGAGGCCTCTGCGGAGTCTACCTGCCTTCTCCCACTCAGCCACCCTACAGCTGAGGGGGATGCGGTGGCCAGATTGTTTGGAGCAAAGCGGAGCCTGCGGATGCCCAAGCCACCTCATCATTCCCAGGAGAGATGAGTGGCTCAGGTGCGCTGCAGGCCCCACGGTGAGTGCCGCCCAGCATTTTGTCACCCCCCTCAGTAGTGACACCCAGGGCAGCCCGCCGTTACTGCACCCTCCTTCCTCCGCCCCTGCTCCCCATCCCACCCCAAAATAATTACATCCTGATTTTCTTTCATTCTACAGCAAGTCACCCTGGTTGCTTCCCTTCACTCAAACAAATGCTACATTTCTTAGGCATTGTTTGAAAACAGTGCACTCAATTCAGTTCTGGTTGTGCCAACACGAGTCAAGGTGACAAAGGGATGCTTTCAGAACGAACATCTGTATTCCAGTTCTTTCCTAAGGGCTTGTTTACATTTTTGCTCCTTCTGAGATGACAGCTACTTAACTCCCTTCAGTCTCCCATATGATCAAGGGGTTTATCAAGCTAAATGAGGGGAAGAGCACTTAAAAAAAAACCCAAAAAACTTATGCATAGTAGCTCAAGTGTGGTTCACCCACACCCAAGTTTGGGGGCTTGAGCATGACTTGAAAGCAATTTATCCAGATCCCACTGGTTTTTGCAGCAGCAAAAAAGAAGAAGAAGGCGTGGAGTATACCCAGTTTGATCATTTGATGAGCAGTGGCTGGGCAATAACTCCCCGCTCATGAGCTGATCTGTTTGGATAGCTCAGAAGAGGGTGACTGTGGTGCCCTGTGTACACATGCAAGAGTGTATTAAACAGTTGCCTATTTAAAATAAAGAGTGGGTGGCGCTGTGGGTTAAACCACAGAGCCTAGGGCTTGCCGATCGGAAGGTCGGCGGTTTGAATCCCCGCAACGGGGTGAGCTCCCATTGCTCGGTCCCTGCTGCTGCCAACCTAGCAGTTCAAAAGCACACCAAAGTACAAGTAGATAAATAGGTACCGCTCCGGCGGGAAGGTAAATGGCGTTTCCGTGCGTTGCTCTGGTTCGCCAGAAGTGGCTTAGTCATGGTGGCCACATGACCCGGAAGCTTTACACTGGCTCCCTCGGCCAGTAAAGCGAGATGAGTGCCGCAACCCCAGAGTCGGCCACGACTGGACCTAACGGTCAGGGGTCCCTTTACCTTTTACCTTTATTTAAAATAAAAATCTACCAATGGGGTGATGGGCAGCCTGCAGGCTGTCCTTCCACCTCTTTCAGTGTGCCCTGGTCAGACAAATAAATAGCTACCTTCAGTTCTTGTTCCCCAGGATAGACATTCACCGGGATTACTAAATTTGTTGGTTCAGCTTGTAGTCTTTCGATGGGGCCTCTATTTCTATGTTATCCTGCTTGTAGGCAAATGAAACAATTTGAGTTCTTTCCTTCTGGAAATAGATTCAACATTCTGCTTTTTAATTTTCTCTCTCCAGGTGTCAGACCTTGTGGTAATACTGAACCATGAGAGAGCTGTTGAAGCTTTTGCAAAAGGTGGCAATCTTACTCTGGGAGGAAATTTTACAGTAGCAATTGGGCCTTTGGGGAGGTGAGTGTCACTGAAATGCTAAAGGATACTGAGCTCTCAAAAGCTGTTACCGTACAGCTTTATTTATCTTCAGTAAGCTGAAAACGGTGTTATTGATCCTCCAATAAGAGTGGAGTGGAGGGAGAGTCTCCAGGGACTTGTTCTAGTTCATGGTGCCTCGAGGAGTCAGCTGTCTGAATGTTTGTTTCCTGATATCAAAACCAGTCTCTGGAGACCGCCTACTGGCAGAGTGGCAGGAAGATTTTGGCAGGGCTTTTCTCCAAGACAGTTAACACAAAACATCAGCACGTCAGGAACAGCACTAAGCGCTCCTGACAATAATGGGTGCTGTGCAAGGAAGCCTTTGGGCCAGATCCTGTAGATTGTTGCTTTCCACCCACTTATGTGACTCATGTCTCTGATTTCCACTTCCTTTCTCTCCCTTTAGTTCCAAAAAAAGAGAATTCAAAGGGATACATGGGCACGCTTTCTCTAGGGTGGAGTTTCCCAAACCTGGGTCTCCGGCTGTTTTGGGGACTACAATTCCCATCATCCCTGACCACTGGGCCTGCTAGTTTAGGGATGATGGGAGTTGTAGTCCCAAAACAGCTGGAGATCCTTCAGGTCTTTCTTCCCTGGCTCCTAAGCAAAGAGAGGGGACGCGCACTCTGTTTAGCAAGAGTTGTTTCATGGGGATTGCACTGTTTTGCAGAATCCCTAAAGATTCTTAATAGCACTATGTGGTTTATTCTTATATAGAGTAGTTGACTTACTATTACCACCAAGGAGTGGGGCACCACTGGCAGTTCTGCCAGCCTTATTCAAAAGAGGGAAAATGTGGAAATGCAAACACACACACACACACACACACACACACGAACTCAAGTAGTGGTGAAATGTGGAAACGTATCCCAAGCTGAGAACAGATCATGAGATGAGATAGCTCAGATAGAGGATGAGACTCTCAGTCTCAGTTCAAGCCCTATGTTGGGCAAAAAGATTCCTGCATTGCAGGGAGTTGGACTGGATTACCCACGTGGTCCCTTCCAACTCTCCCAAGTCTATGATTCTGTGGTTATAGGAGGAATTCTATGTTGCACTAAGGCAATTGTTCCATTGGAGCAATCATTTCAGCTTGGCAGACAGAACAGTTGCCTCTCTCTCCCTTCCAGCTCCGCCCTAATAATAATAATAATAATAATAATAATAATAATAATAATAATAATTTATTTATTTATTTATATCCTGCCCTCCCCAGCCAGAGCTGGGCTCAGAGCAGCTAACAACAATAAAAGAAACACAGCATTCTAAAATCAATTCAAAATCAAATGGCAACCACTGAGCCAGAGTTCTACGAGGATCACCAAAGGAGGGGGTCAGACTGTGCCTTGGCCAAAGGCCTGGTGGAACAGCTCTGTCTTGCAGGCCCTGCGGAAAGATGTCAAGTCCCGCAGGGCCCTAGTCTCTTGTGACAGAGCGTTCCACCAGATCGGGGCCACATCCGAAAAAGCCCTGGCTCTGGTTGAGGCCAGCCTAACCTCTCTGTGGCCCGGGACCTCCAAGATGCTTTTGTTTGAAGACTGTAAGGTCTTCCGTGGGACATACCAGGAGAGGCAGTCCCGTAGGTACAAGGATCCTAGGCCGTATAGGACTTTAAAGGTTAAAACCAGTACCTTAAACCTGATCCTGTACTCCACCGGGAGCCAGTGCAGCTGGTATAGCACCGGGTGAATGTGATCCCGTGGCGAGGACCCCTCGGGGATTCTCCTGCCCCACCCCCACTCCGAAGAGAAGGGGAAGCCCCATTGCACAAGCGCAAGTCCTCGCACAGGGCTTCCGCTGATGAGACTCCTGAGCTGGATCCCACCCTCTGCTTTTTCCTCCCACTTAGAAATCTCGAAGGTGACGTTGCCTTGAGAAGCTCTGCCGCTGTCTATACGTACTGCAAATCTCGAGGGCTGTTTGCCGGGGTGTCTTTAGAAGGAAGCTGCTTAATTGAAAGGAAGGAGACGAACGGCAAGTAAGTAGCTGGGCAGTTGAGATCATTCTTCTCAAAATTTAGCTCCTGTTGTCAGAACACTGTGACAGGGCAGGGTATACATTTATGAAATAATATAATTGGAGTTGTAGTGGCTAGAGTGTCTGATTGAGACAGGGCAGACCCATGTTCAAATTCCCACCCGTCCAGGGAGCTCGCCCTAACCTTGGGCAGGTCATGATCTCTCTCTAACCTACCACACAAGGTCTTTGTGAGGATAAAATAGAGGGAGGAGGAACTGTGGACTCTCCCGTAAGCTCTTTGGAATAACAGGCATGCTGTAAATGAAGAAAGAACATAGAACACCTTGTAGAACATAGGAAGGCCCCATCTTCCTCCAGGATTTCAGGCAAGGATGTTTCACACTCAGTCTGGCAAGCAAGAGAATCAAGCACACATTGCCTTCAGAGCATAGAGATAAAAACTGAGCATAGAGATAGCAGCCTATGGCTTTCTAGTTCAGGGCATCTCCTGCTCCTTACTACTATTCCTACAGCTGAAGAGGCAGACACACATTTCTGCATGCATATGTGGGCCAGGAAGAGAGACATAGAGAATGGGCCTTTTCTGTGGTGGCTCCCCGATTGTGGAATGCTCTCCCCAGAGAGGCTCGCCTGGCGCCATCACTACATGTCTTTAGTCGCCAGCCAAAAACATTCGTCTTTACCCAGGCCTATTATAATCATCTACGGCCTGTGAAAGTGTGTGTGGGGGGGTGGACTGTTATTATGATAACTGTTTTATTATTAGGCTGTCTGTCAGTATGTTTCTTACTGTGTTTCTATTAGGTTTTTATCACTGATTTTCTGTAATGTGTTTTAAATGTTGTGCAGTGCCCTCGGTTCTTCTGATAAAAGAGCGTTATATAAATTGAATTAATAATGATAATGATAATAATAATAATTAATAATAATAGATGGGTGTAGTAGATGTGCTTGTGTGTAGAAGGGTGGGTGGGGTGGTTCTGCGTCTGTGAAAAAGAGAATTAATGGGTGGAGGGGTGGGAAATGAATGCCCCACCCACTTTTGGCTTTGGCCTCACCTACGTAGGGGACGTGGGTGGCACTGTGGGTTAAACCACAGAGTCTAGGACTTGCGGCGGTTCGAATCCCCGCGACGGGGTGAGCTCCCATTGCTCAGTCCCTGCTCCTGCCAACCTAGCAGTTCGAAAGCACCTCAGAGTGCAAGTAGATAAATAGGTACCACTCCGGCGGGAAGGTAAACGGCATTTCTGTGGCCTGCTCTGGTTCACCAGAAGCGGCTTAGTCATGCTGGCCACATGACCCGGAAGCTGTACGCCGGCTCCCTCGGCCAATAAAGCGAGATGAGCACCGCAATCCCAGAGTCGGTCACAACCGGACCTAATGGTCAGGGGTCCCTTTACCTTTACTGCTAGTAGGTAGTCCTCAACTTCAAGACGGTTGCCTACCCCTGGTGAGGGTACTGCATGAAATCCCTCTTCTCCGCCTAGCAGGCTAAACATGAAACACATCTTTCCCCAGGTTCTACGGTCGGGACATCCGTGCTAGTGCCATTTTGTACGGTGACATCCCTCCTCCTCCTCTGGCGCAGGACCTCTATGACATCCTTGAGTCTTTCACTCTGCAGTATGAAACTCAGGAGGGGAGAAGCTGGACGGCAGTAACAAGGGAACCCAAGAAGGTGTGGGGCAGGCTCATGCGAAATCTGCTTGGCTCTACAGTGGTACCTCGGGATAAGAACTTACCGTATTTTTTGCACCATAACACTCACTTTTTTCCTCCTAGAAAGTAAGGGGAAATGTCTCTGCGTGTTATGGAGGGAATGCCTATGGGTGGCATGCCTACGGATTTTCCTCCTCTAAAAACTACATGCGTGTTATGGTCGGGTGTGTGTTGTAGAGCGAAAAATACAGTAATTCGTTCTGGAGGTCTGTTCTTAACCTGAAACTGTTCTTAACCTGAAGCACCACTTTAGCTAATGGGGCCTCCCGCTGCCGCCGCGCGATTTCTGTTCTCATCCTGAAGCAAAGTTCTTAATCCGAGGTACTATTTCTGGGTTAGTGGAGTCTGTAACATGAAGCGTTTGTAACCCAAGGTACCACTGTATTTCTGAAGAGCCAAGAACAAGGCGCCCTTGCCCTTGCAATATAGTGGGGAAGAACCCTTGCCCTTGCAATAGTGGGGGGCATGGGGGGAGGGCTAAAGGCAAAAAGTGTGGCGGGGGGGGCAATGGAGACAATTCTCGCTATGGCATCCCAGCCACATGCAAGCTGGTGGTTTCTTCACATGCGAGGGGCAATTGCACAGATCAGGACCACTTTTCCAGCCAGGTGTGGGCATTTGAAGAGCAACGCACAACAATTACGGCACTGCTTTGAGCCGAATGGTTCGGCATATGAGTGCTTCAGTCAACATGGAAGGTGTGTTTTTTAAAAAAGAAATAGTCTCACAACCTTTGAGTTTCTTGCACTTGTAACAGAAGGTAAAAAATATTGACATCTCTCTTCCCCCTCCCCTGCCAGGTTAACGAGCAACCGTCGAAGCGACAATCACGCAGGACTCCGGCGCAAACCACACCGGAAGGTATTGTATAACTATCAGCTTTATCTTTTTGCAGTAACCCCCCCCCCCCGAAACATTCTGATTTTATGTGCCCTGGGATCTGTTTTTCCTCCATAAATTGGTAAGTTTCTTGACTGCCAGCATGAGATGTGTGTGTGATTCTGTGTATGTGGATAAGTCTTGTATAGGTAGGATTTTGCCTTGTTCTTGGGTTGTCTCATTGTTGCATCACCTGCCACCTGTACCTAAAGAGCTCTTCTGTCCATGGTGCATTCCTTGTTTACTTCAAGGAGGGGAGGGTTGGGGAGGCATAGCTGTATATAAAGGGATATACATAGGGGAAAGGGCCACGCTGCTGAACACTGGCACTTCAACCCTGATCTTATGCAGGTCTTCTCAGAGGTACCATATTTTTCCATGTATGAGACAAGCTTTTTTATATTGTAGAAAAATGTTAAAAATTGGGGGTCATCTTATACATGGATAGTGCAGAGGTGAGACGTGTGATTGTTGACAGCCACGAGCAGGAGATTCAGTGGTGATTGGTCGGGTGATTGTTGGCATTGGCAAAGCGTGGTGCTAATTTGCTGCTGCAACGGCAATTGTGCGGATGATTTCTGACTGCATCAAGGCGTGGTAGTGATTGGCTGCTGCAATTTTGCGGTCAATTGGCGAGCGGGCAGACAACTCTGGGCAATCTCCCCCCATTTCCTTAATTTGGGGTCCCCAAAAATTGGGGTCGTCTTATACACGGGTGTGTGTTATACACGGAAAAATACGGTGTTGTTTTCACTATTATTATGATTTTTTGGTCATTATTTGTTCTCTCTTGGTCTGCTTAATTATGACTGTCATTTCTGGAAAAAGCAACTATAGCTTCATGATAATCAAACTGAGATTGTTAAAGAAGATATTACAGTGGTGCCTTGCAAGACGAAAAGAATTCGTTCCGCGAGTCTTTTCGTCTTGCGATGTTTTTCGTCTTGCGAAGCACAGTCCGTCGCAACTGCGCCTCTTCAAGCGGCTTTAAAAAAAAGCGCAAGACGTTTTCGTCTTGCGAAGCAAGCCCATAGGGAAATTCGTCTAGCGAAGCAACGCAAAAAGAGAAAACCCTTTCGTCTAGCGAGTTTTTCGTCTTGCGAGGCATTCGTTTTGCGGGGCACCACTGTAAATGGCCATATTAAACTAATAAAATACATTCTGAATTCCTCTGCAGCTGTAAGAACACCGACACCAACCAGACTTTACCCTGAACTTCCCAGCTATTCTGCCGCAGTGGGTGAGTGTTGATATTGTTGTAATATCATTCATCATCAATGTCAAAGTAGCATTTGAGAATTCACAAAATCTCTTGATGAGACTGAATCTTGATCCTTAACAATCCAAATTGGGCCACTACTCCTTGAAAGTATGTCTCCTCCTTGAAAGTATGCACGAGTTTCCATCTCTCCTTATTTTGGTTCCGATTTTGGTTCCGATGTTTAGGGAGAATTTACAGTGTACCTAACATGGCTTGAATAAAGCTTACAAGACTTAACTTTTGTAGGCCAGCTCCAAGAAACAGGCTAATGTAATGTTGTGTTCACTTCTTGTTGTTGAAAGGTCCTGCATCCAAAAAAAGATAAATTCATTGCACTGGGTTTTGTTAGCTCACCGATCAAGCTACACCAAGTTAAGCAATCGTGGTTCTTGCTAGTACTTGTTAGGAAGACACTTGAACATTATCCCATTAGTGTCAATGCTCCAAGGGAGATTATCTCCACTTTTGCAGATCTGAGTGAGGAATGGCTGTGTGTGCATGTGCATGGCTAGTTCCCGAATGTCTATACATTCTGAGGCAAAACAGGACTTCACCACATGGAACAGGCTCCTACCCTGCAATGGTAATGTGGTAAAGGTAAAGGGACCCCTGACCATTAGGTCCAGTCGTGACCAACTCTGGGGTTGCGGTGCTCATCTCGCTTTATTGGCCGAGGGAGCCGGCATACAGCTTCTGGGTCATGTGGCCAGCATGACTAAGCCGCTTCTGGCAAACCAGAGCAGCGCACAGAAATGCCATTTACCTTCCCACCGGAGTGGTACCTATTTATCTACTTGCACTTTGATGTGCTTTCAAACTGCTAGGTTGGCAGGAGGAGGGACCGAGCAACGGGAGCTCAACCCGTCGCAGGAATTCGAACTGCCGACCTTCTGATCGGCAAGCCGTAGGCTCTGGTTTAACCCACAGCGCCACCCACGTCCCCATGGTAATGTGGTAGTTTGTCCTAAAACAGAAGAACAAGAAGAGTCTGCTGAAGCAAGCCAATGGCTCATCCTATTCTCACACCAGATGCCCATGGGATGACCACAAGCAGGGCACTAGCACTCTGCCCACCTGCAATTCCCAGCGACTGGTATTCAGAGACATACCGCCTCTTAGCAGTGAAGGCACAACTTAACTATTGTGGCTAGTAGCCATTGATAGCCTTTTACTGATCCTCTTTTTAAGCCATCCAAAATGGCGCCCATCACTGCCTCCCATGGGACCGAGTTCCATAGTTTGACTGCACACTGCGCAAAAAAAGTACTTTTAAAACTGTCCTTTAATCTTTCAACTTTCAGCTTTGTTGCTGTTCATGAGTTCCAGTGCTATGAAAGATCAAGAGAAAACTTTTCTCCTTTTTGCTTTCTTCACGCCGTGCATAATTTTTTATAAATTTCTATCATGTCTCCTCTTACTTGACTTATTTTTTAAAAAAGCCAAATGCTGCAATCTTTCCTCGTACCGGAGTTGCTCCACCCCCTTTCTTTTTTAATTTTTTGTTGCCATTCCTGAAACTTTCTTAACAGTCTATAACCTTTTTGAATTGAGGCAAGCAGAACTGTATTCCGAAGGTGATTGCACCATGGATTTGTATACGACATCAGCTTTTCAGTTACTTTCCTAATAGTCCCTAGCATGGAATTTGCTATTTGGGCTGCAGTCATACGTGCATGTATACTAGGAATTAAGAACCACTGAACACCATGGGGCCTACTTATGAGTAAACATGGATAAGACTGCATTGCAATGCCTTGCTGCACATAGCATGGCATATCTCGGGAGAAAATTGAAACCATTGATTGTTTTCTCAAGAGACTTCAGAAAAGATTATTGTAGATGGTGAGATAGCACCACTTAGTAGTGAAATGAATATTTGACTATTTCTTTGGTAACAGAAATAATAATGAGCATGCATGTAAACCGTTTGCATGTGTAATGGCTGGTTGTTGTTAACTCAAGACTAAAGCAAGACTTGAAGTATTTTTTCTTTTTAAGCAGGGAAGGGAGATGTCTGCAATGGCAGCAAGAGCCTAGGCTGAGCTGCAGTGTGTAATGGTCTCTACAGAGAAACCTTTAGCAGATTATAAACTGTAAAAAGCAGCAAATGAGATCAGGGTTAACTAATGGATATTTGTATGAACAGATCTTTAAGCAAGAGAATAATGTGTTTCTGTAAATTCGTAAGCCATGGTGACGTATGAGACTTTGGAAACATTAGAGTGAATTCTCTCTCCCTTTTAAAAGGTTTAAGGCAGCATAGTCCTATTTTTGTGGTTCTCTTTCTCTAGTCACGCTTGTAGCTTACTTCCATCTAAAATAAACATCCATCTAGCAGCTTACCTCCCTCTGTTGTTATAAACTGTCTTAATGCTCATCATTAAACAGGAAATCCCAGGAAACAATTCCTATTTCTGAAATTGCTCTGCTATTATAATATTATTTCTGGCACTTTTGTGCCATCATTTTAAATCGAACTTCTTTTTTTGGCTTATACTGTCATGAAACAAGCAAAAATAGAGAGAGAGAGAGAATACTATGTGGAATTCTGATTGTAGGGGGGGGGGACCTCCATCTCCTGCTGCTGAGCCAGCTGATTACAAAGGCACATAAAGATTGAGGTCAGTGCATGCTAGGACTAGAAAATTGAGGTCTTTGTTTTATGTGTGTTTTGGGTCAATGCCATTTTGTTAAAAACTAACTTGAGTAATAGGCAGCCACTAAGAGCGTCTACCTTTTTAGTATCCTTAACATGGCAACTATGCCATTTTCACAGAGGAAACAAATGATATTTAGTGTACAATGGAGGTTTTTTGGCAGTAATTAAAGGCTGATTTTTTTAATAAAAAAAAGTTAAGCCTTCTCCATCCAATAGCACCCCAGGCTTGAGGCAAGGAACAAAGGCATATAATTCATTTTGCTTTTTGGAAAGAACTTGTAAGAAGAATCAATCTATACAAAATCCAGTTGTATTTACCGTATTTTTCGCCCCATAAGACGCACCGGCCCATAAGACGCACCTAGATTTTTGGGGGGGAAATAAAGGAAAAAAAATTTATTTCCCCCCCAGGTGCGCTGCGCTACACCAGGAGCTTGGGGCGTGCGGAGCTCAGCGCGCCCCAAGCTTCTGCGTGCAGGCAAGGTCTCCGCTAGCGTGGGAGAGCCGGGCGCCTCTCCCAGGGCTAGCGGACTCCTGCGCTAATCCAGAAGCTTGGGGCAAGCTGAGGTCAGCGCGCCCCAAGCTTCTGCGTGCCGGCAAGCAGTCCGCTAGCCCTGGGAGAGCCGCGCGGCTCTCCCAGGGCTAGCGGATCGCTGCGCTATACCAGGAGCTTGGGGCGTGCTGAGCTCAGCGCGCCCCAAGCTTCTAGGTGCGCGCAAGCAGTCCGCTGCCGCCCCAAGCCTGGCGCACCCGGCAGGAGGTCCCGCCGGGTGCGCGAGGCTTGGGGCGGCAGCGGACTGCTAGCTTCTAGGTGCGCGCAAGCAGTCCGCTGCCGCCCCAAGCCTGGCGCACCCGGCAGGAGGTCCCACCGGGTGAGCAAGGCTTGGGGCGGCAGCGGACTGCTTGCGCGCACCTAGAAGCTAGCAGTCCGCTGCCGCCCTAAGCCTGGCGCACCCGGCAGGAGGTCCCACCGGGTGCGCGAGGCTTGCGGCGGCAGCGGACTGCTTGCTTCTAGGTGCGCGCAAGCAGTCCGCTGCCGCCCCAAGCCTGGCGCACCCGGCAGGAGGTCCCACCGGGTGCGCGAGGCTTGCGGCGGCAGCGGACTGCTTGCTTCTAGGTGCACGCAAGCAGTCCGCTGCCGCCCCAATCCTAATTTTAGTTTCAAAACTTGATTCTATACCTTGGTATCTAACAGAGTGGTGGATAATTAACTGCCCATAAGCAAACTTTTGCAATCTGGGAGAGTTGGTCTAATAGCCCCTTGTTGCAGGCTATTATTGTGGAGCGAATATCCTGTGGGAGATGATCTGAGCATTATATTACCACCCCTACAACCTTCCCCCCAGCCCTCTGACGGAGGGGGAAGCGTGATTAGAGATTATGACAGATCGGTTATGGCAGACGCTGTAAGACTTTCCCAGTACAGACAGCAATAAAAAAATGATACTTTTGTATATGAATTGGATTAATAGCCATGGAGTTGCCAGGTCACCGTTGCTGGCCGTTTAAACCTCTCTCCGAACATCTGTTTCATAAGAGGGTAAAGGGAGAGAAATGTGGTCTTTGACAAAGCTTATGTTTTGGGTTTACTATAGGTCACTTCTCAACGTAAGCAGGCTATATCAGCATTTGTTGTAGTGTGGCGCAGGAAAATGTCTGTGGCATGCATAGGAGCCTCAGAACACCGTTTTCCCTAAATAATGTTGCATTGCTTGAAACAGAGGCAAAGTGTTCTTACCAAAGCTGGATGAGTAATAATGGATAGAGAAAGGGCACCTCTCACTTCTAGTTCTTGACTCTCACAATCATTTCTTAGTAAATAAATGCATGAAGATGTGTTAGACTGAGCCAACCCATTGTGCAGAGCAAGCCACAAAAATTTAGGCATGTCTCCTTAATAGAAACTGCGGAATGGGTAATTGGCAATGTTGGTGCTTTGAGCCTCTCCCTTAATAATAGATGCCTTTACCCCCAAACTAGTTAGTGCGAATTTTGCTTCTTTCGCAACCGTACCCCTTCTCTGCAATGCTTCTCCGTAAGTCATGTGCAATCTTGCCCTACTGCAGAGCTGCATTAAAAGAGTAATCTACAAGAGTGTAAGGGTAAAGGTACCCCTGACCGTTAGGTCCAGTCGCAGACGACTCTGGGGTTGCGGCGCTCATCTCGCTCTATAGGTCGAGGGAGCTGGCGTTTGTCCACAGACAGCTTCCAGGTCATGTGGCCAGCATGACTAAGCCACTTCTGGCAAAACCAAAGCAGCGCACAGAAACGCCGTTTACCTTCCCACTGGAGTGGTACCTATTTATCTACTTGCATTTTGAGGTGCTTTCAAACTGTTAGGTGGGCAGGAGCTGGGACTGAACAACGGGAGCTCACCCCGTCACGGGGATTCGAACCGCTGACCTTCCGATCAGCAAGCCCTAGACTCTGTGGTTTAGACCACAGCGCTACCCGCAACGGGCAAGCAAATGATGGTGTACGCGTCTTTCTCAGGAAACAGTGGGCCTTTAAAGCTCTGGGTAGCTCTCTGTTTTGTAAGTGCAGGGCTCTCTTAGAATTCAGCAGTAGTTGCAAAAACCTGGTAACTATCTCCACCTTTGATGGAAGTGAAGTAAAATATGAAAACTCTCCCCTATGTTGTTTCATGAAGGGGTGTCCATGAATACCTGTGGGATAGTACAGCTGTGTCCCACCCCTTTCTCACACACTTGCACATACATGGATGCAAGGAAGCCTGTGTGCCTGCACACAAACGCACCACACAGTTTCCCCAGCTCCGCCCCCTGTATGTCTAATGGACATGGTTGAGAACCTGCACAATCATGGTTCCTGGTTGCATGGGAAATTCTCTCTCTGCCTTGGCTCCCACTGCATGAGGAACGTGAACTCAGATGATGGTCGTCGTCGTCGTCCCCCCCCCCCCTTCTCAACAGCTTTAATGCTCACATTGGTGTGGTTGCCTCTGGTTGGCCACTGTGAAAAGAGAGTGCTGGACCTTGGCATCATTCAGCAGGGCTTTTTTGTATGGATCCAAGCCCAGAAATCGGATTTTCCCACAACGTGCCCAAGGCAGCAAACAGAGCAACAGTCATTTCGGATTGCCACATAACACAACAAGCTGATCTGCTGGGCTTCCCGCTCCTACAAAACTAAGCTACAAGTGGCTTAATGTTGAACGGATAGCCATTCTTGAGCAAGCACCTTGGCCAGTTTCCCAAGATAAAAATTTGCTAGATGTGTTGAAGGCCTTCCCACCCCCTCCCAGCTCCCAGGAACTTTCTCAGTAGCAAACATCTTCCTCCATTCTACATGGATATAGCATAACAAAAACACAAGACAAGATTATCATCAAATGTTTGGTCTACGAGTTTGCTATTAACAGATGAACAGGGCTCAATAGCGTTTTCGTCATTTGAGTGTAGCACTGTAGCACCATCTTGTGTAGATGGAGCATTTTTTAAATCTTTTTGAAATACAGTTGCAATGTAACAACTTACGTAACAACTACATGGCCTTGTTTCCCACAAACCTTCCTTAAAATACTCTAAAGGCAAACAAATCGTTGTTGGGTATTTTCAAAAGGGAGATGCTGCTTTTGTAAATTTCTTAAATATAAACAGATGCCACACACAACCAGCTATAGGTTTACCAACTCTAGTTTGGAACTGAAGGTGCACAATTCTTTGGCTAATTTGCCCTGTAAGTTTGCAGTATTTTATTTAGTTTTTGCCTTCACTCTGGCTTCCTCAACTGTAAGGTAAGATGTGTGTAAGCTCTCGTATGAGCGAAATGGGTTGAATATCTTCTCTCCTGCAAGCTGTGAAGAAAACCTCACAGCTTACTTGCACACCAATTAAAAAATATTTTGGTTATGCTTGAGCTGGTAGATAGCTCAGATCTAAGTTCCTGCAGGACTTTAGATTTCAACTTTCTAGTGCTTCAGTGTGGGTTTTTGGGGTTGTTTTTTTTTACTGTTTAGCACCTTTTGCCTGCAACACAAGTAGGAACTGCCCAAACCATTCAACGCCAACATTTTCCTCTTTTAGATGTTGAGTCTGCCAATAGGAGGTGCCTTGAATATTTTGTTCACAGGAAGTATTTTGGTAGACAAATGTTGCTAGATCTTGAGAATGCAAGAAGAGTCTTATAGTGTTGGTTCAGACCAAAGGTCCCCCTTGCCCAGAAATAGCCAGCCAAATACAAGAAGGGATTGAAGAAAATGGGCCGCCATCCTCTTTTAGTAGTTGTTCAGATAGCAAGTTATGGATTGGTTGCCTATCGCATTCCATGGCCTCTGAACACTTTATCTCTCTCCATCTCTGTAAACTGTATCTGTGTCTTATGCAATATGTATCGGAATTTTACGAAACTCAACAGATCTTGGATGTGTACCTCTAACAACATAGTAAGATCTGTGTAGACCTTCCCCCATATCTTACTCTGTGCCACATTCCCCTTTTCTCCCTCCCCTCAGTTGCTCCAATCTTCAACATATTATACATGCTGAGTAGACCGTCCTTTGTACAATGAAGTTGGACCAGAAGGCTTGGAGTAGAATCATGCATGAAAACGCTTGACTTCCTGTTTAACTCGTAACAGGATTTGGTCTTGGTTTGGGGTGATTTATGTTGTACTTTGTGGCAGCTCACTTGTTGTCAAGGCAAGCTGGACTTCAGCACTCTGTGAAATTTATCGTTCAAGATGAAACCCAGGTCCTGAACTGTCGTCTTCTACTTCTTCTGTTTCTTAGGAAACTCAAAGGCCACCAGTCCTACATTTGTTACAGCGCTATATCCGTTTGAAGGACAGCAGCCAGGCGACTTGACTTTCAACGCGGGCGATAGGATCAAGATCACGACGAAAACTGATTCACAGTTTGATTGGTGGGAAGGAAGTTTGCAAGGCAGGACTGGCATTTTCCCTGCTAATTATGTGACCATGAATTAAAGCACATTCAGGCGGCCTTGCCCTTTTTGTCTTAACTACTAGCTCTTAAATATGCAACAAAAAATTAATACTTACAAATATTTGGCTTGATCCAGTTGCGTGTTGGCCAAAGCAGAGAAATGCCATAGGGAGCCCTGTTTACCTGTCCTTGCCCTTCCCCTCCCAGGTGTACATGCAGATATTGCAGAGAATGAGAGAATTGTGCGTGCCATCTCTGTTGCCCATTGATGCACCTTGGAAGGGCTAGGCCAGGGGTCTGCAACCTTTAAGACAAAAAGAGCCACTTGGACCCGTTTCCGAAGGGAAAAAAAACTGGGAGCCGCAAAACCATTGCGACATTTAAAACAAATATATCTCCAGAGCTGCAATCTGACAGCGGGCGGGAAGGTGACGTCGGGACTAACGCACGCACCGCCCCCATGCGACGTCACAGCCAGTACAGCGCCCGCCACAGTGGGGAGTGTCGGGGCGCACAATGCGCCTCCTCCCCTCGCTAGTATCCACCCCAGAGCCGCGGCAAAGGTGTAAAAGAGCCACATGCGGCTCCGGAGCCGCGGGTTGCAGACCCCTGGGCTAGGCTGTGGATAAGGGAGGTGCACATGGGCTTCTCATTCCTTTCAGTGCTTCACTGTCCTGCCTTACCCTCTGGTTCTGTTGAGCCTTATTCAGCTCCTCCTTGTGAGCGGGCGTGTGCCTTCTTTCTGCGGGATCAAGCCCTGTATTTTTTACAGATTTTGTTTTTAATTTAATATTTTCAGAAAAATTGTGTTTTAATATTTTTTTGTAACTTATTTGTAAATGGGTGAAATCATGGAGCCTAATCGCAACGAGCTGCATCAGGGATGCTAGATTGAATGTTGTGTGCTTTGTATTTAACACTTGTCATTAATAATGTCGAATAAAATCTTTAAATAAAAATCTTGCCAATTGGAATTCTTCGGCATTCTCTTAAAACCAACAAGCATTTACAGTGTGCACAACGTTTACAAAGCCATTCCATGTTTTGAATTTGTCTTCTGGCTGTTTCACCATCACCACCCTTGTCTGTGACTTGCTCCAGGAGAGTCATGGTGAATAAAGAGAGAGAGAGAGAGAGAGAGAGAGGGCAGGGTTTTTTGTCATGTGTGATGACTTAGCCCTGAAGTTAGCAGTTCCTTGGCAAACTAAGTATTTAGGCTGCTCACTTTCATGAGCATAGGTGGCTCCTTGGATTCCAGAGGTTTGACGTTCCACTGGAAGCCCCAGTACACAATTGAAGATCCATAAGTCAAAGTGGTGAAGTCCTGCTGTGCCTCCTGGTTTTCTCCTCTTTCATACCATCCAAAGAGGACCTTAACCAGTAACTAGAAAAATATGTGAGGAGTTTGGATTTGATATCCCACTTTATCATTACCCGAAAGAGTCTCAAAGCGGCTAACATTCTCCTTTCCCTTCCTCCCCCACAACAAACACTCTGTGAGACTGAGAGACTTCTGGGAAGTGTAACTGAGAGACTTCAGAGAAGTGTGACTAGCCCAAGGTCACCCAGCAGCTGCATGTGGAAGAGCGGAGACACGAACCCGGTTCACCAGATTACGAGTCTACCGCTCTTAACCACTACACCACACTGGAGAAGTCTAGCTTTCATTACATACCAAAGACAAGCATCATTAAACTTGTGGTCTTTTTTCCTATCCGTAGAACTGGTTACCCCTGGTTATTTGACCCATTCTAACTCCTATAAATGCCTTGTTTACTCCCCATCTTCTATATAGTGTGACCCCCCTTTTTTTGCCTCCTCTGGTAGTACTCAGGCATATTTTGAGTATAAACCAAGTGTTTATCATATTTTATTTTTCCTTAGAAATTCTCAGAGGGAGGACATTAAGGAATTGTATATTCCTTTTAATAATGCAATTCAGAATCAGCCTGTCGATTGTAGTTTACTTTACCATTCGTTGTTTCAGTTTTTCCTTTCACAGGTGAATGGCAGCCAAAGTTTTAAGCTTTCCTTGGGAAAGGATTTGCTCGGATGTTATGGGTGTCTGTGGGGCAGGTTGTTCAGCTCTGTATATTGCTGCTCAGCAGAATATCACCCTGCAGTTTCCACATTAGCTGCAACACTAGACAAATAATGTTTTTATCTTTTTGTAAACTGCTTTGAGATTTTTTACATTCAAGCAATGTATAAATTTATTAAATGAATAAATAATATATATTTACACATTTTACCATTGGGTAAATGGGGAGGGTTTTTAATTTTATTTTAAATTCATTTCTCCATGCATATGACTGAATCCCACTTGCTGACTGACAGGAGCACTGAACTTGTTAAGAGTAAATCCCAATAAACTAGACCCAAGTGGTTTTCTTTGGCTACCTGACTGCCAGAAGAATGAGTCCCTTGTATATACCTCTCACTTATAACAGGACACCCAAAATGTTATCCCCAAATGGTTATGGTATGCAAGTCTCCCAGGAAGTTGAAATTCAGCACACAAAGAACCCGAGATGTGTTGATTGCTATAAAATTCGGAATTTGGGTATTTCCAGAAGCCCATAGATATTATACATTCCTGTAGAACAAAAACTTGATTAACTAGTAAGTTTGTACATTATTATTACTTATTGTAAAGCATTTTTTATCTCGTTCTTCAACTAAAAGAGGCTGCAGGAAAATCTTCCAAATGTCCCAGCTCTCAAGCTTAACAATGTAAAAGACATGACACAAAAGAAAAGGGAGTTGGGAGGGAAGAGGAGAAGCAAATTCAGCCACTGTTTCATGTACAAGAATTATTGTAAATGATCGGCAGGGACTGAAATATTTCAAGGAGAAGAACAGCAGCCCAAAGTTGATGGTCTTTCAACTGAACTGTTAAAAAAGTCATGGAGCCCCATCTCCATCTCCTTTGGGGATTGTGAACCTTTTTTTTGTTTTTGTATACTTGCAGGGTATATGTATATATTTAATCACTAGTGATAGCTACTCCAGGAGGACCATGTGTTCCGTAGGCAAGGAAAGGCTCATCAAAGTCCTAAATATGTGTTCTGCTTGTCTGCATGTGTGGGTCCGAGTGCTTGCTCCTCTACGTAAACAGGGTAAAAATTGGGTAGCTTTTGTTTCATATTCTTCAAACACAATGAAATGAGAGAGTAAATCATGAAAAGTTTGTGTTGTGAAGTCTCTGATTTGGAAATGGCTTCAACTGCAGCCTAGCCTTGGGGCAAATATTTTGGCAAATGTTAGGGTTTCTAGAGAAGGTAAGTTATTGACTTACAGTGGTACCTCGGGTTACATACGCTTCAGGTTACATATGCTTCAGGTTACAGACTCCACTAACCCAGAAATAGTGCTTCAGGTTAAGAACTTTGCTTCAGGATGAGAACAGAAATCGTGCTCCGGTGGCGCGGCAGCAGCGGGAGGCCCCATTAGCTAAAGTGGTACCTCAGGTTAAGAACAGTTTCAGGTTAAGTACGGACCTCCGGAACGAATTAAGTACTTAGCCCGAGGTACCACTGTATTAAAAATACAATAATAGAAAGCAGTGTTTTAAAGTGGGGCGGTACAAGAACATACATCATTTTTCCTTGGCCAGTTATGCTTGTGTCATCATTGCTATGGCAAGTGGTGCAGTTTTGAAAGTTTGGTCAGCAAGTCCATCCAGAATTAGAACTTTTTCTTGTAATGCTTGTTTCAGAATGGTCTCCCTTTAAAATACTAAATGCATGTGCTTCATTGGTGGTGGTTGGGTTTTTTTTTTTTAAAAAAAAAACCTGAATGAAATATAGTCCCATTATACACACACACACACAATTCTCGTGTTACATGTAGACTGATTTCTTTAGCACATCCTTTGTGCATTGGTTCACCTAATCTATTTCCCTCATACTTGATTTCTAAAACAAACTCCCACGTTGCGTTACAAAATGCAAGCCATCATTTTTTAACTCTTAATTGGTTGCTTGTCATCCATCAGGCTCTGACAAACAGACCTAGAAAAGCTTGACAAAAGTTCTGCGGGTCACTTACTTAAGTGTTGCGGGTCATTTACTTTGTATATGTGTGTTTAATTAACTTCAAATCTGGGCCATCAAATATCCATGTATTACATACAACAAGAAGAGTTTGCCTTGGGCTATAAACAGGATGCCATGGATCCACTAACCTTAAGGGACCTTTCTGAAGGCTTTTTTGTTGGCTTCATTAGGCCTTGGACTAACGTCCAAAAAAGTGTCTCCGTGTGTCCAAAGCAATGGATGGTGTTACCATTTGCTTTAGTAGTAACAGGATCTTTCTCATCAGATATCCGCATGTAACTGACCCCCTTGTCAAGTTTAGCTTGGTTTTTAAATTTCTCATGCTCGGAACACCTAATCCTTGCCAGCATATGTTAGCTCCATAACCCAAGTTTCATTTCCTAGCATTTTGTATCCCTGAAGTAACCGTTTGCATTCTGTTCATCTGGTGACTTTTAGCTTTCAAGTTAGAAGTCACCATTTTGTCTGTGCCAGTAGCCTGTCTGAGCTATTGCCCTTCTGTACGGCGTTAAGATAAGGCCTAAGGTTTTTAGTTTTGAATGACAGATATGTCATACTCTTTCCCAGTGCTTTTTTTTCTTCTGGAAAAAGGAGGGGGAACTCACCACGAAGTTGGTTAGTTAATTTATTGCTGGCCCAGTCACAGTGCCATCCCACTTCCCTGGACAGTGGCTAAATGTAAGATGTGCTTAATAAACTCAAGCAGACAATGATATGAATTAGAAAGGGCCACAACTTTATTGATTATATATATATATATATGGTGGCTCAGGCACTGGGTGTATATAATAATAATAATAATAATAATAATAATAATAATAATAATAATAAAATTTATTATTTATACCCCGCCCATCTGGCTGGGTTTCCCCAGCCACTCTGGGCGGCTTCCAACAAAACACTAAAATACAATAATCTATTAAACATTAAAAGCTTCCCTAAACAGGGCTGCCTTTAGATGTCTTCTAAAAGTTTGGTAGTTATTTTTCTCTTTGACATCTGGTGGGAGGGCGTTCCACAGGGTGGGTGCCACTACCGAGAAGGCCCTCTGCCTGGTTCCCTGTAACTATATCTGTTCCAGCACACGCACACACACACACCCAGACAAAAACCCAAATTATTTGATTTTAAAAAATGCAAGAGAACTCAGTTCCCCTGAGTTCCTGCTAAAATAACAACCCTGCCCTTCCCCCCAAAAAAAACATGTATTCCCCCTTCCTTCCTCTGTCCCATACTCTAGCCAAAGTGAAGCACTGTTAATCCCACTGATTTCCATTTTTATTTTATTTATTACATTTGCATTTATATCCTACTTCTCCAAGGACCACAAGGTTGCATACATGCTTCTTTCCACAAATTTATCCTCACCTGCATAAAATCCTGAGAGGGGAGGCCAGGTTCAGAGATAATGACTGGCCCAAGGTTACCAAAGGAGCTTCATGACAACATAATTGTCCCCAGTCCTAGCCCTACCACACAGGCTCTCTCAAAGAGGTCTGGGCACCTGCTAACATGTGCTTCGTTTAGCTAGATTGTGCCTCTCAGGGTTTTAGTTCTTATACATTTCATCACATCGGATTTTTGCTATAAGATGTGGACATCTGGAAAGTTTATTCTCAAGTGTGTGCCTTCTTTTGTCGACCAAGGATTCTTTTCAGCAAGTGTTGTTATATAAATGACTGGTTGTTGCTTTCCAAAAGGCATTGTCCTTGATCTGCAGAAGCAGCGGCAGCAGTGAAGATAATATTTAAGTGAGCGGTGTGGTGTTTGAAGGGATAAACCATCCTTTGTTTTATCTGCAGGATTTTAAAATAGCACCAGTCCTCTGTAACAGAGTAAGAGAGGCATTCATAGCATCATGGAATTGTAGAGTTGAAAGGGGATCATCTGCAATGCAGGAATATACGGGGATCAAACCTGCAACCTTGTTATCAGCCTCACGCTCTAACCAACTGAGCAATCCAGGCTAGAGAATCACAGGCTATTTGCTCACTTTTGGCCCTCTGTGGCACTGCTGCAGAATTCTGTTGCCTTGGAACACTTTTGCATTAAGAAAAATAAATGCTAAGGGGTTAATAATCAGTTTTGAGGTTCATCTGGTCTCATTCAAACTGCATGGTAAACCAAATTATGGAGTGCCAGGACCGCGCTGACTCCCAAATAGTTGCAAACAAATTTGTTCTTCCACTTTCCTTTTAGGCCAGCATGGCAGCTGAGTCGAGGTATGGATTACTGTGGTGTGTGAACCAGGCTGCTATCTATGAAACACCATAGGTATGCTTTGTTGTAACATGGATGGCTAAACAGGAAGTAGCCATTTCCATGCATGTGCTGGAATGACAGCATGCCTTGAGAGGAATATCTCTTTCACACCAATCCTTCCCTCCGCCCAACTGATGGCACATTCTGCTTGAGTACACCTTCTCCTTAACTGTGAAGTCCTTAATTTTTAGGTGAATCTGTGTTTATTAATGCTAGAGCTTCACCAGTCATGGAGATAGTGCAGCAAAGTGTCGTTCTAGTGCGTCAGTCTCTACCTGGAGGTTTCTGAGGATAAGCGCACTGGGTTGGATCCGTACTAACAGCCCGCTCATATTTTGTTGTTGTTTAGTCGTTTAGTCGTGTCCAACTCTTCATGACCCCATGGACCAGAGCACTCCAGGCACTTCTGTCTTCCACTGCCTTCTGCAGTTTGGTCAAACTCATGCTGGTAGCTTCGAGAACACTATCCAACCATCTCGTCCTCTGTCGTCCCCTTCTCCTTGTGCCTTCCATCTTTCCCAGCATCAGGGTCTTTTCCAGGGAGTCTTCTCTTCTCGTGAGGTGGCCAAAGTATTGGAGCCTCAGCTTCAGGATCTGTCTTTCCAGTGAGCACTCAGGGCTGATTTCCTTAAGAATGGAGAGGTTTGATCTTCTTGCAGTCCATGTGGGACTCTCAAGAGTCTCCTCCAGCACCATAATTCAAAAGCATCAATTCTTTGGCGATCAGCCTTCTTTATGGTCCAGCTTTCACTTCCATACATCACTACTGGGAAAACCATAGCTTTTACTATATGGACCTTTGTTGGCAAGGTGATGTCTCTACTTTTTACTTTTCTACTCATATTTACTTAGAAGCTAATCCCACCTTGTTCCGTGGGTACATTCCACAAAATGGCGCCCAAGTGGATACTTCCATAGCAGCAGATATGATTGCTCAGATTAAAGTGTGACTGACGCAGTCTGGGTTCCGGGCCAGTCCGAGCCATTTTGCTGCTAGAAGCAAAGAACAATTCTGCCTCCATTCCATGTACAAAAGCCACTCACATTGGCAAGTGAGTCTGATTTAAATACTGGCAATGGGACAGTGTCCTCCACAGCAGCTGAGGTCAGCAGTCTAGCTTGGGGAACTCAGGGTGAGCTATGTAGCTTTGCCCTCCTACATCTTGCCACTCTTCCCCGTCAACCATAAAGAGCTATATGAGCTATAGAGCACAACCAGCCATGTAGACAACATGCTGGGGAAGACCTGCAGGTTTTATTTATTTGAAACAATTCTGACTTCTAGGATAAAATGGTTTATAAAGCAAAAATGGAGAGCACAGTAATTCAATATAAAGCAGCTTCAAAAGGAACATATAAGCTACCGTAAAATGAATCTGGAGTTCATCTTTGTACATTGCAGTCCATGCTGGTCCTAGGCTTAGTTCGGTAGAGACTCATGTAAGCACAAAATCTCCCTTTCCCTCTCTGTAAGATAAAGGTAAAGGGACCCCTGAGCATTAGGTCCAGTCATAGCTGACTCTGGGGTTGCGGTGCTCATCTTGCTTTATTGGCCGAGGGAGCCGGTGTACTTGTGGCCAGCATGACTAAGCCACTTCTGGCAAACCAGAGCAGCGCACAGAAACGGCGTTTACTTCCTGCCAGAGCGGTACCTATTTATCTACTTGCACTTTGACGTGCTTTTGAACTGCTAGGTAGGCAGGAGCAGGGACCGAGCAACGGGAGCTCACCCCGTCGTGGGGATTCGAACTGACAACCTTCTGATCAGCAAGTCCTAGGCTCTGTGGTTTAACCCACAGCGCCACCCGTGTCCATTCCCTCTCTGTAGTCCAAAAGGGGCCAAACAGCACACCTGATCCCTGAAATAAGGACCAGCTAGTGCCCCTTGAATTAATACAAGCACAACCTTTCTTCCATCTTAAAAGCGACCCACAGTCATCCACATGCTGTTCCACAAGCATTTCCATCCCTATTATGTAAAGAAAACCCAATTCCATTAATGGGCTCCCTGCCTTTTAAGTGAGCAAAATGTTTAATGTGAGCCTCAAGAGTGTGATATTAATAGCCTTTGCTTGACAACGTGACATATACACATTATTGATTACACTCCCGGCGCATTGCGCTAACTGAAACACAGCATTCAAGTAGCATGTGCGGGCAAGCCAGATGCGAAACTGTAACACTATCTAAACAGAGTTGACTCTGAAAGTAAATAATCCAGCGGGTGGTCCTCAAAATTGTCAGCAGTCATTATTTCCTGCAACATAAACAGGGTTGTCAAACAGGATTCTTGTCACAATGCTGAAAATCTCATTCTTCACCCGAGACCTCTAGGCTGTTTCTTCTCAGGAAGAAGAGATCCGATCATTAAGAGAGGATGAAAGTCGCTTTCCACTCTTCTGCAGCATTCTTTCAACAGAAACCTGATTGCTGGGGGAGAAGAACGCCGGCAAGGGCAAGCAGGAATGGAGGGGGGGGGGAGTGCATGGGCAGCAAAAGCCTAGCAAGATACAAGCTGGTGATTTAATTTTTTAAAAAAACAATTCTAGTGGTTTATTTTCATCGCCATTATCGAGAGGCAACGTCTTGGATCTAAGGGCTGTGCACAAGACTCTGCACGTGTAAGGAAGGCTCAGATTTGTGGGTGGGTGGAGTCTTTCTGCATCATTTCATGTCCCCCACTGCACCTCAAATGCCACTTCTGGAAGCTGGACAGCAGCCACCTGCCTTTGACCCAGAAAAGGGGTAGATTGGTTGCTAGCTCTTGTAGCCCTCAAGGTCTAAAGAAAGGGCTCTTTCTAGAGTAGTCTCACAACTGATTCCCTCAGGATATGTGGGATCACCTCCCTCTTATCTTGGAGGCATTGATAGCCTCCCAGATGCCCCCTGTCCCCTGCTAGGAATTTATAAGCTCAGAGGGCTAAGCGTCTTGTCCTCATTCACAGGCAGGAGGAACTGAAAACTCAAGTCAATGAAACAGGAGCAGACAATGCCCTGGATGCATCTATAGATTATAGAGGCAAGTCAAGGTGGATGTGAAATGCTAAGCAAGTCCTTCAATGCTGACAATGATACACTGCACCTGAGGGCAGCAGGCTAGCTTAGGGGATGCAGGGCACAGAGGAAGATGCCTCATTTTGTCTAATGGTGGGACTGTCCCTGGCCATGGTGGTGGTATAAGGCAAGCTGGTATAATTAAGAGAAATGTCATTGTTGGGTTTTGCAGTCTAATCCTAAGAACGTTAGGAAGAGGGAAGAGGAAGCAGTCTAGGACCAGATCAGACCATTGGTCCATCTAGCACAGTACAGTGGCACCTCAGGTTACATACGCTTCAGGTTACAGACTCTGCTAACCCAGAAATAGTGCTTCAGGTTAAGAACTTTGCTTCAGGATGAGAACAGAAATCGCGCTCCAGCGGTGCAGCGGCAGCAGGAGGCCCCTTTAGCTAAAGTGGTGCTTCAGGTTATGAACAGTTTCAGGTTAAGTACGGAGCTCCAGAACGAATTAAGTACTTAACCCGAGGTACCACTGTATTGTCTACATGGACCAGCACCAGTTCTCCATGGCTTCGGACCAGTCTTGAACTTGGGATCTTCTGCAGCTAAAGCATGCACTTAACCTCCCACCCTTGGTAAGCATGCATAGGATTAAAGTTTTGATCTGCATTTGCATAGTTGAAAAGAAACTAAGGCAATGACCCTGGTAGAGGCCTGAGAGAAGTGGTAGTTCCCAAGGCATGAACTTACCCGTAGTACAGTTAGCCTCAAATTCAGGGCTTTTGTCGGCTGGAATTTGCTGGAACTCAGTTCTGGCCCCTCTCAGGTGGGCACCATTACCATTCTAGAAGAACAAGGGAGGTGTTCATGGTGACTTACGGCGCCCATTTTTCTAGAAAAATAGCACTGCTCATATTAATGCATCTTTCATCACCATCATTGTTTATTTGTGTGCTGCCTTTCTGAAATATACTCAGAGTCGAGTGTGAATTTCATTCTCTTTATTCAGCTCATAGTAGCAATGAATGGAACTTTCCCCAAAATGTCTAGCTATATATACATTATTTACACAATGGGCCCCATGTGACTGGCTAATTCCGGGCTGCTCCTGTAGGCCAATCAGGCTGTGGATTCACTTCCTCCAGAAGCCTGATTGGCTGCTCCTGCAGGCCAATCAGGTTGCTGATTCACTTCATCCAGGAGCCTGATTGGTTGCTCCTGCAGGCCAATCAGATCGCTGATTCATTTCCACCTGGAACTGGATTAGGTGGCCCCTGTGGACCAATCAAGACTGCTGCATTCTGGATCCTATTGTTCTAGGATTCAGCTCAGTACATAACACTTTCCATAGTTGAAACAGACTCAATGCAGCATACAACATGGAAAGATTTGCATGATTACAAAAGTAGTTATAAACAAGGAATAAAAATGTCTCAGTAAGTATACAGTGGTGCCTTGGTTCTCAAACGCCTTGGTACTCAAACGCCTTGGTTCCCAAACACCGAAAACCTGGAAGTAAGTGTTACGGTTTTTGAAGATTTTTCAGAAGCTGAACGTCCAATGCAGCTGTCGCCTATTGTTTCCAGGGTGCCTGCACCAATCAGAAGCTGCGCCTTTGTTTTTGAACATGTCGGAAGTCAAAGGGACTTAAGTTTGGCGCTTTTGTTTTTGCTATTTATTTTGTTTTTTTGTTTTTGAGGCTTTTTTTGGTTAATTTGTTTTTGTGACTTTGTAGAACCCAGTTCAGCTACTGATTGCTTGATTGATTGATTGTGTGACTACGGAAATGGATAAAAGCCGCCCATCCAAACAATAACTATCATCAGTGCAGGTAAGAAAAAATAATAATTTTCATTTTTATCATCTACAATACTGTCTTATTTATTTTATAGTACAGTACGTTGATTATTGGAACACTTTGGTTTTGGAATGGACTTCCGGAACAGATTAAATTTGAAAACCAAGGTACCACTGTACAATGAAATTGAACAGTCCCCACAAAAGGTCTAACAATAAAGATGCAAACAGTTAATACCAATAACAACGGAAATTAAGCATCTCCAAAACTAAATCTTGACCCAACAAAAACGCCTCACCAATACTCCACCCCAAGAGTCCATAGGTATCCTAAGTAGCAGGTCTTGCAGGACTCACAGCAGAGATGGCCTCTGACCTCTTCAGCAGCCTCAGCTTTTGTAGCTGGAGTCATTCAGGGCCCCAAAGCCCTCTCAGACCAGGTAGAAAGTAGCCTGCAAGGCAAGAAGCAAGTCTTCCAGGACTCACAGCAAAGGTGGTCTCTTTTGAGCATCAGAGCTCCTTTGTGGCACCTCTTCCATGTTGGAATATTTCTTGTTGTAGATACTAAACATCTGATTCATTCAGTGGCCTCCTTCTTTTTGCAAATGTTTGGAGTTGCATGGCATTTTCAGTGATTTGTTGACTTGTACAACTCTCTGGACAACTGTCTATGAGAGTTGAAAGCCTTTTTTTTTTGCCTCTTGTGACTCCCCCCCATACACAGTTTCTGTGTACCTTTACATCCAAACACGATGCCCAATTTAGGAGATTCGAAAGGGCAAGGAGTGTGCTGTGCAAAATGGGAGTCCCTGAAATGTTTCTACCTCATGACCGCAGGCCTCAATTTCACAGAAGTTCACAGTCCCGGGACTACATTCCCACAAAAAACAGAATTGCCATTTCTTGAAAGCCCCAGCTGTCCAAAACACCCATCAGTCTCAAAGCAACCCCGTGGCCCTGCCTTATTTTCATAATTAAATGCATGTTATTAAAAAGAAACAAGAACGTGGGAACGGAAAATGTTTCTTCAAGCAAAAGCGGTGGGAATCTTAAGTTGGGAAAAGAGCAAGGGGAAACTTTGGTGGAACAATGCTAAATCCTACAAAGGCCCAATTGTTTACATCTTGCATTTTATTTATAGGGACACCAGTTGCGTGGGCACTTAGGTACCCTGTGCAAAAAGATAAAATAAAAATAAACAGATTTCCAAAATAAGAGACCTGCACGTCTATGGAGGTCAAGGCCCTAGGCCGGAAAATTCCCTAGGCTTTCTTGCTTAAGCCGAGCCAATAATGAATAGTTAACGAATGAATTTGATTTGTCTCTACAACTACCTTTCATTAAGTCTATTTTGAAGATGGTGTAATGGATCAGCCATACTACCCCTCACATGTTCTCCTATTCTAAAAAGTACCTTGCACTTCCCTAGTTTGAAGGATTATGAATTCTATCCTCACAAGAACAGCACTGGATTGGTCGTAACAGCAAAGCAATGTATGTATAGCGTGGACCTACCCTGTTAATATTTGAATTAACCTATGTTTTGTCTCTTCTCTTTCTTATAAACTGCTTTATTGTCATTTCAATTGGTGTATTGTTTATGTGTTACATAGCAATAAGATTACTTGCTTGGGAGCTGGACCTGCTCTTTATTTTTATTTTTATTATTAATTTCATTTATAAGCCACTTACTATCCAAAGGGTCTCAGTGGTTTGCAATGAACCAATATGTAATTGTGTAATCATACACACACAGCACAATAAACCATGTCAATTAAATTCACATAACAAAATACATAACAATACCCACATACATAAACATAATATAAAAAATAAATTAAATCAGAGCACTACATGGTAGTCTAATATAAAATTTCTCTATACATTGATTAAACCCCACCACCCAGGAATCTAGGGAAGTTAGGGCACCCACAAACCCACAACAAATCGGGTCCTCCCTTAAAGAGGGCACATATTGCAGTGAGACCTGGACAACCGACACCCTGTGTTGTGGGTGGGTACATTTGGCCAGCCACAACACCCGATTGGTAGGTCCCTCGAAGCTAGATACAATCTGGCCAATGGGACGCAGTCCAAATGGTTCAAGGGACCTATTTATGCCCATGCACGTGACCCAGAGCTTCCTCTTTCGGCACTTGCATTTGGAACACCCACCCACCTCTCCCTACTTTTAGGGCTTTGCGCTTGACCTAGCTATGCCATCGTGCGTCATCTGTCATTGGGACAGGGGCACGGCAGGACCTTTCCCCACTTGGCTGATTGGCTATTGCCATTTGGGTTTCGCCTGCCACGTAGCAAATCGTCACAACTTGTAAGGTTGCGGATAGGCTCTGGTTCAGGTGATAGGGATGGGAGAATGCTCTCGCCATCCCTTTGTGAAGGGTATCCTGTTAAAGGAATCCAGGGACTTGATGGTTTGGTCAACCTCTGTGAGGGGGTTGTGCCCATACCTGAGTCCAGGGGGACATTTGGGTGGTGGAGTTAGCCTGTTCCCAGCTTTCCGCTTAACCAGATGTTCACCCTTGGCTGACCTATGCTGGTGCCCTGGGTCAGCGCTGCCTGCATGGCAGGCAGCTAGTTGAATCAGAACCTATGTAGCCAGTCACTTTTTGTAATCAATAAAGTTGTGGCCTAAATGCTGCCAAAAACCAAACCAAAATTTGAGTCAAGTGTGAATTTATTTAGGTGGGAGGTTTCTGGGTCTGAACACGCAATATATTAATTTCTTCAGAGTGCTTTCTCTTTTTTTGTTCTGCAGCAATCTCAAACTTTTGGATACCGCTTGCACCCCACCACCTTGTGTAGATGTTGAAATGTTCAGAAACGCCTTTTGCAAGAACGGTTTTCTTTGGAAAAGCAGCGCTGGTATCCTCGGTCTCTGTGGCAATTCATTAATTTATCCTATTGCATATTTGGGAAGCTGCAGTCAGCCAGCACCAACCCAAAGTCTGACAACTGCAGCTCAGGAGTGCCAAGAACTCTTTGTACAGCCAGCTGCTCCAGTTAAACTTCTGTAGCCATCTCTTCTGCTAGCTAAAGGAAAGGGAAAGATGCCTTTTTACAGTGTGACAGAACAACAAGAACCAGTACCAGCACTGTTCTGGACTCCATGCAGAATCTTGCATGATTTGTAGAGCTGTGCAGGCTCTTGTTGCAGGTAAAGATGGCTTTGCTAGCCTGACATCTGTAAGTGATCAATAGACGTTGCAAGTAGTCATTGCAACTATAAGGTAGTAAATGGTAAAAGGTGGACCACAGTCCACTGGAAACATATTTTAGTGAGGAACTGCACCAGATTGCCATGCTCTTCTAAAGTGTAGCATGCACATCATTAGATTTAGTTAGAAAATGGATTTCTTTGACTAATTCTATGGAAAACATAAGCCCAAGAAAAATATTCACAAACACAGGATCAGCCAGGGTAAAAGACTGCTTGTTTTTAGATTCCTGGGAAGCACTTGGTACTATATTACTTACAACCTTATGAGCATTTGGATAGTCCAATTTGCAATGTTGCCATTTCACATAGTCCTAAAATAGCTCCAAGAACAGGAATTTATTTTCAAGCTGTCTTTTTGTTTCCTATTTATTCTTACTATTCTTCTCCGTCCCACCCTCCTCACATCCCAGGCTTCCAGGAAACTTGATTCTGTTGAATATTATGCTGAATTCAGAAGGAAGTTCCATATTCCTCACATGGATTAGGTAACCTATTGCCCCTGTTAAAAAAAAAAAGGAAAGTCTTATCTATTTTTTGCATGTTACAATATTGCAGGATGTGCTCAAGAAAAGGGCAAGACCTTCATAGAATCATAGAATCATAGAATCATAGAGTTGGAAGAGACCACAAGGGCCATCGAGTCCAACCCCCTGCCAAGAATTCAGAATTAAATGAATTCCAGTCTGGCTGGAGTTGCAACAATATGTAACCTTTTAGCAGTGCTGTGAGAGCCTGTAGCAGGACCCTTCTGTACAGCGATCCGTCAGTGGTGGGATTGCATGAGGGCATGGAACATTTTCCCTTGATAAAAGTGTACCACTTTGGCTCCATATCCTTTCTCACTAATAAAACAATTACGCCTGGTTTTGTTTATATCTACCGCAGCTCTATAGGAGAGCTCTGAGCTGCCCTAATAAAACTCCAAGAAAGTGTATTTGAAAGGGAGTTCTTGCAACTGCAACACATCTTGTTATGTACTGAGCTGAATCCTAGAACTATAGGATCTAGAATGCAGCAGTCTGATTGGTCCACAGGAGCCACCCAATCCAGCTCCAGGTGGAAGTGAATCCGCGACCTGAATGGCCTTCAGGAGCCACCCAATCCAGCTCCAGGTGGATGTGAATCAGCCACCTGATTGGCCTGCAGGAACAGCCAATCAGGCTCCTGGATGAAGTGAATCCACAATCTGATTGGCCTACAGGAGCAGCCCGGAATTGGCAATCACGTGGGGCCCATTGTGTAAATAATGTATATATAGCTAGACGTTTTGGGGTAAGTTTCATTCATTGCTACTACGAGCTGAATAAAGAGCATGAAATTCACACTCGACTCTGAGTATATTTCACATCTGAAGGGAACAAGCGACGGAAGTTGCCTTATGCTTTTTGTGACTTAGCAGCCATTCATACTGTTACACCTGACAAGCAGGTCTTAGGTGTTTTGCCACCGCCACCCCTTGTGTATCGAATACAGGGTTGAGTCCCACAGCTGAACTCGAAACATCTATCATGATGTTAAATCATGTGCAACCTTTTCCTCTCTAGGCTGAAACTCCCCCTCTTTGCTTCAGTAACCAACTGTGTGATGGATGTGGCATGATAGATGAAAAGGCCTTTTCTTCCATTTTCAGCAGCTTCCATTGCAGTTGATGTAGATCTTAACTATAGAAGTGCAGGATGGTGTCTTATGCCGAGTCAAATCACTGGTCTATCAAGCTTCCTATTGTTAACACCGACCCCTAGCTATGCAGGGTTTGAGGCAGGTATCTTTCCCAGGTCTTGTACAGCTCTAGCTATTTTGGTACATCATCGTACATTTATTACTTATACCCCACCCATCTGACTGGGTTTCCCCAGCCACTCTGGGCGGCTTCCAACAGAAGATTTAAAAATGCATTAAAACATCAGTCATTAAAAACTTCCTTAAACAGGGCTGCCTTCAGATGTCTTCTAAACATCAGATAGTTGTTTATTTTCTTGACATCTGATGGGAGGGCGTTCCACAGGGCAGGCGCTGCTACCGAAAAGGCCCTCTGCCTGGTTCCCTGTAACTTTGCTTCTTGCAGTGAGGGAACCACCAGACGGACATTGTGGCAATTACAGCTTCAGGGTGACAGCAGTGCTCATCGGCTTGTAAAGTGGAATAGAGACCTTTCCTTCCGGGGGGTGGGGGGGTATGTACACAGTACTATTTTTCCAGAAAAATAGGTGTTGGAACTCACCATGAATGCCTCCCTTATTCGCTTATAATGGCAATGGCGCCCACCTGAGAGGTGCCAGAACTGAGTTCCAGTAAGTTCCAGCTGAAAAAAGCCATGTGTGTGTGTGTGCATGTGCTCAGCCTTAAAACTATATACTTCTCTTCCTCAAGTCAACTTTATAATTTACAACAAAGCAATAGAAGCTAGTGCTGTTGAAGTTAAAACATCTTTCCCTGCTTACATAGCCAACCTGTGTTTTCTGAATCTTGTAGATCAGCCTTGTGGCTATGATCCAGGCAGAAACTTGGCCTCCGGCTTCTTAACCCAGGAGAAGCTTTTTATTAAACTCGATAAAAATAGGCTCGAACGTTTGTAAGTTAACGCTGGAGGAATGCTATAAACAAATAAATAACAGGAGGCCGATGGAGTTTGTTTACACTACCCTAATTCAAATGGCCCAGTTTGTAGACACTTTTAGTCCATATTGGGTCTGCTTCTGTACCCATCTGGAAAAATATATCTATGTTTTCCAGGAGGTGTTCTGAAAGGAGCTATGACTGTAGATCAAAGACTCTTGTGGTGTTTAGAGATCCTGTAAGAGGACCAAGTTTTATTAAAACAGTATACTGGCAGAAATATGACCAGGGAAAACAGCAAGGCCAAGTCTCTCACAACAGAAGACCTCACACACCACTGCCATATAAATGGAAAAGATTTCTGAAATAGTGCAGTGTGAAGATCATTAGAGTAAGACTAAATGTAATCGTATAATGTTACACATTTGCTCTACCTGGTTCAAGGATGGGAAAACTGTAGACTGTTGTTGGACTATAATACTCATCTTCCACTGGTGGGGTTGGCTGGGGCTGATGGGAGCTGGAGTCTGATGGCAAGTGGAGGTTCACAGGTTGCCTATCCTGGATCTAGATGTTATTGGGAGATACATGGGTCAGATAATGTCTAGCTTGGTCCATAGAGTCAGCTGTCTCTTCCCCACCCCTAATTACAGGCAACCTGGAAGGAAAACACAGAGCAAGGTAATTATGAAATCAATAGCTACATCAGGCAAACAGCTTCACTGATAGCTGAGTGATGGAGACCATTGCTCTGTGACAGAATACAAGCATTTTCTCTTTCAGAAGATGTCAAATCTGTGACTTATGAGTGGGAAGGTCGGAATGGAAAACCATTGGAAAAGAGTTGTAAACAGAACAGCAGGAAGCTAAACAAAAGATGGAGATGTTTTATGTTTCAAGTTTTGCTTTAGAAGCAGGGCAAATTGTGCATCTTTCTCTCTCTTTTACTGGTAATGGGTTCAATATGAACTACAGTGGAACCTCGGTTTTCGAACGTAATCTGTTCTGGAAGACCGTTCGACTTCCGAAATGTTCGAAAACCGAGGATCAATGGGCAGTTGGCAAAACTGATTGAAAAAATGGAGAAACGCGCCAATGTGCATTTGAAAACAGAAGCAATTACTTCCAGGTTTCCGGCGTTCGGGTTCCGAATCGTTTGGGTTCTGAGACGCTCTGTATATCTGATTATTAGACATATTCTTCTAACAAAAATATGGTATTGGGGAAAAGGGGGGAGGCTGTATGTTTTCTGTGTCTCTTCTAATTCCTGGACCCATTAAGGGTTAATATCTAATGGAGGATCCCATTGTGGAATTAGCAAAGCACGAATGATAATGTCCCCCAGGTATGGATCCTCTGTATAAGAAAGGAAGTTGCTCTGTGCAACTGAGGTCCAATGGTTGGACTCCCTATCTTACTTCACTGGTAGTGAGGACAAAAGCCAGAGAGATGTGTGAGGGAGGGCTGGGCTAGAAACAGGCAGAAGTCCGAGACCAGTACCTTCAGGGGTGTTAATACTGGGCTGGAGCTTGAAGCAATGGTGGCAGTCGGAGCACGTCTGGCTGTTCAGTCGCGAAGGCAGGTTTGCAGCATGGTTGAAAAACAACACTGTGAAGCCTCTTTTTTTTAATGAAGGGAGTCCAGCTTAAATCTAGAAGCCTGACTCCACTTGCACAAGTTTGCACGCACATCCTTGTATAAGGCATTGCACACCCACACGCAGAACAGCATTTGTGGCACATGAGCAGCACATGTTGTATTTGTGGTCTTCTGAAGAACAACTGGACTAGAATCGTTTTCAGATGTTTTTAATAGTTACCCTGTGTGTGTTTGCCACCCTGGACTCCTTTGCGAGGAACGGCAGGATATAAATTTAACCCATTGATTAATTCATCAATCAGAGTTCTGCCACTGTGGATCCTTTCCCCCATTCCGCAGGAAATGAGGAGTTCTCTTCCCAATTTATTATTCCTAACTTTATGCCTCGCTTGCTTTTCAACCACCTAGAAAGGCTAACTTGCCATTTGTAGAGACAAAACACACCTGACATTCCATAGATAATAGTTTTGACCTCAACTTCAAACCTTTGGATGCAGTGAGGAAAATACGCAATATGGTCCCTAGATGTCACTAAACACCATGTCTGGCTTCAACATGGATTTCTTGCAGTTTGCCTTCAAACAGCACTCATTTTTTCCCTACTGGTCTGAAAATCTGAGCTCATTTCCTTCTAATAGATACTGCTTACTAGATATAAGAGCACATTCTAAAATTACCAATGCCGTACTGATTTATCAATAGGCCACACAGCAGCCTGGTAGTTCAGGCAGAGTGTGGTACCCGAAGCCATGTAACATGCTCTTTAGAAACAAGCTAGCGACCAATGAAATCCTTAGTAATAATAGGGTCTAGGGGAGCATTGCCCAGGGTGGGGAAGGTACTCGTTTCATTTGCACAGAAGGCTGGCATGAATCCTAAAACCATTCAAGAAACCTAATCTTTGAAGTGGACACTTTAAAGCCATCTGGATAACACTTTAAAACAAAACACACAGGCACTACAAAGCGGTATATTTCCCAGTGCCTTATGCATGTATAGTTCCCTACTACAGTCATGTTTAAAGTTACAGTATGAGACTTATGTATGTCTGCTCAGAAGGAAGCCCCATTGCTTCAATAGGGCTTATTTTCTGGTAAGTCTGGACAGTATATGATAAAAAGGTAAAGGACCCCTGGATGGTTAAGTCCAGTCAAAGGTGACTCATCTCCGCTTTCAGGCTGAGGGAGCCGGCGTTTGTCCACAGAGAGCTTTCTGGGTCACGTGGGCAGCATTACTAAACTGCTTCTGGCACAACGGGACACTGTGACGAGTGTCAGAGTGCATGGAAATGCCATTTAGCTTCCCGCCAGAGTGGTACCTATTTATCTACTTGCACTGGCATGCTTTCAAACTGCTAGGTTGGCAGAGGCTGGGACAGAGCAACGGGAGCTCACCCCGTTGTGTGGATTCGAACTGCCGACCTTCTGATCAGCATGCCCAAGAAGCTCAGTGGTTTAGACCACAGTGCCACCCGCTCCCTTACAGTATATGAACTCAACAATGTTGCTGCTGTTGTTAATTTGCTTGATTCCACACCTGCCTTAATCACAAGGCTTCCATGTCCACCACTGGGAGTTACAGCCACCAGTTGGAGACAAAGGGTGTAAAAGATAATGTGAGTACCGTAATCTTGTCTGTTAAGCAAATTTTTCCAGAGCTACTTTTGAATATATTTTAGCCCTCTGATGCAGAGCCTAATTGTTAAGTTGTGGGTGAACATATCAGACGACGCAGCGATTTCTCCAAAGCAGCTCTTTACTTTTAAGCTGGAACAGAACTGAACTGAAGGGTTCAGTCAGCCTGCTTATATAGAGCTCCAGTACAACGTAACTGTAACAATTTTCTAAAACTATCCAATCACTGAACGTCACTTTCGATCCCTTATTTGCATAACTATCTACAGTATCCCCCTGCTGGCCCAGGGTGAGAACTTCAGTACATAACACTAATATTTTATCGTTTTATTTTTAAAGGCATCTCAGAATCATCCTCGTATTTTATTATATCTTTTATCACAGACTAAGCTTTCCCCCTGAAAGTGAAGTTTAATTCTATGGCAACGGACGCTCCAAGTACTTTGAAATGCTGTTGTATAAATCCACATGGCCAGCTGCGCCATGAAAGCAATCTTCTTGGCAGGAAAAATGTTCTGGAGATGCCACATACTACTTTGACCTGATGGCTATTTGCCTTGTTTTTCAAAACATAATCAAAAATCTCCGGAATGTTAGCGGCGCTTCCCTGCGGAGAGATGACCGTGGTCGGATTTCAAATAAGCAACAAATCTCAAATGTTTAGTTTCCCTAGAAAGCACAGTATGTTACCCCTGCTCCCTCTCGCAAAACAACAACAACAACCTTTGGCAAGGATTTGTAAGTAGTTTGCTGTAGATTTTGAAATTAAGAGTTTCAAAATAAAAAGTGCAAGTGATTAGATGCAGGGCAAGGTCACCTTGAAACCTTTGCTGTGGGGAATTGTGTCTACTTGAAAGTACACTCATTTCACTCCAGATTTGGGCCAGAACTACACATTGAACAGGAGAGATATAGGGCTGTTGACAGCAGCCTACATATGTTAAATGCAGTCTGCCACTATTATAGAGGAGGGGGCAAAGACTGAAAGTGCAGCGGTAGCAAGGCTGAGTTGGAAGAGAGAGCTATGGGGACCCTCCCTTCCTACAATTGCTGTCCCCTTCCACAAGTGGCACACCAAAACTGCATTTCCACAGTAGCAACAACAAGAGTATATCTTAGAAAAGGGTGGGATGATGATGATAGATATAGATATAGATATAGATATAGATATAGATATAGATATAGATATAGATATAGATATAGATATAGATATAGATATAGATATAGATATAGATATACAGATGTGCTTAAAAACAGTTAAGTGTCACTAACAGTGCAATCTTACTAATTTATATTATTTGTATGCCAGCCCTTTAACATAAAAGTTTTCTCCAACCAATGCAAGTAGATAAATAGGTACCACTCCGGCGGGAAGGTAAACGGTGTTTCCGTGCACTGCTCTGGTTTCGGTTTTCTGTTGCGCCTGATGCGGCTTAGTCATGCTGGCCACATGACTCAGAAAAAACTGTCTGCGAAGCAGACAAATGCCAGCTCCCTCGGCCTGTAAAGCGAGATGAGCGCCACAACCCCAGAGTCACCTGCGACTGTCAGGGGTCCATTACCTTTTTTAAAGGCGCTACTGAGAGACTTATCCTGTAGAAAGCAGAGCATGCAAATAGCAGGGCTTTCTCTGACAGGAATTTAAGGCACCTTACAGCTATAACAGAAACACCTAAAAGCACAGGGGTGGTGGAAAAGCCATTATTAAAAAAAAAAAAGTAAAGCTAAACCCTTTAAATAATTCAAACAAATACCTGTTTGCGACCCAGCCTCTTAAACACATTTGTGTTTCCTCTTTTTTCAATAGGAGAATTTAAAAAAGCACAGCTTTATTATATTGTTTTCAGCATGATGTGAAATTATTGCTGCCTTACTGTGGGCTCCAGCTACATAGCTGTTAATCTGAAGATGTACCAATTGTAGTGGAATGTTGCCCAAAACATAAAGAAGCAGAGGATTCAGCAGCACTGGGAGATCATGAAATATAAACAAGCTGTTCGGATATACATTTCAGAGGGTGAGGAACATAAAACATTCCATGTACTCAGTTAAGCTTCCTTATGATTGTAGTGGATACATCATAGTAGTAAATAGGCAGCAGGTTGAAATTAAGTTATTGAACATTTAGTATGCATGCACACGAAAGCTCATGCCAATAACAAACTTAGTTGGTCTCTAAGGTACTACTGGAAGGAATTTTTTTGTTTTGTTTGAACATTTAGAGTTCATAAGGGCCAGAGTAAAGAACATTTCCATTATTATTTTTCCAAATAGCATTGATAATAATGTGTATTCTCTGAAATGCAGCCTGTGCTAAGGAAGCTTAGGGAAATTCAAAGATTTCTGGCCACCTCAAGAGAGGCAGATGAAATAACTCTTTTGAGTTCAATGTGGAGAAAGAAATTTCTTGAATATTTGTCAGTGTTCATGCACTCTTGAATTATTTCCCTGTAGTGGGGAAGCTACAGTGGTACCTCGGTTTAAGAACTTAATTCATTCTGGAGGCCCGTTCTTAACCTGAAACTGTTCTTAACCCGAAGCACCACTTTAGCTAATGGGGCCTCCTGCTGCCGCCACGCTGCCAGAGCACGATTTCTGTTCTCATCCTGAAGCAAAGTTCTTAACCCGAGGTACTATTTCTGGGTTAGCGGAGTCTGTAACCTGAAGCATCTGTAACCCGAGGTACCACTGTAATGGGAGGGTAACAAATATGGATTGCATGAACTCTTATAGTCACTAAGAGACTTATACTTTGATTCTATAAGGATAAATACTAACTATGTACAGTCATACTTTGGAAGTCGAACGGAATCCGTTCCAGAAGTCCATTCGACTTCCAAAACATTTGAAAACTGCCAGTTGGAAGCCATGGAAGTCCCATAAGACATTTGGGTTCCAAAGAACGTTCGCAAACCGGAACACTCACTTCCAGGTTTGCTGTGTTCAGGAGCCAAAATGTCTGAGTACCAAGGTTTTCTGGATCCAAGGTACAACTCTATTATGCAATGGGCTGAAGGCCTTAATGCTCTTGCTATGCACTTTTCATAAACGACTTTGTTTGGATACATAATTGGACATTTGGGTGGCATATATTGATCTGTATACATAAATTATGGTGGATGTATTGCTGTTCATTTTATTGTAAATGTTAACTGATGGGTTGTTGTTTTTTTAATACCATTCCCCCCTTCTCTCTGTGTGTGTTTTCTCTTTTGCTTTTCTTTCTTTAATAATTCTGCAAAGGAATTTCAGTTTAAAAGGACCTGCTGCACCCAGTAAGACCAGCAGCGTTGTCAGGGCAGGATTTGGGGGGAGGGGGACAGAATCCAGGCCCCCCACTCAGGAAAATGGGCAACAGGGCCTCCAAATGCAACAAGGCTTACCACATTTTGAAGAAAGTGAAGAAATGCACTTTGCCGTTTCCAGAAGGGGGGATTCTATAAGCTTATTAAATTCAGAGTCTGCAATTACCTAACTGCATCGCTGACTAATGCCCGTGTAAAACCGCCAATTCTAATGTTATTCATTTGCAGACTTAGTTGCTCTTTGGCCCTTCTCCTCACAGCAAATGCTGCACTGGGTCCCCTATGACCCAGCTTCTCTCTTTCAACATCTTCTGATGACTCAGCAGTTCTTGCCAGTATCCTGCCATCCTCTATGAGTCCTAATGCTCCTCCTCTGCTCAAAGCAAGGCTTCCAGAGAATCAGTCTGATTTGCTTGGCAGTTTCTTCAAAACTCATCCAGCCCAGTGGCGTAGCGTGGGGGGTGCAGGGGGGGCCGGCCGCACCGGGCGCAACATCTGGGGGTTAGGGTTAGGGGGCGCAAATCCACGGGTTAGGGGGCGCAAATTACTTGCCTTGCCCCGGGTGCTGACAACCCACGCTACGCCACTGATTCAGCCTGCGTACACACTCCTATTTACTCCACATCCAGTGCATTCCCACCACTGCTTTGAAAAGTGGTGCACACACAACATTTGACACAATCCATGTCTATCCTGTATCTAGCCTGTCGCTGTTTCTGATGAAATGCGTAATGCATATTGGCGTGTTTTTCTTCCAAATTAACTTCACATTGGGGAAAAGAGCAAGCCTCACTGCATCTTAAAGCAGTGGTGTGTACACAGCCCCTTGACACACAAATCAGAGACAGCACAAATTCAGCAGAGTGGGGAAACGGGGCTACTAAGACAAAACACAGTGGCTTCAAAGTGCCTTTCTGTTTAGGCATGAGGGATAATCCTGATCAGCAACTTTCCTCTTTTCTCTCTGAAAGAACAGCAGGCATTTTAGGATGCTCTCTACCACACTCCCCTTTTGTCAACACACAACTCTGTTTCTTTAAAAATGAGGCTTAATATGTGAAACATTCACTATACAAGCAACTATGGCATGCTGTTTCTGTATGAACTGATTTAAGTCTCTCCATTTGCATAAGAGCAGGGCTTTTTTCCAGCCGGAACTCACCAGAACTCAGTTCTGGCACCTCTCAGGTGGGTGCCATTGTCATTATAAGAGAACAAGGTTCACACTGAGTTCCAACACCTCTTTTTCTAGAAAAATAGAGTTCTGGTTGAGATACAGAGAACTTGGTGAAGCTGCAAGACACCAGAGAAGCGATAGTTCTAGGCAGCTCCTTTTGTGCTCATGGTTTTAAATATCTTCACAATGCTGAAAAGATGTAGACGGGCCCAGAATGAAGGCTTCTTCTTCTTTTGAACTGGCATCATTTTTACTGTGTTAAATTGTCAGCCCATACTTCATATGTGGGAACCTGCATTGGCAATGAATCTCCTTTAAAGCCAGCTTCAGCCACTTTCTGCAATGTGATATTTATGGGCGGATAACAAGCAAATGTTTTAAATCTGAGATGGAGACCATTAAGCTGTGTTCTCTGTCATTTGTTAATTAGCTTTAATTTGTGTTAGAGGCAGCAGTTCCTCAAGCGCTGCTATTACGTGGAGCTCAGCAGATTTAATTCATGGCGGTAGTGATGAAGAGGAACTAAGTGCATTTAATTTCCTTCTGGGATCTATGTTCGCTTCACACACCAATGTAATAACCACCTAAATCGAGGTGAAAACACATCTGAGTGAACATCAAAGAGTTTCCCAGAACAAAAGCTAAATCACCATAGCCCTGCTATGTCCCTGGTCAATATCATTGCAGAAGCCATAGCAATGATTCAGCAGCACTATCACCTGTGAGAAAAAGCTTTGTCTAGGTTTTCCCTTTCCTCTTCATTGGTAGGATATAAATGGGAGAAAAATTAATGAATTGGGTCCAGAGTAAAATGTGCAGTAGGGAGCTGGTGGTAGCTGACTTGCCTGCCTCCTGATTTCCCTGTCAAGCTCCACAGCCCTGATAAGTGAGTTGACCTGGTCTGCAAACAGCCCACGTGGGTGGCGCTGTGGTCTAAACCACTAAGCATCTTGGACTTGCTGATAAGAAGGTCGGTGGTTCAAATCCCCACGATGGGGTGAGCTCCCATTGCTCTGTCCCAGTTCCTGCCAACCTAGCAGTTCGAAAGCACGCCAAAAAGTGCAAGTAGATAAATAGGTACCACTGCAGTGGGAAGGCAAACAGTGTTGCCATGAGCTCTGGCTTCCATCACAGTGTTCCATTGCGCCAGGAGCAGTTTAGTAATGCTGCCCACATGACCTAGAAAACTGTCTGTGGACAAATGCCGGCTCCCTTGGCCTGAAAGCGGAGATGAGCGCCGCACCCCAAAGTCACCTTTGACTGGACTTAACCGTCCAGGAGTCCTTTATCTTTTTATCTTACATGTAACTGATAGATTTGATGGCTGTGATTTGTACAGAGACTATTCCTGCACATGGTTTTAAATCTAAAATGAGAGCAATATCATGATTGAGTCCTGCTTGCAGGTGGCTCCTTGCAATCTGATCCTATGACTATTGATTCAGAAGTAAATTTGACTGAGATCAGTGAAATTTGCTGCAAAATATGTATGCATGTGATTGCAGCCATAATTTCCCTCTTTCTCTCCTCTGCTCATGCAAGAAGACTATAGAAATATGGCTAAAAATGTTCTTACCCCAAATAAAAGTTGTGTGTGTGTGTAGGGCAAACTATAAATGCCGAAGAATTACTGAACAGTTAAGATGCTACCTGGAAATACTCTGGAAGCGCTCATTTCTCTGGGCAAGAGCTAATACCAGATTCATGTCCATTAGTTAGCCATCATCTTCTCAGGCCCACAAGATGAATGAGTGGATGCAACAAGTCCTAGAAAGGCCTAGGTGGATTGTGTGTCCACTCTGCTCTTTCTGCCATCTATTGCATATAAGTGAGTCATTTTATTGATGGATGGAGGTGTGATCTTTATCTTAAACATAAACCTTACCTTGGACCTAAGGGATAAAATACATTAGTGTTTAAAACTTAAAGAACAAACAGGAAATGTGCTTGAACAAGAAACATCTTGCAGCTGCACACTGCTGATTTAGAAATGGCAATAACTCATCTTAGCTTCTGGAAAGAAAATATAAATAAATGGACTCCTTTGTCAGGTTAAAATAGACAGACATAGCACAGAATGATAGCAGCGACCACTGTAATAGTGGCAGAGAATTCAAATTGTTATAGTTGGAAGACAAGCATTCAACATGTTTGAAGCACAACAATGAGCTAGGTTTAATGATGCTGGCAAGAATTACCTCCCACATGCTGGTAGCCTGGACAGTGTAAGCGGGGGTCTTACAGAGAACCTGTTTCTGATACCAGACATCTACTTCTGTTGTTTTGTATGCATAAGAAGAAGGGAAGTAGCTGGGTGCAGCCTTTCTGAGAGAAAGCTCTCAGGCCAAACATGTAAAACTAGCAAACACTGAAACTATGCAAGAGATCATCTAACATAATTATAAGAGAATCAAGTTTCTTCCCAATTTGTCTTCTAAGTCATGCCGATTTTCATGACTCAATGTGCATTAGCAAAACAAACGTTCTCTTTCAAAGCTATTGTTGCCATTGATCAATATGTGATTGAGCACAAAGTGAAATGCAGCTGTGGAACAAAGCCCTGCAGTGGAATTGCTGAGGATTAACGTGTTTTGTGTTCCTAGCCTAAACATCTGGACTGCTGTACCTGCCTGTCACACTGCCAGGGGCAACACTACAGTGTTGCTGAAATGCCATGATTTTTCATGTTGAATTGCCGTGGGTTAAAACCACTCTTATGCTTATGCAGCAAGGCCTTAGGAAATAGCAGCTATTTATTAACTTAAAATCAGCACAATCCCATGCACGTCTACTGAAAAGTATGTCTTGTTGAGTTTAATGGGGCTTGCTTTTCAGAAAAAAGATGCATAGAACTGCACAATTAGTTCCTAAAATATCTCATTGTATTTTTTAAATTCACAATCAGATGCTCAAAGGGGCATTTATTTTAAGCAGCCTCATAGCATGCTCCCATATGGCCATATGGTTAAGAGTGGTGGACTTGAAATCTGGTGAACCGGGTTCGATTCCCCGCTCCTCCACATGCAGCTGCTGTGTGACCTTGGGCCAGTCACACTTCTCTGAAGTCTCTCAGCCTCACTCACCTCAGAGTGTTTGTTGTGGGGGAGGAAGGGAAAGGAGAATCTTAGCCGCTCTTCTTCTTCTTCTTCTTCTTCTTCTTCTTCTTCTTCTTCTTCTTCTTCTTCTTCTTCTTCTTCTTCTTCTTTTGGGTTCCTCATTGGCAACAAGAACAAGTCCTACAGATCACTTACAGAGCAGATTGCGCTGTCTCTTACTGAGCAAGCAAAATCAAAGAGCAAAGAGTATTTTGCCCTGCTCCAGACAAAGCTAACTATGATTAGGATGCAGAAGTCAATGGGACTTAAATCAGTCACAACCTAAATGGTTCCATTGACTTAAGCTTAGCTACCTTTCTCTGATTCTGGCCTACATAGCCATTCTTATGGCTTATAACCATTTACCATAATTTATATGCATGTATGTTGTTGCTGTTGGAATCTGATTTTCTCAGGAGATGATGGAGGAGTGCACCTTTTGGGAGACGAGGAGTCAAACTGTTGGAAGGTGACCGCACCTGCTGTGGCTCTAGAGACCAATACGAGAGAGACATGTTTGGTTGCCGCTGGGGCAGATGAAGATGTCCAGTTGAGCTGCTGCAGATGCACCATGGCGTTTCTTCTCTCTGCGCTCCTCCCATCAGTCAGTCCTCTTCTGGTCACTGCCCAGCATGTTTGCACTCCTGTCTCAGTGACGTCTACACTGGCTCAGTCACGTCCACGAATGGAAGATGGCAGGATCCCCAAGGATCTGCTCTACGGGGAGCTGGCTTCAGGCACCAGGCAACGCTTACGAAGATTTTGCAAACATGACATGAAGGCTAGCAAAATCAACCCCACCATGTGGGAATTCCTTGCAGATGACCACGTGCAAAATTCATTTGGTTAATTCTGTTTACAGTTATTCCGTTAACTCATTTGTTTTTCTTTACCCCTGTGCTGCTTTTTGCACATTTGTTGTTGTTGTTTAGTCGTTTAGTTGTGTCCGACTTTTCATGACCCCATGGACCAGAGCATGCCAGGCACTCCTGTCTTCCACTGCCTCCCGCAGTTTGGTCAAACTCATGCTGGTAGCTTTGAGGACACTGCCCAACCATCTCGTCCTCTGTCGTCCCCTTCTTCTTGTGCCCTCCACCTTTCCCAACATCAGGGTTTTTTCCCAGGGAGCCTTCTCTTCTCATGAGGTGGCCAAAGTATTGGAGCCTCAGCTTCACAATCTGTCCTTCCAGTGAGCACTCAGGGCTCATTTCCTTAAGAATGGATAGGTTTGATCTTCTTGCAGCCCATGGAACTCTCAAGAGTCTCCTCCAGCACCATAATTCAAAAGAATCAATTCTTTGACAATCAGTCTTCTTTACGGTCCAGCTCTCACTTCCATACATCACTACTGGGAAAACCATAGCTTTAACTATACGGACCTTTGTTGGCAAGGTGATGTCTCTGCTATTTAAGATGCTGTCTAGGCATTGAGGGCTACTACGTTTATAGTAGCCCTCAATTTAAAAAAAACCAAACATCCAAAAATAGATCCAGAGAACTGCAGGAAATCTTGGAGGTCATCTAGCCTAAGCCCTGTTTCATTGTGGGATTTGCAGTACAGGATGCAAATACAAAATCAATAACAGGGCTGTCAAACATCTGCTTAAACACCTCCAGTGAAGAAGAGCTCACTGTCTACTGATGCAGTCTAGTGGGGACCATTTTTGTCTGGTGGGAACCATAAACAGTCTGGGGCCTTGTATATGATGCTTCACTGAGTCTATACTCACCTTGAGTGTCATAAACAGTAGCCACAGGGAGCCAGTTTGAACATGCAAACAGGAATTCAATTTACATTCAGGTACTACCATTCTATATAGCACATGACTATATTATTTGAGTTAATTTGTGAGACTGAAGCTACAGGCTTCATCCTTTCATCTTAGAAAAGTAAGATGGCTCTATTAGAGATTTTATTTAATGGGAAGGCACTGATGATTAATGGTTTATGTTATTCTGCCCATTTCCTCCCCACTCATCCAGAACAAATTTCTGCATCTGGCAAAGATGCTGATACTCTGCTTATTATTTTTTTACATAAGAAACAGAAAACAATATATATTATTTATCTTTCTAGAAGGAGAGCAGTTCTTTGAAGAAGTGCAAGTACAACTTCTCTCGACTCGGGAACTAACTCAACCTGTCTTTTACTCGAACGCTTTAACTTCCAGCTTGCAAATTGGTTTTTCATTACTATTCTCATCATGTATAAGCTGAATGACTTCCACTCCAATGCCACAAGATCAAAAAAGCTACAAATCACAGGCTCTTGGATTTGCAACAAGCTAAACTATCTCCAAATCTGCCTTGGCTCATCTCTGAGAATACCTAAAAATGTTTGTTCCACCCAAATATAGCATGCAGGGTGATTGCCCAGGGCTGATATGAACTGTTCCAATTTTTTAAAAGTAGAATTTGGCTGATAGGTGTTCTTTAGTCTTTAAATGAAAGCACTTACAATTAAAGCTTTGGGAGAGTGTCCCGTTTCCTTTAAAGTCAATCCTAGGAGCCATGGCACTGAGGTTGTAGACCAGGGATGGAGAACTTGAGGCCCAGGGGTCAAATGTGACCCTCCAGGCCAGCCTTTCTCAATCTTGGATCCCCAGATGTTGTTGGACTACAACTCCCATCATCCCTGACCACTGGTTCTGGTAGCTAGGGATGATGGGAGTTGTAGTCCAATTTGGGGACCCAAGCATTTGGGGACCCAAGCTTGCTCTAGGCATTTGTATCTGGCCCCCAGGTTTCTCTTCAGGCCACAATTCTGCTCTGCGGCCTCCTCAAGTGCTGTTGCCTGCCTGGAATGCCCCCTTGAAATGAGATAATGCCTCTGAATAGACGACTGAGATGTGACTTTTACCTGGCTGGAATGTAGGCTCCTGTACAAAGGTCAGAGCCACATCCATTGCTCCACTCACATTTTTGCCGTTTTGGCCCATTCCTTAGGCTGAAAAAGATTCCCTACCCCACTGAGGATCACGGGACCTGATTCTAAGATCCCAGGACCAGATGAAGGCACAACAAGTGCTCTTGCATTTTCAGTCAGGGATCTGAACCCAGCCCCAGTGACGCAAACTGGAGCCTAGTTTGGCCCTTTCCAGCCATACAACTGGCCCTGCTCCACTTGACAGGTGGTGAGTCACAAAGTGAGCCAAAATGGCACCTGTCTGCTCCTTGTGGCCCTGCAGCTAAAAGCAATTCCTAGCATCCCTCTGCTCAGCCTCGCAATTGCGTCTCTCAATCAGACGGCCAGTTGCAACGTTGGGATATTTTTCACAGCGGCTATGATAACCCTCCTTTCCAGAGCTCAGTAGAGTACGCAGACCTATATTCTGCCGTTAAATGAAATTTATTCCGCAAACCATTTTAAATGCTGGAAATGAACAGCCAGGGATGCCCATTTGTTGCATATGTGGTGCAAAGGGGGTGCCGAATCGCAACTATTGGAGGCATCTCTGACATGGCAATCCACGGCAGCTGATTTTGTTCAAAGCAATTGAGGATGAGGTAGCTTTGAATCTGGTACCATAACTATGTATCTGGCTGGTAGTTGCTGACTATGTGTGCGCATGTGTGTATGCTTGCGGCAGGCAGGAATGGAAGTAACAGGCACCAACGTAACGGCGAATGAAGGTTGACAACTGGACACTAAATAAGAAATGATGCAGCTATGGGAGGAAATGATCGACATAGGTTTGCAACAGGAGCGGGAAACCTGATTTTAAGAAATTGTATTCAAGTAATTTGGTTTGATTTGTCATACAGTGGTGCCTCGCAAGACGAAAATAATCCATTCCGCAAGTCTCTTCGTCTAGCGGTTTTTTCGTCTTGCGAAGCAACCCTATTAGCGGCTTAGCGGATTAGCGCTATTAGCGGTTTAGTGGCTATTAAAGGCTTAGCGGCTTAGCGGCTAAAAGGCTATTAGCGGCTTAGCAGCTTAGAAAAAGGGGGGGGGAGCGGAAAAAATCGCAAGACTTGCAAGACTGTTTTCGTCTTGCGAAGCAAGCCCATAGGGAAATTCGTCTTGCGAAGTGCATCAAAAAATGGAAAACCCTTTCGTCTAGCGGGTTTTTCGTCTTGCGAGGCATTCGTCTTGCGGGGCACCACTGTAATTTGGAAAAATAATAAAAATAATTTGGGGGGAAAGGAAGTAGCAGGCACTAACAGAGTGGCCGTGGTTAATCAAATGTTTGGAATGGGCAGAAATAAATGAGGGAAATGTGTTCAAAGGAGGGAAGACTATGGCATGTTGAATTTGCTGAAAGATGTAGTTCATTTCTGAATATTGGAATGGAAGGTATGGCAGTGCATATCATGTTGGAGGGAAACTTGTTTATGTAAATAATAGCATATCAATAAAAATTATTCACTATTAAGCAAGACATTTTCTTTAGTTCTGGAATCCATCATTAGTGCAAACTAATTGGTCTGTATTCATTTAATCCTGATGTGTGTATACACACACACACACACACACACACACACACACTTATATATATATAACAATCTGATTAGATGCCAGAGAGGTGCCAACTGCCTCCACCACCTTTCTACACTGCTTAAAATTCATAGTGCATGTTGATGTCTTGGCTTGCGGGCGAAGTTCTGGAGCCTTAAGCAAAATTCCTTGATGTAAACAATGAACACCTTGCTTGATCGGAGACAAACGTTTGTCCTCTCACCAGTCTCAAAGTCTCAAAGATTCCCTGTTTATGGCCCAAAAGGGATGCAAGGATTCCTGATAACACACTTTAAGCCCTAATCCCAACTCGCTCTTGGATATTTTTGAGTAATATGCTGAACTCATGGTCATATAGCCTAAGAAAAATGATGGTTTTTCCTAACATTTGGGGGAAGGAGTTATAGCTCAGTGGCTGTACACATGCGTTGCATGGAGACTTCCCAGCTGACATATCCAATTAGGGGAGGGAAATAGCCTTCTCTGAAATCCTGGAGGACCATTATCAACAACACGGAGAAAGAGTAAGCAATGGTCTAACACAGCATTTGCAGCTTCCTGTGCAGATGACAAAATGGTAAAGAGCTCAGTACTCTAAAAACATGACAGAAATCGGGGCTTTTTTCAACCAGAACTCAGTTCTGGCACCTCTCAGGTGGGTGCCCTTGCCTTTCTAAGAGAACGAGGGAGGTGTTCGTGGTCAGTTCCAGCACCTCTGTTTCTAGAAAAAGCAGTGGCAGAAATAGTTATGTTCATCTGAAAAAACAAACATGCAGCCTCACCAAGTGTCAGCCTCTTTGTACTGATTAAAAAATCAACTAAAACACCTCCATTTTACTATTGCTTTTCAAAAGTATGCATGTTATGAGGGGGGAAAGCATGGCGATTAAAAACCTGGTGAAATCTAGTTCTAAGTGTGTTATGTGCAAATAAGAAACTTTATAATCAGACATGATTGTTCTTAATCATATGAATTATGCAGGTGTTACGATGCCATAGTGTGTGTGTGTGTGGGGGGGGGTGTCTTAAAAATCCTTTTTGAAGTAGTTGTTGATATTCTCCCAAGCGATCCATCTTCTTTGGAATGAGGCAGTATTCTAAGGAAACCACTAGATGTTGTTACAGAGCCAGGCTGCAAGCTGATCCCTTTAAGAGAAATCTCCTCACAAATGTGCAGAGAAGGGAAGGCGATCTCTTATTCAGCTGGCTTCGCTGAGCTGTATTCCCTGCCCATTTCAAGGTTGTTCTGACCAGAGGATTTATAATGCTGCTGACAAGAATCTAGCTCATTAAACCATGCACATTCTCTTTCATTCATTCCTTCAGCCTGTTTATCATACACTTAGAAATTCCAACTGCTCCACCAATCGTTTCCCTGCCCTGTGCCAAAGATCTGCATCAGCTGAATGATACTGCTTCAGTCATTGCTTCTTACAGTATTCTTATCCTTCAATGTACAGTGGTACCCCGGGTTACAGATGCTTCAGGTTACAGACTCTGCTAACCCAGAAATAGTACCTCAGGTTAAGAACTTTGCTTCAGAATGAGAACAGAAGTCGTGTGACGGCAGCGGGAGGTCCCATTAGCTAAAGTGGTACCTCAGGTTAAGAACAGTTTCAGGTTAAGAACGGATCTCCAGAACAAATTAAGTTCTTAACCTGAGGTACCACTGTATATATGTAACAGTTTGCCGGTCCCCCAACCTTGCTGCTCAAGACATTTCTATTGTGGTAAGTAGTTGCACCTGTTTGTTGACACCCTTGATCCAGCAATCTGGTGTGGTCAGGGCTTCCCTACCCTGAAGGTTTTCCCTAGGACTTGGGTTTGCCATAGGTCAACCCAATTTGTGATTATCAATCAGTCAATCAAGGACTGAGCTCCAGGAACTTCCTTCCTACTAGGTATTTCCTACTAGGTTGTGAAGCTCCCCATTCACCCTTCCAAGCACACTAAAATATTACCCTCCACGAAACTAAAGCACTTGTGCAGGAGTTGCACGTTCTTGTCAGAGCTCACTACCTGCAGGAGAAAACAAGAGAGTCCAAGGCCACCTTCATGCATTTGTTTCTGAAATGCGAAATCATTTGAAGGTTTGAGACTGAAATAAGCATTGATTTATATGTGTGCATCTGTTGACATCAGAAGGAGAACAGGCATGCTCAGCCAAACTGAGTGGGACTGACTCCCTCCACTCAACAGCTGGATCAAATCCCACCTTCCTGCCTGTCAGGTAATGTCATCTTGATAGCCAAATGGGCAAGGTTTGAAGGAAGTGGCCTTACAGGGCAACTTGGACTCCCTTGCAGGTCAAGACTGGCCTGGAGGCCAGAGGTTCTCTGTCCATGGATTAAGGGATCAATCAATGACAATTTTTCTTCAAGCTTGGAAAGCACCTTATTGTGTGTGTGTGTGTGTGTGTGTGTGTGAGAGAGAGAGAGAGAGAGAGAGAGAGAGAGAGAGAGAGAGAGATGGATGGATGGGTGGGTGGATAAGAAGGAAAGAGAAGGAGGGAGGGAAGTGAAATAGAATAGAAGGAAAGAGAAGGAGGGAGGGAAGCGAAATAGAATGTTATTATTTTGTTTATTTAGCCATTTCAATCCCATCCAATCAACTGTTGTCTGGCCAGCTCACATATTTAAATCAGTGCAACACAGATATAACCAGTCATAATACGAAAGCAATCAATAGCAGCACCAGCACAAAATTAACAAGAAGCTGCATGAAACCGCATAGCAGCATAAAATCAGTAAAACAGCATTAGAAACCTATAAAAGGAAAGAATGAATGAATGAATGATGTTTAGATACAGGGAAGAAGAGTATTTGTGTGTGTGTTTGTGTGTGTGTGTGTGTGTGTGTGTGTGTGTGTGTGAGAGAGAGAGAGAGAGAGAGAGAGAGAGAGAGAGAGAGAATCAATGAGTATAAATATATTATGGGAGAGTGAAGCATAGAAAGAGAGAAGAGAAGGATATGTGATATCTGCACCTACCATGGGTATTTGGTTCTGAACATTTTCCACTGCTGACTTATGATAAGGGGGGCTAGTGGGGTTTGCAACCCCCCCCCCATGAACCCCCAGCAAGAAAATGCACCATTTTAAGTGGGTCCCAGCTCAAAAGGGATTGGACTGAATTCAAAATGAGGCCAGGTGCTTCCAAGTCTGGGGTTCAGCATTCTTCAGGTTTCCACACTGAATTATTTTTAATCTGCAGATGGGGAGGAAGACACAGCTTAGATCTTTCTTATGGCCCAGTTGTCAGCAGTTCACCTGAAGTTATAAGCACATTTAAGTCCGATTGATTTCCATTGTAACATTAAGCCCATTGACTGGAACACAGCAACGTTAATCTGGTACTGTAGACCAGTGTAAATATGTTCACTCTAGTAATGTTTATAAAGATAGGAAAGTAAAGTTCATAGCTCTCCAGGATGCATAAACATTTATAACGAACTGTGAAGTTTGCTGTGAAGTGGAAAATGTGAACAAATACCTCTTTTAGGGACAGTGGCGTAGCGTGGGTTGTTAGCACCCGGGGCAAGGCAAGTAATTTGCGCCCCCTAACCCGTGGATTTGCGCCCCCTAACCCTAACCCCCAGATGTTGCGCCCGGTGCGGCCGGCCCCCCCCTGCACCCCCCACGCTACGCCACTGTTTAGGGATGTGTGGAGAGCTTTCAACTGAAAGCTTGATCTAGGAACTAGAAATATTTTGTTCTCGGGGAAACGCATTTATCCAGTCTGTTTACTCTACCCCACCACTTTTTACTCTGACAGCATCACACACAAACCCATCACCTATCCCAGGTCTCCTTTTTCTGCTTCGGACAGAAAGCAAATTCATTTGCTTAAGTGCAAAGTCTTCAAGAGAACTGGCTGAGCAGACATGGGCAGTGCCTGTAGGCAGCGTGGTACTTAAAAGCAACAAAGCTTCCCAGGTGTGAATCTTAATACATCCAACTGTTAATTTCCAAGGGCAACCAGCAGATCACTTATAAGATCAGACTACACAAACCTGAAGGTTGGGAGGGCGGAATGAAAGGCATTCTGCTAAAGAGAAATAATTTCCAACAGGCATATAATTGTCACACCTTCCATCAAAACTGAATTGCACCTCTCTTGTCTGCTGAACTCAACTATTGATTTGGGTTTCGAGCAGGTGTTTGCAACCAGCAGGATGTGATTAAACTGGGGTGTAGACAACTCTTTGACAGGGCTCCTCAGGGCCTGAAGCTGAATCTCTCCTAGTCCGGGGGAAGTGAGGGTGGGGAGACTCCGGCCAGCCTGTACCTAAGGAAACAGGGCACAAGTAATTCACTGTGTGCAAATACTAAGACACAAACTAACTGCCTGAAGTCGTCCTGTTCCAGCTGTTTGCTATGCAGGAGTCATGAAAGCAATGCACTCTACCAATGATTTCATCTGCTCAATCACTGCAGCTTAGAAACCCCTCTCTCCTCTCCCTGTGCGCTATTCTGGGAGCTTCTTGTAACTCCCCTCAGTCAAAAAAAATTGGGGGATAAGGGGACAGGAGGCGGAGGGGAAAGCCCCATTGTGCAAGTGGAAGTATGTACTTGTGTTCTGGCTTCTGCTGATGGGGTTGGCTAGGTGAATGATACCCTCCTTTTTATGAGATGGAGATAAGCATTATTACCTATCTGCAAACCAAGTGACTATTGAAGGCAAAAGGATCCAATGTAGGAAGCGAGGAAAGCTTGCTGCACCTAGCAGAGGATGCAGTGAGACTGCCTTGCCATTGGATAACCTTTTGGGAACCACTTGTTTCAAAGGCCACTTTCTCCTATCACAACGGAAAAAGCAAATGGCATCTCCTGGTTGGGTTCTTTCTCTCTGCAACATGGCATGCTCCACCAGTAGCAACCAATAGGATAGCCACTTACACCTAACCGAAGAAGAACGTGCATATTTGCACACAATTTGGGGAGCAGGGGATAAGAATGTGATAGGTAAAGGTAAAGGTACCCCTGCCCATTAGGTTCAGTCGCAGACGACTCTGGGGTTGTGCACTCATCTCGCTTTATAGGCCAAGGGAGCCGGCATTTGTCCGCAGACAGTTTCCGGGTTATGTGGCCAGCATGACTAAGCCGCTTCTGGCGAACCAGAGCAGCGCAAGGAAACACCGTTTACCTTCCCGCCGGAGCGGTACCTATTTATCTACTTGCACTTGACATGCTTTCGAACTGTTAGGTGGGCAGGAGCTGAGACCGAACAATGGGAGCTCACCCCGTCGCAGGGATTTGAACCGCTGACCTGATCGGCAAGCCCTAGGCTCTGTGGTTTAGACCACAGCGCCACCTGCGTCCTAAGAATGTGATACTGTGATGCAAATTTATTTTTTTGAAAGAGACCCATTTCTCCCCATCTCTGAAATATCCAAAGAACACAAACAGAATTCTTACCTTATGAATTCATATAGAATATTTTATGATAATCTTCTAATCCTTTCAGCATGTCCCAAGACACGTTGGGACATTTAAACAAGGAGATTTAAACAAGTCAGAAAACAGTATGCAAAAGCAGTAATTAGTGTATTTATTTGTAAATTGATGTATGTGTTTAAAATACTGGATAAATAGGAAAGGAAGCAAACCAACAGATTAATGTTGGCAATGGAAATTGTTTTTTATGTATTTTGATAGTATAATAAGGAATTATATTACAATTACAATGATTAAACATACCTGGAATATTATATACTAACGGGAATTGATCTGCATTTATCATAAAATAAAGGCGGCTGGGGGAAACTTGGTCCAAGACACTCTCTTTACCAGAACTCTTTCCCAATCCATATAGTTACGACATTTCTAAAGCTTGCTTTATTTCACTTGCGGGATTCCAGGCTCACTGGCTCAGAAAATGCCAGGAAACTCTCTCCAGTTCAGTGATAGTTTATCTGTCACGTTCACGGCTGACAGAGAAAAGCTTCCAAGTCTTTCTCACCCCCCGGCCTCAAAATAGTAATATATGATCCTTATTGCCCTGGAGTTGCCATAAATTTAGCAGTCTGTTGTTGTGGGAACTGCTGCAGGAGGTGATGTAACTAAGCATCTAAAAAACTAATTATGGATTACGATACTCTTCTGAAGGGCAAGGAGGCTGGTTTCACCATGGTCAGCAGGAAATTTGCAGAGCAGCAAAACCAACTAGTTTAGACCAAAGATCAGAAGAGAGGCTGAAGATCCTGCTATCTAGGGACTCCTACAAAGCTAGGTGTCAGATCTTCCACCATGTCTTGCATTATGGCACAGGGATGGTGTTTCTTCATAACCAAAGTGTCCACAGCTTCCCAGCATTTAAGAACTGCCTTAACATCTCGTGGTGATTGTTCCACCCCCCCCCCTTTAACAACTTGGGGAGATTCATATGAATGGCTCACTTCCACACACATGCCTCAGATCACCTATGATCCTATTGTTTGTAACTGACAATTTGTATAGTTCACATTCAAACATGTCCTTTAGAGTACCTTTAGAGTGGAAAACTGCCAAATTCTGCACAAAAACGTTGCAGCAATTTGCAAACCAAATCATATGATAGATAATCAATAGCACATTAATTAAAACTCTGGCTTGCCAAATGTCCTGACTTTGACAGGAGAGCCTGGGAAATAATCATTGTGTCCTGAAATAAAAACATCCCTAACAGAATAGGGAAATGAATATATTTTTGTTGCTGTTATTGTTTTGCCCATATTGCTATAGTCTTCTTGGATGAGCAGAAGAGAGAGCAAGATAAAGAGAGAGAAATTATGGCTGCAATCCTGTGCACGCTTATTTTGCAGCAAATTGCACTGATCTCAGTCAAACTTACTTCTGAATCAATAGTCATAGGATCAGATTGCAAGGAGCCACCTGCAAGCAGGACTCAATCATGACTTTGCTCTCATTTTAGATTTAAAACCATGTGCAGGAATAATCTCTGTACAAATCACAGCCATCAAATCTATCAGTTACATGTAAGGTAAAAAGGTAAAAGACGCCTGGACAGTTAAGTCCAGTCAAAGGCGACTATGGGGTGCGGCGCTCATCTCCGCTTTCAGGCCAAGGGAGCTGGCATTTGTCCACAGACAGCTTTCTGGGTCATGTGGGCAGCATTACTAAACTGCTTCTGGCGCAATGGAACACTGTGATGGAAGCCAGAGCTCATGGAAACACCGTTTACCTTCCTGCCACAGCGGTATCTATTTATCTACTTGCACTGGTATGCTTTCGAACTGCTAGGTTGGCAGAAGCTGGGACAGAACAGCAGGAGCCCACCCCGTCACGCAGATTCAAACCACCATCCTTCTGATCAGCAAGCCCAAGATGCTCAGTGGTTTAGACCACAGAGCCATCCATGTGAGCTGTTTGTAGATCAGGTCAACTCAGTTATCAGAGCTGTGGAGTTTGACAGGGAAATCAGGAGGCAGGAAAGTCAGCTACCACCAGCTCCCTACTGCACATTTTACTCTGGATCCAATTCATTCATTCAGATATACTAAACAGACTAGACTGCCATCATAAACATACCGTACACTTACTCAACAGAAAGCCCCCATTGCCTTCAATGTGGGGCTTAATTCTGCATATATATATATATATATATACATATATATATATATATATATATATATATATATGCATAGGATTGTGCTGCATGGCCAGATTCTGTAAAAATACAGAATTGGGTAATAGCCACCCAGCATGTCACAATCAAGGTTGGACTGGGAAAGGCTTGTTTGCAAAAGCTAGCTGTCAAATATATATATATAGATATGCTTTAGCAATAGCAAGAACTTGCCTAACCTTCCAAAAAGCAAAAAAAGCACGTAGACACAATGCTCATCCCTTCAGGGGTGCAAGAAGCCACAAAGGCTGCCAGAACATGCAGCTCTTGTCAGAGAACACATGGAGCTGCTCAACGCTTTCCCCCCTCCCCCCCCACCCCCTGGTGGCTTTGAAGTTTGTTTGTGCAAGACGACAGTTAACCTCATAGAGATGAACCATCCATTTTCCAATGATGTCCATCTCTTAGCTGATTTTCCATTTGCAAGGGGGATTCCCTCCAGACAAGAAAAGGAAAGCTCTGAGCCTTCAAAGTGCAAAAAGAGATGCCATGTTTGTTAAGGGTTCTTCTTGATGTCCGTTTCCCACGATCACAGTTGGGTTCTTGCAAGCTGAAATGGAAGGATCCACACATCTTTCAACTGTTATTCTCCATCAATTCGTGAGAAAAGAGATTGGATTTGAAAAGTGGGGGGGGGGGTGACTTTCTCTTGTGGAGCACAGGGTTTTTGAGCCAATTGCTTCTGAGGGGGTTGTGGGGTGTTTGTGACTAGTCTCTCATTCATTCTGGAAATCATTTCACCAGTAGTTGGTATTCTCAAGCCTTCCTGGTTGCATGTGCTTCAGCTGAGGTCCAGGGGATGACATTATGAGGTAACTCCGCCTATAGAAGTTGTTCTTTTTCTTTTCCCCCAGATCAGGAATCCTGGGAAGCTGGAGAGACAGCAGAGTGCTGGGGAAACGTTTAGTGGGAAGGAAAACACATTTTTTTTGCCACCCATAGCCACCTCACAACAAGGTGAGCTCAAAAGCCATCACGCACCCAAATGCTATGGAAATTCTCAAGCGCCATGAGAATGAGGCAGGACGGGGCTTCTAAAACTTGGGTCTCCAGCTGTTTTTGGACTACAATTCCCATCATGCCTGGCCACTGGTCCTTCTAGCTGGGGATGATGGGAGTTGTAGTCCAAAAACAGCTGGAGACCCAAGTTTTGGAAACCCTGAGGTAGACAAATAAACGCCTCCGTCACAGAGGAAGGAACGTACTGTAGCCTTATTGGAGTTCACCGATTGGGTCTGCGTTGCTCCGGGACAGGAGGAAGGAAGTCAAAATGACACCGAGGTTGGTTCAAAGAAACAGTTTATTCTGCTCTCTGGATAGCAGAAGGCACTTGCGTGATTAGTTCCCAGCAAGTCCAAAGAAATGACAAGTTTCATGCAATATATATATCCTCCAGGCACCCTCTCCCTCCTTCCAACCACGTCAGCCTATGTATGCAGGTTGACATCACATATGTTCCTGCTCTGGTACTCTCAACCATAAAAGGATCTTCCTTGCTGTACTTCTGACCATAAAAGGATCTTCCTCTTCCTACTCTGGGGAAGAGGTAATAATCTCCGGGAACACGCTCTGGCGTTTGTTCTCGGACCTGGGTTTGTGTGTCAGAGTGTGTCCAGGACGTAAGATAAAGCACAGATGTGTCTTCTCTCTGTTCTGTTCTACTACTGGTACAGTGAAGGCCATAGTTGCCGTCACAACTGATAAAGGAGAGGGCTCTCAGCACTTGTCTATACAGCCGGGCTTTTGTTTCTGCATTGAGCTCAGAGCTCGAGTTAATGGATTTTAGCTAAGGAAAAATAGGGATTTTGGTGCAGTTTGGAAACTGCCTGCACAGTCAGTTTTGGGTTTTGGAAACCCATTCCTTCAATACTTTCAAGAAACTGAAGGAGTGTCACATATTGTTTCTGTTTTATCATACATACCTTCTGTTTTAATAATTAGTACATTCCCACAATTTCAAATTGCTGGCAAATGACTTATAGGCAATTTCAGTGTAGCTATGTGACTATTTCATGGACTTCCTTTCCAACCAATTCAGAGAAATGCAATTTTCAAATGCATTTTAAAAACGTAGACTTGCAGTGTTGTACACCAGCAAGCTTTTAGTGAATAGCTTTTGGTGAACCAGGAGCCACATTACCTCAGCCGTAATCTCTTCCCATAGTGGTCTAACATGTCTAAATAAGCCAGACATCTACTATACCTAAGTACAGGGCTTTTTTTTTTCAACCGGAACTCACTAGAACTCAGTTCTGGCACCTCTCAGGTGGGTGCTATTGCCATTATAAGAGAACAAGGGAGGTGTTCATGGTGAGTTCTTGCACCTCTTTTTCTATAAAAATAACACTGCCTAAGTATAAAATCTCAGCCCTATGCTCAGTGTGGCTTTGGTAACGTAATGACTTGGGGAGTACTGTACACAAAACACAAAGATTACAGAAGCAATAATTGACGCTGAGCAATGCAAACACTACCAGACCTCTGGCATAATGATGTTGTCCAGCCAAACAAACGTTGTACCTATTAGATGAAAATTAATGCTTGTGCAGATAAAATTGATTTTTCTGGTTGCATTTCAGAAGGGCTTTTGGCCAGGTTTGGAGGCAGAAACGGGTTTTGGTGGCCGTGACACATGTAGAGTGAGACCCTATTAATTATCTAAGATCTATCAATAGTTTGCTAGGATTTGGTTGGGGGTGGGATAGACATTATTTTGCAGCGTTTCTTCTTCCTATGTGACTGGCTCTGGAGAAGAGTAGTGTCAGAAGAGAGTGCTACAGCAGGAGCAGGAAACCTTATTAAGCCTGAGGGCCTCATTCCCTCATGATCAGCCTTCAAGGGACACATAACAGTGCTCACAGCAGTTCAGATTTCCAAGGATAGCTGTACTTCTGTTCTCATATTGTTTCAGAAAGTGTGAATTAGGTAGGGTCAATGGTATTTTTTAGTAATGCACGTCTGTTTGCTTGCAGTTTTGACTAATTTTCTGATTTTTGAAAGTCATTTTCATGAATATATGCACACTCCCCCCCCCACGCCCAATATAAGCATTTTTTGTAAACATTGGTTGGAGACGTGCATCACAGACATTGGGTAAGTGCAAATTTCAAAGGTTGGCTGTGTTTCAGTTTTCACACTGCTTCAGAAAGTGTAGATTGGGTAGATTCTCCTTCAAAAGCAAACTGAATCAAATGTCTCCTCCATTCTGAAATAGGAGCCCATCCATTATAGAAATGCATTCTCTGTTATAGGAGGATATGTCATCAGTGTATAATTAATACCTGTTCAGTACATGCCTCATAGCATCTCCTCACAGGTTGTTAACACAGCGTATTAATGATGTATTTATGTTTCTTTGCCAAGATTTAAAGGTGAATATTGACTAATTATTTTTTACAAAGACTTGCTATCTGAGTAAGTTAAGTGCTCTAGACTTAACAAACTTTCACAGGAGGGCCAGGAGGAACCAAGCTGTTTCTGTCCTCTCACCCAAGTGTCTCTAGAACTAATGAAGTGAGAATCCACAAGGTTATGACAACTGAGGTGAATAATTTTCAGCCAAATGTTGGGTATACAAGCAAGTCACATACCACTATCCATCAAGAGGACTTAAACAAGCCTCATTGAAGAAAGGAAGGGAGAAATAAATAAATACCTTGCAAAGTAACTAGACATAAATTAATAGCGCAACAGCTGATCAGAGAGAAAAGAGTAAGTATCTTATATGTTGCTGGCAAAGCATTGTATCTAACCAAATCGTACTCAAAGTAGACCCACTTAAATCAATGGCTGTGGCTACCCTAAACTTTAGTTTTTCTCCTCCTCGTTCTCTGGTACCAAATGTCCTCACTTTAACCTGCAGTCTGAGATTGATCCCCTTTAGCATGAACCCCAGATTATGAACTCCCTAAGGGGAGGTCATAAAAAAAAAAGGACTATGACCAAGCATAGGCAAACTCGGCCCTCCAGATTTTTTGGGACTACAACTCCCATGACCCCTAGCCAACAGGACCAGTGGTCAGGGATGATGGGAGTGGTAGTCCCAAAACATCTGGAGGGCCAATTTGCCTATGCCTGACTAAGACCATTTAGTGGTCTCCTGAAGACCACGTTCTCTTGTGGACAACCACCCGGCGGGGGACACATTTCAGTGGTGAGCAGAGCACTGGATGCAACTCTTACACCCAAGCCATACAAAACCCAAAGATTTCTATGCACACTCTCTCTCCCCTCCCCCATTTCCCCCTCTCTCTGTCTTTCATCCAGGCAGGTAAGAAGCATTCTTGTCATTCAGGGATGCACTCCAGCCAGGCAAAAAAGGACTTGAGTAGAGTGCAGAGTGGGATCAGTGAGGTGTGTGGCTTGGGATCAGAGAGTCCTGGGTCCTGGGGTCCCTCGACTCCCTGGTCTAACCTATATTTTGCTTCTGAGTTCCTGCTCCCTCCTCGGCATCCAGCCACATCTAGGACAGGAGGCGAGGCAGTGGCTCACACCCATCTTATACAATCCCATCAGGTTTCTTAAGTACAGACATGCATTTGTGGGCTTCGCTTCTACCCACCGGCATTAATAATTGCTGTTTCGCAATGGGAGCTTGTCAAAGCTTTCTACATATCCACTGGCAAGCAGAAATCTCTTCCCTTTCCCGCTGGTCTTTCCCTTTGATTTCTACATCTGCCTTTCCATCTCCCTTTTTCTCTGCTGGGTGCTAGATGTTATCTCAGAAAATGCATGTTTCCAAGCCCACGATAGCAGGAATATTATTACGGGAAGCTTCTTATTGCTACATAGGAGGGGAAGGGGGTGCATCAAGCCCCTTGCATTCACCAACTCTCCTCTGCAAACACATTCCAAGCTCTTTTGGATCCTACTGGTGCGGAGGCGGGGAATGTTTGGTTCTGCCCATGACTGACGCAAGAACTGCCTTTCTTTCTTTTCCCCCAAAAATGCCTTTTGCTCTGATGGCTCCGATCTGATAGTCCAGTGGAAAAAACAGATCTGGAGCCCTGAAATAGATGCAGGAAAAGAGGGCTGCCCCTGGTTTCAAAGAGCAAATAACTTTTCTCCCCACGTCAGGCGGTTCATGTGTTCGGAGGGGTAGGCCTGAGGGCTCTTACCATCCTGATTCTGGAGTCAAGCGGCAAGCAGAACGAACATGTTCCTTCTTGAGAAGTTTAAAAAAAAGAAACACACATGAAAGGGTGGGCGTTCCCTGCGAAGCTGCCACTAGCACAGGGTGGGGTCAAAGCACCTGAAAGTGCATGCTCACATCTGTCTCAGGGTTACCTGCCCTAGAAGAGTGAGAAAGTTCCCTGGAAGAAACAGCTTACAGCTGGGAAATCCTGAGCGTTTAAATCGGGCATAGGCAAACTCGGCCCTCCAGATGTTTTGGGACTACAACTCCCATGATCCCTAGCTACAGGTAACAGGTCAGGGTTGATGGGAGTTGTAGTCCCAAAACATCTGGAGGGCCGAGTTTGCCTATGCCTGATTTAAAACAATGAAAATAATATGATTCCCCCCCCTGAGTTGTTGTTGTTGTTGTTGTTGTTGTTGTTGTTGTTGTTATGCACTACAGTTCAATATATTATAGCCTGTGCCAGTGTAAGGGTATTTTGCACCCTAGGCAACCCCCCCTCTTCACTCATGATACGACACTCTGCACATGCCCAAAGGAGGTGCACTTTTTGCATGTCCCATGTCCCCTGAGGAAGCTGAGGCCACCCGCAAATCAAGCAAAGGTGAAGAGGACATCCAGGTGGGAGAAGCAGCTCCATGACACATCCTCACCTCAAATTCTGTTGTGGATTTGTGTTGTGTGGAAGTGCTAGCTCATATATTCAAAGTAAATTCCTGTGCTCACTGTTCTTTGAGTCTCACAGTACAGTGGTACCTCGGGTTAAGAACTTACCATAATTTGTTCTGGAGGTCCGTTTTTAACCTGAAACTGTTCTTAACCTGAAGCACCACTTTAGCTAATGGGGCCTGCCGCTGCCGCCACGCTATTTCTGTTCTCATCCTGATGCAAAGTTCTTAACCCGAGGTACTATATCTGGGTTAGGGGAGACTGTAACCTGAAGCGTCTGTAACCTGAAGCATCTGTAACCTGAAGCATCTGTAACCCGAGGTACCACTGTATGTCTTTTACAACTGGCTCCAGTGGCTTGCAAACCTTGAGATTCCAGTAAAAAGATGAGACTGTTCCCGTGAGTCTGAAGTCTCCCCACCCCACCTCAATCATATGTTGCCCTGTATGTAAACCACACTGTGATTGCTTGGCAGGGGATCGTGATGGGCTGCCATACCATAATGCAAGGGTGAGGAACTGGTGGCCCTGAAGATGTTGCTGGACTTCAACTCTGAGGCTGGTAGAAGATGGAGCCCAACAGCACTGGAAGGGCAACAGCTTCCACACTCCTGCTGTGTTGCTTGTTCTTGAGAGTGGCGAACAAGTGCATGTGAAAGTAAAAATAGTCTTAGTGAAAGCCAGTGCATGGAGTCAGTGATTATGTTTGCATTATTCAGCATTGTTACACTCCAGCCCAATCTCCAGGTGGTGCAGGATTCCTGGGGTTCCAGGCACACTTGCTCAGTCTCCATGTTTCCTTTTGGGAATAAGGCACAGCGGAGACTGTGGTGTCTTTATGATACAGTCAAGCCTCTTCTTACGTCCGCCTCCGCTTGCGTCCATTTCGCCTAATGTCCACAGCAAACGCAGAAATAACCGGCGGGTTTGCCGCTGTTTGCGCATGCACAGTGTGGTGTAGTGGTTAAGAGCGGTGGACTCGTAATCTGGGGAACCGGGTTCGCGTCTCCGCTCCTCCACATGCAGCTGCTGGGTGACCTTCGGCCAGTCACACTTCTCTGAAGTCTCTCAGCCCCACTCACCTCACAGAGTGTTTGTTGTGGGGGAGGAAGGGAAAGGAGAACATTATCCGCTTAGAGACTCCTTCGGGTAGTGATTAATAATAATAATAATAATAATAATAATAATAAATTTTATTTATATCCCGCCCTCCCCAGCCGAAGCCGGGCTCAGGGCGGCTAACAACAATAAAACAGTATAAAAGTATAACATAAACAACACTCTAAAATCATTCATTGTAAAATTAATTAATTCAGGCCACTGGCAACCATTGGGCCAGAGCTCCGCGAAGATTGCCAAGGGAGGGAGTCAGGCTGTGCCCTGGCCAAAGGCCTGGTGGAACAGCTCTGTCTTGCAGGCCCTGCGGAAAGATGTCAAGTCCCGCAGGGCCCTGGTCTCTTGTGACAGAGTGTTCCACCAGATCGGAGCCACAGCCGAAAAAGCCCTGGCTCTAGTTGAGGCCAGCCTAACTTCTCTGTGGCCTGGGACCTTCAAGATGTTTTTATTTGAAGACCGTAAGTTTCTCTGTGGGGCATACCAGGAGAGGCGGTCCCGTAGGTACGAGGGTCCTAGGCCGTATAGGGCTTTAAAGGTTAAAACCAGCACCTTAAATCTGATCCTGTACTCCACCGGGAGCCAGTGCAGCTGGTGTAGCACCGGCTAAAGCACCGGCTAAAGCAGGATATCAAATCCAATCTCTTCAAATCCAAACTCTTCTTCAATCGCCGCCTGCGCACAATGACGCCTCTCCCAGCGACCCGTTTTGACCTCCAGAACAGATTATGGTCGCAGGTAGAGGTTCCACTGTACAGTGGTACCTCGGGTTAAGTACTTAATTCGTTCCGGAGGTACGTTCTTAACCTGAAACTGTTCTTAACCTGAAGCACCACTTTAGCTAATGGGGCCTCCTGCTGCCGCTGCACTGCCGAGCACGATTTTTGTTCTCATCCTGAAGCAAAGTTTTTAACCCGAGGTACTATTTCTGGGTTAGCGGAGTCTGTAACCTGAAGCGTATGTAACCTGAAGCGTATGTAACCCGAGGTACCACTGTATATGGTTTATTCACACATATATACCGCCTGAGCTTATGATGGAGGGGCTCACAGCATTAATACCCCAAAAGGTCTTGTTTGTCCGATAGCCACAGCTTTGGATTCAAGCTGAAATTGGTCATAGTGTGCTCTCTTTCTCTCCTGTAGCTTTTTTTTAAAATCTAGGTCACATCACAGCAAACTCCACCCTCCAACTCTGACTTGGTCCTTCTAACACTCTCAAAGCTGGAGGAGGGATCCCACCCACTCGTCATCTGGCACTGAGCCGCCTCTCCTTTGCTCTCTTAATGGCCCATCACCCAGTCAATTACCAGAACACAGGAAGCTAGCCTGGCTTATATTTTAACACTTGCTGAGTCCAGGGTTTAGAATGGGTCTGGCACCCACAAACGCATAACGGTATGTACTAGATGCTTTAAAATTAACATTCATTGGTTTCAGCAACAGGTTCACACACTATCTCATTAGAGAAGGAAATGTAGTTTTATTGGTTAAAAGTAATATTGTGAGAATACAAAGGACAAAAATTGAAATGAATGTGGCGCAGTTGCTTGGTTACACGCTGGCACCATTTTTAAGGCGGTATGATTAATTTCCTTTCATTATGTATCTGTCTTAAAATATAAACTCTGCACCTATGCCCTGTTTCCCACTGCTCTATTCTTCCTGGTTGTTCGACAGTCTGCTTCTGATCTCATCCACGTTAATTAATCTTCTCTTCTTGCTTCATTTATAAGGCTGTCAGCCAAAGAAGACATGAAGGAGATGAGATCTTTGGTGACTTTTCTGTTTCAAATTTAATTTAGTGATAGACTTAGCTCGGATGGAGATATACCAAAGCCATCCAGCAGGGGATTGACAGGTTCCCTGTTTGTATGGTTTTTGTCTTAGAAAGGCAGGAAAAGGTGGGGAAGTACTGCCCAGGGCTGTCTTAAGCATATCTGGTGCTGTGGTGCAAAGATCCCACCAGCGCTCCCCCTTTCCCAGAGTTGTCGACCTTTTTTAAGGGGGGAGGAAGGGAGGAACCCCAAAGTTGTTGGCCTTTTGGGGGGGAGCTGACACCACACTTACACATTATCTCTAACAAGCCCTTAGAACAAAATAAGATGAAAAGGCAGAAGAAAATCTAATGAAGTCCTCAATTCCAAAGCAAGACTCATTCTAAAAATGCAAGAATGCTCGCTGTGGCTTTTGTAGGCATTTTGTCCCCAAAATACTGTGTGCATTTTAATACAAATTTTGGTACTTTTTGTGCCAAAGCCTTTATTACAAAATACAGAGAGGTGTGAAACCCAACAGATAAGGACATTCCATTTGTATAGTACTCAAGAGGGTGAATCAGAGGGGGTTGCTTAACAACGCAGACCAAATGAAATCCTTAGGAAACCATGGTCTTGCAGGGGGTTCTCTATAATGATGGCTAGTTGCTTTTAAATTAATAGTATTCCCAAGTAAAGTTGACACCACTTGACAAAATCCATCACGTGTGCCTGTCCTCACTAACTCTGGCTCTATGCAGTGTAATCTCTTGTTGCATTTAATTAAGAGTGACTCATTAATTGTGCCCGCTGGCTAGATTCTAAGTGGGTGGGAGTAGATGAATGAATGAAGGGATGCTAGTCTGAACTAGCTGGTATGTTTGCCTGACCCTGCCTATCCTCCTGTATCCCCTTGTTGCGGCAGGTTAGGAGTAGTCAATTGAACCGCACAAGTGTCTGGCTTCAGAAAGCTAAAGCTGGATCTGAAAGTCTTCTTCAGACAATGGTATGTTGTCTGGTTACTACTGCCATGCCTCTTGCCCCAATTAAGTCTCGCCTTTCGAAAGGAAAACAAACATAACAGGGTGTCTCAGTGTGAAAGGAGGAGGTTGTGGATGGAGCGGTACCCAGACGGCTTTCAAAAGGTGCAATGTTTACAGTCAACAATGGTTAAATTGTCTCGACCAAGTTTTCCTGTGATGTTGTTAGCTGGCAGAACTTGGCCACCAATGTCCTTGGCATCTCAGAGGATTGGGCCCCCTTTTAAGTCAACCGTAGGGCAAATTGAAAAAGCTGTTACTGATTGAAGCAAATGTAAAAGAAAGCAGAGGTTTCCCAAAGCAGGGCTCTTGGCTCCTTGCCTGTCCTTGCACTTGGTTACTAGACTATATGAGAGGTGAAAGCAGATGATGGGAAATTGCAGCTCCATGGCTTTCTGAAGAAGGAGGTTGGCGTCTCCTTCGCCTTGGAGACTTTCTGTGTGCTGAACCACCAGCCAGGTGAGAGCACACATGCTTCTTTTCTCAACTTAGATTATTGGTCTTGAAAAATCTGGCACATTGCTCTTCTATGAAAGTTTTCTCACGAGCTGGAAGTAGCGAGAGTCTTTTCCAATATGGTGTGCTTTTATTTTATTTACAAATGAAGAAGCCTGTGGCTATATGGTCCCTCCTGCTTATTCCAAAGTGTGGATTTTATGAAAATATGTTTAACCAGACGTGCTCATTATATTTCTGTTGGACTACCAGTAATTGGGAAGCAAGGGAAATGATGGTGCCAACTCTTCATTCCTTCATTGCTTCCATTGTATGTGAATTCCTTGGTTTAAATAAATGCCCATTTGTGTGGAAAATATTGTAAATGTTTGTTGACTCCTGCTGGATCTTAGGTTGCATATGATTTTAGTGCTTTGATGGTTATTTTCTTTTCTTTGTATGTAATTTCCCCCCTTTTTGTTATAATTTACAAATGTAATAAGTTTTTTCAAACCCTTAAAGAGATTTTGCTAATTCGATGGTGTCTTGGTTGATTTCTGTTCTGAGTTTATATATTTTATATTTTATATTACACACACCATGCATGCTAAAAATTGCATGACTTCAAGGTTTCGTATTTATGAGGTCTGCAACCATATAATATATTTGTTTTTATTATTTAAATTTGTAGCACTATTGTCTGCTAGTGCTAGGATCCTGCAAAATATTTAATTTTCTTCTAAATTGCGCAACTGAGTCTTACCAAACTGTTAAAAAAATAAAATGCATACAGCATGGGGGGAATCATATACATTTATTAGTATCTAATGGATACCTTTTTTGGCTTCAAGATATTATAAAAATTCAAAAGAACAAAAGCATAGCATGTGTCTTCTTTCCACACAATATTTTTAAAACAGTAATTGCACCTTAAGTCCCCATTTATACTACAATGTTGGCATGCATTATGCTTGGGAAGCATTTTCTTAGCTATTAAAGTTCTATATCCTTGTAGCTAGGAAAATGCCACATATCTCCTGAAAACACAGTAAAAGGTTGAAATGCGACTGTAATGGGGAGTGTAGTTGTATAAGTGCTATTGGTGTTAAACCACAGAGCCTAGGGCTTGCTGATCAGAAGGTCGGTGATTTGAATCCCCGCGACCGTTGCTCTGTCCCAGCTCCTGCCAACCTAGCAGTTCAAAAGCACATCAAAGTGCAAGTAGATAAATAGGTACCACTCCGGTGGGAAGGTAAACAGGGTTTCTGTGCTCTGCTCTGGTTCGTCAGAAGCGGCTTAGTCATGCTGGCCACATGACCCGGAAGCTGTCTGTGGACAAATGCCAGCTCCCTTGGCCTATAGAGCGAGATGAGCACGCGATCTCAGAATCGTCCATGACTGGACCTAATGGTCAGAGGTCCCTTTACCTTTACCGTTAAGCCTAGCTGTGATAGGAAACGGGACAACGCCTAGCCACACAGAGGGAGTATGCATGTGCATTCAACTGCCTAATGGTGTCTACATCACCCAGGAAATTGCAGCCATTGAGATAAGAAAAGAAGAGTCGTTCTGTTGTCTGGAGAAGTCACTTCCTGGTTTTCATGGGGAAGTCATTTTCAGTGGAACCCAGCGACAGAAGTGCACAGCTAAATTGAGGCAGCATTGGGTGTTGAAATTTTGTGCCCAGGGCAACCTCCCCTGTGTCCTTTCCCCTCCATGCTATGCCACTGCTATCTACTTAACATGGCCAAATCACATCCTCACATGTTGCAGTGAGACCTGAAGGCCGACCACCTATGTTGTGGGTGGGTAAGATTGGTCAGCCACAATTGGTAGGTCCCTCAATATTGGGTTCACTCAGGCCAATGGGGCGCAGTCCAAACGGTTCAAGAGACCTATATATACCCTATATATACTGCCTCGTTCACAGTCAGCACCCCCAGGATGTGGGAGCTCAGGGCCTCAACTTGCACAGCATGCGGGAGGGGGAAATTTCTCCCATCCAAGCTCCTCACATGTTTTCAGTTCTGTGCAGGTTTGGTTGTCCCCTTCAAGGGAGGCGCTCAGTTTGCAGTCTTCAGAGGAAGAACTCCCAGTGCCTAGAGTCCCTTCATCTGGTGGCAAGCGGCAGAGGAGTCATCGCTCCAAACGCAGGGCTCAGAGGCGCAGAGATGGCGATTCCTCCTCATCTACTGGTACGTCTTCTCAGTCCTCTGATGATGACTCAGACACGGTTATTTTAAAATGCCATAGGAGCGATAAACTGGGGGAGGGGAGTCAAGCGCCACATCTATATGAGGCCATTAAAATGTAATCTTCTGGTGGATTTATTGTTTTTACTGTTAGCACGTAAAGGAGTTTAACAGGCTTTGCAGCAAGCTCATCAGCTAGTGACATGGTTGCTGTTGTAAGGGGGAAATGCACAACTTTGGCTTGGTACAATTGAAGTATTTATGGCAGGTGAAATATACTCAGAGTCTAGAGTGGATTTC